>NC_080791.1:28407767-29007767 GCF_028018385.1 Neofelis nebulosa | reverse complement strand
AATATAGGATCCATAGGGGAATACTTTTTGAAAGGAGGCTTAATGCTGAGAAGGTAGGGAAAAACTATATAATTTCTCAGATTCCTTCAAGCTTTAAGAGTGTGGTTCTGTGATTTGAAGTTTACATATGGATATAATATATATGGTAAAAGCATGAGTGTGTGTGTATATACTATTTGAGTCACTTATGCTTATAGTTTCAAAGATTTTTAAGGGCTCTACACATCTGCACAACAAACACTGAAGTAGATACTCTTGCCATCCTTATTTTACAGAGGACTTGGGGAGAGGTTAGGGCACTTGACCAGGGCCACACAGATCTATTTGTCTATGTGTCTATCATGAATTTATATAGATGCGAAGACCTGTATATCTATCTGTTTGTAACGTGTCTATATGTGAGACATAGAAGTTTCACTTGAGTTTAACATCCCTACAGTGTATGAAACAGTATTGGACAGTGCAGTTTTTTTGTGCTGAAATGGTGGTGCTCAGGCATCCATGAAAAAATAACCACAGCCTATGTGGCATCAACAACAAAAACTTATTTTCTCACAGTTCTGAAGGCTTGAAGCCCAAGGTCAAGGTGCAAGCAGAGTTGTTCCCCCTTTGAGATCTATCTTGTGGTCTTGTGGATAGCCACCCTCTTGCTGGCCCTTCTTCTGGTCTTTTCCCTGTTTTCCTACATTCCTGGTGTCTCTTTGTGTGTCCTGATATCCTTGCATAAGGACAACAGTCTGATTATATTAGGGCCCATCCTTGAGGCCTCATTTAATTTAAGTACCTAATTCAGGGTCTCACCTCCAAATTCAGTCACATTCTAAGGTATGCGGGCTAGGGTTTCAGCATGTGCATTTGGGACAGAAGTGGGTAGGGAATACATAATTCAGCCCAGGAGAGAAGTGAATAGATTTCCCTAATTTGTGCTTTACAGCTACATGTACAAGACAAATTAAAAAATCCCTGTAAGTGACACTTTTGTTTCTATGAACTCAGTGACCTATTTAGTGGAAAACAATAGGAGAAATGGGAGAAGCAAACATGTCATAGTGCTGGGATTAAGGCCAGTCTTAAGATCTTCTGAACTTTCACACAGACTCCTCCCAATCCATCCTGTGTTTTAATCCCATGTGCCCTGCTATGACTCAGGAAGGGAGCCCAAAAGTGAGTGGAGAGAGGGAAATAAGAAAGCTCTAGTGGGCCAAGGCTGATGAAATAAAACAGCAGTGTGGCAAACAGGAGCAGGACCTCCAACAATGGTCAGTGGGGAGACTCAGCAGACAAGTGGGGGCTAAGACAGACTTGTGCAGAGAACCAAAGATTATGGCTGCTGTGCACTCAGGACAGGTGGCCCACAAAGTTGAGGTGCCAGGTACAGCTATTCATTTTACCTGTAGTGGCAACAATTGAGGACTTTGAAGGAGAGATCCGAGCTCGGTAGGTATCCTGGTTCCAATAATACATTCTGAGGTGTGGAGTGGAGTTTTGCCCTGGTGAGTCATGAGCATAAAAGAAACATTGAGACAGGAGACTGATCCCATGACTAAGTATAACAACAGTGAGCTTAGAAAGAGAAGCCACAGGATACCAGACATTTTGTGGTCACTGCAAACACCTTTCTGTTCTGCACATTAGCGGGAGGCTGAGATTTTGAGTACAAAGTTTACCTTGATCAGGTACAGGATGGGGCTGGGCTGGGTCAAGTCTGAGGATGCAGGTCTTTTTGCTCCTGGGTATGTCTGGGACAAGCAAGGACTAACAGGGATAGACCATAGGGACACTGAGGTCTCCTGAGGTGGGGGTTTGACCTTGTTGCTTTCCTGTATTTTCCTGGATTTTTTCCCTCTACTTTGTGTACAAGTCCAGTTCCTCTTAATTTGATCTCTCCTTGACTGCAAGTTCCAGAATGCATTCTGCCCTGGTGCCTTCTCACTGAAAATTATAAACAGGATAAATACCAGGGCAAGGAATTTACTCTGGGGAGCAAAGCTGCAAAGGCAGAAGGCGGGCTACCTGACCCAATCGGTCTGTTTCCATCTCTAATGTTTCTGACTCTGTGATTATGGTTCTATGAATATGATTACTGCCACACATTTGGTCTGCCTGCTTAGATAAGGTAGGCCACTTTGCCCCTCCAGAGAGCAAGAGCAGGCTCCTCTCCCTCACCTGAGGTCACCCATCTCTCCCATCCTTTCTGCTGCTAGGCCCAAGGATAAATTAGCATGTGTGATACCTGGTACATGCACTGATGGCTCTTTCGAATGAATTGGCATTGGGTTGCAGGGAGTTCTGTTGCTGTCTCCAAATAGAGGGTCTGGTTTGAATCTCCCCTTCTTTTGTGCCTTCTGGGTCCCTTGCAAAGTTGTTCCTTAATGTAGTTCTAGATTATGAATGCTAACTTGAGTGATGGCAGGAAAGGACTGACTCTACCTTTAGGAAACTTCTCCCTTTCAAAATGCAATCTCCTGGGCTGTGCCATAGTTTTGCACAGAACACAGGGGTCCACAGTCATGTCCTCCTCCATACCACCAAGAGGGAGGGAATTGGATTATTCATACAGATAGAGTTCCTTTAGGGACAACCTTTTAATCTGTGTGGGTCTGTGAGATTGCCACTGCCTCACTTACAGAGTAGGGTTTCCTATAAGGGAGGGCCTGGAATAGGTGGGTTCTCTGTCCTTAGTTGCCCCAGGACTCTCCTGCCCTTCAGCTAATTACCCACTTTGTGTGCCTTGCATTGGCTGGGAACCCTGCTCCTGATAATGGCTCTGCTAAAGGTCATTCATTCACTCAGCGGTTGCTGTTTGGCACCTCTTGTCCTTGATGGAGGGGTTACTGATTTGCATGTGAGGTTTTCATTGCTGTGCATTAAACAGCTGTTCCCTCTAACCAGATGCTTCATCTGGTTCCCCTTCCAAGCTGAGTAAAGGGAACAGACTCACTAGCTTGCAGTTGAGAGAAATGATCTGAGAGGCTAAGGATACATGAAAAGAACTCCTTGGTGGCTTGGGGTAAAATCTTCTTGAGTTAATTTTGAGGACATAAGAAGCATTTTTTAAAAAATGGGTGTGGGAATAGTTGATTGATTGGATTGGTAGCCTATTGGTGTGCTGATACTGAGCTCTCAATGCAGCACTTTGAGGTAGTGAGATAGACGCCATGTGGCCATGCCTTCACTGCCCCATGGCATAATGAGGCAGGGAGTCCTGTTGCTGGGGGCTGTGGTACCAGTGGGGAGCCATGGTTCAGTGCAAGCCCACTGCAAAGCACAGTTCCTGTGACTGGAAGTTCACCTCTACTTATTCCACTTATCTGAAATCCTGGCCCAGGCTGTGTGCTGCAGTGATATAGTTGCCATGGAGAACTTGTATATTCTTGGCTTCCTTGCTGCTTTTACAGGCAGAATTACAGAAGAGAATGTCTTTGCTGCTAGGAAATATAAATATTACACAGAGATGCTCATTTTCTCCCTCTATGATGATTATTACCAAAGATATGCAAGAAGACTTCATTACAGAACATTGTCCTTCATAATGAGCCCTCCGTACACTGTTACAGGGATGAATAAGCCTGCAAGGAATGGATTGTGTTAACCCTCAGCTATCTACTAGACAGATATTAACTAGAACTATTTATATATTTAATAGATTCTTATAGAATGCTTACAATGTACAAGACCCCAGGGATACAGAGACAAATAAGATATTACCCTGCCTTCAAAGATCTTATATTCTAGTAAAGGAAAATAGAACCACAAACAAATAAATTTAAAAAAAAAATTAACATATGTTACAATATATTCCTATACCAGGTGCAAAGAAGAGGCCTAAAATATATATATATATATTTTTCCCCTGGGGGATTTGTCAGGAAGACATCCTGAAAGAGGCATTCCTTGAACTGAGCAACAAATATTCCATAAAGCATCCTAGATATATCTTTAGCACATAAGTTTTGCCCTCATCGTGTACTGGTACTCCTCCTCTGAACATTTATGTCCATAATTTATGTCCATGTTCCAGACAAGGAAGTAGGGGAAGGTGAAGGCAAAATCTAAAGAGGTATATATCAGCTGAATCTGCTCTCAAGCTTTCCTGGAAGTCCTGTTAACTAACATGACCTACCCAACTGCAAGACAGCTAGAATTGCTCAGTAATTTTTTTTTTTTTTAATTTTTTTTTTTCAACATTTTTTATTTATTTTTGGGACAGAGAGAGACAGAGCATGAACGGGGGAGGGGCAGAGAGAGAGGGAGACACAGAATCGGAAACAGGCTCCAGGCTCCGAGCCATCAGCCCAGAGCCTGACGCGGGGCTCGAACTCACGGACCGCGAGATCGTGACCTGGCTGAAGTCGGACGCTTAACCGACTGCGCCACGCAGGCGCCCCGCTCAGTAATTTTTAACTGGGCACATGGATATTCTGAATATAATTGTAGTTTGGTTAGTAAGGCTTGGTAATCAGATGGTATCCAAGAGAGAACCAACAGTCTTCAACTCCTGGTACTCATGTTCTTGTGTAATCTTCTCCCCCCCCTGAATAAGGCTGAGTTGTGTGACCAATAGGTACAGTGGCAGTGATGGTGTATGCCTTTCAAGGCTGGGTCATAAAAGGCATTGCAGCTTCCACCTTGACCTCTTGTTGTGAGGACAACTAAGCAACCCTTTGGAGAGATCCATGTTGAGAGTAACCAATTTCTACTCATGTGAGTGAGCCCATTTGTAGTGGATCTCATAGCTACAGGCAAACTTTCAGATGACTGCAGCCACAGTTGACATTTGACTACAACCTTATGAAAGATCCCTGAGCTAGAAACATACAACCAAGACACTCAAATCCCTGACCCACAGAAACCATGAAACAATAAACGATTATTATTGTTTCAAGCCACTAAGCTTGGGGTCATGCAGCAAAAGATACTTAAATAATAAGGAAAACAGGAACACTAGCTAATGAGCAGACAACTAGAAGGGTTGACCATACCGACCAAATGGCCTCTATATGCATTATATAGATAAGGTGCTGCACCTGCTATCAAAGCCTCCTCCTCCCCACCCAGCTGGGAGTTTTGGGCCTCCTCCCCTTTTGTTTGCTCAAGTACATTACCACTCTGATGAAATGTTTATCAAGGTCAATATTGAATAATGTGTTACCAGATCCATTGACCATTTTCCATGAAATATTTTTCATTTTCCATGGAACAGTTGACCATGATGAATCACTCTTTTCTTGAGTTTTAGTACCTTCAAATTCTCATGGGTTTCCTGCTAACTTTCTAGAAGCTCTTTTTGTGTTCTGTTTGAGGTTCTTCTTTTTTAGTGTTCAATTGATAAGTGTTGGCATATTGAAGATCTAAGTCCTGAGCTGACGCAAGTTTATTTCTCAGTCTATACCTTTTTAAACATAATCCCAACCGGTATTCTGACTTTAAAGACCAATTACAGTATTTGTAATTATTAGTTAATGATTCCAAAATTCATATAGAGAGTTCAGTGTACTGGTTTAAAGCATCAACTTTGGGACCAGACAACCCGGGTTTCAATCCTAGGTCTGTTACTTGAAAATTTGAGTGACCATGGACAAATTACCTAATCTCAATTTTCTCATTTATGTAGTTAGGGCAAGCATAGTATCTATAATCACACTTAGAAGGCACTCAAACATGAGCTGCTCTTACTACACTATTATTATTACTTTTGTTACTGGGCGTCTCTACTGGGTATCTAGTGGATATCTTAAATTTACATCAAAAACAGAATGTTTGGTTTGCCATGGACTTCAACTGCTTCTCTCTATTTACTCTGACTTAGAAAATGGTAAAACTATCCATATGGTCACAGCAAATATTAAAAAAATCAGAGTCTTCCTTAATTCTTCACCTTCCTTTATTTCAAATAATAAATGTAATAGGAAGCCCTGGTGTCCCTATCTCCACAGCACATGCTCAATCTATTCATGTCTCTCCATCATTCATGCTGTTACCTTCATCCTAGCTACTACCATTTTCAGCCTGAATTACCAGCCTCTATCCTGGTCTCCATGCTTTCACTTTTGTAACCCTTTCCCAATAATATTTTCTCAATACAGCAGAGTTGTCTTTTTAAAGCATAAATCAGATCACATCACTTATATGTTAAAAATCCTGAAATGTCCAAGGGCATTTAGCATAAAATTCTAGCATGTCTTCTATAGTTGTGTTCTCAATACAATTACCCATTTTTTTATATACATTATCAATTTTGTTTCCATCATCATATATTTTATTTTCATTTTTCTATATTTTTTGTCCTGGAATTTTCTGTTTATTTTATTTGTAACTCCCCCTATTAGACTATACATACAATAACAACATGGGTCTTATGTCTCTGATTCATTGATATATGCTTAGCACTCATAATTCTAGATATCTGAATTTGAGGGGGGGATGTCTGCATGTGACTGACTCAGTATACAATTAGACTCATGATTTTGGAATGCAGAATAGTTTTGGGAGGTATATACAGTTTCGAGATCCATTTGTATTTACCATAAATGACCTAACTCAATATTAGACTTACCCTTCACATTAGTCCCCAGAAAAGGGAAGAGCTGTTTTACCTTAGAGTCCATGTGGAGCATTCTGTAATCCAAAGTGTTCTCTTAGTTACTTATGTAGAGCAATAAGGTAATGTTTGGGCAGACACATTAACCTGAAACTACCTCAATCAATGTTACTTTGGGATACTTAGGAGGTCATTTAATAGAATCAACTGAGAAAAAAAGTTAAAGATTTTTAACACTGATTTAAATATTTTTTGAAGCTGCTACCTAATAATTACAAGTGTTAGAAATTATTATAAACAGAATTTTAGAAATAATTTTAAAAAAGAAGCATAAATAGGGATCACAAATATATACTTTATGAAAAAAACCAAAACAACATTTTTATGCAAATGGATACTAATGGTTCAGAGTTTAATTTCCATTTATGGCATTATAAGGAGATTCAAAAGGTCAAAATGTGCTCTAGCTCAAATATTGGAATAAAAATGATATGCCTTGGAAAGCTGTGTTGCATCCAACATTACTTCCCTAGGGATATCTAAGAGACAAGGTATCATGATCCATGGGCATAGCTGAATTGGCCATGTCAGAAAAACAGTGACATTTCTGAATTAGTGTATTGGTTTATATGTTATTTTACTTTATTTTTATTTTTTATTTTTAAACTTTTTCTTTTTATTTATTTATTGAGAGAGAGAGAGAGAACAAGATTGAGCAGGGGAGGGGCAGAGACAGGAGAGAGAGAATTCCAAGCAGGCTCTGCATTATCAATTCAGAGCCTGATGCAGGGTTCGAACTCATAAACTGTGAGATCATGACCTGAACTGAAATGAAGAGCTGGATGCTAACCTACTGAGCCATCCAGGCACCCTGGTTTATATGTTATTTTAAACACATCTATTAATTTATTTCAAAGAATTAAATATGAGTACATAAACATTTGATTATATCATTTACTTTCCTAAAAATAGTCAAAATTCTGTTTTCATTTGAAAAATGTAAGGTTGTATGATAGTCATGGTAGTTTCATTCTGATCTGTACAGTAAGTGGTAGCTGAAACAGGAAGAGGGTTTCATGGGGCATAAAAACAAAAAGTCTGAGGATAGAGTGTTAGGGGTTACAAATACTAAGAGATCAGGAAAAATTCTGTATAGAAGAATTGACAGAAATGAGAATCTTAGGTAGGAAAATTAAGAAAAAGTAATGATGTTGAATCTAAGAGAAGAGATCATATAAAAATAAGTTTTTTTAAAAATAGCAGTACAAATAATGGAGTGGTCTATGATGTCCTGGCCTTTTCTATGGAGAGGTCAAATG
The DNA here is from genome assembly GCF_028018385.1 of Neofelis nebulosa. Taxonomy (NCBI): domain Eukaryota; kingdom Metazoa; phylum Chordata; class Mammalia; order Carnivora; family Felidae; genus Neofelis; species Neofelis nebulosa. The sequence goes on along the minus strand of NC_080791.1, from coordinate 28,999,907 downwards.
AAGGGAAGGCTGAAAGAATTTGTTGCATTTACATAGTAAACTCTGATCACCTTGGCCATGACAGTTGGACAGTTGAAATGGAATGAATAATAAGGTCAGAAGCCTGTTGCAAAGGTGAAGAATAGAAGGGAGGGGAGTACAGATACAAAGTGTATATTCTTTTATAATTCATTTGACTGTAGAGACTGAGAGGTATGTAACTTGGCTAAGAGGAGATTTATAGTTTAAGGAGGTTTTTGTTTGTTTTTTATTTTGTTTTGTTTGTAATGAGGGGAAAGTATTGGATGTCTATATACATTTCTTCAAGAGCCAGCAGAGAGCAAAAAGTTCAGAAACTAAAGAGGGCTGCAAGGTCTGAGCAGAGAGAGCAGGAGAATGGATTGGGCAGCCAGATGAGGAGATTAGTTTTGTCTAGATGAAGGAGCACTTCTTCCTTTGGGCCAAGAGGTAATGAGATCAGGTACAAATACAGTTTTGTGAGCTGGGAGGTCAGAAAGTAGAGGATGTCACTTGGCTCCTAGAATTTACCTAAGTCAACCTTGGCAAGTACCTCGAAGTCAAGTACGTTGTTCTGAAGTTACCAGCACTCCTGTATTTAGAAGCAGCTTGATCAGCAGATGGAAGAGTCTGAATTTTCAGTTTAGTTGCACATAACATTGTTAATAAGATTTTAGAGAAGCTATGATCTCCGCCATGTTTTAGTACTTAGTTCCCTTTCCACTTGACCCAGAAACCCCTTTCTCACAGTGTTGCCTTGGGGAGAAGGAGGAGAAACTTCATTTCCCTACCCAATATTCTCAGCTGAGCATAGTCTCTGTGGCTTTCTGGGGTTCCATGTGCCAGCCTATTAAAGGGAGTGTTAAACTTCATCTCTAACATTTTATATATCTATAAACACTTAGCTCATATGATGCCTTTAAATAATAAAACAAGGTGGAATATAATTAAGGGGCAAAATGAGTTGTACAGACAATTTGTGCTGTGAGCAAGTCTTTTTAAGTTGACTAATGTGACATTATTCTCAAGGAAAAGAAAACTTCAGCATTTTATTTTCAGAATTACCCTGATCCAAATTAGGTCATGGATGTGTGAGGGGGGAGGACTGGAAAAGTCCCAGAGAGCCTCTTAGGTGATATAAACTCTTGATTTTCTTTGTAATCCCACTGAAGGGAGAGGAAAGGCCAAAGCAATATGGCTGCGGCTGAGAACAACTTTGCTTCTGTCTGAGGCACTATTTCTGCTTGCAGAACAATAAGCCTTCAGGCCAGTGGACGAGTCTGTTATCAGTCTGCGGCAGGCTGAGAAATAATCTCCAACCACTAGCAACAATGGGTGCCGTATCTCAGGCCAGGTAATGAGTAGTCTTTAAACTGCATCAGCTCGATTGTATTATCTTTTGGTTTTACACTTCTCAGCCTAGAATAGTCTTATCTTTTGCTCTTTTTGTTGTTCTCTGGAGCCCCTCCCCCTCCACAAAGGAAAAGATATTAGGTGACCTTTCTTCCTTTTCTTCCTGTTTCAAATTTGAAGCCACAGCAGTATAATAAGTCTCTATAAAAATACACATATGTTCTTGCATAATTAAAATTACCTGCCTCAGTTTCTTTTGTTCAGTATCTGAGCCAAAATAGCCAAATGCATATCAGCTACATATTAATGACACAGACTCAAGGTGACAGCCCTGGGTGCTTATTGGGGTCATGATCTCTGAGCAGGCAAAAGATTAATCTACATCTAGGCAAATCCCTTGGATCCTGTGTTGGAGACACTTCCCACACCAGCTTTTAAACACGCTCACAGACAACTGGTAAGAACTAAGATCCTGGGCTGCCAAAGCCAACTGTTTCCACACTGCAGATGCAGTTCAAACCATTAATTGGTTCTTTCAATTTATTCCATTTAAAAGCCATTTCTTATTTCAATAAGAGGTGGCCATGCCTGATAAAAGTTTATTTTTTCATACAGAGTAACTTAGACTTTCTCCCCTGACCTCTCCCTCTGCTATTGTCTTGTATCTATGAGGCATTCTTCCTGAGTCTGAAGGGAAGGATGGCCCCGTGGGAAGAAGGGAAGTTAACATACTCAAGAAGATCACAATTTCTCTCTCTAAGTGAGTGTGCGTTTGGTAGAGGCCAAGTCAAAATTATTTCTTTTTTTTAAATGTTTGTTTATTTTTGAGAGAGAGAGAGAAAGAGAGAGAGAGATAGCATGAGTGGGGGATGGGCAGAGAGAGAGGGGAACAGAGGATCTGAAGCAGGCTCTGCACTGTCAGCAGAGAACCTGATGCAGGGCTCGAACTCACGAACCATGAGATCATGACCTGAGCCGAAGTTGGACCCTTAACCAACCAAGCCACCCAGTTGCCCTCAAAATTATTCCTAATTCACAAGAAAGGAAATGACAGGAATGTGAAACAGTGACCCTAATATGTAAAATGAGTCTACAATCAACCTTTTTTTTTTCCTTCCATTTTTAAAGACATGTGTAGATTAGTGGTAAAAAGCAAAGAATTTTGTTTCATTAAAAAAAAAGCATTTGGAATAATTTCTATTCCAAATGAATTTCTAAAGGAGTTAAACAAAAAAAATGCGTTTGAAAATATGTTGGATATTTTTATAACCTTGAGTTTGGGAATAACCTCTTAAGCAAGACTTTAAGTGCAGATGTGATAAAGAAAAGGTTGACAGATTTGACAATGTTAAAACATATTACAATGAAATAGAGACTCATCAGTGGAATAAAAAATTACAAGGCCGTCTGGAAGAAAATATCCTCAATATTTATAAGGAAAAAAAGAAGCAAACACAGAATATATACAGAATTCTCATAAATCTAATACAAGGGAAAAAAACCACAACTCAATAGAAAAAAATGAGTAAATAGGAAATAGTAGAACAAAATAAATGAAAAATATAAAAAGATGATTTATTTCAGTAGAAATAAGTCATTACAAATTATGACAAGGAGATATTTTAAAGCAATGCTATTGGCAACATATAAGGAGATAAATTACATTTGATTTGGGTGAGGACCAGAGAGGTGGGCATCCTCACGAACTGTAGGTGAGAGTAATAATTTGCAAGCCCAAGGTAGGCCAATTGGGCAGCATTGATCAAATTTTATTTCAGCGTTTCTAAGAATCTTTTCTAAAGACAGTCTTGTAACATGACCAAGCAGAGATGTAGAGGGGTGTTCATGGAGGCATAGTTAACTGAGGGAAGTTAGAAACAATCTAAATGCTGATTAAGATGGGGAACATTTAAATAAAATATGGTATGTCTTTTTATACAACCAATAAAAAGAATAAGTAACAGCCATAAGGACACAGAAAGGAATGTCCTGGAAAAGATGCAGAGTAGTAAATATATTATTATCCCATGTATATAAAATTAAAAAAAAAATCAATGTGTGTATATGTCTTTCTATCTGTGTATCTGCACAGACAATGTAATACTAAGGATGTAGCACACATTGTGAACCATGCTTTCCTCTGGGGAAGGGAATGAAGAGAGAGTATGAATAGCAACTGATTTATATCTTACACAACATACTTCTTCATTATTTGAATCTTTTACCAATGAATCTATTCACCTATTAATTGCATAAGAGGGAAGAAAGAAAAAAATGCAGATCCCAGTCATAAGGTTTACTTATTATTAATAAATAGAGCAGTTTACTCTACATGGAGTTAATTTAGAATGCCCTGAAAAAGGATCAATGCTTTGGTTATCTTCCCAGATTAAAGGTAAGATAAGGGTCATCAAGATAAGAAATAACTAATGAAAATAGAGATATCTGTTTAATGGAAAAGGCCATATGCTCATTCATTAATTTGACAAATAAGTATAGAGCAACTTTCGAAGCACAAGAGACACAGAAAGAGCAAAGCAAAATTCTTGACTTCATGGAGCTTAAATTCTAGTAGCCAGGTGGAAAGCAGTGGGGGTGGGAGTGGGGGTCAGACAATACATAAGTAAACACGTACATATATAATGTCAGATGGTATGAAGCCCTCTGGCACAAACATAGACAAAGTAAGGAGGCTAGGAAGTCTGATGGTTGGGAGTGTGATTCCATGTGAGGTAGTTGGTTAAGGTCTCACTTCTAAGCAGAGGCCTGAAGGAAGAAACTAGCTCCATCTGGAAGAATTTACCAGACAAGGACAGCAAATGCAGAGGCCTTGAAAGAGGAAGTTTCTTGATGTTAGAAATGCAGAAAACAAAGAGTGGTATGGAGCTCAGGGAAATTACAGGGAGATTGGGGAAATAATGAAACGAACTTTGTTTATGTGCTAAGTGATTTATACAAATTATTTAATCTTCTAGACTCCAGGGAGTTGATAATAATATTTCCATCTTCAGGAAGAAGAAACTGTCATTCAAAGCAGTTAAGTAACTTTCCCAAGGCTACATGGCATTTCCTATTGTATGACGGAGCTATATTTGAACCATGGTCTCTTTGAATTTGGGAAATATGCCCAGGTCTAGAATAGTAGGACCCAAGCTTATCTGCATTTCAGAAACTGTGGAATTAGAATTCCCCAGAGAGAGGCCCAATAATCTGTATTTTTAGAAATCTACTTAAATGATACAGATGATTGTTCTGCCAAGTTTAGGAACCAAGTACCTCATCTAAGCCCTGCCCTCGTGCAGATGAGAAAATGGATGTCCTCAAAGGTTTAATGGCCTATGAGTTAACCCTCAGTGTGTCAGAGCAGGGACTAAACCCAGATCCCCAGACCTTCAAAGTTTCTAAAAGTTTGAAGTGCAGAAAGGTATTTCTGCTCAAAGGGTAATATGCCTAAGAATCACCTGGAGTCTTTTTACACTCCAGAAGCTGTTCAGTACACACAGGGAGGGGCCTGAGATTCTACAGGTTTAGCCAGCAACCTAACAATGCCAGTGCTTCTGGTCAGGGGCCACATTTTAAACAGCAAGAACTCAGAGGAACCTGGGTGGCTCAGTTAAGTGTCTGACTCTTGATCTTAGCTCAGGTTGTGATCTCACAGTTCGTGAAATCGAGCCCCACATCTGGCTCTGTGTTGACAGTTTGGAACCTGCTTGGGATTTTTCTCTCTCAGTCTCTCTCTTCCACTCCCTTGCTTGTACTCTCGCATTCTCTCTCTTAAAATAAATAAATAAACTTAAAAATGTTTAAAAAAGTAAATAGTAAGAACTCAGAGTTTCCTGGAGAGTCTGTTAGAGTGGTCTGGGCCTCATCCCTAGACTTAGAGATTAGAAAATGAAGTACTTTCATTTGAGTAAGTGACAAATACTATCTTTGACCAGTTGTATAAGTGTGTGATGATCTTAGGGGAAAAGATGGTGGTTGAAGGGGACAAAATGAGAAGGGAAGGAAATGAACTGATGTGGGCCAAGGAGGTAATGAATTCTCTAAAGCACAACTCCCACATTATGGTTACACAGAAATTGTAAGGAGAAAGTTGAGGCAATTATGCACATAAGTCAAACATCCCAAAGTTCTTACTTCATGGATCTGGAAAAGTGGATATTTTTAAACCTGATTAATCCAGATAATTGGGGTGGGGAAAGTCGGTTAATCAGTTCCTATACTTGCCCCACCAGACAGTGAAGCAGCATGCTGGAAGAGAGTTAGAGGTCATTTCGAAATGGTTGGCCCTACTTTCCTGAGGTCTAGGAATTTTGCCATCTTTTCTACCCTGGCCTTTCCGCCTGTGTGACCTTCAGGGAAAACTTCCATCTGCGAACTCAAGCACTGCTTTCCAGCAAAACCTAATTATCCAGTCCTGGTCACTGGCCACCCTCTCTCTGTGGAAATTCACTTCACTGCCATGAATTGCATATTTGCCTAAGAGATGGGTCAGGCAGATTAAGATATATTGTCTTGATTGTTGGATCCCTGTTCCTTCTTCCCTTCCAGGGAAGTTAGGAAGCAAGGTAATTGAGGGTGTGTTCTTGTGTGTCTTGTGGCAGAGGAACCTACTCTCAGGGCCCCTAACAAGGTGGCTCTGGCCAGGGAGCAAACCTGACTGCATTATTTAGATATTATAAATTATCATATCTCCTTCAGTGCTGCTGGCTCCCAGCTCAGGATGACTGATGGGCAGAGATCACATACAATGTCTCCGAACACCCAACTTCCCTGGGCCCTCCTGGGTGGAGCTCGAATACTTAGATGCTGAGGTTTTGATTTCACAAGTGGTGCATCACAGTCCACTGGGCAGCTTCGGGAGGTGGGGGAGGCAGTGGCTCATGTATGGGACTCAAGATTGGACCCTCACTGTATCTTTTGGTTCACTCAGTATCCACATGGCCATCATTAATCTCCTTCAGTCCTACTGCCCATCTATTAAGTGAGATATGTAGTCTTACCTAATTCATGGACTCTTATTTAATTACTGAGACACTTTGTTTTTCTATAACCTGATATGAGCTAGTTTACACAATAGATACCTTAATAAAACCTCAGAGCAATTTTTAAAATTTCAGTGATTGCTATGGGAAACTTTTTGAGGATTTGTTTCTGAGAGATATCTTTCCTTTTCTTGGCTTCTTAAACATAGTATATTTAATGTTTTTTCACATAGTCTTAATGACCCAGGGTCATCATTGTGAACAGTGCCTATTGAAAAATGCTGTGTTTTGAGGATGCTGTCTGGAGCTATTGAAGTGCATGATTATTTGCTCCTATTTAAGATAACCCCCAGTTGCAATGCTGTTGAGTTCATGTGTCTACTCTTTATAGTTTTTCCTTATTCTTCTTTGCTGTGAGAATGCCAGTCATCATTTTTTGCTGCTGAAATTTAATTTATCTTTACACAAAATATGTCTTCCTGCCCTGCCCACCTCAGTGCCTCGAAGTTTCTATTTTGGCAACAGTTCTGAAAGTGTGATTCATTTACCCTGTGATCCCTTGATCCCCAAGATGCCTTCAGGGGATCTGTGAGGTCAAAACTGTTTTCATACTATTAATAAGACACATTTTGGCTTTTCAAATGTGTTGATACTTACTCTGATGGTACGAAGGTAATGGTGGGTATACATGCTGGAATCTTTATTTTTAATTTTTGTCTCATTTTAATGTTTAATATAGTAAATATCAAGAGATATAATGTAGTAAAGCACATTCTTTCAGGTCCTAAATCAATTTCTAAATGTCAGTGGATACCGAGACCAAAAAGTTTGGGAACTGATATATTATGGTGACAGATTAACTCTTACTCCTTACATACTATTGCCTCATTGGAACCTGAAAACAATCATGAAAGAGAGGCTGGTAAGGAAATAGTGTCCTTAACTTTCTGCAGAAGGAATGGAAGAATAATTACGTTGTAAATCTAGATTTGAATCTACTTTTTCCAGACCCTGGTCAGGATATGCTGCACTACAGTTAGCCCAGGGAAGGTGACACAGCCAGATTTATGCAACTTTGTCTGATACTAGTATTAAGTCAGGTCTGAGTGGCCTCCTGAGGTGTTCTTTTAGTTGTTTGTGCTCTTTGATGCATAGATTGTATGTCATTCGTTTTTTTCCTTTGTCTCCCCAACGACCCCCACGTCCTCTTGTGTTATTTTCCCACTCCCTGTACGTCTCCTCTTAAATGCTGTCTTACCAAAGAGGTTGTCTCTGACCACCCAGGATAGAATAACATGTACTTATAGCTCCCCATGCACTTCAGCCTGCTGTGTTTATTTTCTGTGCACCACTGGCACATCAGTTTGTTGACCAGTTCTCCTCTCTGAAATCTAAGCTCTTAAGTGTGTGCTCGGGTCTCTGTGTGCCCCCATGTATAGAACTTCACCTGGCACAAAAGAGGTGGTCAATATTTGTTGAATGAGAGAATTAATATTTTGAGATGTTTGGGATGTTTTTTTGGAATCAGTGGTCATGTCAGATAAGTACCCTCCAAGAGAAATTCTGGATTACTCTGTATTGGCTGCTATACATCTGTCACCACCCTCCTTTGAGCAACAATAGCAGTAATTGCCTATCCTGCTTAGGAAAGAGTAAAATGTGGGGATTAAGAGCACTCCTTCTTAACTGTGTGACCCAGGTCAAGTAATGACCTGAGCTTCAATTTCTTGAATGATTGCAAGATGTCTTAGGTTGCTTTCCTCAAGAAGCAGTCTCTGAGACTGAAATAGGAGTTTTATCAGTAGTCCAGTCAACAAACACTCTGTGAGGGGATGAAGAACCAGATCAGGTGGCTTGGAGAATTTGAACTGAGCAGCAGTCGTAACAGAGGTGTGAGCCCATCTTATGTTGTGTGTGGTGCCAAGAAAGCCTTTGAAGTTAACCTTGATGAAAGCCAAGGGCCCATCTTCTGGAGCAGCCAGTGGTTGGATGCATTCATTCTGCCAAGGAAAGGGGCATAACATTGGGCAGGGCCACTCACCACCCCAATTTCCTGAGGAGACTCAGCAGACAGCACTCTTCACAGCTGGGGAAATGAGTGTTTCAGTCCAGAAGAAGGAACCTGTGCAGGCACACCATGGGCTTCACCATAGAACATGAAATGAGAAGATTCATGGCAAGTGCTTGTCAGACGGTAATTACTTGATACATTTTAGTTATTATTATTACTGTTGTAAGATTTCTGCACAGTTCTTATTACTGTCTGATGTTATTGTTCCTCCACTAGAAGACAAGAATTTTATATCATTCACTGAAGTATGATCAGTAATTAATCAGGCACTGGAACATAGTAGGCTTTCAATACATATCTCTTAAAGGAACAGATTGTGTTATGATTAATGCTATGTGTTTGTGTGTGTGTGAGTGTGTGTGTGTGTGTGTGTGTGTGTGTGTGCATGCCCTTACTCACCCACTAGTGTAAGCTTTTTAAGAGCAGGGTATGTGTCTTATACCTTATTATTGTCCTTGTTACCTGTTTGAAGGGGCCATTCCTCAGGTGCATTCAAGGCTATTCCCATCTGGCCCCACCTCTGCTTCTAGGCTTTCCTAGAGGTCACACTCCCTCCTGTGTCTGTATATTGAACACGACACCCTTTCTGCTGGGACTGCCATATCTGAACTTCTTGGATGTGCTAATTCCTCTTCACTCACCAGCTCTCGAGTCATATAGGACCCTTCCACACCAGTCTGGTTCTGTCCTTCCTGTCTGCTTCCAAATCCTCTGGCTTCCCCCTTTGATGCATGTACCACACTCCATGTTACAATCATCTTTATGACCCTAAGACTTCAACAAGGATTGTCTCGTTTGTCTGTATTCCTACTACCTGACACAGGCATTGGTGGTCTAACAATGTGATTAATATGCTTTTATATAACCAAGGAATTGTAAAGAGTATTATAAAAAGTATTGTTTAAAACTTCAACTAATTTTAACTGGACGATGCTGAACAATACAACAATAATACCACAAATTTATTTGATAACTTTCCCCTGACAAGTTCAAAGCACTATGCATGTTCACTATTGTTCTGTCCTCCACACTTGATGACTTAGGTGAATTATGTTGCTTTTTGATGGAAGTCAGCTGGGCTTCCACCCTCAGCACTGTCTGTATGAAACACAGGTAGAATCATTTATCATTTACTGAATAAATGGATGAATAATGTAGTTATGGGCTAACTAGGAAGACCTAAGGTCTTTTTGACTCTTTTCTATTGCTCCTGACAACAGCATACTTGGAAGTGAACAAGATGTATCACAACACTATTAGACTAGATATAGGGAATTTTCTTCCAATTAAAATCCATAAACCTTAAAATAATTAACTAAATCTTAAAATTTCCAGCCTAGTGTGTGACCTTTCCTGCCTTAAAACTCCTTTAACAGTTATCAGAATTCTTAGCTGTTTAATTCACACAGTTTTGGACATCTTTCTTTTGTTCTGACTTGCTACTTAAATCTTCCATTGTCATTTAATATTATATCTGTTTCTGTATTGTTTCCCCTTTTATGCTGTGTTCTGTATAACAGTGGGAACCTGTTTATCACTAACTGCAGTTCATAAAAGGCCTAGAAGTTCTCTGACCCCCTACAGATGCCTCTGTGAAGGTTAGAGAAGGAAGGAAGATAACAAGGGAAGGAGACAGAAAGAGGATACAAATGGCTGAGGATGGACCCTGCACTTAGGTCCTGGGCTCCTCCACAGTCCCTACCCCAACCGCAATGGAGCAGCTCAGCTTTTATAATTCAGTGAATTTCCAGTGTAGGATTTCTTTGGCAGAGAAGGTTCTGCCACTTACAAACATGTTTCATAGCCACAAACAACGGACACATATGAACCAGTGTTGGTTCTTTCCCTACTAAAATCTAAACTCCATGAGGGCAGGGATTATAGTGAGTATAGTAGGTAATCTTTCATATATAAGATGAGAGAATAAGTTAATTTGACAAAGAAGGAGTTATACAAAGATGGTCTTGATTGATATCTGATTGGCTTAAGATATTTAAACATAAGGGGTCCCTGGGTGGCTCAGTCAGTTAAGAGTCCCACTTCAGCTCAGGTCATGATCTCACAGTTCATGAGTTTGAACCTTGCATCAGGTTCTGTGCTGACAGCTCAGAGCCTGGAGCCTGCTTCAGATTCTGTGTCTCCCTCTCTCTCTGCCCCTCATCCACTCACGCTCTGTCTCTCTCTCTCCCAAAAATAAATAAACATTAAAAAAAATTAAAAAAAAAAGATATTTAAACATAAGAGGGTTTTGAAATTGGGATGATTTAAACATGGCATTATCATAACATTTATTGTTTACACTGAAACCATTCATAATTACATCAGTCAACAGATGTAGACAATGGCTGCCTCTAGTAGAGTAGGACATAATTGACTGTCTTGAATGACATCTCAACGGGATCTTGCTTGAGGGAAAATTTTAAGATTTAACCTCTGGCAAAAAAGATTTCAGGTCCTATTAGTTTCTGCCTTGTAAGAGTGGTTACTACTTAGAGGACACATCCAGTGTTGGTCTTGTTGCAGATTACTCACTTCTCCCAATGTTTAGGTGTCTGAAGATTGGAACTACAACCAGAAGGATAAAGGTTCCTTTTGGGGCTGAATGAAATATCCTATCAACAGTCCCTGGCTCTTGTCTCTCTGACACTGAGGGAGGCAGCAGTGAATATGCTTTCAAGCTGACAGGGAGAGTAGCTATTATATGCTATCTCTGTTACCATTCCCCTCCCAAGCCTTTCATAGAGTCCTATCCATGAAAGTGGATTGGTTATTCTAAGGGCAATACCAGAGATGAGAAGACAGAGTCAGGGAACCACCATCGCTAACAAGGACATTACTCTGGCAATGGGGTGACTGAGGTAGAAGACCCATGGCTGTAACATGGAAGGTATCTGGATTCAGGGGACATTCATTTTCCAGCATTTCCCAGGCACCCTCCTCATGTGTGTATGACAGAGTGTGTGATCATTTGCCGCATAAAGCCTTGTGGTTGCCTGTGCTGAATTTAGGGAGTTCACAATAAAGTAGAAATGAGATGAACAAGCCCAGCAAAACTCCTTTTCAATGTTGGTGTTAGGATCATAGGATTTAGATCAAGCCATTTCAGAATGCCCCTGTTATGTTTTAGGAAACGGTTTGACCTGTAATATATCCAAGTTTATGTGATACATTCTATTATAATCCTGTTACACTCTGTTCATAAAATTACAAATGTCTCCCAGGAAGAGGGTGAATCAGATGTTTTATTGGCACTGCCCCTGGCATGTTTATTCGGTCTGGGGTCAGTGCATGATTATTAAACCCTACTGGAAAAAAAAATAAATTGACATTCTGGACTGAAAATCACATCATTGCCAGGTGGTGTGCATACTAGCTGTGTACAGATATTATATGTCCCTGCAGTCATGAAGCAATTTATGTGCTGGTGTGGATTTCTCACAAGTTAGTTCATCCTGTTTCCCATAGAGCAGCTTGATTGGATGTGAAAGTAGCCTCTCCCTCCTCTCTGCAATAGGCCTCCTAGAAACTGGTTACACAAAACCACAAACCCCATTTCATCCCAGCGGGGGACAGCTGCCATCACATCCCCCAAAGGCGTGGGGTGCTGGCTCCCTTCTTCCTATCTGCACTCTGTCCTCATCCCAGAGCCTCTCTGAGGGGCTGTCACTGTGAGCAACTTGTGGAAAAGGCACTGGAGCGTCCCGTCCCCACTGTGGAGGGGCCACCTGGGGGGGATGATGAGGTGCTTGGTGGCTTCTGATTAGATATTAGCCCACTGAAGCCTGACCTCAGAAAGGTGGCCTCTGCCTCACTGAGCACCCTTCCTTACCCTTCCGAATCAGACTTCCACAAACTTTTAAGATGATTTCTCTTGTTGCTGATCTCTTGGAGTTCTTGGGCACAAATGTTGATTTACTCAGACCTTGTTTTCCAAGAACAGGTTATGGCCTGAAAGAAGCTGGGTCTGTAAAGCTAGAAACAAAGTGAAAGGGGAATCTAGTCATTTGGAGTCTAAAATTAGAGACCATACAAATGAGACCAGAATGAAATGATGTGTGCAAGGGTATTCTATTCAATAGATATTTACTGAGTGATTTCAATTTGCTAGGCCTGGTGCTTTAAACCTCACTCCACTTTACCCCATCTCTCTCCCCCCCAAAAAAACCACCTCTGCTGCCTATAATGTGCTTGGCACACAGTGGGCATCTTTTCTTGCTTATCGTAAGAAAATTGGGAAAAGTATGATGAGAAAGCAAAACATGAAAATATCCATTGGCTCCTAACTACAATTTCCCTGAAGTCGTTTAACAGGGCAGAATTTTCCCCTGGAGCCAGAATCCTCTAACCGAGAGCCATCAGTAATTTTCCTCAGAAAAGCAGTCAGAGTGATAAAATAACTTACAATTCACTTTCCAGAATCGTCCTACCTCCTCCGCTTCCTCATGCTGTTTCCCTGCCTTACATGCTGGTCCAACTCTGCCTTCTGAAATGACAATATTTCAAAGCTGCTTCAAGTACTACCTGCTCTACATCTTGAGTTCATCTCTTGGCACCACCATCCCCCAGCTAAAGAGTACAAGATATTTCCTTTAAATCCTGATGAGGGGTTCAGACAGCATGCTTTTATTGTGTTATTTCTGGCTAGGTTTATATGTAGGTATGACTCGAGCTGTCTTATCCTCAGCATTGGACAGTTAGATGATGAAACACAGGAAACTGGGTTACATTAGTGCATTAAGTAATTGATTTTTAATACTTTTCAGCCACTGTGTGTGAGGCCCTACTGTGTGTCAGCAATGGCACAAGGCCCTGGGGAAGCCACTGTGCATGGCATGGATAGTCTGGTATTCACTGAGCTTCCTTTTAGAGGGAGATTCAGGTGACTGAACAGGTGTTTACACTCTTGCAGTGTTCGCAACCTTAGCACTATTGATATTTAGGGACAGAAAATTCTTTGTTATGGGAGACTGCCCTGTGCACTATTGCGTTTTTAGATCTCTACCTCTGACCCTGAACTCTACTCCCTATATCTCAGTAGCACCTCTTTCCTGACCCCTAGTTTGACAACCAAAAGGGTTGCCAGACATTGCAAAATGTTCCTTGTGGTGTCAAGTCACGAGGTTGAGCATTACTGCTCTAAAAAGATAAATGTAATGATAAGTACGGGTTCTATGGGAGCCTTGAGAAAGGATATCTAAGATTTTAAGGGTCAAGGAGTCAGGGCCCCAGCAGGAAACAGAGAACACATTGCATTGTGAAGAATTATAGGCAGATTTAATAAGGGGATTATTTACAAGTTATGGAAAGGGTATAGGGAACCCACACCCAAGGCTAGTAACAGCAGGATTGTTCTTACCCCAAGGTTAGTAACAGCCAGAGGGGTGAAGTTGGCAGTTGCTGGATAAATGGGGAAGAGTTATGTGGAAAGGGCTGACTGGAGAGAAGCCATGCTCTTTGGTGAAGTGACTCAGGCATGGGACATGACCCTGCTGGAAAATTCACATTTGAGCTCCCTTCTCTTCCTCTACTGGGCTTTCTAGTGGTCACCCCAACCAGAAACCAATGGCAAAGACCCAGTTCACGGAGCCCATGTAAATCAGACACTCAGAGAAGAAAGTGGAGCAAAGAAGGCTGACAAGTGTTTCGAGAGGGTTGAAGAGGAAATATCTCTTGTGGCAGCCTTCCCTGAAAGAGTCAAATCTAGGTTAAGACCCCAAAGGATAAGTCAGAGTTAGTTGGGAGAAGGTAGGGGAAATAACACATGTGATTTCTATTCCATAATATTCAGTTATAGGATCGTTGCTACATTTATAGTTAGTCTCTTGAGCCCCTGCTATCCTGACATGTGAGGAATTCAATCTAAGTCATGTTTGGGGAGACACCTTTCTTCTCTGAAGTATCTAGAATGCTCAGGAGATGGTCACTAGTTGTCAGTCCTCGGTGGTAGGAACAATTAATTCCTTGAATAAAGGGAAAAGAAAGGGAGGGAGTGGGGACAAGTAGATTTCAGCTTCTGGATCCATCTTCATTATCACCCGGGTGAGGTGCTGTCAATTACCGGCATTTGCATAGGAATTGAATATGTGATCTGCTTTGGTGGAGATGCCTCTATAAACCACACCACCTGGCTGTCCATACTCCCCACTCACCCGCACCTGGCTGGCCCATTCCCGCCTCACTGAGTGAAAACTCTTTGTTTTCCGGTTTCTTTAAAACAAAAACCTGGATGGTAATCATCTTCTAGGTGCCTAGCAACTGCTTGAGACCCCACGACACAAAAGCCATTAACAATCCTGATGTAAGAAGCTCAGAATGGAAAGCTCAAAAAGCCTGGCACCTTTTGGGGATTGGGAACAGGGAACCCCTTTGATTCCTTCTAACCTTCTATGGCTTTGAGGACAAAGCACACATCAGTTTCTTAGCAGACCAGCCTGCTGTGCTACAAAGTGGGGGATTGAACCAACCTTTGGCAGTTTGGAGGAATCAAGGCCTATTCATTATGGCATAGAAATCCACTGGGGCCAGAATTTTACAAAATGGTAAGACGGAGGAAGATAGAGTACAGAGGACCAGAGAACCTAGTAAACCACTAGAGTGGTAGAACTCTTTATTGAGACCTGTACCATAACCCCAGCACAGTAGAGGAGTACACAAAAGTCTTTTGTATGTGCTTTTTTCATCCTCCATGAGATTCTAATGAGTCAGGCAGTTTTTACTTTGCACCAACACAGAAGCACCCAGATGGTAGGTATGTAGGTGGGGAGCACACAAAAGCCAGCAGTCAGCCATGCGACCCAAACCCAAAGCTTCCTCATGGTTAGGCCCCAGTGAATACAATAGTCTTTACAGAGCTCCTTCTTGCACAAAAATTAAACAGGCAATAAATTGTGCATGGCTTTCTTATTTATTTGTACCTGTTCATGTGTTGACTCTTTAGAATGAAAACATGGGAGCCAAGTGTTTTCCTCAACACAGCAGGAGCACTGACTCATCGGTGGCTGACCACAGGTCTCCTTCTCAAGTGCTCTGTTCTTCCATCTCAGGAATTAACCTGGCTACCTCCTCCTGTCTTTTCTGTATCCCACTTCCCCATCATCTCACTGGTGTCCTTGCTAATTCGACAAAGTTAATACCTGATTAATAACTCCTATGATAGAAGAGTTCCTGGATGAGCTGTAGCCCCCATTTACAATCTGCTGGTGATTGAAAAATTATGTTCAGTTCAGTAATAATTGATGGAAATGGTCTCTTCTCTTCTGCAGCTGATTGGCTTTGTAATTGTGATTTAATAATGTAAATACCACTTGTTTTCTTCTCAAGATGAATTACCTTCTGATTTGCTAAGCTCAAGGCTCATTGCACTTTCTTATATCTTTGTCCCTTATCATGGGATTATAGGTGAGATCTATTCATTATTTTGCTATATTTTCTTTGCACACACACACACACACACACACACACACACACAATACACACTGAATCAATGGTTGGAAAGAAGACATTCTTTTTTTCAACCAGATATTGATTATCAAATGTTAAACCTAATGCTTTTAGAAATAATCTAGAACCAGAAGGCCTGGGTGGGTAAGCAGGTGTACACAAATGTATACAGTTAGAGGTTTCTCATGAACTAGTATTGTGCTATTTCCTAAATGATGAGGAAAGCTTGAAAAAAATAGCTGTTATTTTGTGATTTATGATAAGAAAAACATATTTGGTCTTTGCTCAGTTTCTGACACAGAGCTCCTAAAACCCTTGAAATTTCCTGTGATGACAGAAAAAGTATCTTCTGTTATGCTAATGATGTGACTTTGGAAGCACCTAAGGATGGAGAATGGTTGCCAGGGGAGCCAATCCTGTTGTTAGAGGGCTGAAACTCTCAGTGTCCCCCATCCCCATGACACCACATCAGGCAGGGGACAGGGGCTGGAGACTGAGTTCAGTTATCAATGGCCAGCAATTTACTCACTCATGCCTACATAATCAAGACTCCCGAAAACCCCAAAGGGCAGGGTTCATAGACTTCTGGGTTGGTGAACAAATGGAGATTCAGGGATAAGGGAGCACTGAGAGGACATGGAAGCTTCGTGCCCCTTTCCCCATGCCATGCCCTATGCATCTCTTCCATCTGGCTGTTTGGAGTTACATCTTTTTATGATAAATAAATAATCTAGTAAGTTAAATTTTCCCTGGGTTTCATGAGCCACTTTACCAAATCAATCAAACCCAAGGAGGAGTCACTGGAATCTCTGATCCATAGCCAGTGGGTCAGAAGCAGAAAGAACAGCCCAGACTTGCAATTGGCCTCTGAAGTGTGGGATTAACAGTGTCTGTGGGACTGAGCCCTTACCTGGTGGTATCTGATGCTATCTCCAGGTAATTAGCGTCAGAATTGAGTTGAATTGCAGAACCCCCAGCTGGTGTTGAATTGCTTGGTGTGTGTGTGGGAACCCACACAATGGAATTGGTTTCAGAATTGCAATGGCTCTGTATTTTCCTTTCTATATTGAATGTTGCTCTACTGCTATGCATGCATACCATATGTGTATCTGTGTGTTCGTATGTGAATAACATGCGGCGTGAAGTAAATACCACACTGTTATTTACATTAATTTTATTATGTACCATTGGGGTACAATGTTCTATAATTGAGAAAACCTCTAGAGTTGTGTGTAACTAGAGCAAGCTCAGGGCCACAGAAAGAAGGTGGCTGACACTATGCATCCTGACTCATTCTCCTAAGAAGCTCCCTGTCTGGATAGTCCTGGAAATCCATGGGCACCATCTGTTTAGCTACCAGGCTCTAGGCACCTGCCCTGCATGGCATGGAACACAGTAGCCCATTCCAATGTCCTCATTTTTGTACACGATACTTCAATCCAGGCCTGCCCTGTTGGAACCCAGTCACCCTTACAATCCTCCTTGCTTTATAATATATATATATATATATATATATATATATATATATATATATATATATTTCAGTACTCTTCTCCCTCTCTGGGTAAGATGTGTTAATTTTGACAGAGGCCTGCTGGGCTTATGTGGCCACTAAGTACAGGGAAACCCAGCAAAGGCAGGCAGGAAGGGTGGCACAACAGGGGCATGGTGAGAGTAATTTTAGAGGCTGGCAAGCCTTGCTTGAACCTTCACATCCCACCCAGTGTGCTGAGCTGTGGCATTTCCCAGAACCAGAGACAGCCCCAGGTTTCAAGGGTAGAAGTAGGATTCACACTCCAGACTTCCCTACCCAGGGGCTTCAGGCCTTGATCAAATGCTGGTTGCTATCCAGAGACTGATGATAAGAGCCCAGCATCCCTATGTACTGGGCCAGAAGGACTGCCATGAATTAAGTTGAGAGAAGAACTGTGGCTAAGGGGCTAAGAAATAAATGGCCCAGTGCCCTCATTTTGTAGATAAGGAAACTGAATTTTCATGAAGTGAAGTGGATTGTCCACAGAACTCCTGGCTAATTAGTAGCGGAGTGAAGACCAGAACCTTGACCTCATAGGGTTCCAATAGGCCTGGGTTCTCCAGAGAAACAGAATCAATAGGGTAGAGAGAGAGACAGATAAGATTTGTTACAGGAATCAGCTCGTGTGGTTATGGAGATAAGAAATCCCATAATCTGCCATCTGTAAGCTGCATATTCAGGAAACCTTCTGGTATAATTCAGTCTGGTCTGAAGGTCTGAGAACAAGGTGAGAAGATGGTGTAACTCCCAGTCCTGAGACCAAAGGAGCCACTGGTGTAAGTGCCAGAATCTGAAGACCTGAGAACCAGGAGCTCTGATGTCCAAAGGCAGGAGAAGACAGACATCCTAGCACAGGAAAAGAGAGAGAATTTCCCCTTCTTCCATCTTTCTGTTTTATTCAGGTTCTCAATGGACTGGATAATGCTTACCACATTAATGAGGGCAATCTGTTTTACTCAGTCTACTGAATCAAATGCTAATCTCTTCTGGAAACACCTCACAGACACACCCTAAAATCATATTTACCAGCTATCTGGACATCCTTTGCTCAGTCAAGTTGATACATAAAATTAACCATCACATGGCCCCTCAGATCTTGGTTCTATTCTGGTGTAGCCATAGATCAATTCTGACAGTGGAGGTGCAAGGGAAATTTAAGTTGTAGTACTGAGTGTTGGGCCTTTCCTACTGCCAATGCCCCTTTCCTTGTTTCTCAAGTGTCTGTTTTCTGGTTGGGAAGGGATAGCAAGATGAGCCACATAACTAAGAAGGGATATTTTTAGCAAAGGTAGGGGAGGACAGAAAGCAGAGAGAAGCGTCATTTTCCTGCATTTGTAGTGTACCCTCAGATCCACGAAAATGGGTCTCAAATCATATAAGTGGATGATTAGTTATACCTGTAAGACGTTACTCCAACCTACCCATCGAGAGGAGGGAAACAAGAACAGCTACTTGTCATAATCTGCATGAATAGGATTCTTAGAAGGGAACGAAAAGAATTAATTTCCCCCATTAATAGAAGACATTACCCTCAGGCACGCACAGTCTTTCATAATTGTCAAAACCTCTTTCCTCCTCATCACCGAGCAGCAATAGCACAGTGACAGATGAGAGCCACCTTGAAATTGCATGGTGTCTTTATTATTGTGCCTGCATTGTCAAGACCCCAGATAAAGCTAGGGTGGCATAGGTCAATTCTGCAGTGTGCATGCCTGACTGCAGGAAACTTCTTATGTTTCCATATAGGTCAGTGACCCTGAGTTTCTGGGTTGGAACTTTGCCTATCAACACCATGGTCATAAGATTTCTAGAACTCAAAGAATTATGCAGGATTCCTGGTCATAGACTCTATTGCTAAGTTATGAAAGACTATAAATGACCTTAGAAATCATCTAAGGATGATTTTATTTGATAGGAGATAAATAGTTAAGGCTTGGGGTGCTAAAACACTTACTCAAAGTCACATAGCACATTAGTGGCAATGCTGGGGTTAGATACAGGTCTTCTGATCTCTAATTCAGTAGTTTTATCCACTTATTCATGTTCTTGGCAGAGTCATAGAAGACTGTGTGTATGGTGACTTCTATGGGGACTAGGCTAAGAAGGGAAGCCAAGAAGATAGATGTCTTTTGTGAGAGGTCAGGTTAATAAGAGTCCAAGTTGGATGATAAGAGGCAGACAGACTTGCCTAGAATAGCACAAGGTGCAGATGTAGAGAGTCCTTGACAAGAAAGTTTCCAAAGGGATCCAACCTCACAATAAGGGCTCTTGGCCCCAAAGGCAGAGACATTGTCCATTGAGTGCACAGTTCCTAATTCTTCCTTTTCAGCTGCTGCTCTGAGTGTGTGAGCAAAGCTATCTCCTGTGATGCTTCAGAGCTCAGGCCCTCCAATTCTGTGAAGTGTGCAGAATGTCTCAGGTGCGGCCAGCATGCCAAGTGTGCTGCTTGGCTTAGTGGGTGTTTTGCCTAGAAGCTAATATAAGGATTTCAAAAATATTAATGAACATTGATAATTAGCATCATTGTCATGTGGCTGTGCTGTTGGGAACTAATACTGGGAGAACATAAAAGGGAGAGAATAAGAGAAGAGGAAGGAGGAGAGAAAGTGAGAAGAGTCAGGCTGCATCAAGGCTTTAAGTGTAGAAACTGGGCTACATTCTTCCTCAAAAGAGCATCTCCCCAATAACCTGAAAAGGCTCTGGCACTGTGTCCATGAGTTCTCTGGCCCATCCTAACCATTTTAGAAGGTGCAGGTATGGTAGATGACATGCCAGGAATTTGAGCCAGGATTTGTTAAACCCCAGATGGGTTTCCATCCTTTGAGCTGCAGTGCTGATCCCCTTGTTGCAGTTGATTTAGTGTCCAAGCAGCTGCTCTAGTCTATAATCTCATGGAAAACTGTAGTTAGCTCATGGGTCTCAAGCTCCAAGGAACAGAGCACTTGAAGTCATTATTGACCTTCGTCTAGCAGAATCTTACATCTGAGAATGCACAATTTCCTTGGGGACCAAACCACTTCTTATTGACTTTAAAAGTGTGGGTGTTGGGACAGCCCCACAGGCAGAGTAAGGTGCAATCAGCAGCCCAGGCCGATCCTGACGGCAGGACTTTCCATGCCCTGGGAGTACAGTGGCCACATGGATTATCATCCAGAACAGGATACTTTTGAGAGCAGAAGGTGACCATTAATAATTAGTCTTGGAAAACAGGTGTCACCTGACAACTTGTCCCAGACAAACTTAACTATAAGGTCACCCTACTTATAAAAATAACAAAGACGTCCTTGGTGTTGCTATACAAAAAACATTAATCCCCAGGGAAAACAAGCCATGTGCAGTTGGTATTGGAAGGAAAGATTTAATTCCCCCCAAACCACATAAGGAGCACAGCATTCAGCCGATGTGCTCTGTTATTAGAAGTAATTTGAAGAGTTTGGGCACAAGCTGAACCCCAATGGATTTTGACCCTCTAGATTTGCTGTGGGCTCAAGAAGCACATTTTTTCAAAACACCCTTAGGTAATTCTGGTGTTGGATACTCACTGATCACACAGTGGCATGGGACATTTCCATACCTCCAACATATTGTTTTCTGGGGCACTTCCAACATATTGTTTTCTGGGGCACCAGGGTGGCTCAGTCAGTTAAACATCTGACTCTTGATTTCAGCTCAGGTCATTATCACATTGTTCATGGGATCGAGCCTATCAAGCTGCACACTGATGGCTCTCTCTCTTTCTCTCTCTCAAAATAAATAAATAAACTAACCAAATAAATAATATATATATTGAAACTGGAGCTGGGTAACTCGTCATTCCTGCTTAGGCTAATGCAGGCAAGATCAAATCAAACTTTCTTAAGACGTCTATAAGACATACACAAATGAAACAAGTAGTACCTATTCAGTGCTTTGATTCATTTTTTTAAATTATTGATTATTTTTTAACGCAGTAGTTTATTTCAACTAAAGTACAGAGTTTATTCTCCTTTTAGTTGTTAGTAATGAAATAACCTTGTTGGTTCAGAGTGCAAATAATGGTAATGAAAGAAGAAACCCTGTAATAAAGAAAAACTTTTCAAATGCCCTTAATGTTTTGTCAATAACTTAGCTCTTTCGGCTGTGCTTTCTAAAAGCAATGATTTTGTTTTCTTCAACCTCTATGTCTTTTTGGTTTGAACTGTTTATATCTGTCTACATTTGAATACTTTGTAGAATATAAATGTTAGCTACTTCTTTAATTAAATAGTCTGCTTTGTTCTCCAAATGGATTTAAGCTTCTGCCCTCAGTCAATTGTCTGCCTCTATGGGAAATCCCGGAGTTTTGCATTCTGTATCCTCATGTTCTCTGTCTTCCTCTCTCACTGTGTGTGTGTGTGTGTGTGTGTGTGTGTGTGTGTGTGTGCCTGTGTGTGTGTGTGTGTGTGTGTGTGTGTTCAACTCCTCTTTTCTTTGTCTGTCATGCACTCTGGACTTCCATTGCAAGGCTATGGGCCACATCTTTGCCAGTATCCTGACTTTTTCCATATGATTCACTCAAGACTACTCCCTCTGGGTCAACAGTATCATCTAGATTATAAAACTCTCATGTCCTGGTTCTCCTTGTGGCTAATGAACCAATCTCAGAAAAGAGACACAAGTAAAACCAAACTAACCACATGTTTTCACTGTACTTTCGACAGGAGCAACTCTTGCCTTGATGCCTTGTGTTAGTAGATCTGGGCATTCCCATCCATTTTGGGCTGATGAAGGGCATTCGACACTGTCAGGCCCAGCCCTGGCTGCCAGTACCTTGCAGTGTGGCAAGGTCCCATTTGCCAGACTCACTTGCTGGCATTCCAACTGTATGTCTCTCATGGAGGCCCATGGACAGTCAACAGAAGGCCTGAGCACACTCTGAGTATGCAGAGCCTTATGGACTGCTAGGTCTTGAGTGCATTCTCAGCAGAAGAAGCCTGGGAGTGTATAAGTAGAACTGGCACTTGGTAGATAAAGGCCACAGGAGCCTCCCAGTCTACCAACTAGGGATGTAGTCCCTTGTTGTGTGTCAGGGTCCCCTGGACAGTGTTTAGAGGATGCCAGTGATGGCACAGTTCAGCCAATCTGTAAGCATGGGCACAAAAGTATGTTTTCATAGTGCTCCTTGGTTGATGCTGTGTGCCACCTGGGACAAGACCTCTAGGCCCTCCCTCCTAGACCTCATTGCAAAAAGGTTTCTTGACACTGTATTCTCCTGTCCCCACATACCAGACGAAACTCTTCATATCCCCTGTATTTGGCTTTCCTCCTCCTGATAAAGTGCCCATGTACCAGAATTTATCTTTCTGGATAGTCCTACCAGATGAGTCATTTGAGCCCTTCTCTTCTTGTGTCATCCCAGGTGTTCCATCACAAAAAGGGAAAAAATTTAGGAAACTCACCACTGCCAGGAAATTCCTTTGAGCCCCCAGTTCCCCAGAGCATTATTAATGTACTCTTTCCCCCACTAGAAGCTCAGCTGACTTTCCCAGTCACACATTGATCTTGTCATTAGCCAACTTCCTGTCAGCCTCAGGGAAGGCAGCCAGCAAGGCAGTCTTGGAGAGGAGCACACCACCCTTCCCTCAGGCAAGGTCCTGGTGGCCACAGTCTGAGAAAGGTTGTCTGAGCCCAAGACAAAGAGCTTCTGTCACCACCAGCAAGTGAGACATTGACCCAGAGGCTCAGTCTCCAGAACAAAATGACTTTAGCACAATTCAATTTATTGTATTAATTAAGGGAAAATGAAACCATGGGTTTATCATACTTTTCATTAGCTCCAATGCAACAAAGGGATGTATCTGGGAGTTGGGAGCAAGTGAGGATGGAATATACTGCTGTCCATACTCCCTGGTTTAATTAAGGAGGGGTAGCTCAGAGTTGCTTATTGTCAGCAGCATTCTAAAGAGAGTCAGAGTGTCAGGGAACACAGAGATGGTGGAGCAGGCCTGGCAGAGAGAGAGATTAAGTGGAGAGAGATAATTTGGTGAGGGTTCAGTTTCCAAACCTTTGGCAATTGGATGTAGAATGAATAGATACTGTGTGTTCATCCTACATGAGATGCATATACAGCTCAAGGGAGTGGAAGGTGTAATCTCATCTCAGTGTGTTCACAATTTAGAAATGGAACACCTACCTTATCAGAAGCAAGTGCAGGCAATACAAGACTGAGGTCACATGAGCCAAATTGTACCAAGTGCTGAGATTTTACTCCAGTTCCCACTCAAGCATGTTTCTAATGCTTCTGTCATTCAAGAGGAGGCTCTTGTGTTGAGAGGTATGTGATTTGAGAATGAGGCCAGGAAATCCCTAGGGAGGGTGAAGAAACCTACTCTCCAGCTTATAGGTTTCCAGAAGACAGTTCCCCCTGTACTCCCTAGGAGGAATAAATCCCTCTTCTAAACTGGTTACTCTTTGTCTCCACGGATGATGGGTGACTAATGTCACTGTTAAAGTTATTTGCTCAGCAGCCCTTGGACCTTGTCAAGCAGGGATAAGTCCATTATCTAGAAGTGAGGCAGCACATCTGATTCTCCATCACCTTCTTAATCTACCTCTGCTTGGGTCAAAGGGTTCTCCTTACACTTGATTCTCTATTCCAATACAGCCCTTATTCCCAGGTCCAGCATTGGGCCTGTAGCTGAATACCAAAGGCAAGTACTCCTACTGCAGTAGTCCAGACACCTTTAGTTCATAGGGAGAAAGGCAAGAACCTCTGTCAGTCTTGGATGCCAAGCCCAGATTGTAGGCCAACCTGACAGCATTAAAGCTGGTATTTTGATCTGCTTGTGGCTCACTTTATGTGATTATGTTCTACTGGCCAGAATCCTGGAGAGAGAGATGGATGAGTGACAACATTGTGGCACATATCATCACATGCACTTCTGACATCTACCTTGCCCTACATACCTCAAGGGCACAGAAGCCACTGGGAGGGAACTACTCCAGACAGTTCTTTTCCTTGACCTTATCTTGCTCCAGACCTCTAGGATAGGAGTTCCAGAAAATATACAACAAGCCAGCCAACCCACACCTTGTTTGATTTACTAAGCACTCCTTATAGAAGCAAAATCTCAGTTCCTTGCTAACTTGAATGGATACTTAGTTTTGGTGAATGGACAAGAAGCTATTGTCTAATATAGATCAAAAAGCCTAGGTGAGGCCTAAATAGGTCAGAAGCATTCACACAAGCACCTGGACTTTGGATTCCAACTTTCCAAGTTTAGTATTAATAAGGAGCATCTATAATAGCCCTTCTTGCTGAGGGAACAGGGAAATGTCTGTTCTTGCTTTTCGAGAAATCCTATCATGGACCCTGGGGTGTCTACACAATTCCCACTCCCAATGGCTTCCTTCTCTTCCTCTTTCTCTTTCTTCTCTTCCTTTCTCAGCCATCTGACTCCTCTTTCCCTCCTCTGGCTGTTCTCTTCATGATGCCATTTTCTCTGTGTCAATACCTCCTTAAATTCTTAGCACTCCTCCCCCTTCTCATCTCCTCATATTAATTTCCTCTAAGACACCCGCCCCTAGGCATGTGCCACTGTGAGCCATCTCCTGACAGATCTCTTGGCAAAAGCTGTGACAGGTGCTGACATTTAACCTCACAAAGCAGTTTCCCTGGATAGAGCATCAGCTTTCAACGGCATATGAGGAGGGACACTGGGGTTGGGGCACCCAGAAGGGGACTTTTTAATTATTTCAAAGGGAGAAGCCAGGCAGAGTTTGCCTCAATATGAGGATGCTTGTTTTGGATGGTGTGAATAGTATGGCAACAGAATAGACTTCCCTCTGAAATCATCCCTGGGGATGTTTGCACAGAATGGGGAAAGATATTCTGTCAGGGACAATAATCCAAAAAATGGAAGGCTAAAATCTTTGATCCTCCACGGTGTTTCCAACTGAAATTCTAAGGAGTTGTGTGAGGAAAAGAAGGAACGATTAGGCACAGGAATGGTGACTGAGATACAGCTGGCATGGGAGGACAGGATGTGAAGGGAAAAAGAAAGAAGAGGAACAAGGTCAGAATCCTTCCAGATTTTACTCTGGATTTCCCATTTGGTCTCCTCAGAGATGAGGATGATGTTTAAGTTTCTTCCAGCTCTAATAAATCTTTCTGACCCACTGCACCTTACGAGAGGGATCTAAAAATGATTAAGAACACTGAAAACTGAGCTGAGGGACAGAAAAATATACAGTGCTCCAGTTGTGGGGTCATGAGATTATAGACTGCCCAGGGTCAAGGACCTTGTCTTCTACATCATCTCCACCCCACATACAGTGTCTAACCCAGCCCTTTTCTCAAGGTACATGTGAGTAAGATAACTGCAGGTAATATCAGGGAAAGCAGATCATGCCAAGGATCCTTCCCTGAAGCAGTTTCTTGGTCTTCCCCTCCGTTTCTAAGATGCCAGACCCTATGCGTGGACACTGTTTGTTCTTTGCCTTCTGTGACTGTGTCAAGTCAGAATATGTGTCTTTGTAGAAGAAGCCCCCTTGTGCCCACAGAACCACGGGGCTTGCTTACTCTGTCCCCAGGCACATGCCTTGCATCTAAGGGGCCCTAGTCCAGGGACCTCCCACATCCCATGATAAATGGCCCCATTTGTATTCTTGAAGATCTTAATCTCACTAATATAGTGTATTGACTTTCTTAAAAGTACTCATCTAAGGAAAGAAATAGCCCATTTAAAAATTTTTTTTTAAATATTTATTTTTCAGAGAGAAAGAGAGACAGACCATGAGTAGGGGAGGGGTAGAGAGGAAGCACAGAATCCGAAGCAGTCTCCAGGCTCTGAGCTTTCAGCACACAGCCCAATGTTTGAACCCATGAACCACGAGATCATGACCTGAGCGGAAGTCGGATGCTTAACAAACTGAGCCACCCAGGCATCCCAGAAATAATCCATTTAAAAAATATATATTTCTGCCAATGGCTTAGAACTCACTTACTTTTCCTCCCAATCGTGTTATATTGGGATGCCTGAATGCATAGAGCAGGTTGATAATGCTTTTGGGTTATTGGCTTATTAAGAGACATCTCACCATAAAGCAAAACTGTGAAGCAGATTTGGAACTCTCATTTTCATGCATTTTGTCAGAGAAAATATTGTAGCCCTTTAGGCTTTAGTCCTTTTGTTTTTTTCTTTAATCCCTTTTGAAAGTGTCTTCAGAATCTTTCCTGTGGCACCTGGGTCATCTTGCTTGCACCCCCTCTACCTTTCTTTCCTTCCTCCTTCTCCTCCTCCTTCCTCTCTTGTTCCTCCCTCAGGTGTTTCTCCCTGCCCAGTTCCCTTCCTCTGCTTCCACATCAGCAGTTTGTCTTCTTGGCAGCCAGCAAAGAGGATTAAAACATGTGTTGCCTTCTGCCCTTTTCTCTGCAGCATGGAATCAGGATTTTCCATTGCAACCAGAACTGGAGAGGGCAGGGAAAGCATTAAACCCTGCAGTTTCCTAGGTCTCTAGGCATTTAGCAACCTAGATTTGTTCACCTAGTATTCAAAGCAGTAACAAAAATAACATCTCAAACACCTTCAGTGGGCTTGAGATGGGGAGGGATTTCAACATCCTCTTTCCATTTCTTAGCAAAGAAATCCGTTCAAGAGAATGAACACTTTGTAGTAAGATCATAAACACTCAGTGAACAGTTCGCTTCAGGGTTCCAGATGCCCGGCTTCAGTGCACCTTACTGAGTGCTATACCCCCAAGAGGGTGTCTTTTGAGATGCAGACTCCACAAGAATCCCCTTACTGAGGGGCATTCAGTAAGCTCTGTTGACCAAATGGCCACTTCACAGACCCAGACAGTTAGAAATGTGTGACAAGAGAGAGCTGAGAACAGCACGTGGTGGTGCCTTATAGCTTCACTGCTCACTGTGTGGGTCCCAGACCTGCAGCATGGAGATACTCAGGCATCTGTTAGAAATGCAGAGTCCCAGGCCCTGATCTAGACCTATTGAATCAGAATTTCTATATTTTTTAGATCCCAGAGGAATTTATATGCAAATTAAAATCTGAGAAGCACTTACTTTATGGTACAAACTTGACAAAATTCATTTTATCACTTAATGAGGTAGTATTATCATAACGATCCCTATTTTGCACAAAACACTCTCTTCCTTCTTCCTTTTTTTGCTGTCATATAATTGTTCCATAAAAATACCATTACAGATAGTGAAAATACATCCCTGCATTCCAAAGGGTGGTTGTGTTGCCCTGTAATTGCTTCATGAAGAATCCAGAATCTGCCCTACTCATACAAATGCAGAGAATTACTCAGGGCCCCAGCACATTGACCTCCACCTTCTTTGAGGCTATCCTTTCCCTTTGCACAAACCAACACTTCTAAGTTGACTGGCATCCATAAACTTGCCTTATCAGGGACTTTAAGACAGCTGTCTGGTGTATACTGTGTAGCATGATATAGATCTATCTCATTCTCTCCAAGGTTAGCAGGTCAGTAACCCTGCCTGAGGCTCCTGCCAGGCCCTACTGCAGGTGGCTCCTTTGGTCAAATGAAGTGGAGTTTAATTACTTGTGGTAAATGCACCGCAGCACATTTTGAAAAAATAATGGCCTGTTAGTAGTACGAAGGCAGACTTTCAATTCTGCCATATTTATTCACTGCAGAAAAGGTACAGTGCATTTGGGAAGTTGTTTTGGTGTGATATCGTTGTTTGATCCTTTAAAATACTTAGATTGGTCCACCAACATAATTTCAATAAGTGAGGCAATTTTTGTCTTTATAGACTTCCTGAAATAAGTGGTCTCAGAATCTTCTTCAACTGTGAGATTCTGTTAACCCTAAGAGAAATAAGGGGGGAAAAAGATGGGAAGATGTTTACATCCCGCCAATAAATCTTGAGGAATTAGTATATGAATTAGCGTGAATGACCAAATGTCTGCTGTGGTACAGGGCTTGTGACCAGCACCACTACCTTGGGATCCTGGTAAATAGGGCCCTACGACCCTATTTCTCCCCTTCAGGGTGCGTTTACAACCTCTACCCTCAGCCATTCTTCATGTGGGTTCAACTAGATTCCCCAAGATTCCCACACTTATGCCTGTGGGCTTGTACTGGGACCCAATCAACAGTTCCTGGTTCTAGGAGGGTGGCAAAGGATTGCTCCTGCTGGAAGGCCAACATTTCTTTCATGTAATTACATGATATTGGGCTACCAGAATTGGTGACTGCAATTGTTTATATATAGAGGGTCCCCTTGAAAAATATTTTGCCAGGGGCCCCACACCTTCTTGGGATATACTTGGTAACTAATGGAAGAGCCTGGGTGTTTGGGACTTAGGGTGGGAAGAGGAGGCAATGAAGGTCACATGAGGTGAAAAGCAAGTGGTCTGGGGAAATGGGCAGGGTGGGGGAAAACTCCCCAAGGCTTAGACTTGAATCCAAATCAGGTTGTTAAAGCACCTGTCTCTCTACCCACTGCCCATCACCCTACCCCTCAACTTCCTGCTGTTTCACATCCATAGTGGACCTAAACTTAGTTGATGGAGCATCCATTGGATAGGAATATGTTTATATGTGTGTTTGAGGAAAATTATAATGAGTTGTTATCTTCCTAAAACTGTTTTCACTCTAATGTCTGGAGCACAAAAAGGAATCAGGCAACAGGCAGAAAAGAAATGCAAATGGCTGTACTTCCTCCCTGGCCTTTGTGTTGGCTGGGTTTTCATGGGAGCCTAGTGCTTTGACAGAACTGAAAACATTTGAATTTCAAGGCAGAGGGTCTGTTCTATTTGTGCTGAACCACAGGGATGGGGATAAGGGACAAGACAGAGGGACCAGATTTTTGTAAGACATGTAATGGCTGCAAACAATATACATTTTACAAACCCACAATATTTTGTATCATGAATTCCAATCTTCACAAGTGCCTAGGAATAAAGCCTCCAGAATGTCCCACAAAGTCAGGTATTAAATCCATAAGGCTGTTCCAGTAACTCTGGATCCATCATTTGAGGCCACCACTGTTATTTTATGTTGGCAAACATTTATTGAGCACATCCTGCAAAACAGTCACAGAGTACTTCTGTATTCACTCTTTCTCCAATTTTTCTTCTCTAGTACAATTTGAAAACAAATCTACTGCTTTACATCTGTCTATATTAAAATATTAATTTATTTTGCTTATTTATTCTACAAGTAGTTAGTATTTTGTGCTCTGTCTCCAAGGGAATTTCTACATAATAAAAAAAATTAAGATGCCCACACTAACATACCCTAAAGTTATCCTTACATTTTTATTATGTTATTAATCATAACAATTCTCTTTAAAATATCAAAGTTTACTAGTGTGTTGGGCATTTCACATGTATTCTCTTAGTTAATCCTCATAATAATCATATAGGAAAAAAATGAAAGCCTCTTCTTTTCAAATGGTCTAAAAAGTTAAAGTGACTTGGACAAAAACACATTGATGCAAGACTCAAGCAGATAATTTCTTTCTTCAAATGCCATACTATTTGGTCAACATGGTGTCTTATAATCTTTGACTCGATGTTCAAACCCCATTATTACAGCTTTTTGTATTTCTTTCATTACAAGCTCAAGATATGAATATGGTTCTGTCCCTGGTTTCACAGTTTCTTGATTGTTTCTGTCTCTTTCTTTCCTCCCAGAAGGCCAGGGCTTTGTGAGTGAGGATGAATACCTGGAAATCTCTGACATCAAACGTGACCAGTCTGGGGAGTATGAATGCAGCGCCTTGAATGATGTTGCCGCACCTGATGTGCGGAAAGTAAAAATCACTGTAAACTGTGAGTTGACCCATTGTCAGGAAGTTTCAGAGGAAAAAATAATATAGGCATTAAGAGAACAAGTTGGTCATGACAGTGCCATTTTCTGATAGTTCCAAATTGTTTCCAACAGGAAAATACTTTCTCAGATTGTTTTGCACCATGAGTGTCCCCATTGCCATTTTGCCCCTGGAGTCTACCTGTGCCTGTCAGAACTTTTAGCTAATGGGGAGAATTGTTTACTTTGAATTGATTTCAAGGCTTAAGAAGATGCTGGGGTAAATGCAATATCTTTAAGCAAGAATTATTTTCCTAAAATAAAGGGTTATTTAACTGGGAAGGTAGGGTGCCACAAGAAATCCATTTGCATAACAGGTGACTAAATTCCCCTTTCATCTGTTTCATGAAGTCACTCTGCATTTTCCTTCCACAGACCCTCCTTATATCTCAAAAGCCAAGAACACTGGTGTCTCTGTTGGTCAGAAGGGTATCTTGAGTTGTGAAGCCTCTGCAGTGCCTATGGCTGAATTCCAGTGGTTCAAGGAAGATACCAGGTACCCTGAAAATGGAAATAGGGCATATCTGATGCAGAGCCAATGGATCATTCCCCACATGGAAAGAGAATGATAAAGTAAAGGAGAACGATATGGCAAAACCAAAATGCGTTAGTCCCCTTTATAACAGTGTCTCCTTTTAGAACCAGGAATGAAAAAATAGAGGAAGCTGGAAAGTGGGAAAATGAATTGACCTCATTTCAGAACCTGAGATTAGATGTAGACATGGCACCCATCAATGACTAGACACCAGTAAATTTCACCTTTGAAGCATGAATATTCTCTCCTTTTTCCTCCTGTGGAGGCTGTGGTACTTATGTTTTGAATTAGAGACACTGGGTCAGTTAGAGGAAAGGTGTCTGTGAGGAGGGGAGCCTCCTTATAAGATTCATCTCTGGTATCTATCACTTTCCCCTGCTTCTCTGTTTGCTGTTTCACTCTATCTGTAGAACCAGACCAGCAATACCTTCTCTTATTGCAGGCTAGCCACCGGCCTGGGCGGCGTGAGGATTGAGAACAAAGGCCACATATCCACTCTGACTTTCTTCAATGTTTCAGAAAAGGATTATGGGAACTATACTTGTGTGGCCACAAACAAGCTTGGGAACACCAATGCCAGCATCACACTGTATGGTGAGTGCAGGAAGCCTGGGTGCAGTGGGATCGGGGCATGTAGAGGGACAAAGGCTGGATTTGCTTGGCCTATGTTCATCCATACTGTTCAACCCACCACCCTTAGATATGAAATGCTTCTCCCTGTCATTCTCCTAAGCATGAACAGTGATGTTTGCAAGGTAATTGATATTTCATGGTCTACTGAAAGGCAAGGTTTGCACCTCACAAAAGGAGTAAACCCAATTCTGAACCAAATTGAATGGTGGTTGCCATAAAGAACATAGAACCAGGGAACAGTTTGATTGTAGTACCTAAAGGTCTGAGGGGGTAAGTTAGATATAATTTTAAGATACCTTATATAGTAAGAGTCTATAATTCTGGGGGTTATATTTATGGATTTGAACTAAGTCAACTGCAGCCATCACGATTCTCATATTGATTGTCATGTCATGTTCTCACTCACTGAGTGGACAGAGCAGTAGTCTGTGTCTTCATCACGATGGCTGCTCTGTCCAAAGCTGGAGCATCAAAACCTTCCCTGAAGGTCTTTTCCTCCCATATAAATGGAGAGGTCTCCAGATTCCTGACTGGCTCCCTTAGAAGCCCTCATTTCTCTCTCATCCAGCCTTCCCACATTGTTGTGTCCATCTCTGTGTGTAGCATTTCACACCATGGGCCAGGGCCAGGTTGTTGTGATATTTCGTGTGTGTATGCATTTGTTTATTCACTGAGATTTGGTTAGAGGTGAGTGGGATGAAAAGGTATTCATCTTTCCATGTGTACCTCAGACCCTGAAAAAGCTTTCAGCACTGACATTAACTAAACTTTGTCCACCAACCATCTGAAATGTGTGATCTATGTCTTTTGTTTTCTCTCTGCATTGTGTGTGCATTGTGCTGTGTGTGTCTTAGAAATAAGCCCCTCATCAGCAGTGGCAGGTGGGTACAGCATGTTCCTTCCTTCCTCTGCCTGCCTGAATGCCTATGCTTTTGAATATAAGCCTACTTTAAAGATAGGCTTGCCTGCTCGACCTCCCTGACTTATTCACCCTTAGTAGATAGATTTCGGGGAGTTTGGTTTGGACAATTTAGGTAACAAGCATGTAGAATATGATGGCTTTCACATAAACACTCACATTATTATACATTTTTGGGGAAGAGGTTCCCCCCAAATTCAATACACTTTGACTTGGTGGCCTGTAAAATAAATGAATATTCTGCTATTTCTGCACATAGCACCAAGAAGAATGAAACCAAGAGACCAAATGGATTATCAAATGATTGTCTCCATAGGGAAGTCACCCTACTATGAATATTTTATTCTTTTAGATCAAGGCAAAAGGGGAAAATGATTTAATTCTATAAACTTCATTTTAAAATAGAAATATTTGGGGGTCATTATTCATAATAATAGTAATAATATTTACCATTTACCAAATATTTACTGGTTTCTATGCATTATGTTAGCCAGTACTGTGCAACATAGGTTACTAAGTCCATTTTAAAGACGAGTAAAAGGAAGACCAATGAGGTTAATTAACACTGAGGTACACATACCAGTGAGTAGGTACTGGATGAAACCCAGAAGTGGATGCTTCTTCAGATCCTGGGTAAATAGCATTCAATGAACACATGCACACACTCACAACGATGCAGAAGTACATGCTCATCTGTGCTTCCAGAGGCAATAGCCTTACAGGCCTATTTCCCTATGCTCAATCTCAATCACAAAGAAAGTGGTGACATTTAAATTTTTCAGTCCTGGAATCAGCTCTGTAACTGTCACTTTTTATAGCTCTGGATCTAGGACAATTACAGGCCACCAGCACTGCCCACACTTTAATGTCTATGAATGTCCACGTCTTGGTCTTGATTAAACGGAGGGGAAATGGTGGGATGGGTGTGATGCTCTGCTCCTCAGCCTACCATGACCCCCTCAGAAAGGTCATGAGGGGTAATGAATATGGCCAAGAGAGGGAACCTAGGACTGACAACTGAATAATCTAGGTTCTTGCACCTCCCAACCACTAATAAAAGAGGTGTGTCATAGCAGATAACAGCAATGTATCTTAAGACTGTATCACCATGCCAGGGCTGCCATAACAAAATATTGTAAACAATATAAATGTATTTCCTCCCAATTCTGGAGGCCAGGAGCCCAAGATAAGCCAGGGAGACCTATCATCTAGTTTTGATGAGGACTCCCTTCCTGGCTTATAGATGACCACTTTGTCCTCACATGGCCTTTTTTCTAAGTGTGTGTGGTGTGTGGAGAGATACAGACAGAGATGGCAATGGAGGGGGTGAGGGAGAAAGAGAGGACTCTCTCATATGCCTTCTTACTAGGGCACTAATGCTATTGAATTAGGGCTCTAACATTATAACCTCAGTTAACTTTAATTACTTCCTTATAGGATCCATCTCCAAATACACATTAGGGGGTTAGGTCTTCAACATATGAATGTAGGGAGATACAATGCATTCCATAGAGAAGACCTAGCTTCATCTCCCAATTTGGTGGGCCACTGACAGCTACTTAACCTTGCTTATCTTACTTTCCTCAGATGTGCTATCAGTACCTTCCTTTAGAAAGCTGGTGGGAGGACTGTATAACATCTTATAGACAGAAAGCCCCACAGATGCTATGTTTAGATGTGTGACTTAGACAACACACAAAGTCTACAGGCCTCAGTTTACAAAGCTAAAACTGGGATGATGTTTCCAGGCCTGCTGACTGTCATTAGGAATTATCAATAAGACAATGTTCATCATGGAGGCATAACAATATGAAACAGCTGAACAATATGAAACAAAAGTATTTTTCAACACTTTGTGACACAGCCCATCTTCTCACTGCTTCCCTTGGTATGGCTGCCAATATTGTTGCTCAACTGGACTGTATGTTCCTTTCTTCTGAAGTCTCTTGTGCCCTTTACTACAGCAGTACTAATCCCCAGGATCCTCCCAGCCTGCTTCACCTGGTTAGTACTCACTCACCTAGGATCCCTTCCTGAGGAAGTCTTCCCTGAGTAGGTCAGTGCTCCATTGCACACTTTCTCATACAATGCTTCTGGAGGTTGCTCTCACCACAGTGCTCTCCCTAGCATTCATCCAGTAAGTATTTGCCAGTATCTGCCACAAGTCAGGTGCTGTTCTCAGTGATGAGGACACAGGGCTGTGCCATGGCT
This sequence comes from Neofelis nebulosa, assembly GCF_028018385.1. NCBI lineage: Eukaryota > Metazoa > Chordata > Mammalia > Carnivora > Felidae > Neofelis > Neofelis nebulosa. Next base: position 28,965,407 of record NC_080791.1, on the reverse strand, counting down.
ACAATCCTTTTCTCTGTAGACTTCACTTGCTAGTTGCAATTTTACTTCTGCTTCATTTATGTAGTTTGAATAAAATCTTCCCTCCCTTTTAGCCTGTATGCTCCATAAATGTAGGGACAATGTCTGGTTTGATCCTTAGAACCTAGCACAGAGCTCCATACACATTTGTGGGTAAGGAAGGTCTTGTTGAATGAATGGATAAACAGAGATTGGACGGTTGCATTGATGATGCCAGCAGCAGGAATTCAGCTGTTCAGGAATGATATGTAGAAAAATGCAATAGGTCGGTAGTCTCAGAGCCTCTCTGAGGCCAGGCTCTGCTGCTCACCAGCTGAAGGGCTCTGGGAAAGTCAATCTCCATGTAACTTATTTTTCTCCTCAGTTAAAGCATTTTAGAAAATATGTCCTGTAATTATCTGACACTATGCCTGAGTGGAAATAACTTGACACAAGATCAGAGTGACATTGTCCAGCTGACTAGCCCTTTCTGCGGGCCACTGGTGTTCCTTCTAGGCCTCAGTATTCCCATAATTGTGTCTAATTAGTGTTACCAATGATTTACTACGTGCAGAGCCACTAAACTAAGTGTTCTAAATAGGTTTTTTTTTTTTTAGTTTTTTTTTTTAGTTTTTTTTTTTTTTTTTTTGACAGCAAGAGAGTGAGAGAGTGGAGGTGGGCAGAGAGAGGGAGAGAGAGAATCCCAAGCAGTCTCCATACCTGCCATCAGCACAGAGCCTGACATGGGGCTTGAACTCATGAACGGTGAGATCATGATCTGAACCAAGATCAAGAGTCAGATGCTTAACTGACTGAGCCACCCAGGCACCCCTGTTCTACATGTTTTATCTCATTTAATGACTCTAGGAATTAAGTACTATATTTATCCTGATTTTACACAGGATGAAACTGAGAGATTAGGCAGCTTACTTACTCATACTATCTTACAAATGTTTGAGCTGAGATTAAAGCCTATGTACTCTTGTTCTAGTATCTGAACTCTTTTTACTGCTTTGATACAACTCACCATACTTGGCAACTCATCATGGACATTGGTAGACGACTATGCAGATAGAAACCCATATCAACAATTAGCCTATGTGGGTCTGTTACCTATACCAGCATCTCCATTCATCCATCTAAATCTGATCCCATTCTTCAGTAAACATAAGTGTGCATATATCTTTTTGAAAAAGTGTTTTCATTTTCTTTGGGTACATACCCAGTAGTGGAATTACCAGATCATATGGTAATTCTATTTTTAATTTTTTGAGGAACCTCCATACTGATTTTCACAGTGATTGCACCCCATTTGCATCCCCCCAACAGTGCATGAGGGTTCCTTAAAATAATTTTAAAAATTCAAAAAAAAATTTGATTGCATTCTTTTAAAAGACATTTTTTACATTTACAACCCATATACTCATACTTCCCCAATACACAAGCCTCCACATTCTCAGGCATGCAGTGGTGTTTGGCCTCAAAGAATGTAGGATTGTTTTTGGAGACCCTTTTGACTCTGCACTGTGACCCCATCACAACACATACTCAGAACAGGCCTCTCACACAAACATACCTTTATCTATTTCCTAACCTGCATGCAAAGAACAAGGGAAAACGGGATGAAAGCAGTTTCAAAAGAACACATAAGACAAAGCTTGTGAGACAGTAGGTTGGGGAGTGGGGTGAGGCAGGACACGATGGGGCAGACTGTGAGAGCCAACATAGGTGGGTGGGCGACGCGCAGAGACAGATCAGTGGATGGCACCCACATGAGGTGATTCTTCCCTCCACGCCAGCTGCTGCCCTTCAAAAGCCACACTGATGAGATAGGTCAGGCAGACAGAGTACAACTCACAGTGGCATTTTAGACTGCCTGGAAGTTTCTTAGTGTGGGGCAATGGCAGGTACTAGAAAGACCACAGAACGTTGAGAGACCAGGAACAAGAAAAACAGAGTTCTGGTCCCGACCCTGGTTCAGACAAACTGATGCTCTCTGTTCTCTGGTTGTCTGTGAAATGTAAGAACAGAACAAGATGGACTCTCAGCTGACTTCCAGCTAAGTGTTCTAAAGTTAAGAAACAATGGGGAAATAGTATTAAAGGCAGGTTTCCAAAACTTGTCATTCACAACCTTGGAAATGGCAGCAATCAAAATGCTTTTTTAATGGAAAAGCAACCTGCTCTAAATATAAGTAAGTTTTATTGAGCGGATGCAGCTATTTGCAGGCCCACCTGGAGGGCTGGCACCTTGAAGTCTTGCCAGGCCTGCAGCAGCAGAGAGATGGCCAGGCTCAGCCTGCTGGCCCCAGCTCTGCCCCTCCAGGAAGCCACTCCCTTCTCTCAACTTGCCAACCCACTTTGCCTCCACTGAGTCCTGAGCCAGAGAGGCCCCATCCCCCTGTCTTTAAAGAGTAAAGAGGGAAGATACTGAACTTGATTACATCCAGCACTGCAGAGAGTGTGATGCGCTTAATGAGCCATATAAACGCCTGGATTACTGGAACTGGCAGGGGAGAGGGACAGAGAGGGCATACAATGCCAGAAAGGATGGGGGGGGGGGCTGCAGAGAGAAAAACAGATTTCTCACATTTTATCTGTGAAATTGTAGTGACACAAATTAGTTTCATTAACTAATTAGTTTCATTAGTTAAGTATCAGGAATAGGGACAACTGATAGGAATCTTGTCATTGCAAATGAAAATGGCAAAATATTCCAGTTAAGGCAACATCTGGGCTCTGGATTTTTTCCTCAGGCAATGCCTCAGCCCCCCTCAGAGCAGCCAGGACTCCAGCTTACCTCAGTGGCCCCTGGAAGCCATGAGGACAAATCTATATTTTCTTTTGCTAATGGCCATTCCTCCAGAATAAATATACATATCAGGTTGGCTCTTCAAACTGGATTTTCTACAACTACAGGCAGCACCAGCCAATGACTCTCAGCCTCCACCCTTTGATGATTGCCCCATCCACTGTGCACCCCACTGGTACCTGTAGGCAGAGCCTCAGAGCCCCTGCTCACCCCACACCAACACCCTCCTGCCTCTACCAGCCTTCTCCACTCCTTTATTAGGGTGTGCTAAGAAGCACACCTTGCCCCCACGTGCCTCCAGAGGAGATCTGGGGAATGGGCATGAGGAGTCTGGGGATTGTCTTTAGTGTGCCTTCTGTGTACCATCCTACATCTTCTTTGGCCTTTTCCTCCAGACCTCTGACAGGGAGATTCCTTGTTCCCTTCTCCACCTCTTCCAGCACCATCACACCTCAGTCTTCCATGTTCTGTCTCCCTCCTAAACCCAGCTGAATCTCAGCTCCAGACTTCCTGTTGATCCCCAGCACCCACTCCTGGCTTCTGTGATACACCTGGGTAGTGTGTTTCTTACCTTTCTGGATTGCTCTGCTCCTGGACCCTCCTCCACCTGCCCCATGAGTCTGTCCAGGGAGCATATCCTCACAGTGGGAGGAGAAGGGATCTTCTATGTCTTCAGACAACTTACAAAGTAATATCGTAGCCTTCACTGCACTTGCTTTGGGTGCTTCAAAAATGCAGATTCATGGGTCTTGCCACAGACTCATTTTATCAAAGTCTCCAGGGAAGGTCCTGAGAATGTGCTTTTAAAGCAAGCACTCCAAGGGAATCTTTTGCACACTGAAGACTGATGGTCTCTGACAATAGTCTGATAACTACGAAATTTGTATCTTTATAACTTTCCTTAATTCTGAGCTACAAACCACTCTCCGTACTTGTATGCACCATGGGAATCACAATTTCAATCTTTCTCAGACATGCCTCTCACTCAGTTGTATACCTTGTCTTCTCACCTACACACTTTCACTAGAATCTGTCTGGTGGTTCTGACTTCTTCCTCTCCCTTATGCTTACACCTGGTACCAACTTGCAAGTGGGCCATGGCTCTTCTTCTGGACTGTGGGCTCAACATTCCATTCTCACTTACACTGGGGTGTTTGCCTTCCCTGAAGAGTCATGCTATTCTTTTACCAATTCCTGCGTGTTTGGTGAGCCCTTTGCCACTGTGGGGCCAAGTGACATTTCCAAAACTTAAACTGCACCTGTTTATGTCCTGATAAAAATTGCCTATAAGGAAAGAATGGCCTTGGGGTTTGTTCTTGCTCTAGGATCCACCCACCCTTATACTTCACGCTCTCCTACTTCCTTGTATGCACCCATCATGCTAGACCACCTGTGTCAGAATGCCGATCCTATTACATATATAAGACTTGGACCATACTTCTTCATCTCTTCTCATCCATCAATCCATTTGGATTGAGTTACAAAGAGGAACAAAGTCCACAACTCCATACAAACAAGTAAATAGACAGTTACAGTAGAATAATAGAATATACTAAATGAAAAGGCTACTAACTATTGAGTGTCAGCCAGACATGTATTAAAGAGCTAAGAACACTTTGAGGTAGGTACTGTTATTATTCTCACTTCAAAGAAGAAGAGAACAGAGCTCAGAGAATTCAGGTGATTGGACCAAATTCTCACAGACAGGAATTCTACCACAGGAGGAAGTGGAAAGACCAGGTTTTGCATCCAGGTCTGTCTGATCTTAATCTCATGTTTCTTTCTAATCTATACATATATTATGTCTTCCAGGATGCTTGCCCTCTTCTCTGATAAAACTGCACTTCTCCTTTAAGATTGTACTCAATGTTACCCCATTCATAAAATGTTTCTGAGCCCCATTGAAGAATCACTTTTCTCTTGGGATTTCAGAGTAGCTTACACTTAGGCTTATATCTTGTGTGTAGTTTTTTCTGCACTTACAGAATGCAGCACTGTATCTTGGAATGTTCTTTCCCCAGTAAACATTTGTCAAATTAACAAAACTTCCAGTCAAGGGGGGGAACCAATGGTAGTCTGTATACAGTGTGAAACTCAAATAGCCAAAGAAAAGCCTAATACACAAAAGGACTTGTGGTCTTCTCCTTCCAGGGAAGTCAAATTATTATTTCTCTGACACTCTCCCCTTGCATTCCAGCTTCCGTATATCCTATTTGGAATTTAGGTATCCCTCCCAACCCTGGGTCTTCTTTCTGAGAGAGACTCTATTAAACATTGCAATTCACCATTTAGGAAGATATTCATCAAGTGACTTCTTCTTGCAAAGACATCTAAAGCTGTACATATTTGTCCATTTCCTGTTGATAATAATGTATATGATTTTTATTTTTCAAATCCACAATTTAAATCCAGGTGGGAGGGAATGAGTCAGAGAGAAATACCAATTGCTTTTGGCTGATGACAGCAGCGTAATCATTTGTATTTTCCCCAACCTGCAAAATGTCAACATATTAGAAAAAAAATGCAGACATTTCACATTTCATTCCTGATGAGGTTCCTTGTTGTTCCCTCACACCCCACCCTCCTCTATCTGAATCATTGACATCTGGCTATTAGCCTCAGCATTTAGAACATAACACTGAGTATTCAGGGTGTGCTGATGTCAGCACACACACAAGAGCTTGTGGTTCAGCTTAGACCAAAGTCTTGTCTCTTTCAAGTTTGTGATGAGCTGACAGATTGGAATTAACTCTGATATTAACTTCTTCAGCTCTTGTCTTTGTGGTAAATACAAAACAGGGAATACTAAAGAGAACAAAACAAAGATGGCTGCCTTTTTTGGCCTCTTTATCCACAAGTCTTCACTCTGTAAAGCCCAGTTAATCTTCCTTGTAAAACAACATAGTGCCATGTTTTCCACTGTAATTAAAGACAATGGAGGAAAAGTTCTCTTTGAAGGGGAATGAGGTGCCTTCATCAGCCAGCACTGCTGAAAATAGGTTCCTGTTTCACCAACAAGTGTAACACATGCATCCTCTAATTAGATTTCCTTGCTCCTCTTTTAATCACCAAGAACATCATTATCCTTTTGGTTCCTCATTAGGAAGGTCACCTAGTTCATATTCATACTTATAAAACCCATCCAAATTTCAGAACAAAACTGTATCTTCTTAGACTTCAGATACTTCATTGATCTCATTGTGCTATCACCAAGTTCAACTTGCCTGTGGGTTTTTTTTCTTTCTTTTCTTTTTTAATGTGATCACCCTACCACCTGCTATTTTAGTAGAATTACAGAGATACACTGTAATGTTGCTGAAGAACCATGCCATATTTTCATGGCAATCATGGAAAGGAAAAAAAATAACAGTGACACCTTTCAATACCTTTATTGCCAATTTTAAGCTTCAAAATCTCTTGCAAGGCAAGATCTCATCAGTAAGCTTAAATATATTTGAGGGGAGCTTTGTGCTGAGTTTGGGTACTTTGATTTTCAAAACTTGCTCCTCCAGAGGGTTATCATCCACCACTTGAATGCAGCAGCAATGTCTTTCTTCCAGAGCAGCTAGCTAGGCCTGTAGTCTGATTCTAGGTGAAGCCCTCAACCAAATTTGCTTTTTAAAAATCTAATATTTAATATTGAAAAGTTAACCACCCTCTCAAAAGTGGACTTTATTTTATTTATTTGTTTGTTTGTCTATTTCTTTATATCCTTCTCTGCTGAGGTTCACATCTGGCCATAAAATCTTCCCTCTGGCCCAGAGGGCACATGTCAATTGACCTCCATGCCATTTACCATTTCTTGAATTTATCTCTTGTTCATTTCTGTGCTCTGTCTCTTCTTTCTATATTCTGAAGACTAAAGAAGTTTTGTCTGCATATCTAGCCCCAAGGTATTTTGTAGTTGTCATTGTTGTCATTCATAGTTTGGTTTGTGGCTTTGCATTATCATTAAAGCTTTTATTTTAACAACAGTTAGTATTGAAAGGGTGGAGAAAGGACTGGATCAGGGGAAAGGGCAAAAATCGAAGTTCTCACTTCCAATTTATGCCTGAAAAATATTTAATTAAACCTGATATTTGTATTAACCATTCTAATTGAACTGAGTCATTGTTAACCATAAAAATGATTCCTTAAATGTGCCAGTTGCCCAGAGGGAGTTGGGCCTCTAAATACACTTGCTTCCCTAGGAAGCTTTAATCTATTATTTGTAGCCACTTCAGGTCTTTTAAGGAGAGACCAGGTCACTTGCTTGCTCACCGTAGCCAAATTTGCTTTCAGCTGGTGTTTGACAGTTATCCTTGACAACCTAGGATTCCACAAGGTCTCTTTATTTGAAGCAGGATCCCCATAAAAGATCCTATTTTAAGGATCAACAGTTACTGTCCTGGTTTTAATTCACCTCATATTTATTCATCCTTTACTTCAGTGATCTTATACATCATCTTTATTTTTTTTTAGAGTATGTAATTTATTTATTTAAATTCAAGTAGTTAACATACATTGTAATATTGGTTTCGGGAGTAGAACCCAGTGATTCATCACTTACATATAATACCCAGTGCTCATCCCAATAAGTGCCCTCCTTAGTATACATCACTCATTTATCCCATCCCCCAACGCAATATCTCTCCAGCAACCCTCAGTTTTTTTTCTGTATTTTAGAGTCTCTTATGGTTTGTCTCTCTCTGCTTTAATACGATTTTTCCTTCCCTTCCCTATGTTCATCTGTTTTGTTTCTTAAACTCCACATAGAAGTGAAATCATATAATATTTTTCTTTCTCTGACTTATTTCGCTTAGCATAATACACCCTAGTTTCATCTACCTTGTTACAAATGACAAGATTTAATTTTTTGATAGCTGAGTAATATTCCATATATATTATATTCCATATATATACATATATGTATATGTATGTATATGCATAATATATATATATATATATATATATATATATATATACACAAAACCACTCTTCTCCATTCTATACATTAAAAAAAAAATGTTTTAGAGAAGTTGATTTTCTTGTCCAAAGTCATCCTGCTAGTGAGTACCAGCGTCAGAATTCAAATTCAGTTCTCTCTGACTATTGAATTAAATTCTCTTAATACTCCAACAGGAAGGGTATTATTGAGATGAAAGCAATTTTGGTTATTTGTTCCAAATGACTTTCTACTCAGAATCTGGGAGGATTTAAAAATTTTCCTTCCTTCCTTCGTTTCTTCCTTCTTTCCTTTTTTCCCCTTCCTTCTTTCTTTCCCTTTTTTAATTGTTTGTTGACTGATTTAGACTGGGAGAAAGGATATTCCAGGTCCTATTAAAGTATAAGCTTTGTCAAAGCACAGACTGTCTGCTTTTCTCTCTGAAAACAGAGACTGGCTCACATCAGCCTCCAACCAATACTTGCTGAGTGAATGGCATTGGCTTTCTGAGGCTAGTGTGGGGTCCCTTACTCTTGCAAGGCTGATCCTTTGCCTTTGGACCATGCATGGAACTTGGCTTTGGACTTCTCCTATCATTCTGCTCTATGGGCTCTATGTCACATATCTTTCCATGGTCCTCATGGTCAATGGCCTCTCTCAGCAACAGACCCCCAACTCAGGATCTCACCTCCTCTCTTTGTCACCAGCAAAACCACATCTCAGGTTTAACATACTTGGGAAAAATTGAAATGAGCCAATATTAGCCTCAACTAAGGAGTGGAAGGTAGCAGGTGTGGAGGCGCCATAGTGGTGGTTACCATGATCACATGACTGGCTTGTACCAGGCACTATGCTAACCAGTCTGACTTTTTAATTATTCTGTAAATTCAGTATTATTACCTCTATATTCAATAAGAAAAGTGAAAACTACCTTGTCTGAGATCATATAGCTGGCATGCCACAGAGTCAGGATTTTAACCCAAATTGGTCTGATTCCAAAGTTTCCAGGATTGGTTGCACTTTTATAGTGGTCATTGCCTTTATCCCAAAGGATATTTAAGGCTGCAAAGATGAGACAGCAAAGCCAAGGGGTATAGATGCATCTAAATCCTTTCTTAAATTTCATAGATTTCTATTCTATTTCACCTGTGCATCCAGGGATTCTGTTCCTTAGACATTTGGTCCCATCTTTCTTTCAAACCTTTGTCCTTTATCCAAATGTATTTCGGGGTTAGTTTTTTGTAGTAGAACACATAATTGAAAATCTACCTCATGTTTCCAAATTCTGGATTCTAAGTTTGAGATAAGAACTAACTTTCTCCCTATTTCCACCAAGAAGAGGTGGGGGGAGGAGGATGAAGAGGAGGAGAAAGAGGAGGAGGAAGTGAAAAGGAGGAGGAGGAAGTGGAGGAGGAGGAAGAGGAGGAGGGGAGGAGCAGGAAAGCACCATTTGAATTCCTGACCATGTTTATTGAAATTAATACTAGTATTACTTTGGATGCCAAGTATTTGGAGAAGTCCATGTAGTTGTTGTTACCTGAAAAAACCAAGTATAGGAAAACCATAGCCAGCTTGACATCTGAAGATGTGTGTTCAAGCTTTAGCACTACCACTGCTAGGCTCAAGTGAACTGTTCCTCCAGTAACATGCCCTTCCCTTAACAGATTCATTGAGCTAACATTTGCAAAAGCCTCCTACCACCCTAAGGGACCAGACATAAGTCCTGAGTGATCATGGAATCACACCAATTAGCTAAACAGTGGTAATCTATATTAAAGCACAAAGAAGCACATCACTAATCAGGTGAGTGGCCTCTGCAAGAGGAAACCCTAAGGGAGACACCCAAACCAAATGCTTTCTTCATTAATAGTAAAATCAGGGTTACTGTAATGATGATATTAAAAAAAAAAACAGCTCATAGCTGATGGCTTTTATTTCACGTTCCTCGAACCTAGAGAGTGGTACACAGATGTGAGCCTCTGTTCCTGCTCTGAACAAGGTACAAGAGCCCTCCTATATGTCCCTCTACTGACATTTGGTCCAGCTACCAAAACTTTTTTTTTTTTATTTTTTTTAACGTTTATTTATTTTTGAGACAGAAAGAGACAGAGCATGAACGGGGCAGGGTCACAGAGAGAGGGAGACAAAGAATCTGAAACAGGCTCCAGGCTCTGAGCTGTCAGCACAGAGCCCGACACGGGGCTCGAACCCACGGACCGTGAGATCATGACCTGAGCCAAAGTCGACGCTTAACCGACCAAGCCACCCAGGCACCCCTAACTACCAAATCTTAAATGTGTGCAGGATCCATGAGGAAAGAGATGCTAATTTTAATCTCCATTATAGTGGATTAGATTAACTCATTGGCCAGACTAGCTCAGCCATTCCTCATAGATTGATTGGCCAAAGGCAGTTTGGCGTTAAATTACCATATTGTCTGATATATAAAGCAAGGCTTATCACACCTGCTGAAGAGTAAAGCTCCTTGGAGCTGCATAGAAAATGTGGCCACAGAAAAGGAAGCCCTGGGGTCCAGGAATGTTTGGTGCCCTCTTGCTGTTTTAGGAGATGACATGCTGAGGTGCAAAAAGCCATAGTGGTGATGGTTTTGTACCAACTGGAAAGGGCCATCTGGTTGCTCACCAGCTGCCCCTTCTAGTACCAGATGTAAATTTTCCATTCATACAATTACTCAAAATGCTAATAGGAGAAGAGCTTTAAAGGTCTCTGACCCCAACCTTCTCTACTTTTTTAGATGGTAGAACCAAGGCCAGAGAGGGGATGCTGGTCAGCTAGGGAGCAGCAGAGTCATACAGAGAAATTAGGTCCTCAGATTCCTCACCAGTTGTACTTACCAATTCATATGGCTGTGGTCCTCAGAAAACATGCACAAAGGGTCATTTTCCACAGAAAGGAAGTCGAGTGGAAACAATCAAGGGTACAGGCTCTACAGAAAGAGTGACTCAATTCTAATCCAGCTTTATGTGTATAAGTTGTGTGACCATAGTGAGGTACTTAACTGTTCTGTTCTTTAGTTTCTCCATTTATAAAATGGACATGCCAGTAGTCCATAACTCATAGCCTTTTGTGAAGATTAAATGAGTTAATATGTGTGTAGCATTTAGAATCCTGCTTGCAACTTAGAGAACACAATGCAAATGCATGTTACCATCATCATCCTAAGCAAGCTGAGCAGTCTCTATGTCTGCTAAGTCACACTCACAGTTTGGCTTCCACTCTACGGAACACTCAACTAAAATTTAACTGTGGCTATAAACCCTCTGCCTGATCAGTAATGAACATCTTATTGCAACTGCCACACACCACCAGAAACATTCATTTCTCTTTATGATTCTGCCTCCTTCTCTCTCTGTACCTCACCCTTCATGCTTTGCCTTCCTCATATACTGTTTTTCTTTTCTGCTTTGTTTTAGCTATACCCCACCTTGTGCTGGTAGCATGGCATCTACAGAAATGCTTAAGTCCACTGGTAGAACTTGGAATAAAGTGATTCCTACACTAAAGATCTCTGTCTCTTTAGGGTGGAGCTTATTAATCTTTCAATTGTTTCTTAAGTTAATATCAGCATCATGAATTAGACAAAGATACACACAGACACATAGTTTAATGCATGTCCTCTCCATATATAACATTATTATAATAAATATTATGTTAAATATATAAATAACATATAAATAAACATATAAATAACATTATAAATATTATTATAAAATATATTTGATAGATACTCCTAAGGAGACATATATATCTTACAAATCTATATTGCTCATTTTCTTATAAACTCATTTAAAAAATGTAAGTCTTTCATTTTTTGAAGAACACAATATAGAGAATTGCTTTGGGCTCCATCTTGGGCATTTTTCAACTCCATACATTCTGTAGGCGAGTATGGCTCCTTAGGATATATGTCTTGACTGATGGAGCCTCCAGAGTCAGGCTACTTTTCATAAATATGTATGGAGCCTTCCTGGAGATGATAGCACTGGGCTTGTGACTGGATCCTGCCCTTTTTTGTGAATACTCTATAAAAAAAGTGTGCAGCAATATGAACCAGACTCTCAAGCTAGCAAGTAAATGTGAATTTTTAGTCAATAGGAGAACTGTGTACATTGTAAATCAGAGGAAGGAAATATATCCATGTGAAAATCTGTGGACTGGGAACAGTTACATGCTCATTGCTAAAGTGAGGGGCCTGTACTTCCCAAAGCAAAAGGTTAGCATCAGTCCCATCCTAGGCAAGGCAGGGATCCACAGCATCATGCTGTCTTGAGACTCTGTACCAACTGTGCTTCTTAAAGGAATCATGTCTATTTCCAATAAGCCAATTTGCTTCTAAAAGGATCAGGGAAGTCCTGTCTTGAGAAGGTAAAAAAAAAAAAAAAGCCATGCTTGTCTTGTCTGCAGCTCCCTTTCTTTGCCACTGGCTCTACAGGAATACCTCTTGATGGCTTCTTACCCCTGTCTTATACTCAATTCCATGTTCCCTGGAATCCTCTCTGCCTGCAAGCTACTGGTGTCTTGCTTATGACTGCAGTTTCTTATGCTTTGCAAATAAAGGTGATGGAGGAATACAAAGGTGAATTAGATGCTGATCCATGTGCCCTGGGTCCTTGAAACAGACTAGGACAATCCCATTTCATGTGGTTTGTTTTCTCAAAGGTAGCAGATTAAGTGAAAGGACCAACACTTGTGACTCAATGGTCTTGTTTTACAGTGGAGCATGGATGACTCACTAGGGGCATTTAAAAGAGCCAAAGAGGCCAGAAGAAAGGGCAAAGGGAGAACTCCATCAGGCCACACCATTAGGTGGCAATGTGGACAGAATACAGAGTCTTTGTGGCCTTTGGAGAGGCACTGCTACTGCTGGGATAAACCCAATCATAGTCTCTAAAACTCTAGAGTGTAACAATCCATTCTTCCTCAGCTACCTCAGGAGGAGCTTCCACAATACCTAAGTCATACAGGATAAAAAGTTGGCCACACCAACACATAGACTCCTGTTGCTCACAAAATGTTCCCATTCCTGTCTCCTCCTTTCCTCTACCTGCTTCTCTCCACTGTGGACCGTCTCCCTCCCCTGTTTTGCTGCTCCCATCCCTGTCTGTTCTGGACACCTTTTCCACAGTTAGAGGTGCTGCTTATGGAGCAGCAGTCAAATCCTGCCATGCCACTTAGCTCTGTATGCTACTCTAAATTTTCAGCCAATAGGCCTAATGACTGCCATTGCCTCCCTCTATCCCTTTTATTTTTTAAACCCCAGTCTTTGAGAGCAGGCTGTAGTGGTGGGTATGTGAGCGATTTGCCCCTTTGAGTTTCTAAATATTCCCAGTGGGTGTTTTCCAGTTTTCCAGATTTCAAGGGATCAATGGTGGGAGGTGGGAGATGGGGGAATGCTCATAGAGAAGCATGTTTGTATATCTGCAAACATGGGAATAAGTATGGTATCCTTCAAGTGCATGCTAATGGGTCTGTCTCTCTTTCCCCTACACAGGGCCTGGAGCAGTCATTGATGGTGTAAACTCGGCCTCTAGAGCACTGGCTTGTCTCTGGCTATCAGGGACTCTCTTTGCCCACTTCCTCATCAAGTTTTGATAAGAAATCATAGGTCCTCTGAGCAACGCCTGCTTCTCCATATCACAGACTTTAATCTACACTGCGGAGGGCAAACAAGTTTGGGCTTCTTTTTATTTGTTTTTGTTCTTCTTGTTTTTTTGGGGGGAGGGTTGGTTTATTTGAGTTTTTCTCCAGTTTGAATGAGTGGGGTTGGGGGGATGGGTGGGCAGGATTCTACCATGTATAGGGTAATCATTCATTGGTGTCTCCAAAAATGGAATCTATCCCTGCTACCTGGGCCCTTTCCTTTCCTCTGCTCCTCTCCCCATCATCATCACTACGAACCTCTCTTCCCCCAACACACCAAACCATAAGCTCCATTTGGGCAAAAACGTGCCTCATGATAAACACCCTGAAGACACAACTTGACTTACAATGTAGTACACAGCAAGAGTTATATCCAAGTGTCCTATTATCTGTGTCTTTTAAGCTTTGGGCCATTTTCTTTATTATAATGTACATATCTCTCCCTCCATGTTTACTATTATCTAATTACATTGGGGTTCACATCCTTTCTTTCTGGGAAGGTCTGAATACACCCATATCCATATATGTGTATATATGGATATATACACATATATATGTGGATATATACACATATATGGATATTCTTGTCACCTTCTCTAGCCACTCTGTCCTATTCACTTGCTCTATCACTATGTGGGTTAGAGGTTTGGGGTTATTCACACAACCTAAAAGTAAAAGTTTAGAAGTCACTTGACCAAAAAAGAGGGGAAGCATTTTGACGACAGTACTTCTTTTTTAAAAATGCTGTCTAACTCATAAAACAAAATGATCTATGGATGACTGATTATTTAGGGCTTATCAAGCTATCACAAGAATCATATGGTTATCCATCTACTTGACTGTGTGACTTATCTCTCCCTCCAATTATCTACCCACCCATCTTTCTCTGTAGCAATCTATTTACTCTATTTATCAATCTATCAATGTAATTATCTAACACTTCTCTATATTTCTTCCCTACTACTCACTATCAATTCATCACCATATTAATTTCTAATCATATTGTGTCTATTTCACTATATTCATTTCTCCTCTACCTTCAGCAGACACTGGCATCTTCAAAATTACCTATCAACTTTCATATGAAAGCCAATGGTCTCACAGGCTAACAGCATAGAAAAGCAATATGTCGTGGACTCTTTGGAAGGTGATATCCCATCCACCTTCCAAAATAGATGCCATTAACAGATGGACCAAAGTAGCAATCTAAGGATCAGTCACTCACCATTCCTGGAGTACTGTGTTTCCAAAAGCATCTTCTTGGGAAGCAGATCAGCCCTGGAAAGGCCTTGATCAGTGCCATGTTTTGTTTTGTTGTTGTTGTTGTTGTTGTTGTTTTCCTTTCATATTTGAAGGATCAAGATGCCAAACTTCATGTTTCCCTCGGCCTTCCAAGAAAGTGTGTGTCAGAAACCTATGGGATTTACTCCATGTCTGGCTTTTCTTAATAGCAAGAACAGAAGAGAGGAAACACATATCTGTCTCTGCAGTGAAGAGAGAAGTCTACCTGTCTGAGTGCAATGAATTCAGCTATTGTCTCCTCCCTCTTCCAGTTTTGGTTTAATCTGTTTGAAAACTATCCAGTAAAAAGCTGATGAAAACCAATTACATGGCGGGTGTGTTGACAACTCTGGTATTTGTTTCAGGAAGCTCTTCTGAGCTGAGGGCACTTGAGCAACAGACTTAATTTCCAAGCACTTGATTAACACAACACTGCAAACAGGAGGGGATAGTGTAAGTGACACACAATTTCCTCTGATACATGCTGCTTCTCCAGTGGCTTTGGGGAAGAATGTCCTCAGTTTTCCATTTTCAAAGCAGATCCAGCAGACAAACAAGAGATGACCTGACTTTTATGCATCATTTCCTGAGACAAGAAAGATTCAGCCAACAAGGGTACCTATAATCCAAAAGAATGGCATTGAAAACCATGCAAGCTTATGCCTCTCTTTACCCGTGCTGCAAGGACTGACCTACTGAGATGATGAGAAAGGAAAGAAGCATCAACAGTGACTATCTCACAGACCTGCTCTGCCTCAGTGGGAAGCTTTCAGGTCCACAATCTAAAAAATAATAAATATGAGCTTTATAGAGCTCCATTCCCTTAATGCTTAATTGATCTTCTGCCTCCAATATAAATGGCCTCTTTGTTTTGTCCATAGTGGCACATGAACATGACATACACAGTGGGGTAATATATACTTAGATATGTATGACATACATAGATACCTACATGTATACAAAGGTAGGTAGTCTTGGCATACAAAATGCTAAGCACTTTTGTAAGAGTTGGAGATGGTGTGAGTAAAATTAATATTACATTTGACAGCTATAAACAGACATCTGCATTTCCTAGTGAGCTGCCAGGAGCCAGATTCTGGGAATATAAATGATGTGCCAAAAGCAGTGTACTGATTCCAAGTTCCAGGGACAATCATGAGCAGATGCAAAGTCAGAATTAAAGGTCGGATATCAGTGTTTCAGATCTGTCATCACATTCTGCACCCGGAGTCAGGTTGGTGTCACACATTGTATGGGGATTAAATTCATCATTTGAGTGTTCTACTGATAATAAATGTTACTTTGGAGTAAAGTAAATGTGGAGGCTCTGGGGAGTAACACAGTGCTTGAAATGGACAAGCTATACATGTTCTTCATGTCAAGGGTTGTTCTAGAGGAAGGGACCCATCCTCCTCTGGCCAGGAAGATCACCAGAACCTTTTGAACATGATGAGGCTGGGTCTCAGAGTCACTATGGAACTCTATGCTGCCCTCTTCCACTGGATACCAGGAAGCACCTCTGGTGTTTGCCTATTCCAACCATGTTTTGGAGGGGAAAAAAAATCCTACAGTCAATACTCATCTGTCTGGGATAAAGAAAATCAAGTAAATAAGTAAATAAACCAAGTAAATAAACCAAGAAAACTGGGCACTAGGAAAGAAAATGGCTCTTCTTCACTATAGACATACTCCAGCTTCTGTGTTGTTTGGGTTACTTTTGTGGGGATGACTCCAACAAACAGGAGCTGTTACCCAACATTTGAAGCGTATAGAACATTAAATGCTACTAAGGACAATATCCACACTCACACATGATTTTTCAGCTTCCAATATGGAGGGTAGATGGATAATGCCTGTTGCATAGATTTTTTTTTAAGGTGCCAGTGCCAAGAATGGGGGTAGGGGTAAAGAAGGAAGGTAAACAAAACTCCGGGCAACCTATAACTCTCCATAGGTTTTTCATATGGGAAGGAAACCAAATAAGACTTATCATGAGATTAGGTGTGACAAATTCAGCAATGTACTTACTCTGAAACCTTCCCCCTTCTTAAAACACAGTTAATATGTATTGCCACCAAAGTAATGCCAATGAATGAGCTAGTGTTAAGGCTCTGGTCAAGCTTGTTTTTCAGTAGTTTATTGTCAAGTGCCTGATACAGTCATCTGCAAGTCTAAGCAAGTGTGTTTAGTTTTTTGTTTTTGTTTTTGTTTTTTTTCATTCTTGTTTTAACTGGGGGAGAGGGGACATTTAGGTGAGCAGTGGTCAAAACATGCACATATGTTATGCAGGGAGCATTGTGCACGGCTGTTCTACTGTAATTGTGCTAGCTGAAATGGAAGGAAAGTTAAGGCTTTCTATGAAAAATAGGCCTTGGTCTTTGTCCCCTGAAACCTATGTCTCATACTAGATGATACATTCCACAGGTTGGGCAGTTTTTCTCAAAACCTGGGTGCGAAGTGTGCTCCACTGGGTGGAAGTGGACTCCAGAAACTCCACAACCAAGGCTAAATTTAAGGGCCTGTTTCTGCATGGATCCAGTAAACTTGATCTCAACATGGAGATGTTAACAAGTTCTCCTTATTTTGGAAGAACTCTTATGTGAAAAGAGCAGAGAACCTCCAAGTGGGCAGTCAACATCAAACAAAGCTTATCATTGCCATCGCGTCCAGAAATGGAATGCTCTAGTTTTGGTTGGTACTTCCAATGCCAAAAGGAATGTTTTCTCCTCTGTAGTTGTGTATGGATGTCATCAGAGCCATGGGGAGAAAGAGGGTAGGAGTGGCTCAAGATAAGATGGATTATGGGAGGAGGTTTTTTCCAATTTGACCCTGAGTCCTCACCTGGAACCAGTCCACTTTCCCTTCCCACCTACCCACCCCCCCAACTGCAAACAAACAAACAAACAAACAAACAAAAACTTATTTAATGTAAAGTTTAATATATTTGAAATTAGGGAAAGGAGCATAAAATTCTTCTTGTTGGCAAATTTACTTTTTTGTCCTTTTCTCCAAGAGCGAGGATGTTTTGGTTTTGTTTCACACAAGTTATATTCCTAGAAACTTACACCCAATTGTCTCTTCTACCATCCAGAGCTTCCCTTTTGATTTTAAGACAAATAAGTTTGAGTAGTTGCAGTAAATCTTCACAGGTGTGTAACTAGGAAAGCAACATTTTCAAAAGATACCATATGATGAGGACTCCTAATGATCACTAAAAGCAAACAAATAAAAATGCCACTCTCATTTCCCTCATTTCTTACTTAAGAGAAGTAAATGAAAGGAAGAAGAAATAGATTTGCAATTAAAAGACAGGGCAGAATGACAGAGCTGAACCAGTGCAATTGAGCCTTCAGGTGCAGGAGCCTCAGAGTCCAAGGGGATGTGGAGTGGACTTAATTAGGTGCCATTGTCTTCATCCTAAAAGTAAGCAGCTAAGCCTCATTTCCAATATTTTAAAGAGATTCCTTTTTGTTTCTTTCAATGGTGCCCTTTTAAAGGCATACAATTGTTCCATGTCACTGAGTGGAGAAAGAAAGATATGAACCCTCTACTATCCTTCTAGGGCCGCATTCTACATTATTGGCAGATTTATAAGGATATCAATAATAGCAATGATAAGTAATAATAGCTGCCCTTGTGTTAGTTAAAGGGAGCATTTTTAATCATTCAAAAATTTTTGTGACCTGTAAAGTGCAGTTGTGAGGAATGTGTGGGTGTACGAAAAAATGTATCTGTCAAGTTCAGAGTCCTTTAGATTAAAAAAATATATATATATGACTTATCAATGGTGCCGTTATAGCTGTGTCAGACAATGGGTGTGCCCATTCTCACAATTATCCTTAAAACAAATCTATGTTTAAATGCTTTAAAAATTATCACATGATACAAGAGTATAACTTCTAGAGTTCTTTTTCTTTTATTTTCTTTCTTATTTTTTCCTTCAAAAATCAATGAAGACTTGATTTCTGTCAATAATTGTATTAAGGGTGAATATACTACCTGAATTTTGTGCATGTTACATTGTAGTTGTAACCTTTTCTAATTCAGGATGAATACGAGATGGTTGTGATTGTGCAGTGTATCAATAAAGTTCAAAGAAATTTGTAACATTTGGGGGGTTGTTTATTAGGACATCTTGTTAAGTATCCAGGAATGGAGAAAAACAGGCTATGCTTTTCCCATATGCTTCTCCCATATGTGTGCTTTAAGCTTTGGGGAGTAGATGCAATCAGAAAACTGAGTAGCCTATTTCTCTCTCTCTCTCTCTCTCTCTCTCTCTCTCTCTCTCTCACACACACACACACACAGAGTAGAAGGAAGTCTAGGCACTTTGCATACTATACCTATATATTTGAATATCTATGCCATTTACAAATAATAGAAAATGTAGCTGCAGCCTCAAAGTCTAAATTATGTCTTGACCTAATCTAAAATGAAATCAATAGAGAAGTTGCAAGAAAAAAAATGACACTCCTTAACAGTTCCTGTGACTTGATTCCACTGAATCATAACCACTTTGACAAGAGTACATATGTAGAAAATATGGTGGCTATGATGTGCATTTATTCTTAAGAGTGTATGTAATTGGATTGATTGTTTCTCCATCTTAGGTTTTTACTATAGTATACATATGGGAAATAGCATAAGAAAGGGATCGGGAGAAGAAGCTCCCTTTTTCTGATTGTCTTTTCTAAAACATCGTTCTCGTTCAACAAAACTCCAACACCTCTATCTTCATTGCTTGTCCATCTGCTTTTCTGAAGGGATGGCTATTAACCTCTTTCTTACAACTCAGCTTCTCATCAATCATTTATACATCAGCTAACCCTTCCTAATTCTGCCATTAACTAACTATGTGATCTTGGACTGGACACTTGACCCTCCTTTTCTTTGACTCCTCATTTGCACCATTTTTGAATTTATTCTTGTTGGTATGTTCTATTTCAAAAATTTTAGGACAGTTTTTATTTCTCATTCAGCTATTGGATTTCACAAGACTACCCCCACATGAAGCCTAGGGCCAATGGCTAACTATGGTTTTGAATACAACAGAAAGTGTGTTAAAATTCTCCAGTTGGCTTTACATAATAGCTAGCTCCTCTGGCTATGAACCTGAGCTAGATTTATGAGGCTTATTTCTTATTGGGTTCATAGGTAAACAATGGGTCATTGCTAACCTGTTAAAACTTAGTCTCACCCAGGATGCGTGGGTGGCTCAGATTAAACATCCGACTTCAGTTCAGGTCATGATCTCACAGTTCTTAAGTTTGAGCTCCACATTGGGCTCTCTGCTGACAGCTAAGAGCCTGGAGCCTGCTTCAGATTCTGTTTTCCCTCTCTATCTGCCCCTCCCCACTCAAGCACATCCTCTCTCTCTCTCTCTCTTTCTCTTTCTCTTTCTCTCTCTCTCTCTCTCTCTCTCTAAAATAAATCTTAAAAAATTAGTCATCCCAACAGAAGATGGAGCACAGATAGCTTGATAAACTAGGTCATGTTCTTTGTAAATTAAAATACCAAGAATATGGTGGTACCAATGATTGAGAGTTTCCAATTTCCTCGGACTCATTGTAAAATTATGACTTGTCAAGGTAACAAATTCCAGTCCCCCTTACCATCATAATACCTTTAGTGCTACCCTTTCCTTTCTCCTCTTTCTTCCTCCTTTTAATCATCCTCTTCCCATCCACACCTGACCATCTCCTGCTTCTGTTCATACCACAGCATTTACCCATCTATTGGCTCTCCTGCTGAGGCATAGACATTCATTGGTCTTTCATTCCATCTGGCCACTCAGTTCCATCAGTCTTCTGTGTACCATTTTATTCTTTCATTAGCAAACCATTCATCTCTTTATTCATATATTATCTCCCCATTTATCTAACTCCTATTCTATCTATATACTCACGAAACTCCCTAATATTACTATTTTCATTTATTTATTTAAACCGTGTATATTTCCCTTACCTGTCAATCCATCCACCAAGATTTCTCCAACTAGCCTTTGGCAGACATACCTATTTACCAAGCCACTTCAAGGTAATGAAAATCTTTGCTGCTATCTATTCATTCTGCAAGGGAGCCTCTATCTGGTTATTCTTAAGCTCGGCAGCTAAATTATTGGATACATTTTTGTTATCTTCACCCAAAATACACCCTATTAAAAACATATCTACAGAGAAGGGCTTTAGTAAATATATTAAGGGCATACTTTGTTCCTATCAGGATATTTTACAGTAGGAAAAAAGATGGAGAAATGGAGAATTGGGAGCTGAGTGGAAACACCCAGATGAGTAGACATCGATGTTGAATTTTCTAACACTGAGAATGCAGTCTTGCAACGAACATAACAAATGGCTGAAGACAGGAGAGATCTCAACTGGCAATTCTGCCTTCTTTTTTGTTTTTCTGTTAAATAATTTTGATGAAAATGGTGGGGGGTGGCATTAATTGGTACCAAATCTTATCAGCTTTAGAAAACAAAAGTTTCAAACTAAAAATGATGCTACTTTCATGGAACATGTTCATTTGATCAGTAGGAGATCTTTTTTTTTTTTTTCTTAATTTTTTTCCATTTATTCATTTGTTCATCCATTGCATTTAGTGAGGAACTCCCTTTAAGGAGCTCACATCTAAGATATGGAAACAGCTATATGAAGAGAAAATTACAGTATAATATTGCAAGAATTACAATACAGATATGAGAAAATGAGTATAGCAGAAGCAAATATTGGGAAGTGATTAGGAAGCTACTTTTATCCCCCAAGGATGAAAAGCTGAGAGGTAGAGAGCTACTATAGGCAGTGGATGTGGTGAACAGATCTATTACTACAAAAATAAATGGGGTACCAGGGCCAGGGCACATTCAGTGTTCAAGATTTTATTGATAGAGTGAATGATATCAGTTGGATAAATGAATATCATGAAAGGCATTCAACTATAAATGTCCAAAGGGCCACATGACCCAATTGGTGAGAAAGTTAACAAAATTTCCCAGAGAGGGAGACAAACCACCTATAATGTCAATTCTGGTTAGAATATAAAGTTTTGTTCCCACATGGGATTATTGAGCATATTGTCTTCCATTGGATCTCAAAGCTCCACGATACTTTCTGGTGGGGACAAGAGGAAACAACAACTGTGAGTACGAGCATAGCAGAAACTTGAAGGGTGACAGGCAAAGATAGTGTGAACTTGCTGAATAGTTTCCTCTAAACTGAGCTCCTCCAGACAAGAATTTCCTAGAACTCTAGGATTTAGGATGGAATACCTGGCTCATTTGCATCTAAGTGTTCCACAGCAGCTCTTATTTCAAAAGTAAGAATAGTTTACAGTTTTTATCTCTTCACTATTTGCTATACCCTGTGAGACATATTTTCTTTTATTTAGTTTATATGCTCAGACCTTGTATTTTCTCTTCAGAGACATAATGTGTTGTAGTTTGGGGGAACTTCTTTTACACTCTGACATCACAAGTTACAAGGTATGTGGCCTTGGACTAATTTCTTATCCTCTCTGGGCTTCAGACTTATCTTTATTAAGATGGTGGTCATCATATCTACCTCAGAAGACTGACTGGGACATTATTGGGTGTGAGTAGGTAAGGATGTTCAAGAAATTACATAGTAGATATTAGTTGCAAAATAAACAATCCCCTTTTCTTCCTATTCTTCCCTCAGGCTTCCTTCAGTGCCCTCACTTCCCTGAGCTTTTATAAAATATAATTTCAACTGTGTTTGCTTCTTTCAAAAAATGTAAATTATATTTATATGTTAGTTTTTAATTTTTTTAACATTTTATTTTATTTTTTTGAGAGAAAGAGACAAGAGTGTGAGCATGGGAAGGGTAGAGAGAGAGGGAGACACAGAATCCAAAGCTGGCTCCAGGCTCTGAGCTATAAGCAGAGAGCCCAATGTGGAGCTCAAACCCATGGACATGAGATCATGACCTGAGCTGAAGTCCGATGTTCAACCACCCAGGTAGCCCTATGTATTATTTTTTTATTGAAGTTTAAAAAGGAGAAACAAACTCTCTGAGTCCTAGATCACTCAAGGATGTAAACCTAGAAAGTGGAAAGATTTTTGGTAGAATCCCATGGGAATTTTGAAAAAAAATAGAGAAAAACTTAAATTCCAATCTAATAAATATGTATTGGAGAGCTAATATATGGCAAGTACAAAGGATGCATGTAGGAGAGACAGAGTGTCTATCTTCAAGAAGGTCTAGGTCCAGTGGAGGATTTAAAACTATAGCACAACATGGTAGGTGTTGTTCAAGGCTAGAGGTGCCCAGCAGAGAGCTCATAACCAGACACTAGGGCTCCACATGCACTTTCAGAAATGATTTATGAAGGAATAGAAGAAAAGCTAAGAAAAGGGAGGGAAAGGGAAAAAGTGAGTCATACAGAGGCTCATCCTTCTTGATGAACCAGTGCAGGCATGAGAAACATAGCAAAGTCAAGAAAATGCAAGTGCAGATTATCTCAAGACAGTTGAGGGCAAAGGTTAAATGGCAGGAAACAAGGCAGAATGAGTATGTAAGGGTGAGATTCTTAATAAATTTACAAGAAATAATTAGATATTGGGATTTGTCCCAAAAAAGAGAAAGAGGAGACAGAAGGATTTCATCAGAAGAATGACTGAATTGGGTGGCAATTTGGAAAGCTTGCCATGACAGAAGGGTCAATTAATGTTTGTTGGTCATACTGGCAAGGAAGACACAAGTTAGAGGCAACTGAAATAATTTAGGTGAGAAATAATGAAGAGTAAGAAGAAGCAGGCAAGTTGGGATGGGATGATTTTTAGGGGGTGAATCAGAGGGACTAGATACATAGGGTGATGGGGAATGTGAAATATGGGGAATATTCCAGGTTTCCAACTTAGCCAATTAGGTGGAAGATAATACCATTCTATGATTCTAAAACTTAGGAGGAGGATGTTCTAACCAGTTTTTGATACATCCATTTTCAAGCACCTTTAGACCCTCCAGGTGGAGAGGTTTAAGCTCTCTCAGCATTTTCCTGAGCCATCTAATTGTATCCATCATCATCAACAAGGGATGCCTGATTTCCTTCCTGAGCCTTCCACTTTAATTCCATAGGAACTCTAGCTCCTTGGATAATCTGCAACTCATTTCTGATCCTCCATTTCCTCTGTATCCTGATTTTGTCTTACAAAGGTACTGTTTTTGTTGCTTGTTATGATGGAAGGGTAGAGAGTAGTTCTCTGATTAGGCAGCCAGGAAGTAACAGATGATTTAAGCAAGGAAGGGGGGAAATGGCACAGCTGTCCCCCTACCCAGATGGGATTTGGCACTTGTCAAGTCTATTGCAAAGGGCCAAACCACTATTCACTGGAAAACGAGAGAATATTTGAACGTGTTTTATTACAATTCATCTGTTATGTTACAGTGAGGCAAGTCCTCTTTGTGTTATCATATTATCTGATGCTCAGTTGCTTGCAAACACATTTCAGAAAGGTTCTTAAGCTTTCAAACCTCATCAGAGAGCCACTGTTAAGAGGAATACATTCCATTTGAATGACTTGAGGATACAGATATAATTCTACCTCTGTTCAATTTTTCCCCAATGATCCCAGAGAGGCCCTCTAAGTCTGGGAAGGCTGCATCTCAACAAAAAGCCATTGGTGTCTGGCTGCATCTCACAGCAGCATGATTCTGCAGGTGGGTCTATCAGTATATGACAACACAGAGCCGTGTGAGTTTGCACCCATCTGTACATGCTGCTCTGAGGTGAGGCAGTAGATCTGCAAGCAAAGAAGAACTTAGTTTAAATCCTAATTCTCCCATAGACTAGTCGTGTGCCTATGGGTTTATAGCACAACCTTTTGCAGGCTTGGTTTTACTCATCCGCAAAGTAACATTAGTAACTATGCCATGACACTGCTGTGAGAGGTGTATGATAGAGTACAGTGGGGAAGTACCTGGCAAGTTCCTGGCCTGTAGGTGCTTGACACAGAGAAGTCACTGATAAGTGAATTCTCTTCATTCACCCTCTGCTCTGTCTTACCACACTTACCACATATGATGGCCAGAAGGCATAGTGTAAGGGATGGTTCTGCTTAAATATCATTCTCTGATTTTGTTGTTGTTGTTGTTAAGATCACATGAAATAAAACTTGTAGAGTGCCTAGAAAAGTATCTAGCTCCTTAGTGTTAAATAGTAGCCATTTCCTTCTCCCCTTTCTCCTGTGCCTCCATGCCATCACTAGAGTGTCAGCAATCCAACTACAAATGCACAGAGGATGTCTCTTAACTCCCTGATGCCTGGACCCTGTGGGGTGTGGGGTACTTCCGGGTTCGTTGTTCCTGAGGAAGAAGGCAGGCTGGCACTACCCTAGGAGCCTGCTCCTGTGCTCTTGGCACCGTTCCCTGTTCCGTGGCTTTGCAAGGATGGTTGCTCTGGTTACAAGACCAGATTACTTCAGTTTCTGTCTCTTCATGGGTAAAGGTCTCAGGGGAATCCGCTTATTAGAGAAACCGTTGCTGTGTGGTTAAGTCAGTGAGGACAGTAAAGAGACTCATCGGAGGTTCTCACATACAAAGGCACCAGTTCTCTTGATGAAGCCAGGGTTCCCGTCTCAGTACTGCAGCAGGCAGCTTGGACACCCCCATTTGTGATTTCTCCCTGTCTGTTATTTTCCACCTTGTGCGACAGTGCCTCCAGTACCTGAGTTAGTCTGCTTGTTTGAATGTGTCCCCTTTGATGTCAATTCCTTGTTGAGTTACTCGCAGAATTCTCTATTGTCCCTGCCTTGCTTTTTCCTGTACTGATCTGTTCTGTGGGCAGTTTCAGCACTGCTCAACCAGTCCCCCTCCCTCCTCTTAATTCTTACCTTAAGGAACTTGTAACTGCTGCAGAAGAGAATAATACAAGAAGTGGAAGGTGCCGGGGGGGGGGGGCGAAGAATACTGTCTTGTGAATATGCTTTTTGTTTTCACACAGTGCAGTTCACAGGTTAATGATATTTTAGCAGACCCATTCCTTGTACAATAGCATTACAACAGCAACAATGGGTGCACAGGGGCAGACAGCAGGAGGCAGAGCAAGGGCAAAAAGTCTCTAACACTGATATTTTTATTGAAATCACACAAGGAGCTGGGAGCTTTCACATATACTAATTTATATAATATTCAAAGCAACCTCAGGAATGATGTATTATCCTCATTGCAGCTCTCAGAGGCACAATGCTGGAGATCAGCAGGGTTAGGAATCCAGTGCAGGTCAATTCGATGTCCTGTTGCATGCTCTTTCCAGTTCAACACCAAAATGCCCCCTCCCCCATTCTCAGGCTTGACCCCATGTTCCTAAATGCACTGGAATCTATTTACTGAACCCAAGAGCAGGTCAGTTAGGTCTTTTGTAAGTCTGCCTTCATTGTGAGCTTCCATGATCAAAGTTGAGGGGGTTCTGTCTCATGTAAAAAATGTCACTGAGTCCCTAGACAATGCCCTGTGATCTTCAGCACTGACCCTTCCCACTTTTCCATTGAGGAACAAGCACGTGGTAGCGTTGGTTTATGTGTGTCTGACCCTAAACTATGCACAAGTCTGAGAATAACAGAAAAGCAACATGTAGGAGGGAAGTATAAATTGTACAAAGAACTGAGGAGGGAATGTAATTCCAGGCTCCAACTCTATGATACAGTGTCATATAAATAAGAAGGAGTAGCTTTTCTTGGTTATCCAGTTTGGATAAAACAAGAAAGATCCACAAAAATCTGCCTAGGAAGGTAGATTATGGACAATGGAATATAGACCCTATTCAGTCAAATATGACTCCATTCAAGCAAATGGGAACCATTGACTTTAAATAAATATAAATGGATATGTCTATGTCTAAATGTCTCTCTCTCTCTCTCTTTCTCTCTCTCTTACTTCCTCTCCTTATCTATCATCCTTCATCATCCTCCATGAACCTAATTCAGTGACAGCAGGTCATTTATGTCTTTGCAGTTTCCTAAACATGTACAACAGTGTCTGGCACATGGTAAACTCAGTGTCTATTGAATGAGTGTATCTATGGCTTTTGAGTTGAGAAGTACCATGAACAAAATGTTCCTGTGAGCAGAGGCCTGGTAGAGATCTGCTGGGAAGAGTGAAAGAGTGTCAACACTTGTAGGGTGGGGAGTAGGGGAAGTAGAGAGCTCTGTGTGGTCCATATTTATGATCATGAGTGTCTGCTGTAGGAGGTAGTCATGGGTTGGAAAGGAACTTACAGATATGAAAGATATTGAGAAGGGAGAATCCATTGTTTTCATCTACACTACTTCTTGTCTAAAGGGAAATAGAACTGAATAGAAACAGGTAATTTATTGATTGATTGATTGATTGATTGTTTTGTTTGTCTTCAATGGCAATACTAATCTTAAGTTTTTATAAGTGCTCACATTTTAAGCAGCTTGGGTCCCACCATTCATACTTTTCTGACAAAGCATATACACATTGGAGGCCAGTGACTTATCCTAGGTCTCACAAGTAGTTAGCACCCAGATTTAGAACTGATGTTCAGGTTCCCTGGTTACTGTTCCTTTCCTGGTCATCTCTCCTCCCCTGATCTGCTTCTGTTGTCACTCTAGAAGTGCAGTGTCCTTGAACCCTATCTCTTGCTCACGGGAAGTCCAACTTCTATTTCCTCAATGTATTTTTCTTCTCAGTCACAGGTAAGCCCCATGACCCCCAAAAGGGGAGCATATGCTCCACCCTCATTTCCATTCAGTTTACACTGCACCTTTGTATCTTAATTAAACATTAGGGAGAATTCAATAGGAGTAGAACATTCAACTGGCCTCACTTCTCATGGAATATCATGAAAAGGGCAATGCAAGGAGGAAGCAGATTGGATTTCAGCCTTTGGACCAGTGGATTCCTAATATCCATGCCCTCCTTTTAAGAGCATCTACAGTGTGCCAGTACCATACAAAGTCCAATAAAAAATCTAGTGGTATTAAATGTGGTCCCTGCCTCCTGGGAGCTTAGGCTAGAATTAGGAGGACCACAAAAATTGATGCACAAATTCAGATCATTAAATCTTTCAGCAGTGAGGTGCGGTTCTCACAGGTCACATCCCACTGGGAGAAACTCCGAAGAATGATTAAATCACAGAGATTACTTTAGATGAATAAATGCCTTGCTTTTCTATACTTAGGCTCTCCCACCTAGGCAAGCTCAGGGAAGTCTACTTTAGGGAGTGAAACTAAGAAGGAGGGCTAATCCCCTTCTCTTCCCCACCTAATCCTAACAGTAGCCCTTGGGGCTCCATTGTTCTCTCCTAAACATTAAATAGCACTCACAGAACAGAGGGAGGTCCAGGGACTGGAGTGGGTGAGCACCCAGCTGCTGCCCTGTCCTCAACAGCCACATCAGTAAACAGCACCACAGCAATCAATTTGGCTTTTTTGATGAAGACAAAACCATAGAGGAAAACCATTAGAAGAGGTAATAAAGGCCCTTCTTGTACAGTTAATAGAGAGCCTCCTGGATGGAACAAGCCCAGCTGTTGCTGCTGAAAATTTACTTCTGTTTTCAAGTTCAAATAGAGCCTAAAACATTATCTTCGCGGGAATTGATTTTACGTCTTCCAAACACATATGCCACCTTAATTGTGATTTGTGTGATAGTTCAGCTGCTGAAAGCTTTCGTTTATCTCTACCTGGTTAAACAACTTTAAATAATAACAAGTCAATATATCTGTCTATTGACCAGGGTTCTTCTTGCATCCCCAGAGCATACTGTTGACGAAGAAAAAGGTGTTTAACCCTTCATAGCCCCAGAATCTGTCCTGCATCCATTTCCCCATGCTCCTTTAAGTGGAGAGATATAATCGTTTAACAAAGGAAATGAACAGAAATATGCAGGACCTGCTCTGATATACTTTCTCTGGCAGAGGCTGTTTTTTCCTTTGATTGATTGTTTGTTTGTTTTTTAATTTGTTCTCTTTTATTTTAGCCTCAATACATTCATTAAAAGAAAAAAAATTCTGATTTTTTTCAAATTGATTTCCTCATTCATTTTAGTTACAATGTTTTGGCATTGGGCTCATGGAGAGGATATTAAAGATGGCAACTTGTTTTGGAAGACCCACTTAAAAAAAAATCCATGCGTTCTCCATAGTGTTTCTTATAAGATATACTTTTTTTACAGGGGTGCTTAATGGTAGATAAAGTAGGGTGAGGAGGTGAGGGCAAAGGGGGTTATTTTATTCACATGAATTTAAGCCTAGAGTTCTTTGGAGATTTGAATTTTGAATAATTTGGTGACAATGGTGGTGATGGAGTAAAGTTTGGGAGATATATATATATATATATATATATATATATATATATATAAAATGAGCTAAATCACTTGTCAGCCAATAGGAAGGTAAGAATGGAGCAGGCCGGGAACATGAGAGCTCATCTAGCCCATGGGCAGAAAGTAGCCAGTAAGTGGCTGTCCCCCTTTGCAAGGGTCAGCAGACTGTCCTCTGTTCAGTGGTGTCAAGGGCCAATAATGAAAGGGTTGGAGTCTGTTTTTCCCCAAGCTGTCCCAACATTTCAGTAGGTGGCAAGGAGGGGCCCTGCCTGAATCCCTAGCTCTCCATGGAACTAGAATCCCCAGCTCCTCCCCCTAGGGTTGGTCTTGCTTCTGTATCACAAGCAAATAGGGAGTGTATGTGGAAAGGAGGTGATGAGATTTCACATGCATCTGGCCTGTTGGGAAAAGCATTCTGGTGTCAGCCCAGCATGAGCGTGCAGGGAGGACCAGCATGCAGTTTCTTCCGGGGGAGAAAGAAATGTAAATCAGACAAAACATACCATCCTTAGGTAGACTGTCCTGGGTATGGGAGCTGGAGGGAGGCTGCTGGTAGCAATGGGTGAGTTTAGTATTAATTTGTTTGTTGAGGACTCTTTTCAAATTTTCACAAACTCTATTTTAGAGCTTTGTTTTTCTATTGATAATTGCAGACCAGACCACCATTTAAAATACACCCTCCCTGCCAGGTCCTCACTCTCTTTTCTTCCTCCTGCTTTTCCCAGAAAACCCTATACACACAGAGTAAATACTAATACTAATAATAATACTACTCCTCATAACTGACAGATTGCTTATAAACAGTGAGCTGTGAAGATGGGAAGTTATCATTAATTGCTAATTAAGAAAACGCTTCTCTTGGGTTTGTGTTCATCTGATAAAGAACATTTCTTGACTGTTTCCTGTTTGTTCTCCCTGAGTTTTCCTCCAGGGCATGGACTGTGTATTAATTATCTGTGTATCTTCAGCTGTGAATGACTGACTGAATGAATGAATCTATTTATTATTATTATTATTTTTTTATTCCATAGCTTGCTTCACTGGGTGCATGAACTTCCTCCTTTAATGTGGATATTAAAATGGCATCCCTGGCGAGACTTTCTGGCTGGGGTCATAAACGTGACTCTGTGCTTGCCCCTGTCTTATGGCAACCCTATGTCTAATACACCCATTCCATCTATACACCCTCGTGATGGTCTGTATGTGTGTCTGCATAGACGACATTATAACACTGCACGTTGCTTACTGCCAGCTTCCCAATACCCTATTAAATCAGCTCTTGTCTTACTTTTGTATTTTCTATTCCTCTCCAATTCTTGTCCTCATGCACAGTCTCACAGAGATGTAAGGATAACAGAGATATAATTTCGTATTACAGTTAACTAAGATGCAAGTGGATGTCTTCTCTAGGTGATTCATTCGGCTGGGGTGGGGTAGCAGTGAGTTCAGCAGTATCGCGCTTGGCATATAATGGTCACTAAATAAATGTATGTTGTTGAATTACATTAAAGGAACAAAAGTGCTGCTCACTTTCTTGGATAGGAACTGAATCTCCTTACATGGAATCTAAGGCTGGAGCCACAGGAACCTCAGGAAATGTCTCCTTCAATTTTGTAATCTAAAATAAATGATCTAACTCATTAAACTTTCTGAATTCTTTGCTACTGACTCCAAGGGAAAGGTGAGATGGAGGAGCAGCCAGGGAGAGGAGCTGAGTGAATATCACTGTCCTGCAGAGCTCTGGAAGGACCCAGCAGGGGGCAGTGAACACATGACAGGCAGGTCAACTCCCATATGATTCAGTATTTATTTTGCAGATGGAGAAATTGAAGTCCCAAGAAAAAATTGTGCAGTGACACAAAACTAGGCAAAAACACTGACATCTTCAGCTCACACTTTCTAGCCTGGGGCTCTTTCACCTACATCAGGCAGCCCTTGCACAGAGCCCTGGCCAGGGAGTGAAACCCTTGTTCATCCTCTGGAGGAATTCTCAGCCCTTTCTTGTCTACAGCACACCCTTGGAGGACCTCTTGAGATCTTGTGGATCATGCCCAGGACCAGAGACACTCACTGCAGCAGGAGATGAGAAGGGGAAGTCTCATTCTGGGCATGGAGAACTGCTTAGTTATTTTTTACTCAGATTAAAGAAGCCCTTGCAAAATTTTTCTTTGGGGAGTCAGCAATGAAATGCATGCTCCTGGTGGAGGGCACTGATAGCTGTGGTGCCACTCCCCTTTACCCCATAAAGTGCTCCACTTCTTCCTTTGTGCACAGGGGGGCACTAGCAATACACCAGTGGCAGCCCCAGAACCTCAAGCTCTGCAGCTGCTGGGGAAAGACTTAATTACACCCACTTCCCAGTGAGCCTAGCTTGCTCTTCAATGAGCCAGTTCTGCATTGCAGACCTGCTGGCTATGCTGGCTCAAATGCCACCTCCTTTAGGAAATCTGACCTTCTCTGATTAACCCCACGTACCCAGGTCATTCCTAATCCTCCTGTCTCCTGAGCTTATTGGGTCAGTGGGCCCTTAACTTGTATATCAAACATGCTGCTGTTTAAAGCATCCCTAGACATTTCTCTTTGTCTTCTTTTATTGTAAACTCCCTTTGTGGAAAGGCCATGTTTTCTCGTGTTGGTCTGATAGAGAGCTGTGTCCATGCTGGGGCAGTCTGTAAATGTGGTGTAAAGAAAGCATAATCCTAACACCCTCCATTGCCATGTAACCTCAGGCAAATCCTTTTACCTCCCTGAGCCTCGGTTTCTCTGTCTGTGGAATTAAGAATAATAGTATCTCAGGGCTGGTTTGAGAATTACTGAATGAAAATTATGTGTAAGTACTTTGCAGGGGGCCTGAGCACAGAGGCACTTTATTCTGTTCTCTGGATCCAGGTAATGCCAGAATTATGCCCTCACTCAATAGTGAAAAGAATGTGTAGTTTCTGTGTCATTTATTTATAGTCAGCCCTATGCAGGGCACCCAGTGCAATGAGCTCCCTAAGGAAGACACAATTCCTGTTCTCAAGAAGCCCAGTGGGGGCAATTGACACAAGGGCAATTAAATGTAAAATAATCTTGCTAGGGTCAGGATGCTAGGAGAAGCCAGTGGAGGGATGTATCTGTACCCTTCTTGAAGAGAGAGAGGAAGGAAGAAGAAAAGTGTAGCCACTCCTTTTCCCCAGAACTAAGGCAACTGAAATGTGAGTAAGGGATGTGTGGACAGCTCTCTTCTGTTATTTTCAAAC
This sequence comes from Neofelis nebulosa, assembly GCF_028018385.1. Taxonomy (NCBI): domain Eukaryota; kingdom Metazoa; phylum Chordata; class Mammalia; order Carnivora; family Felidae; genus Neofelis; species Neofelis nebulosa. The sequence goes on along the minus strand of NC_080791.1, from coordinate 28,933,184 downwards.
CCCACCCATCAGGGCCCTTAGAATGCTGCTGACAATAGAGTAAGGCAAAGAAATCCAGTGTGGACTTCTTGCCCTGTCTCTGACCCTAAACAGTGTTCCCCCTTGACACACTCTTTTACCTTTGTAACTGGAGAGAGTCCTGACACCCACGGGGTTGGAAAAGATTTCAGTCAGGTACACTCTGGTAATATGCAAGGCACATAATTAGTTTCCTTTCCCTTCCCTGATGAGGACCAAAGTTCACAGCTACAGCATCTCCTTAGATTTTCCCTTCTTAGTGCCCCACACTCAACAGTGCTTCCACTTTCTTCTAAGTGCCTCACATGGCTGCAATCATTTTTTACCCCAATCCTGAGAACTGGAGCAGAGAAAAGGCAACGGGATTAGTTTACAGAAGACACATTGAGGTCAGTGAATGACAAATACATTTGCTCTTTCAGGGTTTATTTGCATTTCAGACAAATAATTCTGCTAACCTTGTGACTCTCTAAGGGGTAGCATGTAGACAAAGATCATGTTGAGTTGGAATTTTGGGGTTTTCCATCACTTTAGGCCAAAGTCTTAGACCACCTGACTCTCCACTATTGTTCCAATGTCAGAAGAAAGTGGGCCAATTATTTGGATCCTCACATCTAAAAGGTTGATTGCCTTGTCTTTATGTGAATTGCAGGAAACTTGAATCCATTTGTGGAAAGATACCTTTTTTTCCCCTCTGATCTCTTCTATCTTCCAAGAACATTCCTATTGTGCCTAATTTTGAAGAGAAGACAGAATTCAGTTGGATTTTAACTTGACATGAGCGACCCCTAATCATTTCTTTTGACCAGAATGAACGTTTTAGTTTAGTGAACTTTGTGCAAACCCACCCTTCTTTTTAGGTGACCCCAAGAGACAAGGGTCTTTTCCACTCTGCCTCCCCAAATTTAGGAAATATACTCTTCCTGCAGAAAATATCTCCATTTATTTTAAGGGACTTCCATGGACCTTTGGTTGACCTTGGCAAACTGGAAATGAATCTGTTGATCTCTGCCTGACCCCATTCCCCAGGACCCACTTGCTCCTTCTGATTCTGGCATTGCTGAAGAAGGAGACCATGACATACCAAGTGTGCAGGTTTATTCCATTAGCCACTCATAGTAATCACAAACTGTTTTAATTCCAAAATGCAAACTTGTCTAAAATTTAATTGAGCTATGGAGAATTGGGATTGTCAAAGCTGTGCCATCTTCCTTGTCCTAATCTTGTCCCTAGAACTTTCCATGGAACAAAATCATCTCAAACTAGCATCTCCCTGACATGCACTTCCCATTGTGATTTGACTCAACTTCTTTTTAGCTTCCTCCATATAAATCAGTTCTCCTGGTCTTGGCTTACCTGTTTTCTGTGAGTCTTGCTTTCTCCCTCTGAAATTGTGGCTTTAGGATGCTGGCAAAAAGTGGATGAGTTTTCCCATTTATACTTTTCTGTGATAGGTTGGGGTAGGTTGAATAATGATTCCCTAAAAGGAAACCCCTGAAATCTGTGAATTTACCCTCAGATGGAAAAAAGGGTGTGTCTTTATATATGTAATTACATAGTTAAGATCTTAAAATGAGGAGATTTTCCTGAATTATTCAGTGGGTTCTAAATGTCATCACATGTACCCTTATAAGAGAGAGGCAGAGGGATATTTGACATCCAGAGAAGGTAATGTGAAGACAGCAGAGGGAAATTTGAAGATTCTAGCCTTCAAAGTTGAAGTGATGCAGCCACAAGCCAAGGAATACTGACATCCCCAGAAGCTGCATGAGGCAAGCTAGGAGAGCTGGATTCTCCCCTAGAGTCCCTGGAAGGAGCATGGACCTGCCAACACCTTGATTTCAGCTCAGGGATACTGATCTCTGACTTCTGGCCTTCAGAACTGTAACAGAATAAATAGGTGTTGTTTTAAATGGCCAAGTTTGTGATAATTTGTTATAACAACAATACGAAATACAGAATACTGTCTATTACTTCTTTTGAACATTTGGACATGTTTCCCAATACTAATTGCCTTTTTAATCTCACCACATTCCTAAATGACACACCACATTTACACCACTGCCACCACCATAATTGTGATCTCTGAGCCTATGATATTATCCTAGGTATTTTTAAATGAAGTTAGAGATTTATAATTCAAAGTATACTGAATTATAAGAAGCCATCTTCCACTTCAAACACATAAAAACGCTACATAAAAAAATATTTTTAAAAGAAATAAAATATGTAGCCAAATGTGGAAAAAAAAAAGACTAACTACATTTTCCAGAGGAAAGATGGAACACATGGTAGAAAGGAGATGTTGAGATCATAGTATCCAGGAAGGAAAATGGACAGGGTATATACCATTGGAGTCTTAATGTATGTGTTGAATGGACATCAACTTCCAGTCCTATGTGTGTAGGGCAGCTGAAAATATGCTCCTTGGAAAAAGCCAGGAGCCTGGAAAATGTGCCTACTTAGAAAAACTTCACTTCCTGGCTTGAAGAAGGCAGGGAAACAATACCTCCAGCTAGACCACCGGGGGATAATGATTCAGCTGCAAGAAGTCAGAGACCTACGTCTGAACTGTACTAAAATATAAGACCCTGATTTTTATATGAAGTAAAATTGGTCTGGGATTGCAAAGTTAGCAACAATTTCAGAGGCAACTAGGAAACCACCTCTGTGGATGCTTCTGTAGTCCATAGAATATTACAAAGCCCCTACAGAAGAAAATGTCTGGAATAATGAGCTCATAATCCAAAACGTTATAACACACATGGAAATCCAACATCACAATATTTAAGGTAAATAATACAATGATTGGGAGATACCTAAAATTCCTAAAGTGGAAAGACATTGTGAGCACACACCAAAGAACAAGTGGTTTAAATAAATAAGTGTAAATATGAATGTATGTTTGAGTATTGATGGTAAAGAACAATTAAGTCATTGTATTTACTCTCCTATTTATTCAACAGATACTTATTGAATACCAACTATGAGCCAAATAGTCTTTTAAATGCTGTGATGCAATGATGAATAAAACATTACCACAACCTTTGTGGACCTCATTTTCTAGTGGGAAATACAGGAACTATTTAAGTAAATATGTAATAACTTGTCAGTTAGTGATCAACTGCTATGAGGAAACATAAAATAGCCTAAAGGAGCCAGACCAAGCAGAGATGTGAATGTTGTGAAGGAGCAAGCCAGAAAGGTCTTAGAAAAGAGCACTCCAGACACCTGAAATAGCCAGTGCAAAGGTCCCGGGGTAAGCACATGGGTGTGTGTTGGAGAAATAGCACAGAACTCAAGCTAGATGTATGTGAGTAAGATAGAGAGGTAGCACATGAAATCACAGAGGTCACTGGAGGTCTGGTTATGTAGGATCTTGTAAGTAAAACTATTTATTTATTTATTTATTTATTTATTTATTTTTACCTAAGTGGGTTGAGAAATCACTGGAAGCTTCTGAACTAGAAATGACATGATCTGATTTACATTTTTAAAGTAGTATTTCTGGTTGCTATGGGAAGAGTAGGTTACAAGGAAAAAAAAATAAAGGAAGAAAAGGAGACCTGTTGAAGACTACTGAAGTCATCCTGGTTGAACGTGTTGGTGGCTTCTCCTAGGTGCCGATCTGGGATGATCGTGAGAAACACTGGATTTAAGATTCATGTTTAAGAAAAGTCTAACAGAATTTGCTGACATGTTGGTGTGCCAGAGAAAGAGTAATCAAGAAATCAAAGATGCGTCTTAACAACTGTCCTTTCTGAACAACTGGAAGAAGGGTGATTCACCGTGTGTGTGTGTGTGTGCCCATGTGTGTCCATGTGCATCCATGATACATTTGAGGTTTCTCTCGGACATCCAGATGTCGAGTGGCTGAATATATGAGTCCAGAGCTTCAGGGGAAATTGGATCTGGAGACACAAATTTGGCAGCCATCAGGATATAGATGAGATTTAAAGCCAAAGTCTCAAAAAAAAAAAAAAACACTAGGAAGAAATTATTGCTAGAGATGAAAGGAGGTCTGCAATCCAACCTTTAGAGATGAGGAACAAGAGCATAATCAAGTAAAGGAGAGTGAGAGTGAGCTGACACTGAGGTCAGAAGGGAACGGAGAGGGACAGAAACCAAATACAAGATGTGTTTCAAAGCAGTGACCAATTAGGTCAAATGCTGCCAAAAAGTGTAACAAGATTAAGATTGACACTAGACTGACATATTTGGGGTAGAAATACATTTTTAAGAGGAAGGACACTGATATGCAGTTTCAGTGATATGAAGCAATGAGGAGAATCCTTGGCATATGTTAAAGAAATAATAGATGAAGAGGAAGTGGAGACGATAGTTACTTCACTGAGTTTTGCCTTGTCTTTATGAGAAATAAGTAGTAGCTGGAGGAGGAAATGAGGACAAGGGACAGGTTTTTGAAGATGGGAGATGCTGGCATGTCTGTGGTCTGAGGAGTGACTCCAGAAAGAGCAAGGAGATAATGCAGGAGACAGTGGAAATAGTGGCAAGACAAAGACTTGAGACTAAGTGGGAAGATAAGGGACAGATTTTACTGTCCCAGGAGAGATGCCTTCAAATGGAAAGAGTGGTAACTTATTTCTTGGGAGGGGAAAGAAATCAGAATGCGTGTGTACAGAGGAAGGCTCATCTCCTAGTCAGGATTCCTTAGAAGGCAGGAACTGCCAATGCTTCATTTGGGTAGTGCAGGCACAGGGCAACATGGATGAGGAAAAAGGAATTGTAGTGGTAAGAGACCTCAAAAACAGAACAAGAGGATGCTTTACTATTCTGGCTACCACTTCACAGTGAGCCCAGCAAGGAGGAAGCAAAGCAGGTCACTTAGCAGTTGCTGCTGCTCAACATGTGGGCTTTCTCTAGATAGTTTCCATGGAAGAACTTTGCCTTGCAATAATCCATGAGAGGGAGAGAGACGAGGGGGAAATTATTTTCCCAGCTGCATTTCATCCTCTGCTTTTCGTTAAAGTGTTCTGTGTGCAGCGTAAACTCTCTTGTACTTCTGGGTTGTATCACCTGACCCCTTTGGCGGCTACTTGGGATATGAGATCCCATGCCATGCAGTGTGGTGTTTCACCCAAGTTTGGAAGTGTTACTGGTAGCTGTGAAAAAGTTGGTGTGATAGTGGCTAGGGAGCAGGGCTTGGTAGGAGGGCAGTAGCAGAGGCAAGAAGCGTGCTTACCCGTTACATACATCTTCCTCCTTACAGTATACGACTTCTACCATATATTCACGTGTGCATATGTGTGTTGCAAGAAAATTACATGTTCACACCTTCCCCAAAGGACAGGGAGTTGGGGCATGAGTCCAACTGCTCACAGAGTCTCATTTAAAATTATAGCCAAGGGGCGCCTGGGTGGCGCAGTCGGTTAAGCGTCCGACTTCAGCCAGGTCACGATCTCGCGGTCCGTGAGTTCGAGCCCCGCGTCAGGCTCTGGGCTGATGGCTCGGAGCCTGGAGCCTGTTTCCGATTCTGTGTCTCCCTCTTTCTCTGCCCCTCCCCCGTTCATGCTCTGTCTCTCTCTGTCCCAAAAATAAATAAAAGACGTTGAAAAAAAAAATTAAAAAAAAAAAAAAAAAAACGTTGGAAAAAAAAAATTAAAAAAAAAATAAAAAAATAAAATTATAGCCAATTGTGAGCTCTTGCAACACTTAAGCAGAGTCAATGATGTAAAGAACAGTGCTGACTGCTACAGTACCTGGCCCCAAGACTGAAGTTGTTCATCATCTCTCTCCTTTGCCAGCAATGCTACATTTTCTTTCATTCTTGGAAAACAATTAGGTTGGTCAAGGTTACATGTCTGGTAGGGTGATCCAGACTCTGACCCCACAGTATCTAAGCCCTTAGTTTCGCTATTCTTTTTGATTTGTGGTTGCTATATTTGTTCCTTGATGGTTATTACCAAGTCTGGAAGTTCTAAGAGACACCTTACTGAAGTAACTCTGCTCTTTTACCTCATCTTGTAGTGATAATTCTAGCTACTCACGGTAAACAAGACCTATTAATTCCACTAGTTACATTAACTCCTTTCTTTTCCTGTTTATCCACTTACATGAGAAGCCCAAATCAACAAGGTGACAGTTGCAGCTTCTAGTTCAGTGGAACATTTAATATATCCCCTGGCAGCCTTATTCACACCCTGTGAGCCCAAACTTCTCTCTCAGCATATCTTAAGGTTGACTAAATAGAAAGCTGAAATTCTGTGACTGAGCCACTAGGTGTGATAGTGAGCCAAACCGTTTCTATTTCCAATTTTGTCTCCTGATCCCATGTATTCTAGCTCTTAGAATTACAGAAACATATATTGGTAATTGATTTAATACACCCGCTAAGTCCTGGAGGCATAAGCCACAATGGGCAACTGTTACACTATTATTTCAGGCTGGCTATTTCTGGGTAACAGTATAGATAACAGCAGGGAACCTTGTGGTTCCATGGGACTGTTGTCAAATCCCCTTTGCTGTTAAATGTGTCCTTCAACAGGAAGCACTGTGATATGGTAGCATGTCTCCTAATGAGGTATTCTGTAAGGCATGGACGGTTGTGATGGTAGAGGCACATGTACATATTACTATTTACTCTCATAAAAGCTAACTTACACTCTTTCATGATGGAAATAGTCCAATGGAATTTATCTCTGCCAAATGGCTGGTAGGTTCTTCAAGGTGTAATGTCCCATGTCTATTTCTGCTGCTATCAGTCGCATTAGCTAGAGAAGTCTTGATAAAGACAAACTTAGATTGCTGGATGCATTCATAGTCCCATCTCTGTCACCATGGCATACTGGCCATGCATCAGGTGGTTGAGGAAAGAAGCTGACTCACATATGCTTAAGAAGTCACCCTCTTCACCTGGTTATTGAGCAGCTACTCTATAATGCATGCAATGGGGCACTGACATGAGACAGAAAGACCTCTACACTTTGTTCTACACTCAGAGATCCATCCACACAATTTCCAACCCCCCCAGGTCTCCTCATCTGTATTCTTCTAGTCTTGCCCCTTTCAAGCCTTTGGTGAATCATTCAAGCCATTTTGTCACAAGTCAGTCTATATCTTTTCTTCTCCCACTATACCAGATGGATGGGTAGCTCTGACCTAAAAGGATTTGCTTTTACTACTGTCCATCACTGCTTTGAGACCATGAGGCAGTAGTTCATTTCATTTTAGTGCTATGATTTTGTGCTGACCCATCTAGGACTCAGGTCAAATTTCAGTAAATAATTTCAGTGAGTTGGTCAAAGGAAACTGCTTACATCACAGTGAGATTTTAAGTATAGATTGAGGGAAAGGATGATAGCAAATGCAGATAACATCTGTTCACATAACACATTTGTACTTCTGGATCTGTTTTAGATTATTCATAAATGTGCCGCTTCCATTCCATGATGGTTTTCTGATCAGCTTGCCCAGCTTAATAGTTTAGTGGGTGTGATAGATTGTGTTATTATTTCCTAAGTTTTTTTTCCTTTTTTTTTGTTTTGAGAGAGAGAGAGAGAGAGAGAGAGAGAGCAAGCAGGGGAGGGGCAGAGAGAGAGGGAGAGAAAGAGAATCTCAAGCAGGCTCTGCTGTGGGGCTCTATCTCACAAACCAAGACATCATGACCTGAGCTGAAATCACGAGTCAGACACTTAACTGACAGAGAAACTCAGGTGCCACTAGCTTGTGTTATTTTAAAGAAATCATTCTCCCACTTCACCTCCATACATCCCAATTCCATTAAAGTTTGACCAGGTCATGTGACTTCCTTTGACCTCAGAGTGGGCAGAATATACTTTCCTGCCCCTTGAATTTAGGTTAGGTTGGTGACTTTCTTTGGCCAGTGGAATGTTAGCAGATGTGACTGAAGAAGAGCTTGAAATGTGCCTTTTTGTTTGGGCTTGTCCTCTGGCTCCTCCGACATTGCAGGTTAGAGTCATTTCTTTTCTACAATCAGGTGCTCAGTATTTACTATACCCTAATATCCCACTAGAAGCTGTTTTTCACGTTGAAAATAGTTTTCTATTAGAGAAGTCATGGCTTTGGGCCAAAACCTTAGATGTCTTCTCTATGACTTCTAACAGAGTTCAGCAAAAACTTCTTACAGCATCTTTATTCACCATGGGTCTTCTACCACATGAATTATATGGCCAAAGGGGAAGAGCTGTATGTACTGTAGTCTGAAAACTACTGAAATCCCTTTTATGACACTCTATGGATGACTCAATAAATACTCTGAGGCAATATTCCCAAATGAAGTTTATCTTACCTCCAAAATCCAGAGAGAACAAACAAATGCTATGCCTCTTGTTTGGTTGAGGGAGATATGAAATGCAGCAAGTTATAGTCTAAAATGTCACAGTATATCCCAGATCACAGGATAGCTAAGATCTTCATTGATATGCCATGTTTCTGAGGTTCTTAAATTATTTTATTTCTTTTTCTATGGTTGATGCATGCATTTGTGTGTGTATACATATGCATACATACATACACATGTACAAAAAGCCAGATAAAAATACATATATATTATATATGTACATGTATATGTACATGTGTGTATATATATATATATATATATATATATATAAACATACACACTGTGTCTTACTCAGGCATTTAGAAGGGTGCCACTCAAAATATAATCTTCAAACTGCTGCTAGTTTATGAACTATTAGATGAGTCCAAAGATAAATTAATGAGTCCACAAGATAACTGAGTAAGTACAATGACAGTGATTGGACAATTTTATATATCATTCTGACTTTTCTACAACATCCAGGCTTTTGGTTCTGTATTTTACAAAAGTATCGGTTTATGAATAATTTTAAAAATTAAAATAAAGCAAAGACACAAAAGTTTAAAAACTTTTTAAACTGACATTTGCTACAGATCATATGAGAAGCATGCTTCAGGGACCCTACCTATGATTCTGCTCATCAGCTTGATATTCCACAGAATATCAGGACAATGAAAATCTCTGTGAGCTGACTACATTACAACATAAAGCATACTATTTAACAAAAGCAAGAAAGTAAGGTATACTGCTTTCCTTGCCATGTAAAGGCTAACTGCTTTTGATCCTTTTCATTATCAAAATTAAGACAACAGACAATAGCATTTTCCAAATTATTACCCACATACCAAGTGGCAGAAACTGTGTTAATCTTCTCAATAAAGATGACACTTGAAACAGCTGGGATTTTGACGGCCATCTCATTAAGTTCTCTTTTATTCTACAACCATCTGCTACAATCCATTTTTCAGGGTCAGACAGATAAAAAGGTATGATAGTGTTATCACCCTTGCATCATTTTATGTCTTCAGTGGTGATATGAATATATATGTTTCCTCAAGGAATACAATATTTTTGGGGGGTAACAGGGAGAGGAGGAATGATGGAGAAATCATTTCAGAAGTTTCTGCTTAATAGTGCATACTGTTATACCAACAGTTCAGAGAATCAAAACAAAGGTTTTCTAGATGCTAAAAATATCTACTCCCAATTACACATTTTGTATTCAACAAAATAACCACAAGATGAATCTGCTGACTCAGTGAAGCCACAATGGAGATAATCTCAGGCCAAAATCTATTTATCAACTGACTTCTATGAGCCCTCACCACAATTATAGGGTCCCTATTGGTGTTTTTCATTTCAGATGTAAGTGTAAGTTCAGACTCAATAGTTAGCAAGTCTGGAGATATCTATTTCCCCACTGCATAGAGAAGATTTTTCTTAAAATCTTTTTGGGAAAGAAATTGGAGAAATATTTACTGAAAATACTTACAGTAGCAGGGCAGTTCCAGATGGGGACATAACCTTGTCTATAAATAGTGAGTTCTGATGCTTAGAACCAGTTTAGATCTGATAATGAGACAAGGAGCTGTGATTTATTATTGTGGCAGTTGGCATCAATCTGCTACTTGCTATCTCTCTGAAGTTATACCCTAGTCTTCTACCCTTCTCTCTTACCCTTAAAAACACCATACTCTATTGGCCACCTATATTCCTGTAAGTTGAGGCAGGCTTACTGCCTATTGCAGCAATTATATTCACCTTGCTTATGATGGTTATGTGCTTCCATGAGGCCTTTGTTATTTCATGATCCCATTATTGATGTTGATTTGAAGAAGGCCAGTTGAAAGGTTGCAACACTTAAAATCTACAATAGCCTCCAGAAGGTAGATGTGACTCAAATTCTGAGCAACGTCCATACACCTATAACCAATGCATCCATTACTGCCCTAGTGAAGTAAATGTCTTCCGACCTTCCTAAGAAATGCAATCAGATGGTAGGATCAAGGCCACACATAATAAATTAACTCTAACATTCCTATATCTCTGTCTTCTTATCTCTTCTTCAAAACTGACATATATGCATACTTTTGTACAGGTCATTGCTGAGTCCAGGTTTCAATAAACCAATCCAACCAATCACTATAAGTTTTATTCCAGAAGTCCTTGCTAAAGTATTGACTCTTGCATTGTGGCACAATAGCCCAAATTTAGTGATTTTCCAACTATCTTGTTTGATACTTTATCCCAACCTTGTTTTAATACCTCCAAGACCTACTGCTGTGTGTGTTCCTCTGGTTACTGCTATACAAATCACCAGATACTGAAACTCTTTTGGTATGTAGATTACACCTTCTTGGAGAAAAGACTGTTTTCTTCCATTTTTTTTTTAGTATGTGCTTTATTATCAGTCTGGAGAACACAGTGAGGAGGGATCTTGTGGAAAGTAAAAGCATCCAATGAAGTTTATTCTTTATACAAGATTATCACATGGTCTCTCAGTAAAGGGAGGATATGTTTTATTCAGGAGAAAAGGGACTTTTTTACTCTTGAGAATTTTCCAGTCAAAAATGTTCAGGAAAACTTGTGAATTCAATATTTTTAGGTTCATGGGTAAAAATGACCCCATATGACATCTCTAGATCCCATCTCAATGTCAGGACACTGACGTCAATAGTGGAAGACTTCTGTGGCTACATGTTTAATCTTCTATGCATCTTTGTTACTTTACATTCAGATTTAGGGTCTGATTTTCAATTTAGTCTACTCTGAAACTTTATAACTTAAGAGTCTCTTTTAAAGCTACCAAAGAATCCCTCTAGTTTTAGGGCATACTAAGGTGTTGAAAAACTGTCCTCAGCATGGTATTTTTTCAAAGTCTCTACTGACATCACAATCACCCACCTGCTCCACAAAACTTGTAATGCTCATAGTTCCCATTATAATTGACTTTGAAGTACCCTTCCAATGCCTTGCATTGTAACTACATTTCATCCCAATTAACCAGCAATGAATGTTTAGATCAATTGTGAAGTCACCGCATAGCAAAGTGTATCATACCAGTAACTACCAGCAATAAAGTCTATATTAATTCTAGACAGGTAGACAATCTGACTCAAAAACAGTCTGAAGGATATTCTTTGCAGATTTTACTTGCAATATCAATTGCCTTAGTCTGGTATTCCTAGCCAACAGAACCTGAATTAAGCATTAAAGTGTTGACTTTCTATTTAAGTGTTGCAAACCAAGGTCAGTGAGAGTGAGGTAAAGGAAAGTGAAACAAGGAGAAATGCAAAGCAATGCAAATAATGTTTTACTGACCTGCTTCCATTTTGCAGTGAGACAGGAGAAAGATACATCCTGTTTCTTAATAGGTGAATTTGCTCAGCACCTGGTGCTTCTTGGACTGTTCACAAAGAAAAATATAGTGGAATAGCGCTGGGGGAAGAGGAAAGGGGACTGAAAAGTTAGGACTTGTTGGGGTGCTCACAAGTCTTGCTGCACAATCCAAGTCCAACTCAGTCCCAGCTTCATTTTTGAGCTACCGGATAACACTTGTCAGCTCTACCTGAAATGTCCATGGAAACAAGACTGGAGCCTGACATCTGGAACCCTTCCCCCACCCCCTTGATTTCTCCAGGGGGCTTCATGCTACCCCTTCATATCCCCTCCACAACTCCAGCACAAATGCCTTGTAAGAAAACACCTACTACTATATAGTCAAATTGCAGGTTGCGGCTAAAGTAGTAATTGGAGGGAACTTTATAGTTTTAAATGTAATTTTATAGCTTTAAAAACACAAAATTAAAAAAAATAAGAAAATCTGAAACTTGAGTTATTCATTGATGAGTTATGTATTCAATAACAAATCTACCCCAATAGAAATAAAACAGAATAAATGAAGGAAATAATAAAAAAAATAAAACAAACATGATTAAAATAGAAAAAACCTAAATGGATCTACAGAGATTTTCAACAAAACCAAACACAGATTCTATAAACTATAATGACATAACAGAAAACCTATTGTAAATCTTCAAGAAAGAGGGACAGTAGAAATAGAAAATTTCTATTTTCTATTTCTATTTTCTATTTCTAATTTCTATAGCTGTTCAATGAACTGCTATACATTGATTCAGCCTTAGTTAAAATTAGAATACATCATAGGCTACTAGTTTCAATGCTAAATAATAAAAAAAAATCAAGTAGAGGGATTTTAAAGTAGCTGGCTTTTTATCCAGCTGGTGTAAGGTTTTAAAAAATTATATTTATATTATATTATGTTATATTTTGCCACAAAATTGTTTTTATGACTAGTTTATTTGTAAGAATTCTCCTAAGAGATTCTCACCAAAGTGGTTTGTATTTATAACTTCAAGTTTATGATCAATACAACACTTGTTATAGTTGTCAGTTATGAAAAATTGTATAGACTTACTTGGTATTTGTTATGAAGGTTGAATTTACTCATAAATCTTGTAATGCATGTACACTGATTAAGTTTTCAAAGACCTTTTAAGAATTACACTTAAAAATGTAGGTTTCTTGGAATTAGGAAAAGTCATTTGCAAGTTATTTCTTCTTGTATACATCTAAGTAAAAGTAAATGTTTATGATAAGATTCATTTTTAAAACATTATATATAAATATAGATCTTCCAAGACAATGTACATGGGAAAAGGTGACATACTTATAGGTTTAGTTAAGACAGTACTTCAACTATTACCACCATTAAAAAAAAAAGAAAGAAAAGGAGTATGAAGCATATAGAAATAATCACAAAACTGACTCCAGAAGAAGTGGAAAATTTGAATATATCAATAATCATGAAGGAATTAAGTCAATAGTCTAAATTTTCTTCTTATATGAAGGCATCAGTTGCAGATAATTTTACAGATTTCAACAAATCTGCAAGAAAAAAATAGATGATCCCTGTCTTTTAAGAATTAGATATTCCTGTCTTAATCAACTCATTTTAAACATTTGTATAACATCAACCAAAACTGAAGAGTGACCGTATGAAAATTATAAGCTTATGTAACTTATAAACGTAGAAGTGATATTCTTAAAATATTGAAAATAAAGGGCATTAAAAATGCATTATGTCTAAGTATATTTATTCCATGTATGCAAAGGCATTCAACATGAGATAAGCCAGTATTATACTACATTAAGAAAAGAAGGAAAATACTAGGGACATGTAAGTAGGTCTCAGAGAATACTATGCAATTTAATGCTCAGTTATGATTAAAACAAGCTCTTGGCAAAGTAGAATCGAAGGACATATCCATGACTTGATTAGAAATTCCTTATTAGCACTATCAAAACTAATCTCTGTGCCTATATACTCAAAGTCATTACCTTTCACTTGCTCAAGAACTTCTACAGTTCTTGTCTCCTACATCATTAATTTTTCTCTTGCTATTGGATATTTTCATCAGCATATAAACACACTATTTGTACATTTCTGTGTCTTTATTTTTCTTTCTGTAACTGTCTTTCACAAGTGCTCTCTCTCTTTCTGTCTCTCCTCCTCCTCCTTTTGGCTACAGCCTCAGTTTTCTGCTCTCCTTTATAATGAACTTCTAAGTTATCAGTTTACTATGTCATACTTCTGTCTCCATTTTCTCTTCAGATCTCTCAAAGAGTGTTTTATCCCCATTGAAAATGAACTCATTAAGTTCACTGATGGCCTCCATATTATTACATTCAATGGTTAATTCTTAGATCCATTGTATTTGACCTGTCTATAGCATTTTACACTACTAACAACTCCCCTCCTTGTCACATATTCATTTAGTTCCAGATTGCCATAGTGTTGGCTTTCCCCCTAAACTGGCTGTTCTTTCTCCCTCACCTTTCCTGCTTCCTCATCTTCTCTACAATCTCCTAATTTTAGAGTGCTCCAGGCCTCAGTCCTCAGGCTTAATGATTTCATCTTGTCTCCTGACTTTAAACACTTTCTATTTGCCAATAACTCCATCCAGAACTCTCTTACAAACTTCAGACTATCAAATTCTTCTCTCAACATCTCTTCTTGGGCATCTAATTCACATCTTAAGCTTTCCTTGTCTTAAGTTAGATTCTTGATCTTCTCTTCCCTAACTTATTTAATTTCTGTCTTTCCCTTCCCAGTAGAGAGGACATTTATATTTCTTCCCAGTTGAGAGGACATCTATATTTATATTATTTAGGTTGAAATTTTTACAATTTTTCTTGGGAGTTTTCTTTCTCTCAAAAATGACAATCCAACAGAAAATCCAAAATTCAATCACTTATTATTCACCTTCCCCACTGCTTTGAAACTTGTCTGAGAATTTCCCTCTACCTAGAATGTTCTTCTCCCAGATGTTTGCAAGGTGAACTCCTTTACCTCCTTCAGGCTTTTCTCAAATATCACTTAATTAAAGCCTACCTTGATAATCCCATTTAAAAGGGCAGCTGGTGCCCTCTTATATTTTTCTTATAGAATGCATGATTGTGTAACATGATATACGTGTGTGTATACACAGATATAAATGTTAGTATAAATAATATTTATAAATTTTTGACTGTTTCTTATTAGTATATGGGCAACACGAGTGAAGAAATATTTTTCTGTTTTGTATACTATGCATTGCAAACATCTAAGCAGACTCTGTCATGTCATAAGTTCTCCATAAATATTTGCTATAAGAATGAATATTAAGCATTTTACTGGAGGTCTTAAACAATAACAAAACAAGAAAGAAAAAGAAAAGATGTTTAAAACTGGAAAGGAGGAGTGCAAATTCTTGTTGATTCATTTAAATGTGATTCAATATGTATAAATCCCAAAATAATTTATGAACCAAAAGTACAGTAGAGTTGCTGGACATAATCTGAGTGTACTAAAGACTGTTCATTTTTCCCAGGTATGATAAAATAAAAAAAATGTAACAGAAAAGAAAAATCTTATCTGTAATAAGAACCACAAATTATAAAAGTTCCTTCAGAAAAATCTAACAAAAGATGAGCAAACCATTATGAAAATAAATATAGAACTCTTGAACAGCATTCAAGAAGACATAAATAAATAGAGAGATAGCCATTATTCTGATAGGAAAATTCAATATTATAAACATATAATCCATCCAATTTAATCTTTAAATGTAATGAAAATCATAATCTCAAAGGATTTTTGTGATATTTTAAAGATTTTATCTAAAATAAAACAGTCAGTGAATAAGAATAATCAAGACAGCTCTACAAAATAAGAACAAAGGGAGAGACTCATATTACCATTTGTTAACATTTACTTTAACGTTATAGTGATTAAAAGAACGTGGTATTTATGCAGGGAGAGAGACCAAAAAAAATCAACAGAGCAGAACAGAAAATCTAGAACTACAGCAAAACATTTTAAAAGTCTTATTATTTAATAGACATGGTTTTAAAAATCAATATGGAAAGCAGAAATGGTTTAAAATGCATAAAAATAATTTTCTTTCCATATAAAATAATGCATGTCCTCATTCTACCCAAAACTCAATTCCACATGGATTTAATGCAAATCCATAAAATTATTAAAGAACACATATGTAAATATCTTATGGACTTGATAGAGGAAATAATTTTTTAAACAAAGACTGAAACAAAAAAGAAATCCATGTATTAAATAAAAGGTTGATTACACTAATTTACATCACAACACAAATTTCTGTATGGCTAGTATACTATAGACAAAGAAAGAGGCAAAACCCAAGCTGAAGGAAATATTTGCAACACTTACAGAAAATGAGAGGTAAACACCCATATAAAATTTTTTTAAAAGCAATAAGAAAAAGATAAGCATAATTGAAAAATGTGCAAATGATATATGCAGGAAATTCAAAGAAAAGAAAGAAAGTCTGTATGACTAATGAGCATATAAATAAATACTGTATCTTATCAATAACCAATAAAATGCAAATAAAACAAGATACTATCCTTGGTTCCCACCATCCTCAGGAGCTTCCCAGGTGAAATCTGAAACTCACCCTTACAGTCAGAGGTCAAGGTCCAGCTCAAGATGAACCTTTCCAACACTATTTCCACTTACCTGTTATAAAAATATATTGACATTTATTATATCTAAGTTTTTTTATACACAGTTGTCTTTATATAATTTTCTGATTAATCCTCAAACCCATCCTTGCCTGCCTGAAAAACAAACAAAAAAAAAACACAAGTATTTGTTTCATGTAAGGAAATTGAAACTCATGCATTGCAATTAAATTTAAATTATTGTTGGTATTTTGGAGAGCTAGCAATTTCTTGTAAAATTGAGAAACATTGTGCCTGCTGAGAGGGGAGAAGTATTTACAGGGTCCAGATCCATCACTGCAGAGCAGGCAATGAAGGCTGAATTTGGATGTGAGAACCAAGCACTTGATAAATGGTACAAATGTTACTCATACAATTTAATAGTTCAGACCTAAACCTGGTGAAATTTCTTAAGATTGACTTATAGGACATAAGAACATGCATGTTTACATGTTCAAAGAAAACTTCTTACATGATATACAAGAAACTGGTAATGATTGACTTCAGGGAGGTGACCAGGAGAGCTAATGGAGAGGGGAAGTAGGGAGATTTGATTTTTTTTCTCCTGCATATCTTTTTGTACCATTTGAATTCTATACCATGTGCATGCACTATTAAAGATACTTTAAAATGAAAAAAAAAAATGAAGGGTGACTGGGTGGCTCAGTCAGTTGGGCGTCCGACTTTGGCTCAGTCATGATCCCATGGTTCATTGGTTCAAGCCCAAAGTCTGGCTCTGTGCTGACAGCTTACTCAGAGCCTGGAGCCTGCTTCAGACTCTGTGTCTCCTTCTTTTTCTGTACCTCTCTTGCTCATTCTCTGTCTCTCTCTGTCTCTCAAAAATAAATAAATGTAGCATTGAGGAGGGCACCTGTTGGGATGAGCACTGGGTGTTGTATGGAAACCACTTTGACAATAAATTTCATATTAAAAAATAATAATAAATAAAATCACTTCTAAAGCTTAAAAAATTAAAAAAATAAATGTTAAAAATGGAAAAAAGGAAAAAAAGTGATTCAATATCACTAAATATCAGTAAATGATTTAATGACTCAAGCTAATACCTTCATATGTGTACAATGAAATATGTACAGAAATCTTTATGGACACATAGTTTTTAATGTTGAAAGCAACACCAAATGTCCATTAATGGAGGATGAAAAAATGAAATCAATATATAAAGGAAATGTATATATAATTATATTTATATAATTTATAATTATAATTTATAATTTATATATAATTATATCCGTCTCATTGAAGAAAGAAAAAAATTATTGTCTAAAGGAAGCATGGACATACATACATACATTTTTAGTAAAAGTGGAAAATCTTGGACAAGGGAAATACATACCTAAATTATGAGAGTAATTGTTGAAAGGGAGTGAGAAGGAGAATAGGCTTGTAAGGAGATCAACTTGAATATATAATTATCTCTATATTACATAATCTAAAACATTTGCAACATTAAGATCTAGGTGTTGTATCCAGGGCTGTTTGATATATTAGTTTCTGTATTTATTTTCCCCCTAAAATAAACAAGATCAACTCAAAAGGGAGGAGACTGACCAATAAATCCTGCCATTTCTAAGTTTACAGATTCTGTCAGTTATCTATAGTTTTGTAACAAACCATCCAAAAACAACATGGTTTAAAACAACCACATATTCAACTAATGATTTTGCAGACTAGCTGGTGGTTATTTTGGTCTAGGCTAACTTAGTCTTAGTAGTCTCTGTCGGACTCTCCTAAGACTGAGGTGAGTGGGTGAGTGGGCTGGGGTTTGGATGATATAGGATGGACTCAAGCCTATGTCAGGCAGCTGGCAAGTCAGTTGTTCTAATGGGACTGCCAGTGGAGTGGCTTATCTCTACTTATCTCTGGACATGGCCTCTCATTATTTAGCAGTCCAGCCTCTTCTTCACAGGGTGGCCACAGGGTTCAGAGTGGCAAGAGAGGACAAACCCCCAGGCCCAACACTTCTAATGCCTCTGCTTATGTCACATTTGCTGACATCCCATAAGCCACTGGAGTCCCAAGGCTGAGTCCAGATTCAAACTGGAAGGTCTATGAGTCACCCATCTCCAGGGGACATGGATGCAGGGAAATGAAAAATTGGGCCATTTTGGAAACATATCACATAGACCCTAACAACAGTGTACATAATGTAAGGAGAAAAATATTAAAGAGCTATAAGTATACATACATGCCTACATATATGCATACATTTTAAATAAGGAGACAGAAAATGTAATCACTTTGGAACTGGGAAAGAGTACAGAATAAAGAAATTGGTAAAAAGTGAAAAGATAACTAACACCCTTGTTAAAAGTATGATATGATATTTTTAACATGGTTATGGGTTTGGTGAGGAACCAAGATAGGAAAGAGACATATGGTTTATTTTTTTTTTGTTTGCTTGTTTTCTGTTCTCACATGTGGTATCATCAATAGAGGGTACTTTTCAGAGAGCAGACTTTCTTTGAGAATGTAAACCTAGATCATACTTCACATACTTTATGATATAAAGAAAACAAAACAAATTTACTTGTAGTAAACCAACCACCTAGTAACAAGGTGAGAGAGGAAGAGAAATGGAGAGGAAACAGTCAGGGTAAGCCCCAAGGTTATTACCATTGCCACATCCCACCCTGGAGGACATAGTAGAGGAGCTAATTTTATATATCCTTTAGTTTACAGGCTTTTTCATGTATTCTGAACAAAATTTCTCCTATTCTTAAAATATATAGTGACAGAGATTTCATATCCTGCTTTGAAAACATATTCCCTGCATCTCATAGTCCTCACAATCAGTAAGTTTTTTCTTTGGTCTAGCCTATATTTGTGTTGCTGTAACTTGCTAATTTCCTGTGAGGCCATGCCCTCTGTGGAGATGGTGAGCAATAATCCTCCCTATAATATTCTCTCTTAGATCAGATATAATAGACTGAATCCCTTTTACATTTCTGCACATCTCTCTTGAAAAACTCAGATTCAGACCAGACATAATACAAGGGTCTGACCAACAGCATACACAGTGAAAGGATAAAAGTATCACCAGGTTTTGTAGGCAATTCACACACTTATTAGCACAGATGGCTTTTACCTTGGATTTTTTATAGTGGTGCCATATAGCAACCTCACTTGTTACCTACAATTTCTCCAATGTCAGACATCCTTGCTGTCATCTAGAGGCAGTGCAAAGCAATGGAGGGATCACTGTACTTGGAACCAAAGATTCCAGTTTAAGTTCAGCCCCTACCACTTATTTATTGTATGATCTTGGGCAAATAGCTTAACATCTCTGACTTACTTTCTTCATTGTAAGGATAATAATAAGACCTACCTCTCACTCTCTGAAAATTGATGGAAAGGATTTAATAAAATAATGTAGCTGAAAAGCATCTTGCAGACCGTAAAACAATAAAGCCATGTAAAGTATTAGCCCCATTCACAAAAACAACACAAGGTTGTTTAATCATGGTTCTCTAGAGTAGGCTTAAAAATTGTCAAAGTTACAAAATCTTAAACCCAGGGCTGTGGATTGGCTGTGTTTCTAAATTTTGTCTAAAAGGTTATTATTTGCAACTTGGTGTATGTTTTTATTATATTTTTCTTTATAAATAATTCTATGAACAGTAAATGTTCAGGTATCTCACAAGTCTACTCTTTCATTCAGTAAACATGGAGCACTGACTGCGTGCGTTCTATTAGATAAAGGAATCATAAAGATGCATAAGATGGTCTCCACCCTCATGAATTTGCAGTCAAAGGAGAGAGACTGAGAAGCATATTGTATAATGTGCAAACCACTGTGATCAAGATGTGTGCAGGTGATAAACCATTCAAATATCCTTCATTGTAAAAACAAGTGGAAAATGATGCTCTTTAGATATGGCATAGATAACCCTATCTGGTTTAAGTCTGTTGTGTTCTCTCACCCCTTTGTATCTTTTATTTCCCCTGTCTTGGCCAATCAAAATAATTTCCAGTTTTTGAAATAGATGAAGATGTTTCTAGTCTCTGAGAGGCTGACTATACTGTTCTTTTTTCAGCCTATACTTCCCTGCACCAACTATAGAACAATTATACATAATCAAGGCTGAGCTTGAAGGACTCAATGTCTTTTTAAAATTTCCCTTCTTCTTTGTCTATACCCCATGTCGTCCCCTGCTGTTCCAAATAAAACCCAAATATAACAGCAGGATGTTGTATGAATTGTTCTCAAAGATTTGGGTAATAGAGGCAAAGAAGATAATGAAGCAAGTGCTCAAACCTTTAATGAATGAGGTGAAATGATCAGTAGGTCAATGAATGAGGGAACAAAGATGAACAGGAGTAGATGTAGTTTAATGGCCAGATTCCAAAGGCTTGGGGGAATTTTTAGTAGGAAAGAAGTGGTTCAGAGGCAGCCACAGAGAGCAAGTAGTACAGACCCAGAGGCATTTGGGGCACAGTGAGAGAGAAAAAAAGCCAGTCTCCACTTGAGAGGAATTGGAGAGGTGGTATCTACTAGGGAAGTTAGAAGAAGAATATTAAAATCACTTCTAGTGAAAAGTTCAGGATGGAGGGGAATTTCTACTTGCAGACTATAAGTTATAGACTAGAATATAAAGGGTGTTGGAGACAGGTGGAAGATTGTGCCAGACTAATGGCCACTTTGGCAATTTGGAGACTGAGTCTAGCTGATAGATATAGCCTATCTGGACTTCTGTTGGAGTCAAGCGAACAGGAATGTGTCATACCTTGGCCACAGCTGGCCATGGCTGTGTGAACCAATACACACAGAGAAATAATTCCTTAGAGATGTCCAAAATGAAACCTAAAACAGAGATTCAGGATGCTCTGCTGGCAAAATGTGTGACATGTGAGTTTTGTGAACTGTCTGTTGCTGGGTTTTCTTCCATGTAGAGAAGACTTCTGCAGTAAGAATGAATCCAACATGCGTAGAAGAGAGATCTGAAAGGTGGGATGAGCCTGCCCTGGGGACACTGGGTTCAGTTCCAGGTTGACATCCAACTGCACTCCTGCCCTTGTAGTTACATAAAGCTTTCAGTTCATTCTTCTTACCCAAAAAAGTTCAGTTTGGGTGTCTTTCAGTTGCAACAAAAGAAGTCTTAAGACATTAGTCTAATTTATAATGGAAGCAATCATTGGCAAAGTTAGCTACTTTATTATTACCAACAACTTGCTTGTGACCTGTCTCAAAACTGACTGCCACTGCTAATTAGTACAGATGTTGAGAACTACTTGCCTCAAACATGGAAGTGGGGACTCCAGCCAACTCCCCAGAGACCTAGAGCTCTTATTGTCTTTAGGTCACATAGGTTCCCAGGTGAAAGAGCAGCAATCCTGCTATCTGCACCACTTTTGCATGAGCCATGTGTGACTCACACCTACATAGTGATGATCTATTCGGTTTCAGTCTGGGTCTCATCTACTTCCCCAATGAGATGTCATGACATAGACTCTCCTGGAGAGACTCTTCACTTCTGTGTCCTTCCCATAGCCACAACCTCAAATGAAAGATCCCCAAACTTCTACTTCACAGGGAAATATACTTCCTGAGACACTGCCTTAGAGGTATAATATTAAAACTATCACCATAATTTTCATATTTTTATGTTGGGGCACAGTGATGCTGGCTAATGACACACAATCTTCCTTGTAAGATTAATTAATGACAACATATGAGCAAGAGTAGCAGACTGCACAAAATCTCTGAGCTCCTAAATTTCTTCCATGGAGAGGCATGCCCCATAGTATGCTGTAATCAACCTGCTGCCAGGGTATGAGAAGGAGAGGAGGGGACCTCCAGAGTAATTCATCTGAAACCAAAGGTTTGTCTTCCCTTAGAATCCTATCCTCTGTTCTGAAGAATTTTAACTCCACTCTTCCCACTGTCCCACTCTGCATATTCACGATCCATATTCCTTGAATTTCTCTTATATTGAAAGAAAATCAAATGACAACTTCTCCTCCACACAAGGGGAAAGGAAGATTCTAAGGGTTAGTATTAATTTCATATTATACATTAGTGATAGTGTCAGTTTGAATATCAAATGATACCCTTATGACTTGTTATATCATTTTTAGTTACAAATACACCCGCATTTCTTTTATATTTTAAATTAGCTACCAAGGACCCTCGTGCCAACCCTAATAGAAAGTAGGACCTCACTCTCTAAAGGGCATAGCCTCCTGAATTATCTAAGACCCTAGGAACCCACTTGGTCCAACAGAGGAGTGAGTGAAGGAAACAGTGCTCTCAAATGCCAGACAGAGAGAGAAGAGGAGTACCCTACCAACCTTCTGCCATTAATCTTGCTGCAGTATGTTGTCACTGCTAAGAACAACTCTTGTCTGTTCTGAGAGGCTTTGCCAATCCTGCCAGCACAGCAGTGGGGATGCATGCTTAGTCTCCAAAATTACTACTTTCTTAGTTGATGAGTGCACGCTTAGTAGCTTTTCTTCAAAGCATACAACCATTCCAGGTGGCTGGTTCCAAAGAGCTTGCCATCATGGCACACATGGCTACAACTATATCTTCCCTGGATGCTTGCTTTTGAACAAAAATTCCATATCTAGACTTATTTTCCCCTCTGGATAATGCCCTTTCTTATCACTAATCCTTGCTCAGGTACATCTGGGCTCCCAGTTTCAGGTCTTACAGAATCTGCTCATGCTTCTCTGAGGCAAGGTGACTTATATTTCAACAGCACTAAACCATGTACTGCTTAGGGTACAATATATTTATTAGGTATCAACACCTATTAAAGGAAAGGAGAGGAAGGAGAATTGGGCAGAGGGAGGGGTCAAGAAAGCCTTGGTCAAGGTGGTAGGGAGCGCTGGAGAAAGTCCTGTTTTTCAGAGTGTTCCACTTCCACCCAAAGTGGTTTTGAGCTTAGATCCTATTTTGTTGTCACTACATGTGGGCTGTTCCAGGCAGGGCATGGCCTTGAGCAAGGTGGCTTCTAGCAGTTGTGGTTGATTTTGAAGGAGCTGGCTGATCTGGGATATATGCTGATCACACTTCAACAGCGTGGCAGCCAGTTCTGTTTTGAAAGAGTTCTGGGCATTGCTCTTCCTTGTCTATTCCCAGAATCATGGTTAGTTTTTCTGGGCATAAAGCATATTTTTAGCTTTCTTAAACAGAGCCACCAGACAAGGTTCTTCTAGCCCAGCACAGGCTTCCTGGCATGAATGCTGTAGTCATTGTCCACTAGTCCTGTCTGGGAGACTCTGATTTCAAGTCCTCTTGTCTGGCAGTTGTTTTTGAATCAAAGAAAGTGAGTCTGAAAATGAGTTTTGGCTAGATGGGTAGGTATGGTTTCCTATACCCAATCTCAAGTTTCAGTTTTCTTTATTCAAAGTTGTGGGTTTTATGCCAGCATCTGTCTGCTACATAGCTAGAGAAAGCCCCTTATCCCATACTTCTACTTTAAGTTTCCTAATAATTATAATAATAGAAATAATGCAGTGCTATACCAGCTAAATAGGATACTGTGTTACCACTGAATGCAGATGTCTGGCACAGACAGCAATGTACTTCTCTCTGCCCCATGTTTCCATATTTTTCATTACTTCTCCAGGGTTCCATTCATCCATAAAGAAAAAAAGACACCTTTCAATAAACTGTTTTCTGAACTTCTTTACCTGAAAATAACATACTGGTTTCTGCCTTGGGGCCTTCTAGTTTATCATCATTGTTCCTGAAGCACATGGCTTCAGAATCACCATAGGCCATATGATGCCTCCCACCCATCCTCAAATGTTTCCAAGTCCTAATTGGCACAGGTTGTGAAGATGTTACCTCAGTTGACAAAAAGTACTTTGCTGGTGTGATTAAATTAAAGGCCTTAATATGGAGAGATCGCCCTGGACTATTTGGCAGGGCCCAGTGTAATCACAAGAGGCCTTAGAAGGTCAGAGTCTAAGAAGGCCATGTGAGAAAGGAAGCAGGTGTCTGAGAGTCAGATAGAGTCAGAGCTGTTACACTGCTGGCTGTGAAGATGGAGGAAGGGGTCACTGCAAAGCATGCATACATCCTCAAGAATCTGGAAGAGGCAAGGCAGTAGATTTCAACTTCAGAGCCTCTAGAAGGAATCAGCCCACTGACACCTGGACTTTAGCCCAGTGAGACTGATTTTGGACCTTTGACTTGCAAACAATAAGATAATAAATTTGTACTGTTTTAAGTCACTACATGTTTGTGTGAATATGTTGCAGCAGCCACAAGAAAACAATGCACCTAATTACACAGTTGAAGCACTGGCACTCAGTCTTAGGACTTTTCAGGAGGCTCCTCTTTGAGAGCTGAGTGGTGCCTTTCTTGGACTTGGTTGCCATAGAAGCAATTGCAAGGACATCCTCTGCAAGGTTTGAATCTTTTAAAATGCAAGGGTCTTCAGATTTGCCTCCTCATACACTAAAGGGCTATTTCCTTGGCTGATTTGCTTGTGTTCATATTCCTTAGCAAATTGGCATCACCAAACCCAGAAAGCCCTGTGTGGAGGACAAGAGTAGCTGCTCTCCTTCATGAAGGTTTCAGGGTTACAGACTCACCCTAAGGTACTTTGACATCCACATCAATCCTTACCCTTGAGGCCAGAGCTGGACCTTCAGTTGCTGCTTCTCTTGTCCACTCCTCTTATGTGAGAACCCTTGTCATTGGTTCTTTCTCTTCCTCTTCCCAAACTAACTTTACTAACAGTGACCATCCAGCCCAAAACGTGAACTTTCAGAGCACCATTTCAGGTTAAGGAATGTCTAATGTCAAGAGATCCACTTGGACCCCTTTGCCCAGCTCCATCCAATGACCCCTTCTGCAAGGCCTCCTGGAGAAGCTTCTCTAATTTCATCACTTGTGCACGGTCTTCTCTGCCCCGTGTTCCATGGAAAAGAAAATTGACACATATGTTCCTACAGCCTCTAAAAGACCAGCTGCCATTTAAGTGACGTTAAGCCCTTGGCGACAAGTACTGAGGCATTAGCAGTTTTGAGGTCACAGATGACCTTTTGTGCAGCAACTTGTAGACTTTTAAAATTATTATCTTGCTTTGCCTCAGGGACCTGCCAGTCTTGTAATATCTAAATGGCTTTGTAGAGTTATAGCTTAAAAATTCTTTTCTAGGGACTGTGACTACATTTCATGAAATCTTCTGTAGTTGTGGGTACTCTTGGAGCCTTACTCTGGGCTTCACTGCCTGCCACATTGCCTGCACAGGTGTCCATACAGTATAGACACAGTCTGATGTTCTCAGTTCCATGAAAGGGAGGTATATGCAAAATGACCTCCAAAGGCCAAAGAAGCCATAAGACCAAAGAAAAGGACCAAGTAGCCCAACCTGACAAGAAATGGTTCATTAAGGGTACTTACAGACAGAAGCATATCTTGGGTGACTGTAGGATGAGTAGATCTATACAACCCCACTTCCCATAATACCTGCTTTTATATCTCTAGAGGTTGGGGTGTATGTGCTGGTAGACCACCTGGCAGGAAATGTTTGGGATAATCATAACTTTAGAGCAGTTCAAGGACCTTAAGCCCTGGGGGAATAATTAAGGATGTGTATAAACAAAAGGAAAGAATGGGGGTGAGGGTGGTGTTATGAGAAGGTAGTCATCATGGCAGATTTGTCCCAAGATGTCATTTGTGCAAGATGGAGGTTCACACATCCTCTTGGTACATCTGCCATACACCTCCTTTCCAGGTTGAGCGATGCCTTCTATAGTTCAGAAATTGGGTGTAAATAGAAACTGACATGTATATTACCCTCCAGGCTCTTCTTCTCTTGATGCTTTCAAGAGATTTTAATATATTTTACCATGTTAGAAATTTCATAAAAAATCACATAGGTCCTGCTCCCTGTATGATACATCCAGTTCCTAATAGTACATTCCTTAGGGGCATCAATTCCAGCATCAAAGTAGTTCCAACAACCTGTCTTTTCCCATAGTGTGATATGCCAATACCCAGCTGCTGAGGGTAAGTCTATGCTCAGTGGAGCCACTGGGCAGTTTGGCAGCTGTGGCAAAAGTGTACTTCTGGCTCTATTCTAAAAATAGTGATTAGTCATCACTTTAAGGGGTGCCAAACCAGAAACCCCCAAATATTACATCAGATCAACAAATATATAATGCAAATGATCCAGGCTGTGGATGCAGCCTGTGTCTCAGGAATCCTGTGACATGAACATGGCCGGCCTTTCCTACTTTCTGACTAACTACAGGATCTCATGCCCACCTTCCTGACTTGTCTCTGACACCAAAGTTCCCCTGGTTTGCTTTTTTCTTCTACTGTGGCCTGCTTGATGGTGTTGGTGACCAGTCCTGCATGGTGAGGTACCACACCATTTCTATTGCTATTAGTTCCCTCTGTGAGAATGTTGGCTCTCTGGGAGCCTGGGTGGCTCAGTCTGTCAAGTGTCTGACTCCTGATTTCGGCTCAGGTCATGACCTTACAGTTTCATGACTTCAAGCACCACATAGGGCTCTGCACTGACCCTTCAGAACTTGTTTTGGATTCTCTCTTCTCTCTCTCTCTCTCTCTCTCTCTCTCTCTCTGCCCCTCCCCTGCTGGCACTCTCTCTTTCTTAAAATCAATAAACTTAAAAAATATATATATTAAACAAAATTTTCCTTCTCAGCCTACAAAAAAAAATCCCTGAGAGGCCACAATATCATTCTATTCCTTGGCAAATATGATGTTTCACACACCAAAATGGGCGAGACTACTTCCCCTCATGGGGCTCAGACTGAATCCAAGGGCTGAGGTAGAAGGAATGCCTTCAGGGCTCAACAATGACTTGTTCTCTCATCTTTTGCCCAAGCCTTAAGACACAAGGGTCTTCCTGAGTCCTATTTTTCTCTCATGCCAATAAAATCCTGGGGAGGTACAGGCCCTACCTCTTCACAGTCAGTGTAGGCTGAGCCAGGGACACCCTACTACAGTTTATACTCACTCTTTCTGTGTTCACAAACCTTGATTTTAGCTGCTGCCTCTCTCCCTTGTTTTTGTGTGGCTGAAACCAGGCATGTGGCCAAGTGCAATAGGATTAGCCTTAAAGGACTATTGGAAAAAATTGTCATAAGACTGGAAAAAAAATTAACATTTATATGGTTTTGTTCTATGGCTCTGGAAAAGTTTTGGAGGGGTAGCTAACATCCAGGAAGTTGTCTTCACCTGATTTGTGTGTTATCATGAAGCCATCCAGGCATTCCTGCCACTGACATGCTCAGAAGGCTCTGTGGCCAGATGGAAGCAACCATGGAGCAGTAGGGAAAGTGTCAGATGAGAGCTCAAACACATTTTTTTTGAACTTTGACACTTTTCTTTTTAATGTTTATTTATTTATTTTGAGAGACAGAGAGACAGAGAGAGAGACAGAGAGAATGAGCACAAGAGGGGCAGAGCAAGAAGGTGAAACAGAGAATCCCAAGCAGGGCTCCATCTCATGACCCTTGAGATCATGACCAAAATCAAGAGTTGGATACCAAAGCCACTGAGCCACCCAGGTGCCCCAAACTTTGACACTTGAGTGATAACATCAAGGACACATTATATCTATGAGAAAAAGAAGAAATAAGCCATTTCTCTAATTTTGGTGACTGTGCTTAAATATTAATTTGCCACCTCTTTCCTTAAATGCTAGTTACTTTTGAAATGATGATGATGATTTCAAGAGCAAATGTGGAACTGAATCCTCAACTGTCTACATCAGTTCATTGGAGTTTGGCTGAAGCTTGTTGAACTGGGTTTGGATGGTAAGTTTGTGATGGCATGGTAGGCAATCAATACAATTAGTGATACACTTGTGTTCTGGGGTAACTTTTCAGAGTCCTGATTTGATCTTTAGATGGCAGTCATATTAATTTCTACCCGTTACTCCTCAGATTTCTTTCTGGGATCAGTCACTGACACAAAAGAGTTATGCCTGAATTCTCTTACTGTCTGCTGCAGAAACCAGGACTCATTGATGCCAAGAAGAGGCTTCCCAGGCAACCTCTATTGTACATGGGCCAATGTGACAGTTTCTTCCCAAATAAAAACAGATAATGTGTGACTTCCAGGACAAAGTTGTTAAGAAACAGGTACACTTTCTGCAGGTCATTCCTAGAAACCAGTGTCAAATACAGCAAAGCCTGCCTAAACTGAGGTTCACAACTGACTGTAGACACTCCTGATGCTGACCAGGAACCTGAGTTGGGCTGCACCCTATGTAGGAAATGCAGGCTTGCTGTGTTAAGCAGCTGATTTTTCCTGTATTCTCAAAAGCACCTCTGTATAGGAGGACTTTGCACTCTGTCTGGGGCCAGGAAAGACTTTTCTCCCTGTGTGTTGCATGATCTTTTTCTCTGCCTGCTCCATGCTGGTGGCCTTTCCCAGACTTTGGTCTCACATGCACACACATGGTCACTTGGTCAGTTTCCAGGGAGGACTCCATGGGAACCTGTGTGAATCCCCAGAACGCTCTTTCTGTACAGCTTTCTTCTCTCTGACACTCTGCCTATGATTCTGGCTGTGTCCACCTCCCTAAACTCTGAACTCAGCTCTAGAGACTGATGTTATGCCCTTGGTCTCTGCATGGAAGCCTGGAAACATGTTTTTTTTTTTTTTTTTTGAGTTTATGTATTTATTTTGAGAGAGAGAGAGAGAGAGAGAGTGCAGGGGAGGGTCAGGGAGAGAGGGAGAGAAAGAATCTCAAGCAGGCTCCATGTTGTCTGCACAGAGCCCAATGTGGGGCTCGATCCTGCAAACCATGTGATCATAACCTGAGCCAAGATCAAGAGTCAGACACTGAATGACTGAGCCACCTAGGAGCCCCTGGAAACTTTTTTGAGCAGTAAGCTGGGCCAATCGCTGACCTCACCCCTTTGTTTCCCTTCTCTTAGGGACAACTGTGCTACACTGCCTTGGCTATGTTATCCAGTGACTGAAATCTGGGTTTCTGTATTCAGCTTGTTTTTCTAGTTAAGTCAGGACAATAAATCCAGTCCTTGTTACTGCAGCAGGACTGAAAGTGGAAATCCTCAAACTAGTCTCTTTAACCAGGATTGTTCTAAAAGCTTTTGGAAGGGGTCTGCCATTACAATGAAATAGATGTGTTCATTTTTCTTAGTTTAGCTACTTTATAATACTGGTAAATTCAGGAAAGTCTCCTTGGAATCACTGAATGGAGTGGCTATACTAAAACATCCAAGTGCTTGGGCGAGTCCCTTAGAAGGAAGGTCCTTCTGTAATCACTGAGTGCAGCTTCCTTTAGGAAGGCAGGGGTAGGGTAGGAGGGCTCTTTGTCCT
This sequence comes from Neofelis nebulosa, assembly GCF_028018385.1. NCBI lineage: Eukaryota > Metazoa > Chordata > Mammalia > Carnivora > Felidae > Neofelis > Neofelis nebulosa. The sequence continues at coordinate 28,903,524 of NC_080791.1, read as the reverse complement.
AAGGAAAGGGTGATCAGAACTTTTGTGTTTTGTAAGGAAAAAACAAAGTGTTCCTGCTTGGGGCATGTTGGCCATGTGGGCAGAGGGGGTCTTGTCCTGGATCATGAGGCTGTGGGGACTGGAAGCTGGCCTGCTGATGGCTCCCTGTGAGTGGGACAAATGTCACCTGAAACATGGAGTCCTAACAGCACTGACACCTTGGGCTCAGGCATGGCGGCGGGTAAGCATCATAAACGAGGACGACAGGAAAGGCAGCCAGAGCAGAAGACCCAGCCTCCATCACTTACTTGCAGACCTAGCCTTGAGGAGGCTTTGCTAGTGTGAAAAGGGTCCACATCCCCAAAACTGTGTCTGCTCCCATTTTACAGCTGCTTCAGGTCTTTCCCCAGAAAAAGGTCCCATTAACATTAGTTGTTTGAACACTTCTTCCTTTTCGAGCACTGTTTCAGTGCCTAGGGTGCTGGTTTTCAGTGTTAATCCCTCCAATACTTCATCGGGGTGAGGGGGGGGGGTGATAGTCCTTGCATCTTTACTCCATGACCTTCCCATTCTTTATTTGTTTGGGAGTTTCGTTCTTCAGGTGATGGAAATAAACAAGTTTTAATAGGAAAGTCCCTGGATGATTTGACAGAGGATCCTGCACTGGGTATAGCATTGCTTTCAGATATGACCTGCCCCAGGCAGATTCTACTCAACTTCCAGGGCCCATCCTGTAAGCATATCAGGAGAGTCCTGATGAGCCATAGTGGACTCCTTTCAAACTAATGGTCCTCAGAATTGCAGGAGGCTGGATGCCCAAGAGGAGGTGTTGGAGTGCTCTAGGGAGGCTGATTAGACTCACCCCTTGCCCAGCCTGCAGGGCTCTGCACAATCTGCTCCTTGAGCACCTCTCCAGCTTCATCCCTCACCATTCACTTCTTTATGTGCACTCCAGTCAACCTTCCTATCCCATGCTCTCTGTCCTGTGGTATCTGCATGATGCCAGTTCCTCTGCCCAGAGATCTCTCCCCTGGTCTTCAATCAACCCTTGCCTGATTAATTCCGGCTCATTCTTAGATTCTGTTTAAATGTTTTTTCTCCAGAAGGAATTTGTTGATCCCCAAGAGCAGGTTAGGTCTCTAGTTTTTCTCTCAATTCACACTATACCTTTCATTTGTGATATTCATATTGCTTATCATACACACACACACACACACACACACAGTCATTTAATCCTAACAAAACTCAATGCCATCAGTACTGTAGTATTTGAATAATTATTAGAAATAGTTGAAATAGATATTTTAACTCTAGTTCCCTGTTGGAAAGTAAACCTAGTACAGAGAGTGACAGAGATATCTTGTTCAAGCTACTAGAACATAGTACATCCTCTTTGACATGTGGGAGGGAATAAACATCAAATATAGTACTTTTTCATAATTGTCATAATTTTAAAAAGGAATGCTCCTCATGGTAAAGATTCATTCCTATATCTTGCTCCTCCTATATCCATATTTCTATATCTTATTCTGATATTCATATCCATTCCTATATCTCCTTAGTGCCTGATGCTGTGCCTGAAATACAGTGGATGCTCAGATCTGTCCCTTTGGTGGGTAAATGGATAAATGCCTCCAAAAGGTTTTAAATATGTACATGCTCTTACTTCTGACTATGGGGTAATGAGCCTACCGTCTCTCAGCCCTTTGCCATAATTCTCCACTTGATTTGTTTTCATTTGTAATGAATTTACTTTTTCCTGGCCTGTAACTGGTTTTCTCTCCCCACTATGTTCATACTGTTGCAGGCAGGGATAGTGGTGGAAGGGATTCTCATCAGATGGGAGTTCATACTGCTGGGCTGCCAGCAGCTGGGGAAGGTCCCTCCAGGGACCTGTGCAGAGGTTTTCATGGGAGACACTGGTCTGATTGTTACAATTCAAACCCAGTCCTGGCTAGAGTTGAGGAGCTGAGCTTCAAGACCTCTGAAAACTCTCTCAAGAGCTGATCCATGATTTCATAGGGAATAAAGGCAATCCCTTATTTTGTATTGTAGGTCTGTATATGAAACAGCAAGTGATCACATTGAATGCAGAGCCCCCCGTGGATAGGTTCTATTCATAGACATTCATTAAATGCCAAAAACATGCTAGACATTGTACCAAAACAAAGAATTAGGTAAGGTCTCTGCTACGATATAGGCTCTTCCCAGGAAGCAGAGAAACTAAATTCATTGAGTCAGTGGAAAAAAAAAAAATCACAGGTAAAGAACATAAATGCAGTCAGGGTTCTGACCCTTTTGAAAGAATTTCTTACATGTTTCCTTTATATGTCATGGTTTTATATATAGAATGTGGCATTCACCATCCTAAAAAGGAATTGTAAGCTGAAGCCCAAAACCCTTGCAGACAGGAAAATTATAATGGGCCATTTCATTTTACCTTCCTGAGTCTTGGTTTCTTTATTTGAAAAATGAGACAGAAGCAGTTAATGCACCGAATGGGGCTGATAGGCAGCCAGTACCCACCTGTATGATTACAGTGGCTACTAGAATATGGAAATGCTTCAATACTTGCTGGTGTATCACCCCTGCTGTAAGTCTCCTGAATGTCCACCCACCCTCCCATAGAGCCTCCTGGACTGCTCCATCATCAACTTATGGATCATTCAGAGTTGTTTTAAGAGCAGGTGGCATGGCAAAAGAGCAGTTGAAAAGAGATTAATGTAAAGCTCAGGTACAGTGATATGTTTGGGGTTAAGAAAAATGATCAACGGATGGTAAGACATTCCACGTCTGTTGACAGTGGGAACCTGCCACTTCTATTATTTGGCCTGAAGGTTGAAGGCCAAGGAGCAACTATGGGAATTTGGTTAGATCTGTAACTGTGGCAAGAGCCAGCTGATGGGTGCTGAGGCCCTTATGGAAGAATGTAGCCACTGACAACTTCAGGTCAGCAGGGAGGAACCCACGGAATGAATAGCCCCCACCAGCCAAATCCAGCCTGTAGCTAGACAACACATCTGGCAGTCAAGGTCAGCTCCATGGGTGCAGAAAAGGGTGGAGAAGGAAGGATATCAGTGTGGAGGAGCAAAAGGAACATACTCAGTACTAAGCATTTAAGGCTTGGCAGAGCAGGGGCTCCGCTGGCTACTCCTAAAGGGCTGGAGTCTATCCTTATCCATTATTGGCCTTGGCAAACCAGTAGTAAAGCTTTGTTTCTACCCTGACACCAGGCTCTTGTTAAAGAACCAAGTTTTAGAATATATCTCCCTTTTTCCCTTTGCATTAGTTTTTATTATTATTATTATTATTATTATTATTATTATTATTTTCTCCTATTAGAATTTACAACTCAAGCAGGTAAAAGAGAGTAGGGTGTAGCCTAAGGATGAGAACAGGAAGTAACTCCTTCAGTTCTTTAGGTAATAAGTCTTTAAGCAACAGGCAATAGGACTGTGACCCACAGGAGAGCCAACCTGGCTCCAGGGCTAGTGGTTCTACCTGGTGTTTACAGTGAACACTTTATAGCAATAAGCTGAGTGCCTTTGTCTGTGTGTCCTTTACCTTTGATCTATGCTGATGTGCAGTAGGGAAAGGCAACATCTTATTAGTACTCAGCCATCTTTTACACTTTCTTTCCACTAAGGAAAGGTCTCATTATTCTGTTCATTTCCACCTTAGAGATTCCCGCATGTCGTTTCCCTACTGGGAGACCTTACCTTCTTCCTGTCTCCAACTCAAGTACTATCCATGACTTACCCTGCCCTTCCAGCCACCCACACCCCCTACCCCCATGTCCTTTGATATGTCCTTATATTCTGCTCTCTTTTTAAATTTTTTTGAATGTCTATTTATTTTTGAGAGAGAGAGAGAGAGAGAGACAGAGAGACAGAGAGAGACAGAGAGACCACAAGCTGGGAAGGGGCAGAGAGAGAGGGAGACAGAGGATCTGAAGCAGGCTCCACACTATCAGTGCAGAGCACAATGTGGGGCTTGAACTCACAAACTGTGAGATCATGACCTGAGCTGCAGTCAGAGGCTTAACTCACTAAGCCACCCAGGTATCCCCATTCTGTTATTTTCTTAATAAATCTGTTTTGTGCATTAGTACTGTCATGAGGAGACTTTCTTGAGGGTGAGACCATGAGCAGCAGCTCCCCCCGAATCTCCCAACACACCTCACACAAGATGAGTCCATGGGAAGAACCCCCAAAGGAACAAAGTCCTGCTAACTGACTCCTCCAGGTTCCTCTGGTTCAAAACACCTAGACACTAGATGTCAGGAGCCTTGCCCTCAGAACAAGCAGGTCTGAAGTCCTCCTGACTAGGAGATGCCATTTCCCCTCACAGATTCCTTTTGCTGGGTGAAGACAGCAAAGGACAACAAAGGTACAAGAGCTTGCTCCTCCACACAGCCCCCTCTTCAACAAAGGACATGAGGTGCCTGGGAGTTGAGGATATATGGATACCTTCTCATACACCAGTACCCAACAGCACCCTCGTGGTTTGCCATTTTCTCACTGTGTCCCCCCTGCTAAGGGAAATGCGTGTCTGGAGGAACTGCGATTTTTTATGCTTATTGCCTTTTCAATATTAGGCGGATGGAACTCTAACCCTTACAAAAGCAGCTTAAAGCCTAGAGGAGCTCTCATGTCAATTTCAGTTTAACCAGGTGTTGCTTTTACTCTGTCAGTTGCCTCTGTGAGACTTCCTTTGCTTAGCAACAACCTCAGCTTTTCATAACAGCTTCTCCCTAAGCCTCAGCGGTAACTCTGGAGCTGCCAGTAGGGTGAAAGCCTCTTGGATTTAAATGGAATAGAAGGAAAAAACTCCCAGAGTCTGGGGGTTCCTGGAGGGTCTTAAAGTCTCTGGCATTACAGCTCTGTTTAATGGCTGGGCTGTTAATCCTGTTTAACATAAAGAGCTAGTACCCACATTGTATCCATGGGTTTTAGCCATCTGCTCTCATTCAACAGCGCTGGGTTAACCACACAGGATGTATTCTTGCCATGATAAAACTTTCTGTCCCACCTGGAAATCTCACCTAGGAGATTCATCTTAGCCAAAGAAAGAGAGCTTGTGAAAGTCCTTTTGAGTCACTGAGAGACAAAAAGCAGAGTGACAGTTGTGCAATATATTCTTACCCTGAATTTTACTCATCCAGAGATCAGCAGGTCATTCCTAGAAGTTTCCCAAAGCCCCATACATTTCAAAGCTCCTGGGTTGGCATGGAATCTCCAGGGAAGAGGTAACATCCAGGTTTGGATGGTGAATTAGTTTTAACAGCTATGTTGCAGAGAGTTGCAGGGCCTCAGCATGAAGCCAAGTGGGCTATGTACTTCACCCACAGCTTTGTGACACATTCCTCACGTAGACCACGGGTAATGGTACCTGCCATTCTTGCGCAGTGAAGCATGGCTGGATTGATAGGGTCCAGATGGAAGGTTCAATCTGCTATGAGTTCTGTGGTGCTTCCAACATTGTATGTGTTGTAGCACACATAGAATGTATATACAGCATTCCAGGATAAATGGACAAAGCTATTTACAGTTAGATGCTATGGGCCTAGAGGTTCCAGCTGCCCAGGCCCTGCCCTGTTCTTTTTCTGCGACCCAAACTTTGTATGCCAGGTGCCACGGAACCCATATTATTGAGCTCTGGTCTTACTAACATTTGAATAATTGAGTTGCAGGTTCATTATCACTCAGAAAAGCACTTCGAGAATTTGCTGAGACTCTTGACCCAGTATCTCCTTGGCTAATTCATGACTTTGCACTTGTCTAAAGTAGTCATTTCAGAACCCGGAGAGTATTCAGACAGAGGTACAATTAAGAAGATTCAGAGTGTGAAAGGCCAAGTCTCTGCATACATAGTTATAGGGAGATTTAAATAAATTAAAGGAGCTAGGGTATGTGAAAGTGCTTTGTAAATTGCCAAGAACAGATGAGTATAAATTTTTATTTTTAATACTATTACCAGTGTATGTTTGTATTGGCAGATATTCTTTACTCACTGATTATAATGCTGCAAACCACCAGATGTCCAACCCAACTCATCTGCATTAAGTAATGAATAAAATACATGCAAATTAGTAGAAAGGCAAGCATCATATATCTACCTGGTGGGAATTTTTTCTTCCCTCTAACACAAATAAACTTCAGGCTGTGTTTAGAAGTACGTGACTCACAGTAGAGAATAATGGTGACTAAAATAAGGACCATCTAGTTAAAACCACCTACAATGATGGAAAATGGGGTGAAATGAATGCCTTTAAAAATTCTCACAATAGGAGTTCGAAAGAACTACCAAGTTTGAGCTTGGTAGCAACAAATTTCTTGTTGTTAAATAAGTTAAAAAATATAATTAATTGGAGCCATAAATAATTGATAGCAATAAGAATAGTTTTATATTTTTCTATTGTTTTTTTATCCAAAGTATTCAATGTGCTGTACTGTTCCCTTACCAGCGAAGATTAAGCAGAGATGCCACAGCAGCTCCACTGACCTACCCTCCTCATTCCATGCAACAAATATTGTATTTTACTAACTCTAAGAGGTATCAGTTGTAAGACACACCATTATTTTAATGTAACACAAGAAAAACAATTACTCCAGTTAAACTGTGGTATGCCACTGATTGCAAGACATATTTCCAATTTGAAAGATTTTTAAGTAAAAAAATATGCATCTTAGAATTGATTTAAAACGTAGTCATTAAAGGTAGCATAGCTCAGAGACTGAATTTGCAAGTTCTAGAATCAGACCACCTGGGTGAAAATTCTAACTTCACTTCCGGTTACCTTGAGCACTCTCTGTGTTTGAACATAGGGATCAGAAAATCAGAGTTAGAGAAGTATTCCAAGGGAGAGTTGTTAAGATTTAATTGAATTAAAAAGGGGTGTCTGGGTGGCTCAGTCAGTTAAGCATCCAACTTTAGCTCGGGTCATGATCTTGCAATTTGTGGGTTTGAGCCCTGTGTCAGGCTCTTTGCTGACAGCTCAGAGCCTGGAGCCTGCTTTGGATTCTGTGTCTCCCTTTCTCTCTGCTCCTCTCCTGCTTGTGCTCTGTGTCTCCCTCTCTCTCTCTCAAAAATAAATAAGTGTTAAAATAAATTTTACAGATTTAATTGAATTAAAATGAGTCAAAAACTACAACGGGTTGTGAAATGATAGGTTGTGTGTGTGTGTCTGTGTGCGTGTGTGTGTGTGTGTGTGTGTGTGTTTTCATATCACTCCAGTAACTGTGTGGAGAATGTAGAAAACAAGAAGGCCAGTGAGGAGTTGTTGTGGAATAGTTAGGGAACGAGTATAGAATAGTTGGAGCAATAATGGGAGCTTGGTAGCAACAAAGTCAGAGAGAACTGGACACATGTGAGATGCACTGGAAATTATAGAATCTTCTGATGGACTTTATGTGGGTGGTGAGGGAGAGTAAGTCAAAGATAAGTCCTAGGGTTTGGGTTTGAGTCAAGTTTGATGATGCTAGTTATGAAGGTAAAGAAAATTGGAAGAACATGATTTTTTTTAGAGCATTTGGGTTTTCTCATTTTGAGAGCTCACCTGCGGAAGTTGCTTAGAATACACATTCTGTGGCCTTCTCCCTGGAGATTCCAATTTAATACGTACCTCCCCCAGTGATTAAGATGTACTGCATTCAGATTTGAGAATAGTCTAAGTCTCATTATACACAGACAACCTTTATATTAAAAAAAAAACAACAACAACAGTTCACTGGCATGTGTGTGTGAGATGAATGACAAGTATACTGGTTTGCATTCAATTATATGTATGAAGGTTACTGTACCTGAAAAGAAAATAGTAATCGACTGAAATGATGCAGATAAGAGGCCTAAAGCAAGAGATGAAGGGGGGTCTATTACAATAGTCCTTCCTCCAACTTTAGGGCCTTTGTATCTATAGGTCCTGTGTCCTTTGTCCCTCCCTCCTCCAACCCACACAGGTAACCCCTTCTCATCCTTCCTGCCTCAAATCAAATTGCACCCCATCAAGAAATCTTATTGGACTCCCACATAGCTCTTCATGATACATGTGTTCATAGCACCCTACACAGAGCACATTTATATTGTGTGTGAATGTTTGTGTAATGTGTGTCTCTGTGTGTGCAGTGTGTCTGTACAGTGTGTATGTATATCAGTGTGTGTGTCAATGTGTGCAGTGTGTGTGTCTGTGACAATTTTATCATTGACGTTCTCACATGCTAGACTGGAAGTGTCTCAGGAATTAAGCCATTTTTATTTTGCTCACCATTTTATCCCAGCACTTAGGACTGTGTCAGGAATATATTAAGTACTCAATAAATAATGGGGGATACATTAACATATGTGGTTTCTTATCATTTCCAAGGGTAAATACTTTTCTTCTCTTCAGTGGCAGTTCATTGATTACCCTTAGGACTAGAAAGCACCAGAAAGAAGATAATATGATTCCAAAATATATGGAAAATAATTAGACCAAAAAAAAATCTTTCCATAAACTTAAATGTCAGAAACAACACCAAAAACTATTGAATTCACTTTTCCACTCTCTTCCAAAAATGAGTTTTAAAGTCCTCTTTTAATGTCAGTGTTGAAGTGAGAACTTTATTGCCAGACCCTCTCACACCAGAAATCACTAGTCACTGGGAAACTGGAGTTTAAAATGACCCATTCATTCCCTTAAGGAACTCAACCAGATTAATTGAGATATAATTAACATATTACATACATAATTACATATGAAAGTGTAAGTGTACAATGTGATTATGTGATACACTCATATGTAGCCAAATGATTGCTTATATATAGCCAAATGAGGGGTAGTTAGCACCTATATCCCTTCACATAATTACTATTGGTTTTTTGTGGTGAAAACATTTAGGATCTACTCTCTTAGCAACTTACAAGTATATAATAAAGTATTATTAGTTATGGTCACCATGCTATACATATTATATATATATATATATATATATATATATGTAATATATTTATATTGTTATATATTGTTATATTGCTTATATTTATATAAATATATTGCTACATATTGTTATATAATTATGTACCATAAATTAAAAATATAAATAGTATAATTATATAACAATATATAACAATTTCTTTATTAATTCATGCATAGACGGACATTTAGATTATTTCCATGTCTTGGCTATTGTAAAAAAATACCCTTCAATGAACATAGAAGTTAAGGTATTTCTTTGATATCCTGATTTAATTTCTTTGGATATATACCTAAAAGTGGGATTGCTGGGTTATATAGTAGTTCTATGTTTAATTTGGGGGGGAATTGCCATAATGTTTTCCATAGTGGCTGCAACAATTTACATTCTCATCAACAGTGAACAAGGGTTCTCTTTTCCTTATATCCTTGTGAACCCATGTTCTCTCTTTTTGATCCATTCTAACAGGTGTGAGGTGATACTTGTGGTTTTGATTTGCATCTCACTGGTGATTAGTGATATTAAGGACATTTTTACACACCAAAAGGTGTCTATCTATGCATGAGTGAATTAAGGTTTTATATATTTTATATATAATTATATTATTTATTTATATGTATTTATTTTATATATAATATATATTCATATATATTATTTATATATATTCATATATATTATTTACATATATTTGTAATTATATAACAATATATAACAATATATTTATATAATTATAAGCAACATAACAATATATAACAATATAAATATACATATATTTATACATATATAAAACATATATATCATGGTGATCATAACTAATAATACTTTATTATATATTCTGAAGTTGTTAAGAGTTTTGGCCATCTGTATGTCTTCTTCAGAAAAATGTGTATTCAGTTCCTCTGCCTTTTTTTTTTTTTTTAATCCAGTTGTCTGGGATTTTGTTTTTGGTATCCAGTTGTAGGAGTTTCTTATATATTTTGGACAATAACCCCTTACCAGATAGATGGTTTGCAAGTTTTTCTCCCATCCTGTAGGTTACCTTTCACTTTTTTTGATTATTCCTTTTGGTGTGAAAGTTTTTAGGTTTTGGATGTAGTCCCGCTTGTTTATTTTTGCTTTACTTGGTTATGCTTTTGGTATCATATCCAAAAAATTGTTGCTCAGACCTATGTGAAGGATCTTGTCTTGTATATTTTCTTCCAGAAGTTTCATGATTTCAGGACTTACATTCAAGTCTTTAATACATTTTGAGTTGATTTTTGTGTGTTGTTTTTTATTTTTTTAATTGTTTTTAATGTTTATTTTTTGGGAGAGAGAGAGAGGACAGAGCATGCATGAGCAGGGGAGAGGCAGAGAAAGAGAGGGAGACACAGAATCTGAAGCAGGCTCCAGGATCTGAGCTGTCAGCACAGAGCTCAATGCCGGGCTCGAACTCACTAACTGCGAGATTATGACCGGAACCGAAGTCTGATGCTCAACGGACTGAGCCACCCAGGTGTCCTGATTTTTGTGAGTGTTGCAAGATATGGGTCCAATTTCATTCTTCTACATGTGATCATTCAAAAGCACCATTTATTGAAGGGACTACCTTTCCCCATTGAATATTTTTGCCATCAAACTTGAAATCAACCACAAGAAAAAAAATTGGCTTACTTTTCAAATATTAGTTGACCATATATAAGAGGGTTTATTTCTGGGCTCTAAATTCTGTTCTATGGTCTATGTATTTATTTTTCTTCCAGTACCATATTATTTTGATTGCTACAACTTTGTAATACAGTTTGAAATCAGGAAGTGTGATACTTCCAGCTTTGTTCTTTCTCCCCATTGCTTTGGCTATTTGGGGGTCTTTGTGACTATGTATGAATTTTAGGATTTCTTTTTGTATTTTTGTGAAAAATGCCTTTGGGATTTTGAATTTCATTTCATTGAATCTATAGATGGCTTTGGGTCATACAGACATTATAACGATATTAATTCTTCCAGTCCATGAACACAAGATATCTTCCCATTTACTTCAGTCTTCTTTAAATTTTTCATCAAAGTCTTGTGTGTATAGAAAAGTCTATATTGTGTATAGAATTTTCACCTCCCTTATTAAATTTACTCCTAAGTATTTTATGATTTTTATGCTATTGTGAATAGTGTTGTTTTCTTTATTTCTTTTTCAGATATTTTCTTATTAGTGTACAGAAACACAACTAATTTTTTATGTTGATTTCTTATCCTGCAATTTTAATGAATTTGTGGATTTTTCTGGTAGATTCTATACGATTTTCTCTATATAATATCATATCATCTGCAAACAAAGACAATTTAACTCTTCCTTTCAGATTTGAATATATTTTATTTAATTTCCTTGCCTAATTCCTCTGGCTAGGACTTCCAGTACTATATTGAATAGGAGTGGGCACCCTCGTCTTGCTCCTGAGCTTAGAGAAAAAGCTTTCAACCTTTGACCGTATATGAGGTTATGACCAATATAACCTCGTATGACCAATATGAGGTTAGCTGTGGGTTTTTCATATATGGTTTTTATTATGTTGAGGAGCATTCCTTTATACCCAATTGTTGAGAGTTTTTTTTTCTCATAAAAAAGTGTTGTACTTTGTCAAAATTTTTTTCATCTATTGAGATGATCATAAGATTTTCACCTTTCATTTTCCTATGTGGCATATTGATTTGCGTATGTTTAAACATCCTTGCATCCCAAGAGTAAATCCCACTAAATCATGGTATATGGTCCTTTTAATGTGCTATTGAATTTGGTTTGCTAGTACTGTTGAGGATACTTGCATTTATATTCATCAAGAATATTTTTTCTATAGTGTTTTTTTTTTTCTTGTGTCCTTATATGACTTTGGTACCAGGGTAATATTCACCTCATGATTCTTCCTCTTTAATTTTTTAAAAGAGTTTGAGAATTATGGCATTAATTATTCCTTAAATGTTTGGCAAAATTCACCAAGGAAACTATCAGGTCCTGGGTTTTCATTGTTGAAAGGCTTTTGTTCACTGATTCAATCTCCATAGTTATTTCTCTGTTCAGATATTATATTTCTTGGTGACTCAGTTTTGGTAGGATGTAAGTTTCTAGAAATTTATCAGTTTTTTAATTGTCTAATCTATTTGTGTGTAATTGCTCATGGTAATCTTTTATGAACTTTATATTTCTGTAGCATCAGTTGTAATGTCCTGTTTTTTATTTCTGCTTTGAGGTTTTTGGTCTTCTTTTTTTCCCCCTTAATTTGGTTAAAGGTTTGTCAGTTTTGTTTATCTTTTCAAAAAAACTCCAGCTCTTAGTTTCATTGATCTTTTTTATTGTTTTTCTGTCCTATATATCTTTATTTCCACTCTCATCTTTATTATTTCCTTCCTTATGGTAACACTGGGCTTAGTTTGTTCTTTTTCTAGTTTCTAATGGTGTAAAGTTAGGTTAGGTTTTTTTTTTTTTTTTAGATCTTTTTTTCTTAATATAGGCATTTATCACTATGAATTTCCTTTTTAGAACTGCTTGTGCCGCATCTCATAAGTTTTGGCATGTTGTGTTTTCATTTTCATTTGTTTCAAGATAGTTTTGATTTCATATTTCACTCATTGGTTGTTCAGAGTGTGTTGTTTACTTTCTACTATTTGTGGATTTTCCAGCTTTCCTCCTGTAATTGATTTTCAGTTTCATACCATTGTGGTCAGAAAAGTTACTTGGTGTGTTTTCAGTCTTCCTAAATTTGATAAGACTTATCTTGTGACCTATAGTATGATCTATCCTAGAGAATTCCATGTGCACTTCAGGGGAATGTGTTTTCTGATATTGATGGATTGAATGTTTTGTCTACATGTTTTAGGTCCATTTGGTCTAAACTGTAGTTCAAGTCCAACATTTCCTTATTGATTTTCTGTCTGGATGATCTATCCATTGTTGCAAGTGGGGTATTGGAGTCCTCTGCTATTGTCTATCTCTCCCTTCAGATCTCTTAGTATTTGCTTAATATATTTTAGGTGTTTTGATGTTGGATGTATATGATTGTTATATCTTCTTGATAAATTGATCACTTTATCATTATATAATAATGGTCTTTTTCTCTTATTACAGTTTTTGGCTTAAGTCAATTTGGCTTATATATGATATATATTTGTAAAAACCCCTGCTCTCTTTTGATTTTTGATTTTCACTGGCATGGGATATCTTTTTCTATCCCTTCACTTTGAGCCCCTGTGTGTCATTAAAGCTGAAGTGAGTCACATGTAGGCAGCATATATTTGGGTCTTTTTATTTTTTTTAATCCATCTAGCCAAGCTATGCTTTTTGATTTCAAGAATTTACGCTAAAATTACTTATCAATAGGTAAGTACTTAGTAATGCCATCTTATTAGTTACTTTCTGGCTGTTTTGCAATTCCCTTATTCTTTATCCCTATCTTTCTGCCTTCCTTTATAAATTTATGATTTTCTATAGCAGCATGATTTTTTTTTTTACTTTCCCTATAGCTTATGTATATCTACTGTAGGTGTTTGCTTTGTGGTTGCCATAGGCTTACAAACAATATTTTATAGGTATAAGTCTATTTTATCCTAACAGCTTAACTTTGATTACATACAAAAACTATATTCTTTTACTCCCCAGTTATACTTTTGATGTCACAATTTACCTCATTTTATATTGTATATTCATGAACATATTTACTGAAGTTATTTTTACTATTTTGTCCTTTAACTTTATACTACAATTAAGTGGTTAACACATCACCATATTATAGTATTGGTACAATATGAAATTGATTATAAACTTAACTTTGCCAGTGTTTTGTATATTTTTATATGTTTTCATATATTGAGTGTTTTTTTTTTATTTTAGCTTGATGAACTACTTTAAGCATTTCTAATAAGATAAGTCTTGTGGTGATTAACTCCCTCAGCTTTTGTTTATATTGGAAAGTTTATCTATCCTTCAATTCTAAAGAACAACTTTACCAAATAGAGTATTATTAGCTGGCAGGTTTTTTGTTTTTTGTTTTCATTTTTGTTTTTGTTTTTCCCTTTTCACACTTTAAATATATCATCACTCTCAGGAATCCTGGGTGGCTCAGTCATTTAAACATCCAACTCTTGATTTTGGCTCAGATTATGATCTCACAGTTGTGAGATTGAGCCCTGTGTTGGGCTCTGTGCTGGACATGGAGCCTATGTATAATTCTTTCCCCTTATTTCCCGTCTCTTGCTGTCGTGCTCTCTCTCTCTAGCTCAAAAATAAATAAATAAATAAATAAATAAATAAATAAAAATATACCATACTCTTGCTCCTAGCCTGTAAAGTTTCTGCTGAGAAATTTGTCTAGAGCCTTGAGAGGACTCCTTTCTAAGTTACAACTTATTTTTTCTTGTTGCTTTTAAGATTCTCTCTTTATCTTTGATTTTTGGCATTTTCATTTTAATGTGTCTTGGAGACTATATCTTTTTTTTTTAATTTTTTTAATGTTTTTATTTATTTTTGAGACAGAGAGAGACAGAGCATGAATGGGGGAAGGGCAGAGAGAGAGGGAGACACACAATCGGAAGCAGGCTCCAGGCTCTGAGCCATCAGCCCAGAGCCTGACGCGGGGCTCGAACTCACAAACCGTGAGATCGTGACCTGAGCTGAAGTCGGACGCTCAACCGACTGAGCCACCCAGGTGCCCCGAGACTGTTTATCTTTGAGTTTATTTGGTGACCTATAAGATTCATTAACTTGGATATCTAAATCTCTCCCCAGATTTGGGAAGTCGTCCATCATTCATTATTTCTTTAATAAGCCTTCTGCTACCTTCTCCATCTCTTTTCCTTCTGGGACTCCAATAATTTGAAACTTATTCTTTTAATGGTATTGCGTAGATCGCATAGGTTTTCTTCATTCTTTTTCATTCTTCTTCCTTTCCTTTGTTCCCTCTGACTGAATAATTGCAAAGATCCTGTTTTGTAATTCACAGATTCTTCCTTCTGCTTAATTCATTTTGATGTTGATGGCCTCTATTGCATTTTTTATTTTATTCATTATACTTTTCAGCTCCAGTTTTTCTCTCTCCCTTTTTAAACAATTTCTTGCTCTTTGTTAAATTTCTCATTTGTTTGTGCATTGTTTTCCTGATTTTGTTGACCTGTGTTTCTGTGTTTTCAGGTAGCTCATTGAACTTCCTTAAAATAGCTGTTTTGAATTCTTTATTGGGTAAATTGCCAGTCTTTGTGTCTTTGGGTTATGTTCCTCAAACATTACTGTGATATTTTGGTGGTATCAAGTCCCCTTGATTTTTCATGTTTCTTAAAGTTTTGCTGTCTTCACATTATCAGTAGCAATCACCTCCTCCAGTCTTTACTACCTGACTTTGGGAGAGAAATACCCTCTCTGCTCTTCTAGGGATTCTGAGGCTTTGTCAGATTTTCTATGGTTATGCCTTTTCCACACTTTTTGATCTCTCTTATGGCAGAATTCTTAAGCTTGTGTGCTTTTTCTTTGTTCTGCAATGCACTGGACCAAGTGCTGACACCTCCCTTATGCTTTCTCAAAGGAAGCACTAAAACTTAAATTTGTTGTTTCTCCTTAGCCTATAGATTTGGTCTGTTTTTATGTACATGCTCACTAGTCATCTACCAAAGCCTACACTTTCCAATGTTAAGGGCATGCACAGAGAACTGGTCACAGGATATGGGAGTGTATGGGTGAGGCATGTGGAATTCTGAGGGTGGGCCAACTGGGGGAATCCATGGATGAGGTATCACAAGCAAGCAGCTCATGGGAAGGCTTCCTGATGGAGGCTGTGATCAGTCAGTAGGATCTTCATTCTTTTTTATGTCTTCCTAGAGTCCTATCTGCCACTCTTACAGCCTTTTTCAGCCGCCCAGTCGTCCAGCTCATGACAATACTCAGGATGGAGTGAGAGGGAAATGGGCCCCATCTGGAGAAGATGAATGCATACTCACACACTTTTACTTTTCCTTGTGGGAGAAATCATGGATTGAGAAGGTATCACTGGGTACTGAGCTGTGCTGCATTGGAGAAAGCATTATGCCAATAAAGTCAGACTGTCCTCTTACCCTCTCCAAAGTAAAACTTGAATTTTTAGCTCTAATGCTAAAATAGAACTTCTCTGCTGGAAACCCGGGCTTCCATAAAGGCTCTCAAGTTCATGCTTGATCTAAGATCGTGTTCTCCAGGGGCTCCATGACTGACTGAGAGAGGTTGGAGCCAGTTCATGGTCACTGCAGGGTCCAAAGCCAGACCAAGGTCTATATGTTTGTTACTTGATGCACAGGAAAGCAAGGCTCCTCTGGTTCCTAGGAACACGGTGCTGAATCCCACAGTTCCCACAAAGACCCTTCTGCTTGTGGGTGTGTGCCAAATTGTTGTTGAAAACAGGGATTTGACAAGAATGTCTTATCAGCCATGTTGTTGATGTCACTCCTCAAGGACCTTTTGGACTAATGGAACATGGGAGTTCTTTGGTAATTGTTCTTTTCATGTGCCTAATCTGGATTAGTCACCAGATGACTAAAGCTGGATAAATGTGTCTGAGTCAAAACAGCTTTTCTCCCTCAAATTAACCAAGTGGCTAGGATGTATTTATGCTATGTATGGAGTAGAACTGCCTCAGAGGTCTACCAAGCCCCTGACAATGACCTCGGCTAATGTGTAGCTCGGGTACTATATATCTAACTCAAAGTATTAGGAATATATATTTCTAGGTATGGCCCAACTAGACCACATTTCTTTCCTCAATGTCATAATTACTCCCAGAATGCCTAGTGTAAACAAAGGAGTACTGGAACAACTCTATGGAAGTGATTTTTTCCCCACAAAATTCTTAAATCTCTAGTTTCTTAATAAAAGGGTAGCCTCCAGGCTTCCCTGGAGGAAGGGAATAGGGAAGAGAAAAGATAAGGAGAAATGTGTAAAAAAATGCTACTAAAGAAGACATGGGTGAGCTAGCTAGCAGGTTATTTAATCAGAGAGGCTCTCTCATTGATAACTCAAGGATATGTCTTAACACGCTATGTTTGTTAATGAAAATAGTCTATGCCTCTACTCATAAATTCCAATTTGATGCCTAGTGTTCTGGAGCTCAGATAATCCTATGCCATGGACTCTACCTGACTGATTATTCTTTTATAGTTTTGAAGACAAGGAATGATGAGACATTAATATAGAAGCTCCTAGTATGCCAATGTTTAGAAGAATGACTCTACATGTGGCTTGGAAAAAAAGACAGGTATTAATGCAAAAATGATCAGGAGGTCAGAGTGTCTGACGTATTTGTAAAGCACCAGTGTTGAGGTACGTGCAAGAATGGCAACAAACACCTTGTAATGAATTTGCTGCCCTTGGGCTGCTGTGATAGAAGGCGATTACTTCTGACTGGTGAATTACACCGTGGAATATTGATTTCTTTGTTCAGAACTAGGCCTGGGCAAATGGTTTGCCTGACCCTTTTACACACGTGCTGTGCTAGTGTTGGCTCAATCAAATGCTTAGTAGATGAAGAAAGCCTTTCATTCTTGGAGGGAGGCATCCTGTACCCAGAACATGAGGAAGAAAATGCTAGTGAGTGGGATGAATTATCCATTATTCTGGATCATGGAGGGTCTGGTGAATTAGTTTTTGTTAAGTAGAATGTCCCAATGACTTTAAGCCTAACAAACATGGGGGAAAACAGTGCTGATTTAATTTCCTTGGCTTTCTGTGTGCTATGAGCTGTTTTGCTGACAAGAAGAGTCAGAATTACTAGCTATTACAAATAAAAGCACCAAGAAGTGTGTTGCTACCTAAACTGGTATCATTGTCCAAATAAGGAACATTCTCTCAGTCGGTCAGGAGAAAGAGTTTGTAGGCAAAGAGCTTGTGCAGCTACATCATTACTAATGATTAGCTCTAATCCATATGGGGCTCCCTGGGTGATTCCAAAAGTTGCTGTTTTTTGTTTATTTGGTTAAAAATCAATGCATGTAGGACACAATTCTTATCAAATATATTTGAGAAATGTAGGCAACCTATAAGAAAAATCCAGAGTGAAATTTCACAGTAGGGTTCTTTAACATGGATTTGGAATAGTCCACAAAGCATCCATAACCATCTAGAGCATTTTGTAAGCATTTTTCAAGCATGTGGACTTGTTTGGTTTTCTTGTATTGAGAATGTGATTGTATTTCTTCAGACTCTCAAAGAGTAGCCTGACATCCAGAGCTTTCAGAATGGTAGCCTTTTAAATCCTTATTTCCATGCCAGAAAAAGAGGCCCTTCCTAGTCGAGTGTGAATAGTGATACTTCTTACATACCTCCACAAGACCAATTCAAATGTGGACTTCTCTTATTTTGGGAAATAGATATGAACAATGAGAGAATGGAGAAGGAAGGTCCAGAGGATTTCAGAGCTTGGGAGGCCTTTTGTGACCAGCTTGTCCAATATTCATTTTAGCAATTAGGAAAACAAGGCCCCAGAAGATGTAGTGGTGACCTATTGCAGATCTCACTGCAAACCCTAATGCAGCCTTCGGCTGCTTGTTTCATATTCTCTCTATTCTACCCATACTCATTCCTCAAAAATGAGGGGAAGTTGGCATGTAATAGCATATACTACCTTTACTATGCAAAATGAAATCTGATTGTATTTTGCCAAGAGCCATCTAGGAATGGTGCTCCCAGTGGCTGATTAGGAAAGAGGCAGGACTTTGCCTTACCCTCTAAGAACTTACTTTTGGCACTACAGAACACATTTGCATATGCATATTTAGACCCCTGCACATATACAGGCTCAGGAATGAGTTATACCTTTTGAATTTCTTCTCTATCATTTTATTTTCATTTTCCTTGTTCATTAAACTCTAAGATGGACACTTAGAGAAAATAATGTTGTATTTAATAGACAGCATCTATTACAGTACATCTTATTTCTTTGCTGTTTTCCTTTCCAACTGGTCAAGTACAAATGGGAATTGTGGGCAGGAGTGAAAAGAATGACAGGGCATTGGCTCAAACTGGTGACATGGTATTTATTTTCATTTCCCTTCTTTTTCTATCTCCTCCTTCCAAAAGAAGACAAGGAGTCCTCAGTCATGTGTGTCCTCTATGCTTTGGGATCTTTTCCCCTTTGCAGTTAATAGATACAGGGGATATGGCTTGATGGCTCCACCTAAACCTTTCATAAACTTTGCAAATGAACCTTCAGAAGAAACTAAAGCTCAAGACAGTAGTAGCCAGGGACAAACATTTGGAAAAAGGGATCAGGGACCATGAAGATTCGAACACCAAGCTCAGTCAAGTCTTTGCCCACTGCCTCTTACGCCTCATGCTCTTCCCAGAGGAGGTAAAAATGAAGCATAGTCTAGGAACATCATGAAAAGTGAGAGGCATTAAGTGAACTTAGAATTGGACCAACAATGCACATATGTCATATGAGACCCGCACAAATACTTCTGGACCCTTGAGCAGAGCACTTACCAGAATGATGTGATATAATTATTAAAAATCTTATCTGGAGACCTCTCTTTTCATTACTCTCTCTTATTATTTTAAAGATGAATTTGGGAATAACAGGTGCCATCTATTTTGAAGGATTAAGTAATTTAATAATTACAGTAAATACTTCCCCACACGGATGTGCACGTGCATACACATACAAGCATGCACACACACATTCCTAGAGAGAACTCTGAGTAGTTTGCGTATCTCCAATATCTTTGACTTCTCTAGACTTTTAGTTGTATGGCAACTTATTCTCTTGTTTTATTTGTGTCCTATAGAGAGCAAAATTGAACAGCAGCTTGGGGATGACCTCATTTTCTGTTCCAGAAAAAGCCATTGTCTTTCAGTAGATAACACTCCTTTCCAGGTGCTGCAGTGGTCATCCCTAAAATACTCCTTAAGGAGTCATTCCAAAAATCTGCAGAAATGGCAGCTTTGATCATGCATGTCCCCTTCTTAGAAGCTATTCTGGAGCAAAGACAATGCATCAGCTCTGGAACTCACCCTGATCCACACCTTCCATTGCCATTTATCAAAAACACAGCTTTCCCAAGTTTTTCTTGTAGAAATCTTATAGAATCTGAAATTACAAGATTGAATTTTAAAGATAGAAAATGATTATTAATCTTCCATCAATAACATCTTATGTAAAACATAAGGAGAACCCAACTTGCTAGTAATAGAATCTGGACTATTTCTTAATTCTACTGGTCAACAGTTTGGTTCTGTATCCAAAGTACTGTACTGATATTTAGAACTTCTAAAATCAGAGTCACAGGAAACCAGGTAAATGCTATGGCCATTGCCAACATGTTTCTAGGAAGTTTTAATCACACATATGTATTCTGCCAGAGGTATAATTCATTTTCAAATAAGGCTAATAATGATCCCTGAAGTATAGAAATAAATTCATGTACTTTAATATGCCAGAAGCAATGTTTAAGTTATATGGAAGTTTGCATGGGGGTAAGATCACTATTAAGAAAATGAAAGCCAAACTAAACCCCCTTCATAAAAAAATAATACACCAACATGCATTAGACATAAATTATAAGAAGTGATTATGTCTTGAGCTCAGGAATTGGAAAGTCTTTTCTACAGAAAGCCATGTTGTTCTAGTCACATAATGTGGAGAGAGATCCCATCTAGTCACAAGATGGGAGAGAGATATGAAGTTATAAGGGACAGTTAGAAGGAAGATGCAAAGACTCAGAGAGATCTCAGTTACTCACAAATCATGGGGATATTAATTTGCATTTATTGCCTGGGAGAAAGATAGAGTTGGACACTCATGGAGATAGTGTCTGAATTAAAAACAGAGAGAGGTAAGAGCTGATGCTTTAGAGTTACCTGACTGAGCAGTTTGTAGTGACAAAGGAGACGCTAACCATACAATCAAATCCCAATGAGCAGGTTGTGAACCAAATTAGTTTTGGGATTCGGTTTAAATTTTAAAAAATACTGGAAAGAGGTATTATTTAGTGCTTCTCTCAGATACCACTACTCACAGTTCTTTTAAGTTGCTTATCTGATGAAGAATAAATGACTGGCATGTGCATATACATTTGGCCATAGAAGCACCAGGGTGTGTAGGCTCATCATTAGCAGGGACCATCTACTCTGTCACATATCTTTTTTGGATAGATTTTTCTCCTCTCATGAGAAGTACCTCAAAATTTTACCATTGGAAATATAAAAAAAATTGTAGATGTTTTACTGATCCCAGATTTTACATGTTTTATATCAAGTGCACACATTAAAGGGATATTTCTGTGGTTGATTGGTGTGACTGTCTTCCGTTCTAAACAGAAATATACAATAAAGATAGGTTGGGCTAGTGAACTGTATTAAATTTCAGTCATATTTTAGTATTAATTCATTTGCTAACTTCTCTGCAGCTTAAAGAACAATACCTATCATTCATCATCACCATCATTATCACCATCCACAGCAACAAAAGCAAACATTTGAGGATCATCTACTGTAATTATATCTCCAGATCTGCAAGTTCCAGTAATCACAAGGCAGTCCTTGGACAAGTATTGAATGCTTCAGGTTAGACATCTGATCCTACTGTGTAGAAACATTTTGTACCTAAGTATAATTCGTGATCCATTGAACATCCGTGTGGATAGAAATGTACAGATATTCTGTTGAAAGAAGATGAATGGAATTCTTCAAGAGTTTGCTTGGAGTGGGTAGGGCTAGAATATTATCCACCACCATGTCCCCTAAACACATGAGAGATTGTTATGGGATAAAACCTGCCAGACTTAAAGCATGGTTCTCCCAAAAGACATCCCAAAGTTAGGGTGGTGGGTGAATCCTAAAGTGTGACATTGACTTTAGTCCCAAGGATTCTGGTACACTTGAAATCTAGGCCAGCCTGTAGTAATGGTCTTCCATCAGTACCTGTACCAAGAAAGCTAACTTCAGACACTCTTCAGGATGCTTTTCTTCATTCTAATGAATAAGAACTCTCTAGCCAAGCTCTTTTTCCTGAGAAGAGATAGGCCTGAGATTGCCCCTATAAGGTCCTAATCAAAGTCATGTCCTCCTGGATTGGAACTCTAAATCTGGTTAAAGGCCCTTTCTTGTGAGCAAATAGATGCTCTTATTAAAGACTGAAATTTAGCAGATCAGGGAAGATGAGAGAAACTCCCCCTTGCAGCAGAATGGGGGGGGGGGGGTTCTCCTATCTGCTGAACCTATCAGTCATGCCAAAGCAGCTTCTACAAGACACGTGCTCTTTAATAATCAGAGCTCTAATGAACCACAAGACGAGGAGGGCTACAAGTTCACAAATAGGTAAATTTAAGTCTTCCTCATCAATATTACTTTATAGTGTTGGTCGTGACTGAGCAGTCCTCATGGGAGGGTGGCAAAGCAGTGATCTGAAGTATGCTTGGTAAGTATGAAAGAGAAAGATCTGATTCAAATGGAGATCATGTGTCACAGTACTCTCACATCCAAGCAAATTCTGGGAAGTGTTTACTTGCAGATGCCTTGGTACATTTTATTCAGATGTGTTCTGGGCTCAAGTTTAGCAATATGGGAATTACCAGTGTTCACTTTAATCCTGTGAACCATGATCTGCATGCAAATTCTCTCACCAGTGTCTATAGTAGTGTCAGGCAAGGGAGAGCTGAAAAAATCTCACCCATCCACTTTCGGTCTAAGGAGACCCAAATCCCATGCCTTTAGTAGTTCTGGGACATATGGAAGGGGATGGCTGCAATGCAGCCAACATCTGTGAGGTTTGGCCAGACTGCTCCAGATCATGCTGCTGGGAAGAAAGTGGGTATACCTGGCACATGGTGATGAGGGTGGAAGGTCAGAAGGACACACAGACAGACCTGAAGTCAACAGTATTTTCTCAATTGTGCTAGTAACAGCCAGAAATGAAACTATTCCTTTCTAAACATTGCCTATTCCTCTCAGGTAGAATTGACACCCGAGGACCCAAGTACAGTAATTCCTGAATGTTTTGGCTCTGACCTTATTTCTGCCTCTCAGTGAATCTTCAGCTGCTTACTTAATTCCCAGAATCAATCCGAACAGATTAGAATTATGTGACTACTATTTTGGATTAAAATCTACCTTTTCTCTTAATTTGTGACCAGAGGCAAGGTTTGTGAAGGGAAGAGACTCCCCCAAACACTGGTTGGTAGAATTTGGAAATATATATTACTAACCCACAATGTTTTAAGCTTTCTGTTTTTTTTGTTTTGTTTTGGTTTTGTTTTTTCTTTCTTCTTTTTGTGATAGCTGTGCTACGCTGTCTTACAGAAACAATCACACATAATAGCCTTCCCTGAACTGGGCTTGACATTTTGCCCAGCTTATGAGGTGAGGTGTTTGGACATGAGCAGGATGCCACAAACCTCGGCCAGAACCTTCTTGAAGGGATTGGAGGTCATGAGACCCAGCCCTCCTTCACTTCTGTTAGGAGGATGAAGGTGGTTTCCAGAACCCGTCTGTCATCAGAGCACTTCTACAGAAAAAACCCATTCCACCCAAGGAGGGAGCTAAAGACCATTAGTCTGATTCAGATGTCCGTTTCCCTCCATCTTCTTCACTCCCGAGCCAGGTGGGCTCTCTGGCCCCTCACCCCCACCCTACCCCGCTTGAGAATGAGTTACCACACCAGGTGAAGAGGGACATGGAACACTTTTTAATGTCAAGTCAGAGACAACCCCCCCTCCCCTAGTCCCCAATCCCACTTTCCCTCATCACATCCAGGACCCCTCCCCGAGGCCTCTCTGGTTCCCAGACTTCATGGGGAGGAAAAAAAGTTATCTAAAAACTGCATTTTCTTCTCTTTCATACACACGCACACAAAGGTGGGAAATTAAATAAAATGAACCAAGAGGATTCAATTCTCCAGTAGTAACAAAGGCATCAGAGATTTCCCACAATGGGCTAAAGCAAGTGGTTACTGACTGTGTGGTTGGTTCAGTTGTTTGCTGTTTACGCCCTAAGACAGGACAGAGAAGCCAGGCCTACCATCAAGGCCCGGGCCTCCAAGAGCCACACCTGGAAAAGATGCTGCGCCTAGTATTAGTGTTTTGTTTTGTTTTTGTTTTCATTTTCTCTTTTCACTTTTTATAAATGTCTCTGACGTGTAAATAACCAAGGAAATAAAAAGGCAGGAGCTGATTACACAATTACCAGTAAACTCTATCATCTTTTAGAAGATCAACACACAGCTAACGCCATATACAGCATGCAGTAATGTCTGAGAAAGGACCCTGCTGAGAAATAAAATGGCTAGAACTCTAACAAAAAAAATATATGTATATATATACTGTATAATATATGTCATCAAAAGAAGCATAGCCAACAAACTCAAGATACAGTGTGGATCATCCTTCCATTTCTAAACAGCATGTAGAAGCATAGTATTTTCTGCATTAAATGCCAGAATAAGGAGAAATCTGTAGCGCTGGTGGAGATGTTGGTTAAATCGTATGTGGGTTTTTTGTTTTTTTTGTTTTTTTTTTTTTGGTGGATTTGACATATCCTCACCAGGTGGTTAATGCCTGGTGGTCCACCAGTTGTAAACCTAGTTTAGAAGTACACTATTTTTAATGTTTAACAAACATACTTCTCTTCACCTTTCATATGTGTATGTTTTTAGTCTTGTCTTGTTTTTGCACTAAATTCTAGACTCATATCAGAAAATATAATTAATAAAATTAATAATGAACCAGAATCCCTTATTATCCATGATGTCCATGTAGCAAAATGAAAACAAACAAACAAAAAAAGTGTAACAATTTTTTTTTTTTTTTTGTGACTGTTGATTGTGGGATTGTTGTAGCTGTCAGGCTGTCTTGTTTAGTCTCCTTTTTATTTTTTTTTCTTTAATTTTGCATTTTGTAACACACACAACAGTGGCACAGTCTATGAACGGGGCCACAGGGGCACATCTGGGTCCGCATGACTCCTTCTGCGTTCGTCTCTATGGAATTGGGAATAGCCGACTCCAGAATTTTCCTTGCTTGGGGTGCGTCAGTGGGCGGAGTGGCTGAGCCCTGCCCACCCTGGTAACAAACAGGTCATGATGCAGCTGCGGGTGGGTCCAGAGCAGGGTGCGCATTCTTTCCCTTTGGGCAAAAGAAGAAAACTCAGCTGTGCGTACTGATCTGCAAGACCTGCAAGGCGATTTTCAATTTCCCTTTGAAATGTGTTTTCCCAAAAGTATTCTTTGTTCCCCTCCCTCGAATTTGTGTCCCATTAGGCTCTGTTTCTCTGAATTTTGTTGGATTAGATCTCATAAGAAACGGGGATGCTCTTGCTGCTGTCGGAGTTGCCGTTGCTGTTGGGTTGGTGGTGGCGGCGGCAGCTTCTCCCCAGCGGGGGAAGTGGCATTCACATCAAAACTTGAGGAGTAGGTGCAAGACCAGAAGAGGTAGCAGCCAGATGCAGCCTGCCCTCCTCGATGTCCCGTTGTTCACTTCACTGACTGCGCCTGGGCCTGTGGAGAGAACAGACTCGTCATGGTCTGCCTGGTCTAAGATGGAACATCTGTCACCCTATGTGCTGTCATTAGGCCTTGCCTCTGATGAGGCATCCCTGTAACTGGGACATTTGATGTTCCAGCGCCATATGTGTGTGTAGGGGTGGGGGAGTGGCTGCATTAGAAATAACCATTTACAGCTTGGATCCCATGGATGCATGCTGTGTAAGAGGGAGCCTTCATTTGCAAAGAGAGAACATGAGGATCAGGTTAAAGTGTGCTGGTGGCCACTAGTCCTCTCTCGTGTTGTAATATGCTAAGGACAAGGCTCAGGGTCAAGTTCAAGAAGGTGGCAGATTATTTAATATTCTACATGGAGTCAAGGAAGTGAAACCTTTGTATCATCTGCATCATCAACTGACCAATCAGCGTGTGCCGTAACCATTTACATAGCTCTCCAGCTGTTCAACCTGTTGTGCTGGGAAGGACCTGTTGGACACAGCAATCTGTCTCCCTGCTGCTGCCACATTGGGTTTGGTGCCTGTTCTGTCAATCACTCTATCGCAGGGCTGGGCACTGGGCTTCTGCCTGGAACACTTGGCCTCTTCCCTATCTGGACAAGGTAATAGCAGACCTAACTCAAGTATCATGTGCCTGAAAGGCCAAAATCAGCCCGCTGCACGTTGAAGTGGGATCAAGTAAAAAAACAGGTGGTCTTCTGCTGTGAACATGGAAGTGAGAGAAGGCTTATGTGGAAATTGGGATGCAGAGCTTGCCACTGTGCATGTTTGTGGGTTGGAAATGGATGGCATACTTCCCTGAGAGACACAGCTCCACCTGGCCTGCATGCAGATACTCTGGGAGATGGGGACAAATGTTGGAGGCAAGAAAACTATGAGGTGCATGAAATTTCCCAGCAGTTTGCCTGTCATTTGAAACATCAGCTTTCTGGCCAAGAATGCCCATAAAAAATGGGGCCATGATTCATGAACAGTACACACAAGGGTGGAGGCCCAGATGAGTTAGGTACCTACTGCAGCAGAGAACCTTCTCAGGCTACACATGCTCTGGCATGCTTTGTTGCATTGAATTTAATGGAAGTATTTAAAGCCGGTATCCTCCCTAAGGCTACCTCCCCATTGTGGTCAAGAAACAAAGCCAGAACCTGCCTGCCTGACTTGGGTGCTAAGCATCAGAGATACTTTTGGCTAATGCAGTTCAGCATCAAATCAAGCTTTCTTGATTTCATATGGGATGATTCCATCACATCCTTGAAGCCCTGGCCTGGGACCACTGCCCATACAATTTTATGTTTTAGACCTTTGGGACAAAACTCTGATTCTGGGGCAGTGGTTAAATAGATGGTCATGAATTTGAATGTATCAGGTCTTCCAATCTCATGTATTTGTGATGTCTGGCCCTCAATATTCCCAAGTACAGGCAGTGCAAGTTCTCATGATAAGAAGCACAAAACACAGGTATTCTGTTCTCCACTGGCTGGGAAGTGAACTTCTGGGCAACACAAAACTAAAGGCATCTGCCATGGAATGCCTTCCTTCTTGCAGCCCATGGTGGATACAGATGACAAAGGAGCATTCCTATTACGCTCCTATCACTTACACTTCAATTTCAAAAATGCTTATCATTTACCAATGATCACTAATTGGCTCTGTCTCGTAAAATGTAACTATTGTGTTTCTGTGTAAACCACCACCAGGACTCATTTCTTCATATTCAATCATTGTGTTATTTATACAGCATTCTTTGGAACCCCAGGAGAGAAGCCACTCCCCCTGCCTTCTAGGATGAGGTTCCCTCTCTCTCCAGTGAAGAAGCCCTGCTGCTGTGGGCCACTCCAAGATTCTTCACATTAAGACCCTTGCCTGTTACTGAAGCTGACTCCAAGCCACAAAGGTTGTTTCTGAAGCCAGCAGGCCAGTAGGTCTTTGTGTAGCTGGGTTCTGAGTTTAAGCTGGGAAGTCCTCTTGGCTGCATTCCATCTTCCCCCTGTGCAATGCATGGTGATTCTAAGTGTGTTCTATGTGCCTGGCACACCACACTCCTGGCCAGGCACACATCTGTTGGTGCATGACTCTCTTTCTCTTGCATGTCTTTTGTTCTCCTCAACACTTACACACACAGCTTTGCAGCCCACTCCCCCATTCACCCCAGCACATTCCCACCATACTCCCAGCCCTGGCCATGGCTCAGAAGATGCCCTGTGGTAAAGGAAAAGGGAATAAATGCCAGGTATCTGAATTTAGTGTCTCTGGGATTCTCACCTGCATTCTCTTCTTTTGGGGCCACCCAGCTAGTGGGATTCTCCAGGGAGGAAAGTGGAGAATTAATGCCACAAGCCAGGCAGAGAGCCCAGCAGGAGCCTGCTTCCTTACCATGTAAGAAAAGTCAGAAAACCGTGTTTGCAGCCAGGGCCTCTGCAGCGCTGCAGGGAGGGGCTGTGAGCCGGCAAACCATCCCCAAGACACCTCACAATGGCTGATGCCTCTGCAGGTGTGCTCTCTGGGCACCATGTGCTCTGCTTCATTGCTAAACCCCTCAGAGTTCCTTTGTGGCTCTGCTGCCTGCTGGGAAGCACCACAGAGAGCCAGCAGAGAGAGGTCCTGACCTGTTGTGTCAAAAAACTCTTACCATAGAAGAAAGGAAAAGGCCACCAAGTGTGCCAGAGCCTCCTCCTCTTGCCTGCATTTGTTTCCCTGCCCAACACACAGGGTCTCTCTGCTTCTCTCCTGTCCCAGGCCCACAGGGGACCGTCACTCACTGTGTGGGGCCATATCCAGCCTGTCTCCTCCTTTTCCACATACTTTCTCCCCTCGCCAGCCCCCCCATCCTTCTCTTGGGCACATCCAGGAAATCTGACCTGGACAAAACTGGTCATAAGGAGGAAGAAACAGGAGTAGACCCTGGAGAAGCATTGAGACGAGGGTATTCCAGTCATCCTCCCAAAGAGGACAGCTGCAATCCTCCAATCCATAGAAATTCACAGACTGTGCCTTGCCACCTGTGGCCTTGACCCCTTCAGTTTATTCTTTATGCTAATTCCAGAGCAGTGTTTCTATGATTCCACACTCATCATGACACTAATCTATGTGATTCTTACAGCCTTCATGAAACTTCCCAACTGCTTGGTATAACACTCCCTACATTTCAGAGTCTGCTTGTTATCTGCCTCCTCAACCTCTTTTCCTGACACATGTTCCTTTGTTTCTCTTCACTCCCTGCCACCACTCCCCACTCCATGCAACACAAGCACACAGACACTACACATACTCATGGTCACGTAAGCAAGTGTGTGTGAACCACATTCTCTTTCCTTTCCATCCTCACATACCCTCTGCCTCTATGTCTGATGTGCTCTCCACCCAAATCACTGCCACTCATTGTTCCAGATTCTGTTCTGGTCCCCATTTACCTCCTCCAGGCAGACTTCCTTGACTTGCTCCTGTTTTGCTTCCACAGCACCATATGTATCCCACTATTAAAATACGTACTATCTGTGTTATAATTCTCCTTATTTGCCTAACATGAATTTCCTCTGCTGTGCTATAAAGTTTCTTAAGGAAGGGTAGGGTCTGTGTCTAACTGGGCCCATGGCAGGTATTTAACAAATGTTTTTTAAAAGAAAGAAGAAACCAGAACATTTTGATGCATACTGATGTGTTCACATTTACTCTGTCTCTGTGTTTTCCTTTCTCTTAAAATTTTACTGAGACAAAAAAGCAAAAGACCAACTAAATCAAAACAAAACAAAAAATTCTCTACCTTTTTTTCTATCTCAATTTCTCTCTTCCAAACATCCTTTCCCTCTTTTTCTAACTATTTCCAGTGAAAGTCTCTCAAAGTTCCTATGGTTGAGGGAAAGTATACATAGAAGTAAAACCATATCTATTAGGATTCCAGGAAGAATTCTTACAGTTGGAAAGGTGTCCCAGACCCTTAAAAGCACTCAGGTATGAAATGAGGATTATTCTCTGTGCTTTCATATGTGGACACTTAACCTCAGAGAGCTTAACTCCCTTGACTTCTGTCTCCAAATACAATTTTCTTTCCACCAACTTGGGGCTGTCACTTTGTGTAACTCACACATATTCCAAGAATGAAGAAAGGAGAGAAAATGAGGCCACAGGGCCTGTCCCACATCGGTACTGGGTAAGGTGGGACCCACACATAATTTCCCACACTTGTCAGCACATGAAAGAATTCCATGAGATGAGAGTGTTTTGTCTAGGCAGGTGTGGATCACAGCATCCTGGAGCAAGGCCCTCTCAGAGCCTGTGCCAGACAGAGCAGCAACTCAGTCCATTAGCCTGGTGACATGGGCCACATAGATGAGGCCTCTGTTCATCATCCAGCCACGCCTCCATTCTGCCTCAGATGCCTTTATTGCCTTTATTTCACTAGAGAGCTGTGAAAGCCTAAAGAGACTAATCACCAGGACAGTTAGGGTCCCAGAGAACTGTGATGAACATCAATTTAACCATCAAAGACATCTAGTGGGAAGGAAAGCCTCAAATAAGATGTGTTTTATTTGTGGCCAAGTGACTCACCGAAGAACCTCCCCCTTCCTTCCAGTTTCCCCTCCCTCCCCCACTTCCCCTTCCAGCTCCAAGTTAGAAAGAAAGAAAGAGAGAACAGGGTAAGTAAAGGATAGCATGCAAAGCCAAGGTCTAAGAAGGTCATCACATTAGAGCATCTGCTTGTGAGGAGAGGCTGGTCTGGTCTTGGAGCAGCCAAGACATGGAGCTATTCTGGGCCCTGGCAGGTGCTCATTAGTGCTGCCAGCAAACAGCAGTTAGAAGTCTGCAAGTGGAAGCTACCCAAGGTGAATGGCATATCCTTGGAGACAGGTTAATCTAGATTGGCACAGACATGGCCCAAGGTCAGGGAGGACTCCCACTGGGCTGCTTGTGGGGTTAGCTCAGAAGAGAAGGCATGTTGGAAGAAAGTGAAGAGTTTTGGATACCCATCCCCACCCAGGCAGCAAGCAGGTGCCTGGAAATAAATATACCAACCTTTCCAAGGGGTCAGAGCTGTAGTTTTCACTTCTAAAAGAAATTAAAAACAAGCCACTGTTAAGGTAGAAAGCAGCCAGAGTCACTTGCTTTGTCCTCTGATGGTTCTGGGAAGGAGCTGGTTCTCCCGGCCCAGGGCCTTCTCCAACCGTTCTGCACTTGC
The DNA here is from genome assembly GCF_028018385.1 of Neofelis nebulosa. NCBI lineage: Eukaryota > Metazoa > Chordata > Mammalia > Carnivora > Felidae > Neofelis > Neofelis nebulosa. Next base: position 28,872,953 of record NC_080791.1, on the reverse strand, counting down.
CTCTTGCTGTCTTGACCACAGTCCAGCTCTTGTATGTGCACCTCTCTTTTTTGTTGGGAAGTCAGTTGCCATAAGGTTGAGTGGGGGGATGGGGAAGGATATGACTGAGGGTCAGATTGGCTCATTAATCCAAAAAGAACCAACACACCCATCTGATCATAGCAGGAAGCTTGGTACACACTGGAGCCTGAGGCCCCAAGCCAATAATACTTCTTTGTACAACAATTTTCTTTCTTTGGCCACTGGACTATCCCCTAGTTAGTTAAAGTCAGTAGGCCTCAAGTATAAAATTGGTTGATACAAATGGATTATATTATAAAAATCTGAATGTAGGTGCCCATGCTACATTGAGATGTAAAACTTTGGCACTTATCTGCACATTTTACAAAAACTGTGCCAGAGGAGCTCATACCCGTGATACCTGACTTCCCTTGATGAGTCAGACTGTATAGCAAGCTGGTCCAGAGGGACAATCTCAGGCAATAAGACCCACACCTATGCTGCTACACTTACACTTGCTAAGTAAGACCTGCCTGTGGAAATTTAGTGGGATGCCAGCTCTTCTTTGATGATTAGACCGCAAAAGACCCACATTTCACCAGCTGCAGGCCTTCAGAACAATCCATAGAGACTTTCCTGCTAATAGCAGATGTCCTGAGTCGTCAGAAAGTGGTCTAATCTCTAACATTTTACTTGCCTCTTTAACTAGGTGTCTGCAATAGTTCAGCCTGGATGCAAAGAGGATGGAAAATCCTTTCACAATGTGTATGTAGATCAGTGATTTACACTTTAAATATTTCATAATTTTATTTGTCAGCTATACATCAATAAATCTGAAAATAAAAAAATGAATTAAATTCTTTGCATCAAGGCGATACCGCTCTCTGTGCAAAGGTCCTTGCATATAGAAGGAAAGGCAACCTGGATATAACTCAACCTAAACTCAACTAAAATATTTAACCAAAATCAGATGAATAGATATGTATGCATTCAAGCTATCTTATTCTTTAGGGTGCCCGAGATATGATATCCCTCTTGAACTAAGTGGACCTTGACAACCTTGGGAAGGCACTCTAAAAAAAAGTAAGGGATGATCCATGATCAGAGAACAAAGGTATGATTCACAGAAGATCTGATGTCACATCAAGATGGTAAAGAAAAGCCTCATTGTCTGTGCATTTAGCAAGGACAGTCTCTTGGAGTGATTGTTGGGGCCTAGAGACCCACCCCAAAGCCAATGTGGGGTTATTTTCCCAAAATGTCTCACTCAGGTACCACTGACTAGAGTTTCTCTGTACCAAGAAGAAGGGTGACTGGCAGGATGGAGGATGAAGAGAAACTCATGGAGGGAAAAAGTAGTCATAGGCCTTCATTCCCAAACCACAAGCAGTGCAGATGTACGGTACATTTGAGGGAGGGCAGCCACTGACTTATGGGGTGCTGGTTTAAACACTGCTGTAGGAAGGACACAGGGAAGGGTTCTACTTGGTAGTTTGGCTTGCCAGAACATCAAAAGAGAAGTGAACTAAAAGTATGTTTCCACAGGGCTCTAGATACCTGTTGTGATTTTATGTAAGTCAAAAACATCTGTAAACAACTTTAGCTTAATTGTTACCATCCAGCTATTCTTTCTCCTGAACTCCAACACACACTATTTGAATGAGAACAATACTCTTCAGTGACCATTTCAAATTTTCTAATTAACTGGAATGTCCTTCTGTCCACCTTACATCTCACCACAGTGAGGGGGGTAATGTTGCCATGATATTGTCTGTATTACCCTGATATTACTCTGATGCTATACTTCATCCCACTCCAAGAAGAGATGCAGAAAGGTTAACATGCTTTCTAGATCATGGTCTACATGCTATCACTGTTGTGTCAGTTTGAAGAAGTATGAGCCTTGCTTGAGCCTCCAAGCCACCCATGGAGCACTAGCCACCAATAACCTCATGTTTTTGAGTTCATTGTTGGCTATCAAGAAAACAAACAATCCCTGAAAATCCAAGCATGTATTTCCTTGGCAAGAACTTGACTGAAATTGGTGAATTTTGTTGATATATTAATGAGAAGCCAGGTAGAACTGGATAAAATATTCAAAATAAAGAAAGTATAAGAGAAAATAAAAAGAAAGAAAGAAAGAACCACTCCCCTTAAGCCTGCAAGTCAGTATCTGTAGTCAATCCATAATGTGATCTCTTTTGCCACCAGAAACAATGTTAGCTAAATCTAAGTACCTATGTAAACACTGGGCTTCTGATTCTAGTGTGCAGAGAAGAGCTGGTTGCATGCCAGGATGAATATATTCACCTTCTAGAAAGAGGTTGAGAAAATGTTTTTTATACTTTCAGTAGTTAGACATTCTATGTGCCATAGAAATGCTCACTGCTAGATGACTGGGCCTAATTCACTATCTTTAATCCTCTGCAGGGAAGAAGTGGTCATCTTTCCTACTGCACTTTTTTTTCCCTCTTCTGATATACAGAGTTTACTAACTCCCCCATTCTTTAATAAATTGGTTTGATGGTCACTGTGAGGTTCACAGACATTAATCAGCCAACCTTTCCCAGCCCACTGATACCATCAAATCTGACTTCATGCCTAGGAGATAAAAACAAAGAACAGTGGATGGGAAATGAACAGCTACCAAGATGCTGAGTTTGCAGTGTGGGCCCCGGCACACTTGCCGGGGAGGGACTCAGTGAGGGATGGTGGTGCATCCCTGAATCCTTATTTATCATGGCAGGAGTACTGCGCCACCAAATATTAATACGAGAAAGTGACATGCAATCTGTTGTGTTTGCAAAAGGGGAGCAGAGAAATACTTCAAGGGTGGCAGAAAATGCTGAGGAGGAATGAAATTCTCTTATCAGAGTCTCTCTAGTCCATCCAGATATCGAGTAACAAAATAGCTTAGAACTTCTCTTAAAGCCAACTGTACCCTGTCAGTGGAAATCCATGCATTTGTATAAATCTTGCTTGGTATTTCTGGCATAAGATGAGCATAACTTGGGGGTATTCCCTGAGAAAATAGGTAGCTCTCTATTCTATAGGAGACTAGCAAAGAAGGAGGGGAAAATAAAAAGAACACAGACGAAGGGGAGAAATGCCCCAGACACAAGATTTGTTTTCTCTAAGATATTTTTAGTTGTACAAAAGAATCCAATAGCTATACTGAAGACCACACTAATCCAAATCTTGAAACATTCCAGATGTCTACAATCTACACCTTCTGGCAATGACCCATTGCCGTGTACTCAACAAGAAGGATGTGGCATTGAGAGCAGCCTGAGAATCTGAGTACAGAGCTGGCATACAGATCCTTTTACCCAAATTCATTGTTGCAGCAGAGAGGGGTGAGGCAGGACAGCTTTGTCTCAGCAGGTGGAGCCTGGTTATAAAGTGTCCTTCTCCTGCTCCAGTGCAGTGACAGTCAGAAGTGATTTGTTTGTTTCTGGTCTGTTTCATTATCATTGGCTCTGGTGTGGGACAATGCCCCTTCTGTCAGTTGAGTATACCTACAGGTAAATACTAACTCCTTAGCAACCACTACCTGTTTTAAAAGTTCCTATTCCCTCTGAAAATAAAAAGCTAAGTGATCAGAATCACTTCTAAAAGCACATCCTGTAGCACTATCTGTCCTCACTCCAGTCCCTCATGCCTCCTCCTTTTCTCATTATTCTCATCTCCTAATGCTCTTAATTTGAGATCTGTGGATCTCCTCATGCCAGGGTTTAATAAACATAAGTTGAATCATAAATTGAACCTGAATTCTTCCACTGACTTCACTTTTACTTTCTATTTCTTTGTTTCATTTTCTTGTTGGCAGTGCCTCACCATGGCACTCTACATCACTAAGGTGAAGAACGCAGCCCTGATTCTTTTTGTTGACAAAGTATTTTTCCTCATCTGTCAAACAGCTTCCCCTGTAATTTATCTCCTTTCATCTCCTTCCCACCTTGCAAGTCTACTGTAAGATGGGACATCTTGCAGATGGGAAGGGATGCAGGGGATGGATGTGGGAGAAAGATCAGGGACTGGGGTGGAAGGTGGGTAAAGCCTCAAGCTGCTTTCCTGCTAGGCTACCCTATGATCAGCACCGTCCTCAGGAGGAAAACAGTAGCATGTGCCACATAGATTCCACTGCACCACTTGAGTAGTCTCACTCCTGCCCAAATGCTCAGTCTCAGTCTTAGAGAACCACCTCTGCTATGTTAAGGGACTCTGGTGAGTCACTTATATTGGTGGGCCTTTGAGAAAAAATTGTGGCTGTGCAAACAGAAGCAAGAGATGAAGGACTTTTATAGGGGAATGGCTTGAGGTGGAATAGGATTTACGGGGCTGGAGAGAAGAGCTTGAACGAGTTAATTAACCCCTATGACGTTACACTGAAGGAAACTCTTGTCTTTCAGTCTGCATCTGGGGATTGGGCTTGAATGATTCAAAATGCACCTGGCAGTTTTCAAAGCCTTTTTAATATGTGTTTTCAGGTGAAAGTTGGAACAACTGTAAGGTAGATAAGACAGATCAATTTTATTTTATAGAAGAGGAAATGGAGTCTCAATAATGTTTAGTGGCATGCTCAAGAGCACAGAACTACTAAATGTCAGGCTCTGAACTCGATCCCAGTGGTATTCCACTCCCAGTCACTACTTATTGATTATCATGCCCACTGTCACTGCCCATCTTCCTTTCTTGGAGAACCTCGCTTTGAACCAGCTGATGTATTTTAGGGAACACCTAAACCTTCATGCATATGGTGTTTGCTTCTATTGCTCATGGGCCATTGAAGCTATGCAGGTTGCTATGAAAACTGCTCAGTGGGCTGGACTGTTTTCCTACTGGTTCAGACTCATGCTGTCTATCTTTGGCCTGCACACAGATCTCTGGGCTTTCAGATGTTAATGGTGTTTATTTTCTTTTCCCCCTCCAGGCCCTTCTGGGGAAGTGTGGGCAAGGTGTGAGCAGAGAAAGGACAGCTTCCCTGGCAGCTCTCTCAGCTCCAGTGACCTCCTTAGCTTCCCCTGGCACCCTCTAAGCAACTCCACAGACAGGTAATGTGGGTGGGGGAGGAGAAGAGGGATACTGGAAGAAGGGGGGAAGGGCGAAAAACCATAAAGCAAGGGGAATACTGACCTTGCAACAAAGTTGAGCTTGTAGGCTCATTTAGTTCTAAATCGGGTGAGGGACGTACAGGAGAGAAAAATGAAAACAAACACATATATTATATACAGTAGCTATATATTTGTCATATATAGTTTGTATACTGCTATTCACACATGTTTCTGAGGGATGGATAAATAAAGGAAGACACAAAAACCAAAGGTGGACAAGATGCAGCATGAGAAGCACTAAGGTGCCTTATGCTTCCGTCCTTGGATGCCACGGTTGGAAAGTGACGGAGTTGGCTGCTCATACATTTACAGAGCTGTGCTGAGCTGGGGAACTGACATGGTAGCAAAGGACCAAAGTCCCTTTCTAGACGAGGTTTCTGTCCCACATCTTACCCCCATTGTCTCACTTCGGGAGACCAAGTTCAGGAATTTCTGGTCCCATGGCACCATAGCAGGAACAAGGTGGCCCCAAGAACCATGGTGATTCAGCTTATGGGGGCCCCTGCTATCCTTGCAGTCTTAGGGATCAGGAGCATGATCTTATGGTTCATGATAAGAAGGACCACCCTGCTCCATTTTGCTTAACTACCATCGAAGATATGGCCACAATGGGACCTCCTAGCATAGGATTCCTCACTTCTCAACATTCAGGTCGCATGATACACAACGTGCAGGTTGTGCAAAAGTTGGTGGCAAAATTGTGATAATGTAGCTGGCTTTCTGTGATGCTATAGAAGAATGGACTGCATCACAAAGTTCATATATTCGCATAACACAAATGCTACTTTCCCCTCACCCTAGTCTGCTTGATGGCTCTGGGCTGAGAGTCTGCTGATAATGGGAGATGACACAGAAAACTCTGCTATGTCTGTATTTGTCAAAAGGACTTATTGATGATGGGTGTCCATCAGGAGTTTGGGGGCTGCAATGTCTGGACTAGCCTCAGAGAGAGCTGATGGGATGAAAACACCCATCTTGCACACTAATGCCATTTTACTCCACCTTGCACACTTGTGCAAGTATATAGTATATAGTATATAGTTACTAGTTTCATGGAACTATGTTAGCCATGGAGCATTTCTGTGATGGGCTCCTCCTCACAAATGGTCTCTCAATTGAGGCTTAAAAAGTGCTTACTGTTAGATTAAATTTGGCAAATGTTCCATGCTTTTTCTCCCTCTTAGAGATTTAGCACGTAAAGAAAAGCTCTGAGGTCTCTGCATTAAAGAACATCCCTGCATACACCCCATTCATCTCGGTTGATCCAGTCTTTCTAAACTTATATGAACACATAATTTCACTTTTTCTTTTATTTTTTAGAGAATCCTGGACTCCACAGAGCTGGAAATTGGAGGAATGTCCCAATGACACAGGGCAGATGCAGACAGAATGATGCTGGGGAGGCAGAGGTTCTAATTGCCACGCAGGGGTCGGCTGAGAAGAGCAGATTTATGGCACATGCTTTACTGAGTTCCTTGCCACAGACTCCAGTTATTTCACTCTTAAAGCTTGTGCCTTCTCCCTGTTCTCATCTTCAGATGGCTTAAGGGGAAGAGGCCAGGGAATTAGACAGTAGTGATAAAGCCAATTGCAAAACCATGCCATGCATCCAAATCAGAAGAGCGAGGAGGTCAGAGGAGGAGGAATACTGTTCATAGGAATGAGGGGCACTGTGGGTGGGGGGCAGGCCTGGGGAGGGGTGGGAGGCACAGCTGGGAGAGCCTCAGATTTGCAAGGCTAGGGAAGGAGGGGTCCATTCCTTTATAATCCTGGCCCTTTTGTTCATGCAGACAGACACCTGCCAGAAAGCCAGGAAGGCCTGACAAATGTGAGGGGCAATTATGACTATCCCTGTGTGAGAGATGTCAGACAGATCAATCACTCTAATCCCATCTCTGTCCATTCTGACCTACCAGGTCTGGGATCAAGGGCAGTCTTCCCCTTCCCATCCCCCTTTGGATCAAGCTGGGCCTTGTTTTAAGTGCTGGACAGAAGGTGGGCTAAATGTGATTTGGAAGACTAGATGGGACAATGGAGCAGCACAAGAGGGTTATTCGGGTAAGGCCGGATACACTGGGCTGTGGAGGGGGTGTGGTAGAGGCTGGGGGGGTGAAGTGAGGTACTTGAAGCTATGGGATTATCTGGGAGTTCTCAGAATAAAAGGAATTTATGTTCTTGCCAATTATCTGCTAACTTACTCCCTTTCCTTCCCCATCATATTCAAGAGTGTCTGCTACCATGGGGGACTAAGGGAATGGATTTGAAAAATTCCAAGCTACCTGACTTGTGGGGATATGAAGGGATCTTCCCCAAAAAGCAACCAGATATTAACCATATGGCCTGTAGTACGAATCTGCATCTACTAAGTGATGAAAGCCATCACTGGATGCTTGGAGTCCTGCCTGATGACACACACCTAGACAGCCAGGCTCACTTGTATGTAGTTGCTTGAGACATCACAGGTCTACAAGGGAGTTTGTTTGCTTTCTTCATTTGATTCTGGCACAAGTATAGTTGGCAGAGACGTAATGAAGGCATAGAAATTTTCTGTGCATATATTACTCCCCCCAAATAAATAGTTGTTTAATGAATTAATGCATGAATGAGTATGTGGCTTCTGTTAGGATGCTGGCTTGGTTGGACAAATATATCTCAATCCAGTCAGACAATACCCTTTGACATAAATGAAGAGCTAGGGAAATCCCCCATTTTCTATTAATTCTCCCTCTGAAGCTAATATCATTCAGGATCCCAAGTCCTATGATTCCACTTTTATTTTTTATTTTTTAAATATGAAATTTATTGTCAAATTGGTTTCCATACAACACCCAGTGCTCATCCCAACAGGTGCCCTCCTCAATACCCATCTTTTATATACAGAATCCAGTTTCTCCTATGTCCCAACAACCCGGAAAAGGCTCAGCAATGGTAATGTTTTACACTGCTCTAGGGAACAAAGTATGAAAATAGCAAATGTTCCTCTCTGAGCGCTTTGCTATCACACCCAGTTGGAACCCTGATACCTCAGTTAGCTGAGGAGACCTTAAAGAGAAGAAAATTAAATGTCGCTTCAGCATCCCAATATTGTTTCTTCCCACTTCAGGGTTTTTCCATTTCAGAATAAAATGTGAACATTCTTTCTCATTTTCCTCTGCTACTAGTACCCATTTTCGTCCATGCAGTCATTTCTCTCTCTTTCTCTCTCTCTGTCTCCAACTCCCCCTCCTCTTTTCCATTCAAACCTGCCCAGCTGTTCCTGATTCTCTTCCACTTGCCGCCCTACCCCGGCCATTCCTTCCAATTCCTCCTGTGCCATGCGACCCTTTCCTGCTCCTACTGCCCAACTCAGGGCTCAGTCTTACCAAATAGTGTGATGCTGGCATTGGTATGGCCCAACTTATTGGAGGCCACACAGGTGTAGTTCCCATAGTCATGTTCAGACACATTGAAGAAGATGAGTTTTGAGAGAAAAGGTCTGTTTTCCACTTTGACTCCCTTCTTTCCTTCAACCAGTCTGAGACAAACAAGAGAGACAAAAAAGAAGAAAAAAGGAGATGGTTATATTTTTCTCATAGGAGAAAGACTCTGGAATTAATGATCTTTTTATTGTCCATTTTCTGATGTTAGGAGGACTATTTTTCCCCCACTCAGCTATACAAGTTAACACACAATGATGCATACAATTGTATTTCTCTATTTTTACACAGGTGTCTGGAGACTCTCTTGGCACTACACAGATAGTCACCAAGTTCTCTGAAGGCAGGTGCCTTCAACAACTCTAATGTGCCAGCGGTGAGACATTCAGACAGTATTATTCACTCAGTAGGTGCTCCAAGTGTGAACCTAATTGATGTTGATGATGGTGTTAATGAAGAAGATGATGATGGCAACCATAAAAATAAAAAAAAAATTAAAAAAAAAATCTCAGTCTTCAAATAGAAGAACCTAAGGAGTTTGAAAGAACATGTTTTCAAGCACCTGGGTAATAAATGTTCTCTTAACAGCTTGAGGCATTTTATAGATAATATCTTATTTTTGGTTATAAGAATCAGGGATCATTTTTAAGCAGGGTACTCTGAAGGGCTTGAGAGACCGGTCTTCCCAGAGTATTATAGCAACTCAGTCTGGGAAGGATTATGGATTCCTAAGAATATGACCCTATAGACTGGGCAGTTTCCCTGAGCAATCCATGATGGCAGCCCCATATGCCACAAGGGTTCCCATTGGTGGTAGGGGCTACTAAAGAAAGGCCACAGAGAGTTAATGGGGGAAAACAGATATACCTAGTAGAACCATGGATACCACTACTGGACAGATGGTGAGGATAGGGGAATACTGTTCAGGGGTCAGTGGGGACACATCCTCCATCTCAGGACACTGTTGACAAAAATTCCTACTACCAATGCATGTCTACATAGAAATTATGAGACTAACTCTCTTCCTTTTTAGAACTTTGGAACATCCCATTTCAGAGAATGGGCTTTAAGCCAACCTTTACATTCCCTGAAATAAAATGGTCTTCCTTGCCCAGAAGCTGAGTCTATGCTATGGGAAAGATAAAATGCTAGTGGGGAAAAAAATCCTGAATGGAGGATCTCAGCAAACATGGTTTTAGGCCTGGTTGGGGCAGGATGTGTAGGAAGAAATGTCAGAGTATATACATAATGGAACAGGCACAGGGGACAGGAATTGGGGCAAATGGCTGGTTTCAGAGTCATCACACTGAGAAAGATAATATTCAAGGCAGAATAGAAAGGGAAGCCCAGCAAGACAATGATGAGAAAGTGCTCCATAAACTATAAAATGTTATTCAATATACTATATTTCTGTGGAGTTAGACATCGAGAACTCCTGCCTATCCCTGGGTCCCAGCATGTTTTTGGCACAGAGGACAGCTGCTTTGTCATCATCTGAGGGGGTTGTCTCTGTAGGACCACAGGACGATTCTCTCCACCTTCCCTACCATGATCAGAAGAGAAAGCCAGGTTCTGGCTTCAGTTCTCATGCAACATCTGTCTCCAGGGAAGTCAGAAGGTTGCATGAAGGAACTTTTTTGCTTTTCATTATGTAGATTTTCCTCTGAGAGCCTTTCTCTCTCATAAGCTAGGGGCAGTGAACTGGCCTGAGTCCATGGACTTCATTAAAATGTGAGCACTGTAGGAACGGAATGAGTCATCCGGCTGTGCTGCCAGAAGCCACTGTTATATTTTCAGCTTGTTATGTAGATATTGATCCTCTAGGAGGTGCTGTCCAAAGAAGGCTCTACAGCCACCCACCAGGAGGTTTTCAGAGAGCCCGTCAAGTGTATTGATCCCATTTGCCATTTTGACACTATTCCTGGGCTGGGGAGGAAGCCTTCACATCAGAACCAAGCTGTGAATTAGATTTCATCTCTGCAGTGGGGAGAGACACTTACCCGAAGCAGGTTACTACTTGACAGATCTGAAATGTCTTTAGTTAAAAGCAGGGTGGGGTGGTGAGCCGTTCTTTGCAGCACTTTGCAGCTTCTAGGGCGACAGACTTGCCTTTTCTCTGTGTGGTCACACTTTTCCCCCATCCCAAACTGCTCCCAGGCTTTGTGTTTTGTTTTGTTTTGTTTTGTTTTATTTTGTTTTCTTTTCTTTTCTTTTCTTTTTTAATGAACCTGAGGCTTTTCATTGGGTCATGCCCCCATGGATGGGTGGCTCTTATTACACACAGCATCCTATTTCCTCTCCTTTTCATTGATGATACATGCAGTGGCATGCCATTCAGTAGTGCTAGTGTGTGGACAAAGAGACTTCTACCCAAATTTTGAGAAAGCCGCCTGTCCCCATCATATTGACTCCTTTGATTTGCCTCAGAAGTCCACTCATCTCACTGGAATAGGAGCCAGGGTAGAGCTGTTCTTTCCCCAGGGATATCCGACTAGAGGAGGTTGCCTGCCAGCCTCAGGGGCACAGGAAGGACTGGCATGGACAAGGATCTCAGAGCCAGAGATGTTCAGGCTGAGCTGGGTGTCAGGAAGGCAGACAACTTCACTCAGTAGGAGAACACTGGAAATACATAAATGCAGAGCACATAGAAAACTGACCAGAATCAATTAAAGGGGAAAAAGGAGCCCCATGAGAAGAGCTTGGACAGAGGAGGAATCAAGGCTGCCTGAGCCAGGGCTTTCTGAAGCCCCCCACCCCACCCCAGTGACATAATTGGGCTTTCTCCTCCTGGGTTAATAACGCATAGACAGCAGCACCTCTGGTGACAAAGTGTGTAAAGCAGACTTTCCTTTTTTGGCCATTTTTGCCTATGGTCTGCTCTAATTTCCTCCACATATTATAAGATCCTACCTTCCCCTATGTTTCTTTTTAATGTTTATTTATTTATTTTTGAGAGAACACAAGTGGGAAAGGAGCAGAGAGAGAGAGGGAGACACAGAATCTGAAATAGGCTCCAGGCTCCAAGCTGTCAGCACAGAGCTCAATGCAGGGCTTGAACCCACAAACCATGAGATCATGACCTGAACCGAAATCTTGGGTGCTTAACCGATTGAGCCAACCCAGGTGACCCTCCCCTACATTTTTTTTTTAAATTTTTCTTTCATAAAGTATCTAAAAAAGATGCTTCTGATTAGTTTGTGGGAAGATCTGGACAACTGAAGGTTGAGGAACTGCGTGTTCAGCTCCATGTATTTTATAGTTGGTTTTTGTTTTTGTTTTTGTTTTATTTTTCCTGATACTAAGATTATTATAGGAAAGGGGAGGGACAAATGAAGCAGGACTTGCAATAAAGCTATTTATTGGGAAATGCTACTCCCTTATGCCTGATTCTGGATTCTTAGAAGAAGGGAGAAGCCAGCTATTTCTTCATGTGTTTTTTTTTTCCTTTCCGCCTTTTTTCTTTTCATCTATAAAGACCTCATAGAGAAAGAAACACTGAAACACTGAAGGTGTTCTAAATAGTACGGACAACAGCTGGGTCACTCCTGGCCTGGAGCTGCTCAGTGTTCTCACAATTACCATCTTTGCTGTTTTTCTTACTAGCTTCTCAGTCTCTGTAAAGCCTTCCTTCTCCACCCCATACACACCTCGGACTTCTTTTGCATCATCCTGTCCTCATTTTTTATTAGTGTTTTGAACATGGACAGCTCTTGCACATTTATTTGTTGTTCATCCACCTTAAAATAGCTCTTTGATAACAGTAATTGTCATGTTGCCTGGCTGTTCTGAGCTGCTGAACCCTGTGCTAACTTGCCATTTGATAACTCCTCACAATGACAATCTTCAGTGAATCACAACAAAAATCCTGATGAGGGCTGCAACAATGGGAGGGAAGGGAATAGTCCCCTTTCTTTTCTTTTACCTTGAAGGAACAACTTGGGCACAAAGGGAGGGCAATTCGGGTCATAGACTCCTCTCTACACCACCACCGATGGTGTCTGGAAGTGAACTGGAGACCTGCTAACTTCTTGGCCACTCCCAGAGCCCCGTGAATATTCCAGGCTTCTTAATGCAAACCTGAGAATGTGTTAAAAATAGGTTCAGGCAGAATGCGTTATTTTCTTGCCCTATTAAAAAAAAGAAAGAAAAGAAGAAAAGAAAAGAAAAGAAAGAAAAGGAAAGGAAAGGAAAGAGAAAAGAAAAGAAAAGAAAAGAAAAGAAAAGAAAAGACAAGAACACAGGCCTTACAAGGCTTCTGGTGGCCTTTCTTTGAGATTTTGCTTTCCTAAAAAAATGTTTCTTTCAGGCCCGTTGATTAGCGAGTGCTAACTCTGTATGGAAATGTTAAAAACCTATCTGAAAATCATTAATATTCAGAATATATGTTCCCCTCTCCTTGATAGCTAGCTGGAACTAGAAGAAGATTTTTCAGAAATTCATTTGTAACAATATGGAGTCAGGAACCTGGAAAAACTTTCTTCCCCTTGGGGGCAGGTAAGAGACGGAAGGGGTCTTTACCTTTTGTCATCCTTGTACCACTGGAATTCTGCTGAGGGAACTGCTGAGGCCTCACACTGCAGAGTCCCCTTCTGTCCCACCGGGACGCCTGTCCCCTTAGCTTCTGAAATGTATGGTGGATCTGCAGAGAGAAGATGTCCCGGAGCATTTTACAATGCATCCTAAAATGAGGCAGGCTGCCTCAATCACTGGCTTTGTTTTTTCCTCCCTGTTCTACCTACCTCTGCTTGCTTGAGCTGACAAATTGATACACAAATTGAGCCCGAGAGTGAAACCACTCAACACCTTGCTAAGGAAAAGCGTGTCTTCTGAGCATGTATTGCTTCTGTTTCCCTCTGTGCAGAGGTGGAAAGCCCAGGTATTCAGGCATATTTCCTGTTTAAACTTTTTAACTTTCATAGGAGAATGGGAGCCCATCAACCCTACACTCCTTTAATCAGCTTTATAGAATTTCTGCACACCGGGTTCTTGCCAGAGTATATAACCTCGAACTATTCAATTCCCATCAAAAGCTCAGTTTCAAGAAATAATATTCATGGAGAATTGCCTGAAGGGTAGACAGATCAGTCATTCTTCCAGGTATTCTAAAATGGGTCCCTGAATCAAGCCAGACCAAACTAGACCTATAAACTTGGCCTGCGTTCATTTGAAGTCTTTACCTAACTACCCTTGGCAATTCCAACAGTTTGCATTGAAGTACATTATGAAAAACAGGCATAATAAATTTGGCATTCTATTTATTGCAGAAATACCGTGTGTGATGTTGTTGACTATATCTCAAAGTGATCTATTTGTGGAGACACTAAAGAGAAATTTCTCTTGGGTTTCAGCACCAGAAAAAGCAGTGTTTCTCCCAGGCAACTGGTTTGCTTTCATCTTATGGACATAAACCTTAAAACAGATAATGTTTTCCCTCTTTGATTTCACAACTCAAAGCCAAATTCTGCACCTGCATCTACCCACCTTGTGGTATATCATTTCTGCGCTGATTTACCCTTTATTTTCCTAAATTGGTTTGCCTTTGCTCATATCCCCTTACTCTTCAGGTCAATTTTTATTACCTGCAAGTCATTTTAAGTTCCTTTAAAAAACCGGTGATGAAATTTTTGGTATAAAAAATGGTAGCATTATTATACCTATTTCCTTGCTTCTTAAAGTGCCGCATATTAATTAGGTTCAAATTGTAAGAGAAAGCAACATATTAAAGAATGAGTAATCACCAAGGCACAATATTCTCCCTGCACTTCCATTTCACCCAAGTTTTGAAAAGGAAAGGCTTCTTGTCTGGTGGTTTAGTTCTTGGTTCTATACTGTTATAAGACTTTTTAAAATGAGCAAAGCAGAGAAACCTTTAAAATGTCTTAGAGAAAATAAATGTATACTATGAGGAATCAAGAGGGGAGAGGGTGGAGAGAGGTGGGGAAGTTGAGTAGAGTCAATGTCAGAGAGAATCTGGGTGGTTGATAAGAAAGAATGAGGGTACTAGAGCAGTGGCTTCCAAAAGTTTTGGATTCTGTACATCTACTAGTCAAAACAGGTTTTGAGATGCACCCTCTAATATGTGTATGCTTATCTATATTTAAATTATGAATGTGTACTTTGTACATCAACATATATACATCACAAAATGTATGAGGCCATGTAAATGTACCATAAATTTATCATAAATTTCCTTCATATACACAGGTTTGCTCCCCACTATGGATATAGCTGGTGTAGAGAGTGAGGAGCTTGGGAACATAAGGAGTAAAGTATGGGAAAAATTGTGATTCAAAGACATATTTCTATCAATTTTGCATTGAAATCCATTTGATGATCTTCTAAGAATACAAGTCATGTTTGGGATTATATTAAGTTATTTTCAGCTACAATTATTTTTAAAACTAGAATTTTGACTTCTTTCTCTTAAAAGCAGAGAATGGACGATGATATGGCATTATTTCCCATCCTGAGGGAGAAGCTGGCTATGTTATCCAGCTCTTTGTTGTGGCCATGCCAACAGCCAGACTCACACACATGCAGGGGGAGGGTTCCTGAGACCACTTACAGTTCACGGTGACCTTGACTCTCCGGACCACTGGTGCAGCCACATCATTCGAGGCACTGCACTCATAGTCCCCCGACTGCTCCCGTGTGATGCCCTGGATTTCCAGGTATTCGTCTTCACTCACAAAGCCCACAGCTGCAGGAGAGGTTGTGGTGAGAAAACACACACACACACACACACACACACACACACACACACCAAAGGTATAAACTTATAAAACAAGGTATAAAATGGTTATGTCTGCAGAGAATTGTGCCATTTCCAAGTTCAGATTCTTGGGAACAATGTCTATTCTCTTTCCCTCACTCATGGCCCCCCACTATTGCTTCCTTCATCAACTTCTCTTAGTTCCCCAGTGGACCAGCTGAAATGTTTGTGTTCCTATTTAGACTAAACACCAAGCCTAGAGAATTAGTGGTCCTCGATAAGTGATTAATAATTTTGACTTTACACTGCCCGAATATTACCAAGCAATGGGGCTCTGGGATCTGAGTTAGGCACCTCAGGTGAATATTAACTCTTTCTGATTTCAAGGTATCACTGAGGTTGAACTTTGAAGTGTAGAGCTGAACACTGAATCCCAGACCATGAGTCAATTAAAAATACCACACTAGTTGTCACACACACACACACACACACATGCACGCGCGCACACACACACATAGACATGACACAAAAGGCAGTGGAGACACTAATAAAATGAATTTAAATTTCTGTTCTTAAATTTAGACTTCAATAAGATCAGCAAAGATCAGTTTTCTAAACTTGGACCTGCTGGAGCTTTTGTGTAGAAGATTCTAAAGACAAACCAACAACAAGGACTCCATACTCTAACCACAAATATGGAAGAAAGTCAAGACCAAGAAGACATGGCTGCAAATCTTGCTGTCTTGTCACTACCCTGACACTCAGTTTCTCTATTGAAAAATTATAAATAACAATACCAACCCACTACCTACTGGCTTCCTACCTAAACACTAGCCATGAGCACTGGCAATGGAAAGACCATAAAGTTAAAGCCTAGAAGACTGATTTCACAGTTCTCTCCCATAGTCACCTTGAACTTCAGCCTACTTGTGGAAAGGCAATGGAGGAAAAAAAAAAGGAACTGCTTATATCCCACCATTACCCTGCCTTATCTGTTAAGTAAAGATAATTAACATGATGATATATTTTATCATGTAAACTGGGATGCTTTTAAGAGTAAAAGTGGTGCTATTAATAGTTACTATAGAGGAATAAGCATAAGTTGATATTGTCCCTGGCAACTGAGAGACATTTCCCAGGCAGGTTATGCATACAGTCCTATTACCTCACAGGGTTGTTTGGAATAACATGAATTTATATATATATATATATATATATATATATATATATATATATATGTGTGTGTGTGTATGTATATATATATATATGTGTGTGTGTGTGTGTATGTGTGTATATGTATATATATATATATATATATATATATATATATGAAAGCATTCTGAAAACTCTCACATGCTGTATACCTGTTCCTTTAGGTAGTAAGCCTATAATCCTCTGGGAGGCACAGATTGAGGTGGAGTGAAACTATTTTACCGTGAGTGGTCCACATCAGTGGAAAGAAAACAAAGGAGCATTTCTTTCCAGGTGAAAAGAAAAAAAAAAAAAACACTGCATAATGCCACATGGATCTGCTGATCCAAAGCATGAAAAATGACAATAGTAAGAAACTATTATAATACAAAGAATGATCCATGTGGTATGTAAGTTACCATTGTATTTGTTCTGTGACATTGTTACATTGTTTTGTCAAGATAACAGTAATAACAATGACAGCAATAAGAAAATGACTTCCTTGCAAAGAGGGGTCACTACCTGCCCAATACTGCCACCACTGCTTGGTCATAAGAAGTCTGTGTCACTGTTGAGTAACAAGTACAACAAGTGCACTCTTCTTCATGCCATATGTGTAGAAACTCTAGATGCATAGAAAATCTCTCGCCTCTACTCCCGACTAGAGAGCAAAAAAAACAGTCTATTATCTATTACCGCAAGCAACCAAGAATTATTAATTCACAAGAAGAACCAGGAACACATTAATAAGTAAGACACAGCACCAAAAAGTCCAGGCTATGGAGACGACAATCAATATTAACCCATAGAGACTCACAGTCCAAATCATTAAGAAATTTCTAATTATCAATGGTAGCTGTTTTTTAAGTTTACTTATTTTGAGAGAGAGAGAGCATGAGCAGGGGAGGGAAAGAGAGAGAGGGAGAGACAAAATCCCAAGGAGGCTCCTCACTGTCAGCACAGAGCCTGAAGGACTAGAAATCATGAGCTATGAGATCATGAGCTGAGCTGAAACAAAGAGTCATATGCTTAACTGAATGAACCACCCAGGTGTCCCAAAAGGTAGCTTTTTTGTTATTGTTCTTTTAACAATTTTGAGGGGAACAAGTATTAACCTTGATTTGAGGAAGAGTGTAGGAAACAAGAAGAAAAGGTTTAAATGAAAAACTTGTGATTCCTTTTATGTTGTCATTGTTTATTTTCTACCAATCTCAAGCCTACATTTGTCAGATCTTTTCCAGCTAGAATGCTATAATTACTGTGCAAAGCATCTCAGAGACCAGTGTCACACTTAATATTCCCATTAATTTTAAATGGTAGTCCTTGGTACATATGTGTGGCAATTGGTGTCATATTTTAATTAGGCTTGCCCTACACCATCTGAAATTAATAATAGCTTGAATTACCAATGTAATTTATAAATTAACAGTGCCGTAGCATTAGGAAATAAATTAGCTCTGGACAGCTGTTTCTGGATTGAGCTCCAGGGCCGGAGCAGTGATTTGTAGGACCTCACATCTCCTGGGAGGCCATGTACTATACCACCAAAGCAAGGAAACAAAATGACACAGGGGTATCTTAATCTCTTCTTCTCTCCAACGAGATTCCAAGCATGGTTTTTAATTTTACCATCCAAATATGTTCTTGTGTGACCACAGTAAGATTTACAAGGACCAAGCTTGGATGAGCTCGTTATATGGACATCCAAATTGAGAAGCAGGTCTGGGGAATTACAGTCTCAAATTAAAGCACATAAATATTAGATTAATTAAAATTAAGAATTCATCAAGCTTTCTGTGGGGACATGTGTATTAGCGTATGTATAATTTTATACATGAATATCAGGCAATCTTGTGTAGGGAAGAAAGTTGGATGGCTTAAGACTTGGGGAAGCCATATGTTCTCCATTGATCCAGATTTCTATTAACAGAGAGAAGGGATTTACACTTAAGTCATCCTGCAAAGAGCAGTGAGGCTTAATTTTACTATCATATGTTCTCCAGACCAAATGTAGAATTATAGGAAAACCACAATGAGTCCATTGTTTACCAATTATTATATTTACACTTTCTGATAAAATTGGGTAAAACATGTGAAAAGTAATTTGTATAGTACAATGCTTCACACATTTTAGCTTCCACTGTTACTATTTTCCCTTTTCTCTTAAATATGCTTCTTTCTCTAGTAGAAGCATGGATAGTGAAACCAGAGAGAAAAAGATCAGTATACGCATAATGAATTATACTTTAAACCACCAGAAATGAAATTCTTATACTTGCTGTTTAAAACAAATGAAGAATTAAACAAACAAAAAATCCTAAGTTGAAGTTTACAGAGTTGATGATTGAATTTATAGATTTAATGATTCAAGGAGTTTTCTTTTTAATAGCACTTGTGCTCTGGCTGTAAATGATCAATGCTTTATCACTCACATGAGGAACTTAAAAAGAATGTGGGGTGGGGGAAGCAGATAAGCAGAGCATACTTTAAAGTGCATTTAAAGTGCTAAAGGAAATTCTTGGTTAAGAACTACCAGTGGGAAAGGGGCAAATCACTTGATAAAACTCTGTGAAAAGAAACCCTTCATGGTCAATAGCTTCTCATTTGTAAGTTTTTCCTTTCCAAAGAAAACACATCCCTCAGTGGGAATGACACACTCATCTTCCTAAAATACCCCCTCTATCATGTCACACCTCTTCAGACACTAAAAATGGGTCCCTATTTTCTGTAACATCAAACACAAACTCCACTGCTTTATCAAAGCCCTTCATAAAGAAGCCCCAATCTACTCCTCCCAGCTCATCTCACATCTGTGCTGTGAGGAAGGCAATACGTCATCAGGATAAAAAGCAAATTTTGGCATCAGACAAACCCAATCCTTGACTTCAAGTTTCCTGAAGAGTTAACTTACCTGACTCCTTTGTGCCAGCATTGCTTCCTCTCTACAACTCAGTTATCAGACCCCAAGAGGCACTTTGAAGATGGAATGCATGCACAATGCAGCTAGCACACTGAAAGGCACGTGATACATTTTTGCAGGTGTTAGTACTGTCACCACTGTTGTCTCTACCACCGCTGTCACAGCTTTTGAGCCAGGCCATGCTATTTTTCATCTTGGACAAATATCTTCATTCTTTTTGCACAGGTTGCATCTGTCACTCAGAGAGCTATATTCTTCCTGTCATTGAAGCAGACACCATCTAGATTTCAAGTTCTAATTCTTCCATGAGAACTCCATTAGGGGTTGAACTGTGTCTCCCTTACCATCCTGTCCGTAATAGCAGAATGTGACCTTATTTGGAAATAGAGTCTTTATAAAGGTAATCAAATTAAAGTGAGGACTTACGGTGGGCCCTAATCCAGAGTGTCTGGTATCCTCATAGATAGGGGAACATTGGAAACAGGCACAGAGCAAATACCATGGGAAGACAATGGGGGAAAGATAGCCATGTGACCATAGTGATGCCTCTACAGGCCAAGGAAAGCCAAGGATTGCTGGTCAACCACAGAAGCTAGGACAAATTAAGATTCTCCCCTATAGTTAGAGAGAACATACGCAAGCTGACACCTTGATTTTGGACTTCTGGCCCTCAGAACTGTGAGACAACACATTTGTGTTATTTAAGCCATCTAGTTTGGGCTACTTTGTTATGGCGTTCTTAGAAAACTCCCAGACTCCCATCTGTCTCCTGTCAGTGCCTATGGCTGTCCTGCACTCTTGTTGTATGTAGAGCTCTTTTAGGCTTTAAAACCATAAGAAAATTTGGGGTGCCTGGGTGGTGCCGTCGGTTAAGCGTCCGACTTCAGCCAGGTCACGATCTCGCGGTCCGTGAGTTCGAGCCCCGCGTCGGGCTCTGTGCTGACAGCTCAGAGCCTGGAGCATGCTTCTGATTCTGTGTCTCCCTCTCTCTGACCCTCCCCTGTTCATGCTCTGTCTCTCCCTGTCTCAAAAATAAATAAAACATTAAAAAAAATAAAACCATAAGAAAATTAAACTCAAGAGCTTAAAGAGATATTAGTGGTGATATAATGCCATACTTGCTATATTAGGACATAGTCTGATTTCAGTAAAATTCCATAGAATAGTTGTTTAAATATAGATTTCTAGATCCCATCCACACCTATTAAATCAGAATCTTCTGGAATGAGGAGTTTTAATTTTACTAGGAAATTGTCACATACAGCTGAGCTTGGGAATTAGTGATATTGTTAAATCCTTATATCTTAATGTGGGGAACTGCAGTGCAGAGGGGTTCGTGTCTGGTTAGTGATGGAGCATACCAGGTCTCTTGATGTCCAATACACAGCTCCTGGAACTAAAACAGTATTTTGTAATGACTGTTTTATGCTGTATGCACTGGTTTTATTTTCCAGTGCAAAGGAAACTGACAGCAGGAACCAAATCTTGGATATCTCTGGCTTTCAAGCACCTAGGAAAGTAGTTTACATAATCTGAAATTTGTCAACTGATTTTTAATAAAATGATTGACTGATAGGCTCAGAACTATGGGTTGAGTTCTATTTAAAAAAAAAAAAAAGTCAGGAGCTCCACGTTGCTCACCTAATCTTCATTGGCTCTATTTTCAAGACGGTGCCACTTCTGGAAATTGTTCTTAGCACAATATTTGTATTTCCTGACTTTAAAAAATACCATCACTATTAGTGTTCTAACAAAACAGACTTTCTTTAAATATGTGATTTTAAAAGGTTTATTGAGTGTTTAGTATAATTTATATTTAGTCTTGGGCCAATTATTTCCTCAGAGGAATGCATTCTTAATTTAAAAATGTAGATCAATGAGGAAGTATGATTTATCTAACAGAGTTTGTTTTACAGCCAACTTTTCAGGAACACAGCTATTTCGTGAAGTGGAATCTGACACCCCAAGCAGTGAAATGAAGCAAGTTGGAAATGTGATTACACCTGTCTCTCAATCCCCAGAGTGGGATTGTCCAAAGGCTTGAGCTCAGCAGTTTTTAACAAATCAAATGACAAAAACTGCCCTGTATAAGTGATACCCATGCGGAAAAGAAAACCCCAAGTTTCTGACTCCATATATTGGGTGTTAAAAACCTTTATAACTGAAAAATAATAATAGCCACAATTATCATTTTTATTGCACCCAAGAATAAGCTTGTCAGGAGAACAGCTGTAGCTATTGGAGAGGAGAGGGCACAGCTGTTTCCTTACTTAATATTTTTATAGCATATATACCAGCTGAGATAAAAATCATGGGACCTCAGAAACTGAAAAAAAAACACACACAGAACACAGACTTCCAGAATTTGAGACTTGGATTTTTATTTTTAATTTAGGTCCAAATACTATAACTAGTTTAGTACTAGGCTAGTACTCTTGCTACTGCTCTTTTTCTTGGTTTCCATAAGGATGTTCCTATTACACTCAGATTGGGCTTCAGAGACAGTTGTTTACATGACTGGCTGGCTGGGGTCCCTCTGGGGCATTTATTATGAGCTGACCAGCATGGGAGGTTTTGTGTTTTTATGAGGAAAAACATGGTCTGTTCAGACACTAGGAGGTAGGGTGGACAAAAGCCATGTGACAGAGGTATGGTTACTGTTCTGCAACACCAATTTCTGCAAGCAGAGAAAATGGTTACAGAGTCCAAGGTTAGAGCCAGAAACTACAGAAGATGTGTTCATGAATGAGTTGGAAGTGGGTGGTGCTGCTGTGAGATCCAGGGTCAATATCTGCCAATGAAGAGAGGAAGTCCTTCCTCATCCTCCAGCACCTGAGAACTCAGTGCAGGCTGGACTGTGAGCTCACAACCAACAACCACTGAGAACAGAGGCTTGTTCTATGTCAGCAGAGGCAAAGGAAAGGGGCTTCACTGAGGGGACAGGGAGCGGAACATGAGGATACTTATATTTGAACACATGGCAGCGACTCCAAGAACTAAGCAAAGGAGACACTGAGATACTGCTGAAGATTTCTGGGCTTGCAGCTGGGCCCAGAGAGCCATACTGACATGGCACTGATATAATCCTTGTGCTGTGGGGCCAGGCTAGGGACATGTAGGCTGAACAAAGACTCTAGACAGCAATACCTATGGCAAGTGGGTGAGATTATGATGTTAAAAAGCATATCCAAACATAGTAACAGTGCTAGTTTGTCCACACAGAATAGCTCCTAAGGGTCTGATGTTATGCTGAAGAGCTGATCACAGATATCAGCACCATTGGCTTGACTGCTCCACGGGCAGGGCTGAGTTCCCACGACCTAACTTCGGCTCCGTAGAACACACTGGTGGATAGTTCCCATCTCTGTGCTTCACATTCCTCCTCTGTAAAATGGGGCAAACAGTGCTATCTTATAGTATTAAATAAGTAAATATGTGTAAAGTACTTAGAACGTAGTAAGTTCTCATTAGGTGCTAGCTATTACTGATACCACAACTCTGAGCACATTTTAATATACAAGATCCTCGATACAAGAAAATCTCAATGAAGAAGTGAAAGAATAATAAGATCTCTGCTTTTTTTTTTTTTTTTTTTTTTTTTTTAATTTTTTTTTTTTTTTATTTTTATTTTTGGGACAGAGAGAGACAGAGCATGAACGGGGGAGGGGCAGAGAGAGAGGGAGACACAGAATCGGAAACAGGCTCCAGGCTCCGAGCCATCAGCCCAGAGCCTGACGCCGGGCTCGAACTCACGGACCGCGAGATCGTGACCTGGCTGAAGTCGGACGCTTAACCGACTGCGCCACCCAGGCGCCCCAAGATCTCTGCTTTTCTAGTAGGAATTTAATAGTAATAAACTTTATGAAGGATTCACCAAAGATCCTTTAACTAAAAAGTTCTACTCCCTTCACTTAAAATAGGATTTGACTTATAAGGAATACAGTTTCTCAGGATCATTTCTTCTAGGAAAGCTGGTGTAGCTGCATAGCCCATGTGAGACCTGCTGAGGGCTTGAGAAATGTCTCTATGTAAGTATACACACACTCACATATACATATAATTTATATAACATAAATATATGATATATATATACATATATATATATATATATATATATCTTTCTCTTCGACACTTCCTTTGGATATAGATAATATGACTGACAGAAAAGAGTCTGAATGAGTGAATTTATAAGAACTCTTTCAGAAAAAAATGTTCTAGAGAGTGCCAACCTGCTTTTACTTGGTATAACATTGAGGTACAGCCTCAGTCTTTTAGAAAGTTACTCTTGGTGCCAACATAGGGACCATCTTTGGGAAATGAGACAAACTGACTTGTTCTAAATAGCTGGCTTCCACTGTATGAGAGCTCTTCATTAAACATGTTAGTGTTTGTTGCTAGTGAGCTGGGAACTAAAACTGCAGAATGTACACTCTATGTATGGCAACGTCTCCAAGCCATTACCTACCTGCCAGTCTCAGATCTGTATCTGTGTCACATGGCCTCTTCTTATACCTGTGAAAATTATCTCATCTTTTCCCTCAGCTTTCTGTTAGAGACCTAAGAACTGGTTGTTCTGAGCAACTCCAGCTGGTCACAGCACTTCTTGTATCACATTCTACACACAGAAGATATCATTCCCCAGACAGCTTCACTGTTCATGACCTTCTCTGCTTAAGATGAGAACGCAAACTGAGACTTTAAAAATTAATCTATTAACCTGATTCCATCATAAAGTGATAGAGATCCAATAAAAACATTACATACACTGATGCCAACTATAAATTGCATGTCTATCTATCTATCTATCTATCTATCATCTATCTATATTTATCTATCTATCTGCCTGTCTATCAATCTATTATCTACCAGTAAAGATAACAGAGAGACAATTAGCATAGATCCTAGCATATATTAAGAATTTATCTTATAGATAAAACTGAATATATGTTTCTTGTTTGAATATGTATGAATATACATATATAAAAATGTAATATATTATTGTACAGATATAAAGAGGGGAAAAAAAAGAAAAAGAATTCCCTTAATTTTTGATTAGGAAACTTTCTGGGAATAATCATAAACTTTGTATTAAGGAGGAGCTGAAGCCCAAAATGTAATTATATGAAAATGAGCCCTGGGACTCCACAGGGCCGAGCCCTGTGTATCTCTGAGGCCTATCTCCTCCCTTAATGATATGACACTAGTTCTCTGTGCAGATGCGGCTTTGGCAGCCGGCTGGGCCCTGGGAGTTGTGTGCTCTTCTGTGAGCCTTTTCATGAAGCCTGTCAGCTAGGTTTTGCATGCAGACCCTCTATTATGGGTGATGATATCAGAGTCAGAAAGCACACAGCTGGATGTTTGGAGTTTGCAGCTTGATGTCTGGAACCTGGGTATTTGCAGCAGTGCAGCTGATGGCTGCTAAAAAAAATAATAAAGAAAGAAAGAAAGAAAGAAATCAGCTTTTGATTTGTAAACTCAGCCAATTTGATCTGAAAGACATTGATAGGGGATAAATATAGAACTCCTCAGTGTCATATTACCTCAGTATCTTGGCTGTTTGCTTTCTGTTTTTCTAAATCTCTAGAGATATAAGTCAGTACTGAGTGCTGAGAAATGTGAAGAATTTAATTGCTTTGAAATTTCCTGCTCAGATTAATTTAAGGGAATTATTTTTACTTGAGAGGCTCCTAATGGGGGAAGGCTCTCCTAACGCCAGCCTGCATACCCTCAGGCCAGAAGTCCACTCCCAGAGTCACCTTCACAACCTGGCTCTGAATTGCCTGGGAAAAGCAGAGCAGTCTGTACAGTTGGTCTGTAATTTAGTCATGAAGATACTTTTTAGATTAAAAACAGGAGTTATTAATCTGAGAATTTTGGAACTCTAACCCCAGGGGGTTTTGAGTCTCAAGAAATTACCTGATGCATGTGCACATATATGTGTATGCTTTCCTTAGGTGTTTTGACTCCCAAGAAATGACCTGATGCATGTGCAAATGTGTGTGTGTGTTTTCCTTAATGAAGGATTGTATACCTTTCTGAAAAAGATTAACATCTACACTTCTTGTTCCTTTTGTTTGTCTCCCAGTGATGATACAGAATCAAATCTCTATCAACGCCCAGCCCCACAAAGATAAAACAGAAAAGCTCCTCAAAATAAAACTAACGATAGGAAGGACAGAACTCTAGAAGAAAAAACACAGCATTGTGTATATGTCATTAAATATTTTGGGGAGGATGGGGAGGTAAGTAACTTCTAAATAATACTTTTGAAGAATATTTATGCAGAGCTGAGGAGTTCTTTCTTCACTAAAAGAGGGGGGAGTGCTTTGCCCATCAAGACTTAGGTTGAAAGGAACAAAGTGTGTAGCTTTCTGCCCATTCCCTCAGAGCACCGTGATCACCTATTGATTAGCCAGGGGCCTGCTGGACACAGAGGGAAGAAGGATAAGGCTTTCTCTTGGCATGCAGCATCCTCAGATAGGGAGCAGAATGAATTCCCTGGAGAATCCCATCTATTGGTGACTGTATCAAGCAAACACTCAATGACCATTTGGGGGAAGGAAGGGAGCAGAAAAGCTGGGGTAAGGTCATATCTATGGCTAAAGTAATCTAATGCATATATTCAGATTAGATCATGAGGGGAATCTACAAAGTACCATCAATACTAGACATGTAGAGAGTATACCAACATTTCAAACTGGCATGAGGTAAAAGAATGTGTGTAAGAGAATGCCTTGAGAAAATCAAATAGAACTACCCATAGAATAGAAGGAAGCCTACTGATGTAGGATGATCTGGGCCCAGAGAGAAGGGAAGGCATGGCTGAAAACCTTTATATTTGCCATATTTTATTACAGCCTTTGAGTGTGTGTGTGTGTGTGTGTGTGTGTGTGTGTGTGTATGTGTGTGTGTGTGTGTGTGTATCTTTGCAAATAGTTCTCAAAATCTACCCACCACAAAAGCTACTTGCTACCAAATCATACTGCCTGCAACATGTACATGGGCCATGTGTCCATTCTTAACATTCCACTATATACAGCTGGACTTTTCAACCACATGGAATCCATGAAAAGACAATGTATGAAAAAGAAGAGTTGATTTACTCTTTCACTAGTGATGCTACTAATATTTCCATCAACCTGTCTTCATTTCACATAAAATCTAAAAGTAGGCATGCACCCATGGGTCCAGGATGAAATGCACTCCACATAGACAAGACAACCATTATCTACTAGAACAAGCATGGTGTGTCTGAATCCTGATTATGGTTATTTCTTTTAGAAATAAGGGAACTTTGAGTAAATTACTGAACCCCAGTTCCCCCATTATCAAAATGTGAAGACTTTTCTTATTACTCACAGACCGGGGCTGAGAATTATATGAGAGAATGCGTGTGGAAGGCACCGAAGGGTGATTGTCACATGGAAGATGATCAATACATATTAGAAGGAACAAACCACAGGACAGTAGATAATCCTTAAATCAGGGCCACTTTGCTACATCTATCCCCTTCCAGGTCAACCTATACTTTGAAACCTTATTCCAACATTTCACATACAAACTATGCTCATAATTTCCACATGTACATCAATCACAACCCCAGGAGGCTCTGCTGAACTTTCCACCCACCAAATGCCTCATTAGTCTCACAGACACCATGGGCTGAATTTATCATCTTGCCCCTCAAACCTGCTCTCACCCCATGTCCACTCGGCTCTGTTGCTGGTCTGGCTAACTCCCCATCCTCCTAAAATAAAATAAAACAAAATAATAAAATAAAATAAAATAATATAAAATAATAAAATAAAATATAATAAAATAAAGTAAAATAAAAAAGAGTCACATGTGATTCTTCTTTCTCTTCAACAAATCATGTTGTTTTTACCTTCCTTAGAGGTTTTAAATCTATTTCCTTCTTTTCCTTGTCATTGTTAACTATCTTAATTCAGGTGTCCATTATCTACTGCAGACTATTTTAATACCCTCTTTACTGATCTACCTGCTTCCAACTCATTATTTTCGTTTTTGTCCAATTATTGCTAAAAATAAAAAACAATCACACCCCTGCTTAAATCCTTTCACTGCACCACATTCCTCCTTGACATGGCATATACAGGCTCCTTAGGAGCTGGCTCTTGTCTATATCTCCAGGTTTTTCTCTTACCAACTCCTTTCTCCTCACATTCACTGGACACACCAGCAAGTTCCTAAAATACTAGGCTATTGATATGTGCCTTTCTACCTTGTCCTTCTCCACCAGGGATCTCATGCCCCTATGTCCCCTTTCAAATGTCTGCACATTCCTCAAAACCATCTCAGGTATCATTCCTCTGGGAATGAACGTTTTCTTGACATTCAGAATTCCTTGCTTCCTTTCTATGCAGTTTATTTTGTTTGTTTCTAGTGTTGCACTAATCATACTGCATTGTTATGTATTTGCATATGTTTACCCATCTGGACTCAAAATTTCAGGAAAAGAAGGACTCTTATTTGTCTCTATATCTCTAATACCTATAGCAGTGTTTAACCAAAGAAGGCACCAAATGATCATATGGCCAAAGACTGAATGAATGAACTGACTATAATTCTGGTGGCTGTTCTGGCTGCCATAATGAACTATTGAAAACCTTCTTTTGGAGAAAACAGCAGAGGTCTATTTTTTAAGTTTTTTTTTTTTTCTTTCTGATAAAGGGCTGGACCTCTCAAATCTCCATAAGTTAAATAATTTTTTCCACATTTTCTAAGGTGAACTAAAAAAGCCTTCATCAAGCTAGGCCTGGAGTGAATAAGAGCTGGGTTTGGCCATCTCCACAAATATCCTTAGTTAAAAGCTCTTGTAGCTAATGTCCCTGCTTCCTCTGAACGAGTTAGGATGCAGCGTGCCCTAATCAGAAGTGTCTCAGAGAGCTTTCTTATGTCATAGTCAATTTGGATGAATTTTTTCCAACTGGAATCAGCTTGGTGATTCAGCTCTGCCTATATGTAATTAGTGGTGGAATGATTGCAGGCAATGTGATTAGGCTCTTTACCTTCCTGGGACAGGCAGGGAAAAAGTGCTGTCATCAACACAAAATGGGCCTCAACAGGAGAAGGGGGAGCCTCTGCAGTAGAAACACCACTGCCAAATAAGCACTACAATAAGCAGCATCACACCAGGCATGGAAGCTGGTAAGTGGGGATGTGGTTTCAAGCAACGGCTGCTTCTACTGAGAAAATACTGAACTTGGCCTCATAGAGCAACATTGTACTATAGCATCAGAAGCACCCTGAGCTCTCCCCATCACCTGATCCATGAAGTTTGAAAGCAAAATGCACAAAAAGACCAAACAAATGTCCCTGTTCTCACACATGTGCTCATGACAGTCCCCTACCCTCTCTCCTTCTCAGGATCCAGGGGCTATGCCTGCCACTGACATGAACAGTGTCATGTTCTTTTCGCTTCTACCTGTCCTCCCCTGCTTTATTTAAACTGCATTAGCTCCCATTTCCTACAGTTCCAAGAGATGGGATAAAGGGACATTTTACTTTATCACTGACCAAAGTGTTACTAATTCTTGAATGCAAACAATGAACTGCCTTAACTGATGGGCAATAAGTTATTCTTAATTTCTGTTTTAATTATCTACTTTAGGAGACTAATTGCCACATCTAAGACTTGACTGGCACCTTCTAAGGTGCAGTGGACAAGTGGATAGAAGCTCATGAAGCAGCCCATAGAGTCAATGGCTGGTAAAGTCTGGGTTGAGAGAAAGAGACAGAGGCAGTGAAACAGAGGAGGAGAGTGTAAGAGAGTAGAGCTTAAGCAGATGATAAAATTACACATCAAACAACAAAGAAAGCAAGCAGAATGCACGCGTTTGCTAAAGGCAATTATCCAGTTGCTTAGGTAAATCAGAATTTCACTCCCATGACTACTGTGTTCTCATCAAAACTACTGTCACTACTCTGGAAGTAGTTAGACACAACTACATTTTTGTATGAAGTCTGTGGGAGCAGCTAGTCTGCACAGAACTTGAGTGTCTTACTAGGCTTCAAAGACCCTGACATTGGCTAGAATAACCACTCCTTCCAGGAAACCCATCTAAGCGGAAAAGGGGGCAGCACACTTCTTGTACATAGACCAAACAGAAAATATTTTAGATCTTGTAGCCCATATAGCCTCTGTTGCAGCTACTGAACTCTGCTGTTGTAGTGCAAAAGCAGCCATAGAGTATATGCAAGTGACAGTGGCTGCCTTCCAATAAAGCTTTATTTATGGACAATGAAATTCACACTTCATATAATCTTAATTTTTTATGAAATATGGTTCTTCTTTTAATATTCAACTATTTAAAAATGTAAAAGTCATTCTTAGCTTGCAAGACATGCAAAAAAGCAGGTGGCTGGTTGGATATGGCCTACAGACTGTAGTTTTGCAGTCGCCTTCTACTTCCCATAGTCTTATCTCACAGTTTCACAGGACTTTAATCTGGCTCAACTTCACACTACCTTTTCTTTCAAACCTCTTCCATTCTGCTCTCTGTACCTCTAGCAGTGACCAGCGACTCCCTTATCTCCTCCCTCTTTTCTTGGATAGATACCTCCCTCTCACTGTCATGGAGTCTAAGGGTATGCATTCCACTGACCCACCCTATCAAGTGGAGGCTACTGATGTATTTTATTGTTTGTTGGTATCTTTGTTTTCTAGTGAAATTTCTAGACTCCATCTTTATAAAATCCTGTACCTAATTGCACACTCCTTTGCCTCACTACACATCTGTTCTACTGACCTCCTGGTCATCCCTTCCCATTCATTGAACACCTTTGCTCCTGGCTTAGAGTCTTAAACTCCATGCCACCTCCAACCTATCATTCTCAGTGAATTTGTTGTCCAGAAACATAATCTATCAAAAACTTGATTCTCACATTATTTATCCCTTATCTCCAATGAGTTTCTACTCTGCTCACTTCAGTGACCTACTTCACACGCACACATGTAACTCATAAGAAACTGTACCACCTCTGAAGTCATGAATCTGAGCATCTCATCTCACTTTGTCCATGACTTCATATCTTTGCCTACACATTTGCCCAATGACTTTATGGAAACCATTATTCTATTTCCCTGAAGCCTCAAATCCACTGAGACAACACTTTTTACTCTTTTTTTGTTTGACATCCCTTTTGATAAAACTTAGGTTTTTATGACCCATCACTGTAGTCTCTCACTGGAAAATACTCACAATTATTTCACATCTACCTGTACATTATACTAGCCTGAGGAAGCCCCATTCTACGTAGATCCAGATATCTGTCTTCTCTGTGTTTACTCTAGGAGTATCACACAAAGAGGAGCCTGACTTCACCAGACATTCATCACAAATAAGCTCTCACCAATGCTCTGGAATTTTACAGTGTTTCTCTGATAACCAGACTCTCCTACTCTCAAGGTTCATTTTTCTTGTTCACTCTCTTCAAACACCTCACTTCCAGGTCATCATCTCTCTGATGATGATCTGTGCCATCCTCTGATGATGATATGCTAATGAGGGGGACCCAGAAGCCACCAGGCAGTATCACTCTTTTTTTCACAATCAAATCTACAGACCTCTATATCTGTGCCTATCATCACATTGTCTCCTGAGTTGTAGAAAATGACCCATCATTGTAAACTTTTACTAGAGGGTACCCTCAACTCCTCTTCCTCTTCTCCTGCCCTCTAACTGAACAGCTGTCTGTCTCCTCTCAAAAAAAAAGGTCTTCCTTATGATCTATAATTTCTTCCATTTTCACTTTTTTGAGGACATCATTCCGTTTTATTTATTTATGCCTCACAGATTTTTTAAAAATTATTTTTAAAGGCACCATTCCCGGCAGTTACTCCAATTGACTTTGTTTAACTGATAAAAATCAGTTTGCTATCCCAGTCTTAGTTCCTAGCTGTAATCCACTCAGATTTTTTTCACCTTTTAAATGTCTGTTTTAACATTACTCCTCTCTTGACACTGTTCCACAACCCTAAGCATCTTGAAACTATTGTCCAAATGTGCCATCTCAAATTCTTTTTTTCCCTGTTTTTAGGGAGAGAGAGCACTAGTGTGGTGAAAGGGCAGAGGGAGAGAGAGAGAGAGAGAGGGAGAGAGAGAGAGAGAGAGAGAGAGAACCTTAAGCAGGCTCAATGCTCAACACAGAGCATACTGTTGAAGCAGCCTCTGGACTTTCTAATTTAAAAAATTATTATCTATTCAATATTTTCCAATAACACTACCAGGTAGGTACAGCTGATACAGTAAACACCAAATAAACATAAATTATTACATAGTGTATCATGGCTTAACCCCTCTTTCTTTCTTTACCACCTTTTCTTTAATATATTTCTGTACTTGGCTCAGGCCTCACTAAAAACAAAACAAAACAAAACAAAAAAAAAACAACTTGTAATTCCAGGAGAATGTCATCTTCTCTTTGGTCCCTGGTTTTACTCATGCTATCACCTAGAAACACTTTCTCTCTCAGGCTGACTTATCCATTTCCTTCAGGTCACAACTTAGATTTCATCTCATATGGGAATCCTTCCTCAACCTTTCTTTTTTAATGTTTATTTATTTGTTTTGAGAGAGACAGAGACAGAGACAGAGACAAAACACAACTGAGGGAAAGACAGAGAGAGGGAGAGCGAGAATCCCAAGCAGGCTTTGTGCTGTTAGCATGGAGCCTAACACAAGGCTCCATCTCAGGAACTGTGAGATCATAACCTGAGCTGAAATCAAGAGTCAGATGCTTAACTGACTGAGCCACCCAGATGCCCCTTTCTTTAACCTTCCTGGTGCCCCTGGAATAACACCTTATCCCTCTCTTCATCGTATGTCATAAGTACCCAGGTTTTTTTTTCCTACCTTAACACTTATAATATCATATTGAAATGGTCTGGTTATTTTTCTGTTTCTCCCTTCAGATTAAAAGTCCACTAAGAGCAGATAATAGCATCTGTATATGTAGCACATAGTGTTCACAATATATAGTTGTTAAATGAATGAAGGAATGAATTAATATATTAGCTGATATGTTCCCTGCTGTCAGTAAATTTATAGCTAACTAGGTCCACACTAATTCTCTGTCTATATCTGTATGGACAGAATTTTTTTCAAGTAACCCACTTTATAATCAAATGCATATTCAGGGCTGCCTAACAAAAAAATCTGCCCTTATTAAATTCTTTAATAACACATGACATACATACCTGATTTTAGTCCCATTTTCTATTACTCCCAGCTTCCATCTTTCTTACATCACTGGTTTACCGGTGGGGGATGTGTGTTTGCTGACATTACCCAAAAATTACACATTCATGGTGATTATTTAAAAAATTGGACTCATCTTAGTCAATTATTGTTATTATTATTATTATCATTATCATTAATCCTCTGCAGGACTTGCATTTCCAGTTAAGATGGAGTAAGCTCACTGTACCTCAAGCACACCTTACGGTCTTCCACTCATTACAGCTAGACAGAATACATTTAAAAATCATCTAATTACTCTGAAAAACAAACAATAACAGGTAGATTGGAGAGGAAAATCAAAACTTGAAGAAAGACCAAAACAGTAAATTTCCTGTTTTGCTTTGTTTCCCTTTCTTTTTCAGCATAAATGCAGAGCAGCCAGAATCCTGAAATGGTGTGATATATGCAAACTGAGAAAAGATAAGCCCTCTCTTCTGGGTCTGAGGATGAAGACAGGGGAAACTTGCAAGATGGGGAGAGCAAGGGACATTCTCTGTTGTTTTGTTTTGTTTTTTGCTGTTTCCCTTCTTGGCTCTGCCCTGAGGTAAACCTCAGTCCTGCAGCTGCAGTCCTGCAGCAAAAATGGTAGTGGCAGTAGTGACCACAAAAACACCTAAAACTTAAAAGAAATAATTTTCTTTATGACCAAAAGAACTAAGGAAAAGGACCCCTGTGGTCTGAAAAATGTGAAGGAATTTCCATTACATATTTTTTCTTCCTTTTGTCCTCTTTCACTGCTTTGCCCCAGAGTTTGACTCAGACACAGGAAGTTAGAATCATTAAGGAAAGTCTAATAATTTTGTTTTCTAGGCAGAGGGCAAGAAAAGGGGACCATGAGTGCTAGAGAGTAGGAGGAAATCACAGAGAAGGGAGCTCAAGAAAGGGGTCACGTAAACACTGTGTAAAACCTCAAGTTCACCTCTGAACATCTGTGGAACTCACTCCAAACAGCATACCCAAAGTTTCAATAACTGAAGTCTTGTTTAACCCAGAGTCCTAGTTAGCCAATGGAAGACATATCTTAATAACACTGTGAAGACTTTGGAGTAGAACTGGCATTGGAACCACAGACAGCAAAAAGAGGGTCAATATTTGTGGCATGGACCAAACTGAACTAATAGGCTGTAAAAATAGCCAGTTCTATCTCTGAGCAGATTACTGAAGGGATTTTTATAAAATCTAGAGCCTACTAACCTAATATTCCAAGCATGTGGGGCATGATCCAAAATCACTAACTATACAAAGAACAAGGAAATTCTCGACAACTCACAAGGCCAAAGACAACAGAAACCAACCCTCAGAAGTTCTATATGTTGCAAATATCAGACTTTCAAGCAGGTAGTATCTAGGGCCCATGAAATAAAAATGAATACTTTTGAAATGAACATATACATTTTCAACAGAAAACTTCTAGTTTTATAAAGCTTGACTACAAAAGGGCAACATAATAAATGTCTTGGGGTGATGGGGCTGTTGTGTATTCTGTTCAGTTTTAGTGGTGAGGAACATGTTAAAATTTATAGAAATGTATACCTAAAAAAAAAGTAACTAACTTTAGCAGTTAATACAGTGCATGGTACAACATAAGTGCCAAACAAATTATATTTCATAAGTCAAAGTCTTGGATGTTCCCAAGCTTAGAGCTCTTCTTAAAATTTACTTGTTCTTTAAATTTAAGTAAATCAGGATTTTCAGTGCACGGAGAAACTCAAGTTTCCTTCAAATAATTGGGGATATTTTGGGAAACTCATAGCCCTTTTTTCTTCTGTGGTTCTTGGTTCTGGATTCTACTAAGAATCCCATTCTCCACTCTGTGCTTTGTGTCCTGTCCAGGCTGTCTCCCCTCTACACTGATTGGTAGAACTGTCTGCTTCAGTTCCCAGGGAAACACTAACTCTAGTCTCTGTGTATAGCACACAATTCAAAGGGTTTTTGACAAAAAAAGGAGAATATATTTCACAAAGCATATAAAGAACTAAAATTTCACTTTTAAACAGTCTTGCCTCCAGGGATAAAATACATTGTCCCTGCCAAACACATAAATGTATACTGAATGACTAGCCTTAATTATTACTCAATATTCTTAAAAATAGACATGTATTCACCCAGGACATCTTCAGAGCACTGTGTTTTTCCTTTTATTCGCATACACCATGTACTCTCTTTGGGCATGCACATAGACCCCAAAGTGTAAGCTAATAAAATTGAAGGCCTATTTGGGACACACTCATATGCATGCTCACATATACACATATGTTAGCACATTTTATTATTTATATATTTAGCAGAATACTTATATTTGTCATTTATTTTCCTTTAAGTCTATTTTTCAGATGTTCTATATTGGGAAGCATTCATGGAATCATAAGTCCTTAATTCATTTGCACTTGACTTCCTATAATCATATTCTCTAGTGGTTGTTCAGTCTCCCAAATCCCTTTCTCAATTCTTTTTAGTGTATTATGTTTTCTTATAAACCAGATGTTTTTTTTTCCCCCTAGGAAATCACATAACTTCAACCTCATACACACTCACAGCTTGACACATACACAGCTAGCTCAAGGGCCCTGTGCTCAGTCACATGCACACTGGGCCTGACACACAGGCCCAATGCTGGGTAAAGAAGCTTCCCCAAAGGGATGGAGAAGGGAAGCACAGGGAGGCTGGAGAGAGGGAAATACAAGAAAAGGAGTGGGAAGAGGAGATGGAAATGGTGTCTGTAGGGCAAAGACAGAACAGAGGCTTGCCACAGGAACTGGGCAAGAGCTGAATGTTTCATTTGCAGCCACCATTATTGGCAGGAAAATATCCACTTTCCCTCATAAGTCCCTCATTTAACAGGGAAGGCCTATTTTAGTCTTGCCCATCTTGGCCTCCTTTCCAGCCCTCTTAGCTGAAAGCACTGTCAGTCCCTGAGACCAATTTAGAACAGGGTGCTGTGAAGAACAGCCTAGAGAAAAGGTTTAAGAAACTATCGAGCATATTAGATGTTTCTTTTTTTTCTTTTTTTTCCCCCAATCCTCCAGGAAAATACACATGATGCAAATATTTTTTTAAATGCCAAATTTTCCATCCAAATTCATGCTCAAACTTTAATAGGCATAATATTCCATCTTCCCAAGGTGTGTGATCTCTGATCAGAAGGCTGTCATAGTCGCCTTTCTGTATAGAGACATTGGGCATCAAACCCTGAACTAGGACAGTCTATGGAGCTCATTACCTTGAATCACTCACCTACAGCTACTGTGCTGGCCAAAGTAGGTAATGACCTTACTCACTTGTAAATAACTAAGAATAGAATAATAGCCAGAAGTTTAATTCATACACTATATGATAGGAATTGCCCATGCTTTGTTTTGTTCCAAGTACATACAATAATATTAAGGCATGTTACTGCAGGTATGTAACCCTGGATCTATCCGAACAATTAATTAAAAATCATGCATACCAGGGCATCTAGGTGGTTCAGTCAGTTGAGCGTCTGACTCTTGGTTTTGGCTCAGGTCATTATCTGATGGTTTTATGAGTTCAGGTCCTATGTTGGGCTTTGCACTGATGGCATGGAGCCTGCTTGAGATTCTCTCCCTCCCTCTCTCTGCCCCTCCCCCACTCATTCTGCTTCTGTCTCTCTCAAATTAAAAAAAAATCATGCATACCATATAAATACGTAGACACACACACACACATACACACACCACTTGTATTCAACAAGTTACAGGTAAACACAGGCATTCATAGGTATAAGATTTTGTGTAATTTCTCTTTTAAATTCAGTAAGTGTTCAATTTATCATTTTACCTGCCCTAATATGTTTTAAACCATCTTCTTTCTGCTGGAAACATAAAGGAGAAAATCATCCACGCTCAGTATAAATATCCCAAGTTATGAGTTAGTCTAGTTAGAATTAATGATGCTAACTGTATCAGAGATCAGATATTCTTTGGAAAACATGAGATTTTCACATCATAAGCTGATCATGGAGAATATTTCTGCTCAGGGAGCTGTTTTAGACAAAATCCTCGACCTGGGGGTGGAGTTCTTGGTTTGTCATCTGAAAGCTCCTAATAATCACTCTTATCCGTCACCATAAAAAATGTGTCTTTATGTAAACTTGGAAACCAGAACAATTTATAAGTATTTCAAGTTACCCATTCGCTTCCAGACACAAGCTATTCCCCAAACAGCTCTAGCTCAGCTACACTTATGACAAGAGAATTTCTGAAGAATATTTCATGGAGATTTTTAAAATGTTAACAACAATGCAAATATCGATGTCTCAGCCAGTCAATATCAAAATTTATAGTCCTTCAATATAAACACTGAGCCAGGCTCCCTATTGGTCAATATTTGCACTCAGGTAAATAAATCTTTATACTGACTTCAGCAGATGTCAATAGCTACTTATTCCAGATAAGTAAAAGTAAAAACAGGAAGCATTATTTATTTTTTGAGGTAAAATAGCAACTAGTTACATAAAGGCCCTGCAGCATTTCTGAAATATCAATATGTAGTCATTTTTGGCAAATAAAATATAACTGTATTATAAGATGTGGGCTTAAAGCACACTGGTTGAAATTTTAGAAGTAGGAGTTAATAAAAATAAATTTCATCTATGTTATTAATATCACAATGCTGTTTTTTAAGACTTGAAATAATTCTCAGCTTTCTTGTTCTTTTCATC
This sequence comes from Neofelis nebulosa, assembly GCF_028018385.1. Lineage (NCBI taxonomy): Eukaryota > Metazoa > Chordata > Mammalia > Carnivora > Felidae > Neofelis > Neofelis nebulosa. The sequence continues at coordinate 28,835,657 of NC_080791.1, read as the reverse complement.
ATGAGTGAGGTTAATTTTTGATATTATTCATAACTATGAGAATTTTCAAAGAGATAGTCCCGAATGCTTTCTAGATTATGTGATTGACCCTTATTCTAAACCTAAAAGAAAAATATGCCCATGCTTGACCTATATGTGAGTGACCACATACTGTCTTGTCATCCTTCAGGTTTTATGTTTCATGCCTTGGAATCAGGCTTCACAGATGATTTCTGGGCATCAGGATTCTATATTTCTACATCTCTAATAAGAATAAACGGGGGTTATGTTTATGAAAGAAGGTTCTCCTACAGTCTCTTGGGTGGGCAAGGACCTCTTCCTCTATAAGACACAATAAACAGCACCCAGTGGAAAGTCAACAAATATTTCTGTGTTATTTGCATAAGTAGAATTGTGAAAAAATATTTTTCAACTATTTTCCTTTTGGGGGCACACTGGGCTTTCTGTATGAACAGAATTTATTTACCTAGACACTATCAGGTACTTGCTTAAAAATAATCATACACTGATAAAGGTAGCAATGTTACTTCCCTATAAGAGTTCCCGCATCCTTCAAGCTTGTGATTATGCTTGAGTAATTGGTGTGTGGACTAACAGAAAATTTAACCAATCTAAATGTGGCCATGCTCCAAATCACCCCTGATCACACCCAGAGTTGTTCCTTTACAGCTGTTAGCAGAATTCAGTTACTAAAAAAGTGATACTCTGTGGTGATGTGGCACTCTTAAAGCAGCGTATGTCAAATGAAATTAAATGAAGATTTATGCCCATTATAAAAATGTCTACAATGCAATAGAGGCCAAAAGAAAAAAAAAGTGATAAGAGCTGCTAAAAGTGGAATGTTATTTGTCTCAAGACTAATTTTCCAGCATAGTCTGTGTAGGCTCGTGGGCAATGGTAGCCAACTCTGTAGGAGGGTGAAGATCTATTTGTTGCTTTGGAATCTGGGTGCTGTCTATACAACCAGAAGCAAATAGAGGCAGATTCCCAGAGAATCCACCAAAGGAATACTGTTAGAACAGCATGACAGTCTCCCAGGCCTGAAATCTCATGATACTACATTACTATTTTTCTTTGAGATATGAATGTCAACAGCCTTTTAAATTAATCAAGAGAGTTTTAACAGCAAACTTCAAATTTACCTACTTGAATTATGTAAATCACAATTCTGGCCCAGAAGAATGTCTCTAATGACCCCAGCTTAGATCCATGCAATGCTGGCACATACCTCAACAACCTCTTAAAGACACTAGTGGACACCTATAATAGTTTATTGCTTATTTATTTAAAACTCAACACAAATCTTCTGAAGACCTACCAGGAGCTAGAAATAGATAATGACCTGACAACAGTGACTGGCATGTAACAGGAGATACCAATAATTATTTGTTAATAGAATTAATAATTAAGAAATTACTGAGGCAGAATTCTAGCATTAAGAGGCTTACAGCCTCTGGAGAATTATGTAATGCAACCATTATAACACACTGGGATATTTTATACTGGAAGTGTGTAAAGGAAACAATGCAATCAGAGTATTGCATCCACAAGACTATAGAGTTCTTCTCTCTATAGTTAATTCTGGTGGGTTCGTATCTGTGGGGGGGCAGTGGTAAAGGGAATTATTTATCAGGGAAATATTCACAGAAGAGGTAACATTTATTTTAATTTTTATTTTTGAGAGAGAGAGTGAGAGAACACTAGTGGGGGAGGGGCATAGAGAGACGGAGAGGATCCAAAGAGGGCTTCGCACTGACAGCAGAGAACCTGATACAGGGCTTGAATGCAGGAATCACGAAATCATACTTGAGACAAAGTTGAAGTCAGATGCTTAACCAACTGTGCCACCCAGGAGCCCCAGAAAAAGGTAACACTTAAATTGAGATTTTATTTTTATTTATTCTTTTGAGATTTTAAAATGTCAAACATAAACAAAGAGCCTGGAAGACAAGGGGGAAAGGATTCTAGGAAACTGGAATAGTATGTGCAAAAGCACAGAGACAGAAAAAGCAGTATTTTGAGAGGTGTTTATAAATCAATTGTTGATCCCAGGGCTTAAAGTGAAATAGTGGAAAGAATAGTGGGCATTAAGGGTGGGCATTTGGGTAGAGATCTAAATATGACAGACAAAAAGGTTTTAGGATATTCTTAAGGAGCAAGGGAAACCATTTATAAAATTGGAGCAAGAGAAGAACAAAATGAGATATCTATGATAGTGCCCTCTACCAGCAGAACGGAGGACGAAGTAGAGAAGCACAGGTCTAAGAGACAAAGAGATCAGCAAGAGAAATAGTGAATGATCCTGGTAAGGGACAACCTGTGCCTCAACTAGCAGTGGCAGTGGTAATGGAGGGAAATTAATGTATTGAAAGGATATTCAGAAGGGTTTGAAGTGCTTCTAAAGGACTTGGACTCAGAAACTAAAAAGATATGTCAAATAAAAAGAGGGAAGCTAAGTTAACTGATACTTTTCTGTGTGAGACAATAGGACAGTAGTGCCATTCCCTGTAATAAGGAATACAAGAAGCAAATGATGGACTCCAATTATAAGTTTAAAGTGGCTGTAGGCATTAAAATGAGAATGTCTTTTAAATAGTTAGATATTTGGATTTGGAGCTCAGGAGTGGAGCCTGAACTATGCAGACCTCCTTCTTTGGTTGTTCACTGCAGCTGCACATTGGTGGTATTTATAGTTTATAGTAGCTGGGGTCTGGAATGAGATGAAAGGAAAAATGTCATAGGGGATATATATATATATATATATATATATATATATATATATATATATCTCACATCTTCTTTATCTATTCATCAGTCGATTGGGTTCTTTCCATAATTTGGCTATTTGTGCTCCTTTGAGTCAGCATTTTTGTATCCTTTGGATAAATACCTAGTAGTGCAATTGCTGGGTTGTAGGATAGTTCTATTTGAAGTTTTGAGGAATTTTTGTTTTCCAGAGTGACTGCACCTGTTTGCATTCCCACCAAAATGCAAAAGTGTTCCCTTTTCTCTGCAGCCTCACCAGCATCTGTTGTTTCCTGAGTTGTTAATTTTAGCCATTCAGACAGGTGTGAGGTGGTATCTCATAGTGGTTTTGATTTTTATTTCCCTGATGATGAGTGATGTTAAGTATCTTTTCATGTGTCTGTTAGCCATCTGGATGTATTCTTTGGAAAAGTGTCTATTCATGTCTTCTGTCCATTTCTTCACTGGATTACTCTTTTGGGGGGTGTTGAGTTTGACAAGTTCTTCATGGATTTTGGATACTAGCTCCTTTCTTTATGTCTTTATTTTGCAAATATCTTTTCCCATTCCATCAGATGCCTTTTAGTTTTGCTGATTGTTTCCTTTACTGTGCAGTTTTTTATCTTGATGAAGACCCAATAGTTCATGTTTGCTTTCATTTCCCTTGTCTTAGGCAACATGTCTAATAAGAAGTTGCTCTAGCCAAGCTCAAAAAGGTTGTTGCCTGTTATCCTCTAGGATTCTGATGGTTTCCTGTCTCATAATTAAGGTTTTCATCCCTTTTGAATGTATTTTTGTGTATCATGTAAGTGGCCCAGTTCATTCTTCTGCCTGTTGCTGTCCAGTTTTCCCAACACCATTTGTTGAAGAGATTGTCTTTTTTCCACTGGATATTCAAGAAAAAAAGTTAATGAGGGAAGAGGATGCTGAGACTGTTATGAGGCTAAGGAAGTAATGTTTTCTGCAGATCTCTGGACAATGTCTCCATGTCACACTGACTTTTGACAATCCCCTCAATGAAGGGCAGAGTCAATAATTCCTTCTCCTTATATCTGGGTGAGATTGTATTACAGCTTCACTTTTTCTGTAGGAACCCAGTAGTCCTGCTGTGAGGAAGCCCAAACAAGGCCATGCAGGGACTCCACATGTAGGAGTCTGGCTGACAGCCTGACAGAGGTCCTAGCCAAAAATCAGTATGAACAATTACACAGGTGAGTGAAAATACCTTGAGGTGATTCCACCCTCCTAAGCTGTCTAGTCAGCCTTGCCTTCAGGTCTTCTCAGTCACAGAGCTGAGGCAAGCTGGCCCCATTGGCTTCTGTCCAAATCCCTGACTCAAGGTATCTATGAGTGTAATAAAATGGTTGGTTTACACCACTAAGTTTGGGGATAGTTTCTTAGCTGCATGGAACAGAGGCAAAGTAAAGGAATAGAAATCCAAAAGAAATCGAGCAGTCTATAAACACTACAAAGAAAGGCAAACAGTTGAAGTAAGGTGAAGAGGTGTCTATTAGATTTGGCATCTATAAAACATGTGGTGGTCTGAGTTTCTCCCAGTGCAGGGTGAGTTAAGAAATTATACCCTTGTGAGTTAAGCAGTGAACATGGCCCAAGGAAGATGAAGCAATGAAAGCAGACCGCTATTTCTACAAGCATCTCTCTTATCTTTCAACAATTGATGATTTGACAGTACCAATATCTTTATAATTCTCAATTATCCATCATGAAAAATTAATTGTGAAATATGTTACTCATTTTTTGGAACTCAGGAGATAAAAATCCCCCAACCAGAATTTACCTATTTGTTTGAAAATTTTAGGACATTTGATTGATATTTTTAAAAGACTTTTAAATATGGTATACCTAGCACTAGGTTTTTACAATGATCAATATTCTGAAAACCTCACTGTAGTTACTACCATTGTTTGCTGTAATATTTTAAAGTAACCCCCAGACATTATATCATTTTCTCTGGAAATACTTCAGAATATATCCCTAAAAAGTAATGCTTTTGATATTACATTACCAAATATTATTATGCATTTGATAAAATTAATAATAACCCCTTATAGTGATTGAGTTTTGATTCAAGTATTTGAGGACCTTTTTTTCTTTTTCTTTTTCAGGACCTACTGTGTCAGGCATTGGGCTAGAAACTAAGAGCTATATAAGTGAAGAAGAAGAAAAGCAAGTCAGAGGAAAAACTGCAAAAGATGTTAAGTCATTCTTCAGATACCACAATATCATCCTTTAATCCCTTTTATAGTCATAAATAAAGGCCTTCTCCTTCAATACCTGGTCATCTCATACCCACACAGCATATGCTCTGGTCTTATCTCCTGTTCAGGAGAAATGTACTCTTAGAAAAATATCAAGCAATGGTAAAGTCATTAAATCATAAGTCACTTGAAAAGTAAATAATAAATTAACAATGAGAGAATGAAGTCTTCTGGTTTAAGTATGAAACAAGGCAAGAATAATATGTCAGGTGTCTCTAAGACCACTTTCATATTAAAGGGTTCACTAGAAGCATTCACAGGACTCAGCATGTAGCTGTGCTCATGGCTGGGATTTATTAAAGAGATGTAATAAGGATATATAGCTGAGTCATAAAGGAAAAAGACACAGGCAGAGTCAGAAGGAATTCATATGAGGCTTCTATATACTCCCTTCCTCCCATGAAGGGTCGCATAGAGCACAGTCTTTCCCCAGCAATGAAGATACAGCAACATGTGTGTAATATTTCTGCCTAAGGAAGCCCATTAGAGACAGTGCCCATAGTTTTAATTATGGACTGGCACCCTCTGCATACTATATATCAAAATTCTAGACTCTCATAAGGAAAACAGATGTGCAGAATAAAACTCATTGTAAAACAGTCTAGGCACAGTGAACCTTCCTTATCAGTTAAGGTAAGTTTAATGTAAGTATAGGAACTAGTTACCAATCCAGAAGAAAAGCAAACTCAACTTAAAGCAAGAACAAGGGACACTATATGCTAACTAATTTGGAAGTAAATTAAAGAAAAAATCATAATAAAATTAAAAAAAACAAGCACAAGGGAGAAAGTAATAAAAAATATGGAATATATTAATAAAATAGGGAATAGAAAGCAATAAACAAAGTCAATAAAACAAAAAGTTAGTTCTTTGACAAACGTTTAGAAAGAGTGACCAGGAAAATAGAGGGAAATGACTCAAATTATTAACATCAGGAATGAAAGAGGAGCCAAACTTACAGGAAAAAAAAAGATCACAAGGGAATACTATGAATAGTTATACGCCAATAAAATAAGTAACATATGAAGTGAAAAAATCCACAGAAAGATAAAAACTATTAAAACTGACTCACAAAGAATTAAAAAAATACGAATAGACCTACAACAAGTAAAAATTTTAATTAGTAACTAAAATTTACTCACAAAGAAAGGCCAGGCCCATATGGCTCTGTGAGTGAATCTGCCAAATAACTTAAGAAGAATTAATATAAGTTCTTTACAAATTCTTTAAAAAAAGAACACTTCCTAACTCATTGTATGAAGCCAGTATTACCCTAATTCCAAAACCAGACAAACATATGACAATAAAAGAGAACTGCAGACCAATATCTGTCACAAGTATAGATGTGGAAATTTTCACAAATAAATGCAAGCAGCTGAAATCCAGATTCATGCAAAAATGAATATACACTATGACCAAATGAGATTTATACCAGGAACTCAAGATTGGTTCAATATCTTTAAATCAATCAATGTAATATACCAAATCAACAGAATAAAGTACAAAAAATGCATGATCATGTCGATAGATCAGAAATAGTATTTGACAAAATCCACCACTCCCTTCTGATAAAAATACTCAACAGACTGGGAATAGGAGGAAATTTCCTCAACCTGATAAAGTAGATCTATGAAAAGCCCACAGCTAGAATCAAACTTAACGTGAAAGACTGGAAGCTTTTCCCCTTTTTTTCACATTATTAGCTGTGAAGAAATTGCAAATCATAACCACAGTGAGATAATACTTCATATCCACTAAGATGGTTAGTATTAAAAAGATGAATAATAACAAGTGCTGATATGGATACTAAAAAAAAAAAAAAATTGAACCCCCCTATGCACTCTGGTGAGAATCTAAAATAATGCAGCAACTCTGAGAAACGTCTCTGAAGGTGAAGCATAAGACTACCATATGAACCAGCAATTCCATTCCTAGGTATATACCCCAAAAGGAATGAATATATTCAAAAAACTTACACACAAAAGGGCACACCTGTATTGTTTACAGTAGTGAAAAAGTGAAAAAAAAATGCCCATAAGCTGGTGAATGGATAAATAACACGTGGTATATCAATACAATGGAATGTTATTCCATTATGAAGAGAAATGAAGCACTGATAAATGTCACAACATGAATGAACCTTGAGAACATTTTGCTGTTCTTGGAACATTATCCATTCCCTATTCTACAGAGTTGTTGCACAGATTGAACTATATGAGGACTATATAACTATCTGCCCTATTGGACGGGATTGTTACAGCTAAATATCTTATTAACACAAGTCTACACAGAGAAGTACCACAGCCTACTGAAATATTTGCAATTTTCTGTCGGGGTAGATGGTGCAATGGTCTCCTAGCCAGGGAAGCATGTTAGCCTGCAAGTTAGAGCTTGTGCATTCTGTTTCCATCCAAACTCAAAGCGAAGATTTACCTTTGGTTATTAACTTAAAAAATAAAATCACTAGTATTTCCCTCTCTATCCTCTACTCCAGATCTTCAGATCTGCAATAGAACATAAGTCTAAATGGAAGACAAATTCTAAAGCACATAAAACAGTTGGTAGCTTTTCCTTATTTTATTTCTTATGCTATTCTGTGTTCTCGGCTTTTCTGATTCAGAGCAGTATCTTATACTTCCTCCTGAGTTTTCTCTCTTTGCTTCACACAGCAGACACCCTTACATTTAATTCAACTGAACAGAGTCAGCCTGCAGATTCAATTTTATTTTCCCCTCACACCCTTCACGTTGCTTTTGCTCTGGAATACAGGGGATAAAGGCATCAGGAGGAATGGAGATCCTGATGATCTTTCGATTATGTCTGAAGCTCAGCCATCATAACTGACCATGTCTGAGTGATCACTTCAGATCACTCAATAAATACAGCTGCTTTCTCTGACCTTTGTTAGACCCCTAACCCAGATTCAATATTATTTTTTTTTCTATTAGAGATGTCGTTAATAACATCACTGTCCCCTAGCAAACTGGGACTTTTTTTTAACTACAAAATTAGCATTAGCCCATACTACCTTTAAAAACAGTGCAGGTTTATCCTAAATTCATCTCTCCCCCCTAAAGACATGCACATTCTCACGCATACACACACACACACACACACACACACACACTCTTGAATTAGTAATCAACACCGTTAGCCAAGCCTAAACATATGGGCAGCCTCTTCTCTCACCAAACAAGAACTTATGCCAACCTTTTAAAACAAAAATAAAACATGATGCCGGAGGTGTTTGATTATTATATGTGTGCTGCTAAATTTTTATTGAACTGTTCATGGAGTCTGAAGTCCTCATTTGAAAAATTACACAATATCTACTTTGCATGTTTGTGATTTAGATCAAAATAACATAATAAGGTGCATTTAACCAGCATAGTGCCTGTCATGGAGAGACAGTCGAAACATTTTCCTTTTCCTTGTAGTTATACAGACCTACTTTAGGTTTGTGATCATCAAGAAAATATAAGGCTTCCAAAAGTTTACCTTAGAAGACACACCTGTCGGTTTTTCTTTTAATATGTGAAATTTATTGTCAAATTGGTTTCCATACAACACCCAGTGCTCATCCCAACAGGTGCCCTCCTCAATACCCATCACCCACCCTCCCCTCCCTCCCACCCCCCATCAGCCCTCGGTTTGTTCTCAGTTTTTTAAGAGTCTCTTATGCTTTGGCTCTCTCCCACTCTAACCTCTTTTTTTTTTCCTTCCCCTCCCCCATGAGTTCCTGTTAAGTTTCTCAGGATCCCCATAAGAGTGAACACATATGGTATCTGTCTTTCTCTGTATGGCTTATTTCACTTAGCATAACACTCTCCAGTTCCATCCACGTTGCTACAAAGGGCCATATTTCGTTCAGAAGACACACCTGTTGGAAACATGTCTTTTGTATTTATGTATCTCCAATGTCACACTGGCACTGCACTTTACATACTGTAAGCGCTCCATAAATATTCATTAAATTCATGATTTGGTAATAATGTAGGTATGAACCCTTGGGTGCATGTTCCAGTCTCAGACTTTTAAGAGCTTCATGCCTAATAGAGCCAAGGGGGACAGAGTACTCTTAGTGATGTATTTGACTATTTTTCCCATATATTGGTTTCTTTCCTGCATGTTGAAGAAGCATCCACTTGGACTCCATAGGGGGGGCTTCATACATAAGGTATGATTTTCCATGAGTGTTTAAGTGAAGAAAAAATAGGCATCTGGGCAAAGTTAGAATGAAAATTTGTTCCAAGAAAATGCCTATGATCAGGATTTTGGCATGTATTTGAAACCTACTGAATGTGGGTAAAGACAGTGAGTAAGCGAGATTATGTAAATTCCAGTAGATTTAAGGAGAGTGGTATAACCAAAGGGTGACAAATATGTATATCTAAATGATAACTTGTCTTCCAATGATCTTTACAATATTTTAGCAGCAGCATCTAAGTAAGTAAGTATAATATATTACACTGTGTTTTTCAAATTAATTGATTTTGTACTCCCAGACTGTACATTTAGCCTTTCATCTACTGAATCTTTGCTATGAGACTAAACGAGATTTCATAAGGAGAACTACTTTGATCTAACTACTCCAGGGAAAAGAAATACCATATATACATATAAGATACTGCCTGTCCTTATTACAAGGTGCTAGCACATGAAAATTATGATAAATGGTGAATGCCCTCCATCTTGACTCATGTTACCTGAGCATCCTGTGGGATGTTTTCATCACAATTTGGTATGCCAACCTTCCCTGATGAGGACTAACAACCCCTAATGTTTGTTACTCTCTAAAAAGATCATTTGGCTTCAAATGAAACAAATTACAGTCAAACTCTATTAATGCACTTCTCTGGTTCAGATTTTAAGTTATCCAGCCATTACATATGCTTACTCCAAAACAAGTGACCAAAATCTATCTCCACACACACCTGTAGCTTTTCTCTCGGTAACCCTTCCCACCTGCCCCCAAACTGTCAGGAGCATATTAGATCCATATTACTGACAAAAATTGGAAATCCAGAAGTCTTCACTCACAAAGGTCTAGGGCCCCAAGATTCTCTTTCCACCTCCATGTCTAAATAGCTATAAAACCTTGTTCAAATCACATAATCCTTCCAGTCTTCGAGTTCTCTATCTTTAAAACTTAGATCATGCTGCCATCTCAGAGGAAGAGATTAAAGGCCTCTCTCCTCATTTTATGTGGCTTCCATTTGGCCCTGATAGAGTGATCTTCATGTGAAATAATATTTGGAGGAGTCTCCAAATGGAGGGTGGGGGTTGGTACTCACTTTCTACTCACAGCAGTTTGCTCTGGCCAAATGTGCTTTTAGCAGAAGTGATCTTAGTCTGCATGACATTGTTCTGTGGCCACTACTACAACAGACCCGGGAGCCCACATACAGTGTGAATGACAAGAGGGATGACAGCCATGCCTGCACCCTGGCCAGACTGGCCCTGGGGAGTATCTGGCTTCCTAGGAGACTGGGTAACACAGCCAGAGATGTGGGGGGTTAATGCTCTGTGGTATGGGCTTCAACCAAGAAAGACTGGCCATGTGAAGGAGCCAGTTGATCAATCATCGTCCCAGTGTTTCACAGGATTCTACCGAGTCATCCCAGAGACCAGGTGACAGATGCAGAACTATGAAATTGCACCCAGCTTTAGCAAGGCAACCCTTTACATTCACCTCTCTTCCTTTTCTGCTTTGCTTCACATTTGTCTTCTTTCTTTGAGATTGTTTTCCTGAATAAGGAGTTAGCAGGTAAGATTTTGGCTCAAGGCTCTGTTTTCCATGAACCCTGAACCAAGATGGATGGAGAATCCTAACAGCGTTATTGGGTGAGAAAAACCTGCAGCTGGAGCCCACCACCTCAATTTGAGATCCAGATCTGCCATTTTCATAAGTATTTGTTATAATGTGCATCCCAGCCTCAGTTTCCTTATCTATAAAATGGGAACAATAATAATGTATATCCCCTCCAGTTGGTATTATAATTTAATGATTTATTCCCTGCACATGATATACAGGGAGACTATGCCATCAGTCATTCTCATTACCATAATCATCATAATTCTACTATTTATGTGCTTCATTCTTTCTATCCTCTTCTGTCATGTCCCCTCCTTCTTGCCCAGCTTTCAATAGATTCTGTGGGCCTCCAAATTCTTGACACTCTTTGGCTTATATTAGTCAGAATCAGTGCAAGCAAAGACTCTTAAGTAGTACAACCCAAATACTAGTTAGGTTCAAGAAGCCCTGGAGAGCTTAGGTGATTTCTGGGTAAAGTCAGAGCAGATATGATGTCCCCTTTGAGCAAGGAAAGATCTTTAGCTTATCAGAGAAGTTGGGTAATTTATCCAACATCACATTGCTTAAAAAGAGTAGATCCAGGAGTAAAACCTAGATTTGTCCACAGAAGCCGTTTCCTTTCAACCACACCAGAAGTTATTGAAGTTTATAACTTCTTAATAAAAACATCTGGGTTTTCTTAAGAGATAGTTATGCTTAACATGCTTCAGATGTATAATTTTATTTAATTTTCAGAACAATCAGAGGAGCTAAGAGTAGATTCTAGTGTCACAGTAATGGAAAGACAAATAGGACTAGGGAAGTTAAAATAACTTGCCCCATCACAGTTAGTCTGCAGGAGAGCTGATATGCTCACCTTAGCCTCTGGACTTTGATGCCAAGTCTTGTCTTCTTCCCTCTGTGTTGCCTCATTTTAACATTATAAGATTTTTCTTGGACTGTCAGTATGTAATCAGTTGCGTGTAGGGCTTCCTGGATGGAAGTGTGGATGACAAGTTTTTCCATTTTTCCCCTGCCCCCTCTCCCCACTATGCTTCTTAGCTATCCATGGAAAGTGACATTTGTAACCTCCTGCGGTCTCACAGTGACTGCCCTCTTAGGGAATAAATAGCTGGGGATTATAAACATCAGGGCAAATGATGCTACAGAGGGTCCACAACCACTCATCAATTAATGGGGCTTCCTGAACTACCTGGCACATGGCTATGTTCCCCATGCCTGGATCCACCTACTAATGACACACCAGGAAGGTCTGGGACTGTGGGGCAAGGCTGTGACCCCCTGTTACGAACCTAAAGTGGCCTGCACTTCCCTCCAGGGGTAGAGCAGAAGGAATAGTGGTAAATGCAATGAGCAGCTGCTTGAGGGAGCCTTCGGCAGTTATGTCTATTGGATAAATTGCAGACCTGAATAATGAGATAATAAAGTTGAAAACACTTGGGAAGTAAAAGTGCTATGTAAATATAAGATACCTCTGTCTTCCATGTGATGTGCCTGGAAGGAACTCTTCTTATTTTAATTCATTCATTTCTTTATGTCTTGCCTTTATTTTTTAAAGGGGTTTGAGATGGTTTACCAAGTGCACATACAGTGTACGTGTGTGTGTGAAAGCCTGCCTAAGCAAAACACAAGATATGATGAAGTCATAAAGGAAAAGATTGACAGGTTTTATTGCATACAAATTGAAAACTGTTGTATGACAAATGACATTATAAAACAAAGTAAAAGGCAAGAGACAGACCAGGAGAAAAAATACGAATACCCAATAAACATTTGAGAAATGAAAAAAAAAATTGCAGGGTAACTTGCCTAGTAACAGGGATATGCAAATTAAAGGGAGGTACCACTTCCTGCTGATCACACTGGCAGAAATGTAAAGTATTGAGAGTACCTCTTCAGAGTCAAGGATTGGGAAATGGGAACTTCCACTTGTTGGCAAGAGTGTTCATTGACATAACCCTTTTGGGGGGGACAATCTAACTGCAAATACATAAATAAACATGTCCTGTGACCAAGCAAGTCCATTGTAAGGATCCAACCAATGGAAATATTCATATATTTAATATTCATATATTGTATGCACATCATATGATATATATGTATTATATGTACATACATTACATATATATATATGTACATACACACACACATAGATATTTGTATGAAGTGATTCAGGGAAATACTCTTGGAAAGAGTGAAACACTAGAAATGACTATCACAAAGTTTAATAAGTTATAATCTGGTCATATTATGGATGGTGCAGTGCTGAACTGAATGCCATCTATCTATGTATATGCAAATAAAAAATTATATGATTTATTGTTAAGTTTAAAACATGTAGTTTTAGAGGTGAGTACAATGGAATTCCATTTACATATGGCTTGTGTGTTATGTATGCACATATGTATAATTGTACAGAAAATTTTCTAGAAGGATGGTCATTTAAACTGTCAACAGGGATGAATAAGGGTTTTTATTAATTAAACATTTTTAACTGAGCATTTATTACATTCCAAATACTATGTTGGCTATTAGGGATAGATTAATGAACAATACAGTCTTGCCCTCGGGAAGCTTATACCTTAAAGTGGGGAGACAAGTAAAATAAATACAAAAATATATAGCACAGAAATGGTGGTCAGTGCTGAGAGGTAGGAAATTATACTGGGATAGAAGTTCTGTGATGGAAAGATAAATAGATGCAGGAAACCCAGAAAAACTCTACAGAATGACATTTGAGAGTAAAACTAAAGAAATGAGGAAGTGAGCCATGTAGATATCTGGGGAAGGACAATCCATGAAGTAATAACAAGTACAAAGGCCCTGGGGAAGGATCTGCATGGTACATCTGAAGAGCAGACAGGAAGGCGATATGGATGGAATAGAATGTGCAGAGAGATAGAGGAAATGAAGCCCTAAGAGAGATGATGCAGGCTTATTCTCTAAGTGAGATGGGAAAGCACTGCAGGCTTTGGTGCAGTAGTGTAACAAGATGCAGCTCTAGTAAGATCACTGTGGGTGCTATGCCACTAATAAGCTGAAGAGGGGCTGAGGGGTAGTTGGTTATTATTAGGGTACTGCAAAAACCCAGGCAAGAGAAAAGATGCCTGGGCCACGTAGGCATTAAGTAAATACCAGTTCTCCATTACTTACCAAAAGAAGACTATGTTCTCTAATTTGAATTCTATGGGATTTCTTTTTAAATTATTTTTTAATGTTTATTTTTGAAAAAGAGGGACAGACAGAATGCTAGCCTGGGGGGGGGGGCAGAGAAACAGGGAGACACAGAATCTGAAGCAGGCTCCAGGCTATGAGCTGTCAGCACAGAGCCCAGCGCGGGGCTTGAACCCATGAACTGCAAGAACATGACCTGAGCTGAAGTTGGACACTTCACCGACTGAGCCACCCAGGAGTCCCAAATTCTATGGGATTTTTAATGGCCCATGATTTTATACTTCCTACTGCAAAATAAAAGATAAGCCTTTTAGGATAAACTGTATCCTTTGAATTAGCATTGGCACCAGCAAGGAGCAGAGATGGACTGAATTAGCAAGAGCCTGGACTGTGACATGCTGGGGATGGGAGGGGGACGGATCTAGAGAGAAGCGGAGAAAAGAGACAGACAAGGCCAGGGCAGGAGTCTGCAATCACAGCTTAAGTCCAAGAGGAAGATGGCAACCCAGGTGACACACAGGTAGAAGTAGTGAGAGAACGGCAGGGGCTGGACTTTTGAAAGGAAAGAGTAGTCATGCTCCAGGTGAGGTGCAGTCTGGGCATCAGGCCACCTGGGCATCAGCCCGAGGCAAAATAGAGTCAGGGCAGGAGGTAGAGGCAATCCTTTAGCACAGTGTCAGCAGGTCCTGCTTCCCCTGGGACTTCAGACCAAAGAACACAGAGAAATCCCAGGAAACTGGCACACTGAGAAGGGATAGGGGTCAGGGTGGGTGGCAGGTTTGCATCTGTGGGGCAAATCAGGATGCTGTTAAGGAAGAAATCCATTGGGCTAAGGTGGTGAGGGCTGCTGCCCTGCAAATGCCCCTGAAGGAAACTATTTATGCATCCCTCTGGCCAAGGCACCAGCTTCAGAGTCTCTGCAGGCAGGGTTCCCTGGATGCTGTGCAGGGAGGCAGTGGGGGGAGGCCAAAGGTACAAAATGCTGAGTGCTCACTGCATATGCCTGGATGGTCTTCAATCTTGGTGGAGGCCCGCCAATTTGGAGGCTCTCCTGTCCACTCTCAGCCTCATTAATGTGTACCCATGGAGCAAGACCTGGACTCATAGCTGACAGTGGATTCAACCCAGTCACCTGCTTCAGCTCTAAGAATTTCCAGGATAGAGTTTCTGAAACATTTCCCCACTGTGACTAGTCAAACATAATCTCTCTGCTTTCTCTCTTCCTCCACTCACAATATTTACACTCATTTCTTTTCTTGAAATCTGCATGCTCCATTTCTATTAAAACTACTTGAGTGGAAGCTCCTGCCCTACCAAAGCCTGAAACCAAACCATTCTCTAGACAATGAAGTGCAGATGTTCTATCAGTGAATGTGCTCCCATGGCCTCCCATGCTCAAATCTCCATCTTAGAAATTAAGTTGCCTTCTAAATGATGTCTCCAAATGTTGGCAATCTTAACCCCAGTTCTGCATTTATCCAGTTCTGACCAAACGCAAAAGATCCTGGGTTTTCCCTCTTCCCGTGTTGCTCCTTCTTGCCCCGTTGCTCTACCTGACCCTTCAAAGTATTGTAAGCACTGCAACAGCGAGGAGTGGCTGGTTTCCCCCAGCCACAGTGCTGGGAGTGGGCAGAGGGGGGTGCCAGGTGGACTAATACCTAGGGGGCGGGGGGTGGGGGGTATCGTTACCACCCTGACTCTAGAATTGAGAAAACTGAGGCTCAGGGAGATGAAGTAATATTTGAAGGCTCATGAAAGCTTATTTTCAAGTTCTGGAAGGTAGATGAAGCCACCTGTACTTCCTTGGTTAAAGAACAGTTTTCTCGATGAAAAGCCCACCTTTTTTCAATAGGTAAAGCAGGTGGCTTAGTGCACCCGGCCAACCAATGAACTAGCAAACCGTCTCCTCTCTTTGTCTAATTAACAGATATGCCCAAGACCATGCAGCTAGGATGATGAGAGCCAGAAAGTGAACCCAAATCCTCATTCTCCTAAGCATAAACTCTATCCATGACTCCATTCCTATATAAGCTGCAATGCCTCCTGTCTTCCTCTCCTAAAGAAGGTGAGCCTACCAGAGGTGCTCAGAAGAAAACGAGGAAAAGACTCCTATAAACAACTTTCCAAACCAGGCTGAGGATTATGATTTGCTGAGTTTGGGGCATATTTGAACAGAAGGTTCCCTGGTGTTCTATTGCCAACACCTAAAAACTCAGCTGTGCATCAGGCCATGCTCTGGAGACAAAGGGCTTTTCCATCTGGTGACCCTCTTTTGCTGCAGGTCTTTAGCCAAAACAACTCAATTTGGCCAGATTGTGAGTTAAAACATTTTTTGAAGTATTTCATAATCTAGCTGTGCCAGCTACAGACAAGTCAAATCTGAGGACATGGATTTGTACCAGATTTCCTGCTCAACACTCCTGAGTACCATACCAAAGATTTGTTACGGCCGTCTTTTATTCATCTTCTGGTCTCTGTAGCTTTTAATTATATCATCTACATTTTGAAGTAAGTAAAGTCAAACTGTCAACTTTTCTTAAAAATGAACAAACAACATTAAATATCTGCATGGTGATACAAAAAGACAACAGGATGTTTTAAGAAGAATATTATGATAAACGTCAAACTCTTAGATTCTAGTCTTGCTTCTGCTACTAATTAGCTGTGTGACCTTGAGAAATTCATTTAACCTCTCTGAACTAGTGTTCTTTCATCTTAAAAAGAGAAAGAGAGGGAGAGACAGAGAGAGAGAGAGAGAGAATAGACTGTGGGATTTTTAAATTTTTTTTCAGATTAAACCTGTAATTTATCTCTGGCCTCCAATGATCACTGAAGAAAGGATTATCTACTCAACCCAGGTTTTCATCTTGAGTTTAGGGTCAGGATGAGTTCTATGTGAAGCAACTATCCCAACTGGTAGTCCTCTCCCTCCCCAGTACTCTAGTCACAAAATACCCTCCATGTTTTCTCAGGGCACATCTTCCATGCTCCCCCAATCCCTTCATCAACTGATTCTACTCAAAACTGCCCTTGTTGGCTTATTAGTGACCAATAAAAGGCCTGTTTTATGGCTGTTCCTCAGTGGCAACTTTCCAGGCTCTGGTTTCCATGTTTCCTTTACTTTCATGTGAGCCTCTTGCAGAGTTCTCATCCTGCCCTGGGGTCTTATCTTTTAGGATTATGCAGTGGAATTTAACTCTTTTTATAATATTAATCCCATCAAAACTTACATTCACATTGACAATGGTAACTGTTCTAAAGGCATGACTGTACTAGGAAATTACGTATTTGGGGGAGAGAGATTATAGATAGAATATACTTAAATATCATCAGTCCTACCCACATGAGCCAACCTATAGAACAGTAGTTTCTCAAAGGGATGGGAGGCATAAGGGGTGGTCAATTCTTATATCAGATTCATAAAGAGATAGTCAATATTTCTACCATTTAATCACTTGTGGGTTTACAAATAGGAATCGTATGGAATTAAGCATAGAAGGTGCTTCCTAACAGAATTATTTTGAGTTTTTACTGAATTGGACTATTTTGACTGAATTTAGCCAAACATTTGTTTGACTGTCACATGTATGAAGGGTGCTTGTCACTGTCTTATGGATGGACACTTGTTCACTATAATAATGTGCTTATGTATTTTCCATAAAGCCACACATTACTCTGCCCACATATGATACCCTAGTGCTCCTGCTGAGTGAAAAGGGTGGGTCAGATAAAAGGCTCATTTCCATACTGTGGCCCTGGGTCTGGAGTTGTTTGCTTTTCTCTCTATGGCCAACAATCTTTGAAGGAGAGCCAAAGTTATATATAAGCCCAAGCACTTAAGAAAGTACACTGGCATAGCACAAAACTGGGCCTGGATATCACCCAGTTATGAAATGGTGGAAATACACAGGAAATACACACTCATTAGGGTGGCACATTCTGTTTGAAGTGCATAGGTAGTCCAACCACTGCCCAGATATTTCGCGACATTCAGCCACACCCCTGAAGAAAATTGGAAAACTTACCAGCCACGTAAGCCAGGGCCCAATATATTTTATCCAAGCCCAGCCGTGAACTTGAGGAAAATGCACAATCGCAGAGTGTAATAACCCACAGATGGATACACAGGGATAGAAAAGAGGAGGTCAGAGCAGAGAAAATCTATCCCTTGGTCCTGTGCCCTTTCTGCCAGAGCACCTAATACCCTGGCATGCATTTCCAGCTCCTGAAGCATAAGGTTGAGTTGTCTAGCCTTGGATCTAATTAGAGAGGGTCTGTGGGTTCCTCCTCTCCAGGAAGATGGAGTTATGTTATCTGTAACTGGGATCTCTGCCTGGGAAGGGCTGCATTAGAAATGCCTGAGCAGCTGTCCACGTGTTCAGTGCTGTCACAAGGTACAAATGTGTCTGGTGGGTAAGACTCTGCGGCTAAACCCACAGTGAATGCCAGCTCCATTAGTATGGCAGGTGAGGAATCTATTAGGAAATCAGAGGCCCCTCCCTCATTATAGGGAAATAAATGAGCTGTGTCTCACAGGGAGCTGGGAGACGGAGGGAGAATTCTTTAATGAAGGGAAGCAATGGGCTTTGAAGTCAGACAAATGTAGACTTGAATCCTGGCCCTGCCACACACAAATTGGATGGCTGTGAGCAATTGCTTTAATCTTTTTGAGGTTCCTCATCTGTAAAATGGACAAAAATGTTCCTCATCTCATAGGAATGTGAGGATTAAGAGAGATCAAGTGTGAAGAAGGGTCATCCCAGTAAGTGACCTGTAGAGAGGGTTTAGAAATACTATGGATCCAAGTTTCAAACTAATTAGGAGGATGAGCACCAGACCCAGAGTTTTCTCCTGGTCCTCCTGCTTCCCCAGCTTGCCTCCCCTCTGCAGGCAGCTGCTCACTCTCAGCTGTACCTGCTCCTGTTCTTGCCCCTGGGAGCACCGTGCGCCTCAGGCTGTTCCCAGGCCTTGCAAAAGTCCTTTTCTCCCCAACTCCTCACTTCCCTTCTACACCCAGGAGTGCTTGAGGATGCAGTCAAAGCTTGGAGAGACTTAGACCCACAAGTTCTTCTTTTATTATTTCCTCCTTGCAAGGTGAGAGAGGACAACGTCTCAGAATGAAAGATTCTCCTCCATGCCCTCTCTCAGCAGAGGCCCTAATTCATTTTTCATGGCCCCTTGCAGTGACAAAAGCCGCTGCTTTCTCTCTTGTAAGCGTGCTCCATGCAATAAGTCAAAGCTGATGTGCATTTTCCCCCTGGGTGCCAGAGCGCGCTTTGATTTAATTTGCCCTGTTGTTTGGCACAGAGCCTTTGCCAGCGAGTTTCTTCACAGACCTGGGGAGGCAGGGCCCTGACAGTGATGGGGCGCAGTGACAGATGGGGTTCAGTGGGTAGTGTTTAAATACTTTGCTGCAGTGATAAAGGAAATGTTGGAGAGTGACAGATGCTCCTGCAGAAAGTCAGCCAGACAAACACACACATCCCGTTTGTGGGAGCTGGGGGCCTGGATGATGACAACATGGGTCTGTGGGAGGCGTGCCCACTTTCATTCGGCTGGAGTCAGCAGGTATCACAGGTGAGCTGTGGGCTTGAGAGACGTTGGTCGATGAACCCATCTTGGCCTCTCCTGTGGTCACTGAAGACCACCTGGAGGGCTTTGTAGAGACACACACATGCTGCATTCATGCCTCTTTCACCCTCGCCACCTGAAAACATGCCGTGCCTGGTAATACAGGTCCAGGGGGAAAACCAGCACAGTAGGAGTCAGACTGGATTCAGAAAGCCCTATTTAAGAATGCCCTGGGGTAAAAATGATGTGGTGAGCCATGAATGCACAGAAGGCAGAGAGTCAGAAAAGCAAGCAGAGTTATGTAACGTAAAGGTGGAAAGCAATGAATTGGCTCTGCCAGATAAGTAAGCACACAGGTTACAGAAGCCCCATGCTGCAGTGGCCTGGGTCACTGATGACTTTTAAGTTCCGGCTAACTTGCTTCGCATGCTAACTCTGTGATCACCAGCAGCCAGAGGGAAACACCGGGCAACTGGCACTATGTATTCTTAATGCTAGAGTAGTAATAATTACTGTGAGTCATTAGTGCTGTCTTCATAAATGAATGGCTGTACATGGGGGGCACTGCACTGTGATTTGGAAAAGAACACAAGGCAACAATCATATTCAAACCATAGTGTATGTGCAAGAAAACATCACAGGAGATTATTACCGCGAACCCACCATATCCATAGCCCTGACCGAATAGTCCACATGTGCCTTCCAGGATGGCGCGAGCACAAATGTGGTACAGAGGAGAGAAAAGAAGGTGGGGGTGTTTTATTTCATGTAGGGGAGGGCTCATTGAGTATGTGTGGCTTCTTTTATTCTTTGGTTTCAGTTTTTTGGGCAGATACGAGAGTGTGATGTATTTCCTAGGGAAGCATGGTAGAGAGACACACTGGACATCAGTTTGTTGGCTGTGGAGTTGAGCTTATTACAGAAGTAACAAGATGGCATCAGACTAGGGAAGGGGGAGGAAGGGTGTCAGGAACGTAGGGGGGCACCCAGCTGGGAAGGGATAGCTGAGCAGAGAGGGCAGCAAATAGCACTGAGCTGTCTTCCTGTCAAGAGTCAGCAGCCGAAAGGTGAAGGTGGCTCAGGTGGTACAGGAGACCAGCAAAGCCAGTCAGAACTGAGTCTATTTGCTTGCTTATCTATTACAAATCTAACAGCTGTGAAACTCCCCATCCCCTCTTCATCCTCTTCCCTGACTGGGCAGAGAGCTACATTCTGAAAGGTGAATTGAGATTTGCCTCTTGGCATTTTCTGGATTTTGTTTTACAGCTAATCAAACAGGCATTAACCACCTGGGAGCCAAGAAGCTAAGTTCCCTCAAGCAGCTGAGTTACACCTTGACCTTCCGAGGGTACAGATGGAACACTGACAGAGCCTCTTATGTAAGAATCATTGAAAGGGTTTAATCAGGGACATTTTTAGCAGGCAGGGGCTCAAGCCTGTCATGTCATCATGTGAAACAGAATTTGGGGTTTGAAAGAAGGCTATAGAGAACACAGATAGAAAGATGAAAGAAGGGTTAGTAAAGAAGGTCGGAGCAGAGCCAAAGAGACCAAAGGCAACAAAAAGGCAAGCTCACATTCATCCTGACAAATGCCTGCTTCTTTTGTGTCCTCACCTCAGCATTGGGTTCCAGAAGTGAGGCTGCAGCCTGTGGGCTATGGAAGTGGTTCTCATTTTGGTCATCACAACCTAGATGTGGGCACTAATGGCATCTAGTGAGCAGAACCCAGGGATGCCGCTAAACACAATACACTGGACAGCCCCCAACAATAAAAGATTACCCAGCCCCAAGTGTCAATAGTGCCAAGGCTGAGGATCCGCAGGCTATAGTTACAGGCAGGAGCCAGAGGAGGCTTAACCAACTGGAACCCCTTTGAATACACTAGAAAAGGAAGTTCAATTTCCCTTCAACCCACCAGCCATTGGAATTTCTGTGGAATGGAGCTACTCTGTCCTCTAGTAACAAGGCAAACAATAACAGAGGCCAAGAGAGATAAAGAGGCTCATATACAAATGGCAGAGAGATGGGGAATATACTGGGGCAAGAAATGGGAGTTCTTTAAAGGAAGAGTCAAGGAAGAAGAGGAATAATGTAAACAAAGGCAAAAGAAAATTAAGGGGAATGAGGAAAGAACGGTTAAAGAAAGGAGAATGGTAGCAGTTACTCTGAGAGGATGCCATGGCAGAGGTGTGAGGTAATACTATGAAGATGTTTGATGAGGGTAAGAAAGATAAAATACAGCGTATTTACAGGGAAGGTGTCAGATGTGAGGAGAGATGTGTGGTATTCTAAGAACCATGGGGACAAAGGAGGAAAAAAACAAAAACAATGATTCTAGACGAAGACAGAAGAGAAATCATAGAAAAAAATAGGTAATGCAAGTAAGAGACAAAAAGCTGAGGAAAATTAAGAAAAGAAGGGTAAGGATGGGAGAAAGAAGCTTCCCTGGCAAGAGATGGGGCAGCTCAATCTGCCTCTAGGAGTTGACCTGAATACTATCCATCAGTGGCCCACCGTCAGCTTTATTCAGCAGCTCAAATTTTGAAGCATTTGGTGGGGTGGAGGCAGGGGAACTGGAAAGCAAAGGACACACTGTGAGAATGAGGCTTTGGGCAGAGTCTGGAGCTGCACTCCAGACCCCCCTTGGGATCATGGCTAGACCTGCAAAGACCATCTCATTTCTTCAGACTCTATATTTGAGGAGAAAATCAGGAGAATCCTGGACAATAACTAACTCAGCTCCTACTCTGCTCTGCACCAGGCACTGTGCTAGGCCCACAGCAGGTGCAGATGAATCGAGGGATCTTTGTTCTTGACACTCTCCCATACAAGGAATGAGCTATCCACCAGGTGGATATATGGAGAGGGGTGTGGTCCTCATCTTCACTTTGCAAGTTGAATGCTTTGGTACATCTTAGCCTGATAAGAAGTTTCCGCTCATCTCAATGATCAAAGGGGGAGAAAGATTTGCCATGGGTAAAAAGAACTCTAGACCAAAAGCTAGGGTAATTTGTGGTGATCATACTGACACTGACCAGCCATGTGATCTTGGGTGAGTCATTACACTTTCTCCAAACTCCATTTCCATGTTTGCAAGTAGAAATGAAAAATAGGGCTAGATAATTTTTAGTTTTATTCTTTTTCTGGAGCTAACAAGAAATGGTGCTTGTATATAACTTTAGGAAGGTTGTTAAATTTATTTACTTTTTTAAAAAAAATTGTTTCACTTTGTAAATGTGCCCCGTTTTCATACTACCCAATTGATGTAATATGGTAGGGAAACATTGCATTAGACTCAGCTAGACCTAGATAGAGTCCTGGCTTAGCCACTGACTTTGGTTGGGTACATTAACTAAACAAGCCTGACTCTCAGTTTTTTCATCCATGAAATGGGGATAATGCCATGTATCCTGTAGGATCTTTGTGAAGATTACAGGATGTGCACTAATAAATCATGTAGGACAAAAGTAGACCCTTATTAAATGGGAATATTTATCATTGCCAGACAATAAGCTCTTAGGGCATGAGGATACATTTTAGGAAGAGAGTTTTACTCACAGGTACCATTCTGGAAACATGTGGTTTGACAGAAAATCCCTCAATAGCAGAGGTAAAACACAGATGGCTATTGCTCCAGGATTAATGCTTTTTTCCCCAAATTCTAAGTGCCCTGCAGGATGTTACTATAATCAGTATTCTGGAAAGAATGACTTCTTTATTGAATAAGTTTGGGGAAACTTTGGGTTAAATAGATTAAATGCAGGGCTTTTCGGAATCTTTGATGGGTTCTTATACACCATGGATCTCCAAATGGGGAATAGAGCACATACAGTTTTTTAAGCTTATTTGACGAAGGTCCATTTTTCCTTCCTACAGAAATATCTATTAACCTCTAAGAGACCATAAATGTTACTCTGAACACAATTTCAGAAATAGGAATGTACACAGATGCATCCCTTGCTTGCCCAGCTTTATGTCAGTCATGAACAAACCCAAACATTCATGTACCCAAGCCCATGTTTCTTAACCATCATTATCAAAGAGTATCCCAAAGACACAGTGTCCTATTTTTCAACCAGCCATGAAATTCCTGTTCACAACTACCTACACACCCACATCCAGGGCCCCATACTTCCATGTAGCTCCCTTCCTCCAGGCTTCCTTACAGAAAACTGTTGGCCTTTGTTCGGGCCTCCTTTGTCTAGTTCCCTACACCCTCACCCATTTTACTCCTAGACACCCTACTCGCCCTTCATTTCTAGGAGCTCAGCTCTCAGGAGCAGATGGGTAGATGGTCTGGGATATCCAGGATAACTAACTGGGCCTTGTGGTCAGACCTGACTTCAGTGCACTGTTTTGCCTCTGGGCTGTATCTAGCTCATCAAATTAAGAATTTGTTACATGATGCCTGTCAGAAATAAATGAGAAGAAATGATGAACAGGGGGATTGATAGGGAGACGAGTTGAAGGGCTGATTGCAGATAAATTTCCAATTTTTCATGAGACAGGGAACAAATGTTAAAATAAAAATGACAGAGGAAAGGTCAGCCAAGTAGAACTGCCACTGAATGACCAGCCCAGGCTGAGGTGGTTGGGGAAAGGGCTGGTGGAAGGAGAGTGTCTGAGGGCTTTGTGGGATAGGTGAGGGCTCCAAGAGAGACCCCTTTCTAGACATCCACTGGGAAAGTCAAACTTCCTCAATTCCCACCCCCACAGTCTCTATCTGCACTGGCACAAGTGGCAGGGGGTGTTGAGCACTACCTGGGCTCACATTCCTTCCATGCTTTCATGATGCTAGGCTTTGTCACTTTTAGCCTTAAGTCTTTCTTCTCCTGGGTAGGGTCAGAGGCAGACAGAAGTCCTGCCTCTGCTCCCTAGTCTACTTTTTTTCATGTGACTCTACCCTCTTTGAGAAGCAAGCAAATTGCAAGCTAGTAAATATGTAGTAGGCTTGGTATCTCACAAAACACTTTCATAGATACCATCAAATCAATAAAAAAACAAAACTTATGATCTTCTCTAAGTTTTGCAATAACCCTGTGAGGTAGGCCATTCAGGTTATTGTCTCCCCATTTCACATGTGAGGAAACTGAAACTTAGAAAGACAAAAAACAGCCAGAGAATATTGGAGTGAAATCCACATATCTTCCTTTCTCCCTCAGAGCACACTCAACCTCACATAAATATGTTTTAGCATGTGGATGGAAAGGGGATATGGATGTAGGTTAAGAAAATACTGATCTTCTGATTTCTGGAAAGGACAGATTAGATTATCAGCCAGCACTCCAACTGAAAACAACTGAAAGAGCCGGATAAGACATACTTAAACCTTCTTGAAAGCACCAAGAGTCCCCTTCCTGGTGTGGATTCACCAAACCCTAAATTAAAGGGAAACCAAATCAAGGGACAGCTGGCCCTTAGGGCATCTGTGGTGTCAGGCAGATTGGAACCTTTGTTTAACAAAAGTCCAGGGGATCAGAAATCAAAGCCAAAGACCCTTTGCAAGTGAGAGAGTCTACAAGGAAAACATCTCTACAGTAATTTGAGACTTGGGAAGGCTGCATCCCCAAGAGAGGAGAGTGAGATGAACATTGAGCATCCCTTCTAAGAAATTGCAGTATGGTCTGATTTACCTGGATGATCTGGGGAATCAGAGGAACCTTAGTTCTGTTTAAAGTGGTTCTGAATAGAGAGATTCTTAGCCATCTTGCCAACACAAACCCAAATCATCTCTGTAGTAAGGTACTATAATCCCAGGTCTCAAACTATTTCAGGTTATCCTTAACACAATGGATATCACATAGCAGACCATAACCAGGCACACAAGAAAGCAAGACACAAGATTCAAGCAAGATACAAGAAAGCAAAAGTGACAGCAGCATAAGACAGGCAACAACAACAATAACAACAACAACAAAACTGACTGAAATCTATGTTAGTTAATGGAATTATGAAGCACAGACTATAAAACAGCTATGCTAATTTTAGATAAAGAAATGAATCACAAACTTCAAAATCTTCACGGAAAATAAAACTAAAAAGTTTTAAAACAGCACTTTTGAAGGGAACAATAAAAATAGGACTTCTTGGGGTGCCTGGGTGGCTCAGTTGGTTAAGCGTCTGACTTTGGCTTGGGTCATGATCTCACAGTTCATGGGTTTGAGCCCCACATTGGGCTCTGTGCTGACAGCTTAGAGCCTGGAGCCTGTTTTGGATTCTGTGTCCCTCCCTCTCTCACAAATAAATAAACATTAAATTTTTTTTAAATTAAAAAAAAAAACAGGACTTCTTGAGGGGTTCCTGGGTGACTCAGTTGGTTGAACATCAGACCCTTGATTTTGGCTCAGGTCATGATCTCACCATCGTGGGATTGAGCCCCACACTGGACTCCATGCTGAGTGTGAAGCACGCTTGGGATTCTCACTCTCTGCCCCTCTCCCACTCATGCTTTCTCTCTCTCTCTCTCTCTCTCTCTCTCTCTCTCTCTCTCTCTCAAAATAAGTAAATAAATGTTAAAAAAATAAGACTTCTTTAAATGAAAAATATAACTGAAACTAAAAATACTGATGGAAAGGCTTAAAAGATAAGATGCAGCTAAGGAGAGACTATGCTAATTGTAAATAAGTAAGAAAATAATACCCTGTAAGTAAAATGAAGAGACAAGAAGACAGAGAATGTAAAAGAATTAATAAGGGACATAGAAAGAAGGAGGAGGTCTGTCTAGCACACACTCTTAAGGAATCCCAGAAAGAGAGGGAAAGGGAAAATGGGGCAGGAGGCAGGGTTTGAAGACATATAGCTGAGAATCTCCAGAACTAATGAAAACATTAATCCACAAGTTTAAGAAAGCAACAAATCCCAAGCAAAATTAAAAATAAAAAAAAGGAAAGAAATCTCTACCTAGACACAGCATAGTGAAATTGCAAACAAAAACAAAGAAAAAGTCTTAAAAGCAACAAAGATCCTTGGAGGTTGGGAGGGGGGGGATAAATTTCCCTGAAGCAAAAATGAGATTCACAACTGACTCCTCCATAATGTTGAATGTCAAAAGACCCTTATGAGATGGAAAAACAAAACAAAAACAAAACAAAACAAAACAAAAAACAAAAAAAAAACACTTCCAACTCAAAATTATCTACTAAAAAAATCTACCTTTCAGAAACCTGCACAAAATAAGTCATTTTCATTACTTAACAAATGGGAAAATATACCAGCAGCAGATCTATGTAGGAATAAACCCTAAAGAAGCAGAAAAACAACAACAGCAACAATAACAAAAAACAGATGGAAGGGCAGTGAGCAATAAAAAGCAAAAGATATGATAAGTATATGATAAATGAATGAAAACTATGTAAAACAATACTTTTTAAAAATTTTTTTAATGTTTATTTTTGAGAGAGAGAGACAGAGTGTGCGTGGGGGAGGAGTAGAGTGAGAGGGAAACACAGAATCCAAAGCAAGTTCCAGGCTCAGAGCTGTCAGCACAGAGCTGGACGCAGTACTTGCCTGAGCCGAAGTTGGAGGCTTAACCTACTGAGCCACCCAGGCGCCCCATATTTCTATGTGGTTTTATTTTATTTTATTTTATTTTTTATTTTTATTTTTTTTTTTTTGGGACAGAGAGAGACAGAGCATGAACGGGGGAGGGGCAGAGAGAGGGAGACACAGAATCGGAAACAGGCTCCAGGCTCCGAGCCATCGGCCCAGAGCCTGACGCGGGGCTCGAACTCACGGACCGCGAGATCGTGACCTGGCTGAAGCCGGACGCTTAACCGACTGCGCCACCCAGGCGCCCCTCTATGTGGTTTTAAAGATCATTTCCAATATTGAAGAGAAGGGAGATTTCCAAAAGGAAGTGAAACAATGACACCCAGGACCTATTCCAACAGTGTGAACCAAGAGACTGGATCTCTAAGCACTTCCTCCTGCCACCCGCCCTTTTGGGCATCACTGCCAGGGAGACAAGCCACTCTTGCTAGGATAACAGTCTCCATTTCCAGCAGGCGTGTGGCCTCCCCAGCATACCAGCTGGGGACAGCAAGCCCTGTCTTCTCCAGAGAGTTCCTCCTCCAACTGGCAGGATGGCTACATATTCTGAAGGGAGGAATAATCATCTCCACAAGGGCTGGGACACACCTTCCCACTCACAATACACACACACACACACACACACACACACACACATTTTTCTAGCCTTCAGCCTTGTTCTGTCCCCTGTGCTTTATTGCAATGGCATCTTCTTTCATGAAGATCATTTACAATATGATTGCTTTGCCATTGCCAGTTCAGAGGGGCTCTGGAGAGATCTCGGGCAGAAAACACAAGGCCAAAATTGCTTTCGGAGGTACAGGTGCATACATGGAAATGAACTGACACAGAGACAGGCAGTGCGTGGAGAATTTTCCAGCACAGGGATAACAGTCAGAGATCCAAACCAGAAGCAGCGATGCTGTAGCATTGGTATGGGAAACACCAGGGTCATGCACCCTCCTTCCTGATACCTAAAATAGATGACATTTCCCCAGGGAAAGCAGCCTTTGGCCATGGCCTTTCATGTACATCGCCCATCCAGCTGAGGCAGAGATGCATAAGGATGGGTGTGATTGGCAGAGCAGCTGAGGAAAATCTTGCATAGCAACAGCTGAATGCCTCTGCACTTGGCGGCTGACAAATGTCCCCCTCCTGGATCTATGGGCACAATGAACTTACTGCATTCAGCTGATACTGCTGTGTTTGAATCTGATGCCTGGTAGCCACTGAGGGTGACCAGCTTAATATGATGGACATTTCAGATGTAGGGGCATTCCTAAGACCTTGGCTTCCAATTCTTCTTTAAAAATGCCTTAGAGGAAATCTAAACAAATGCACCAACACCTCTGATTTTCATGACAGTGCTAAAGGGAACTGGGTCCTGGGCTAGACTGGGGGCCAGACTGGTCTGACCCTCCCTCTGTAAAGGCACAAGGCAGTTTCCCTGCCCAGGCAGCTTCCTGGTGCTCAGATAAAAGCCCATTTTAAATAACAGTCATGTATTAAAGCAAGGGGAGAAGAAAGGAAAAAAAAAAAAACTCAAGGGCTATAGCACTGCCACAGTTTTAAATTATAGTGTAGGAGGATAAAAATAAAAGAGAGAGAGAGGAAGACAGAGCAAGGGAAAAAAATTGCCATTGTTTTATGAAGCAGATGGGAAAGTTCAGGGGATCAGAAAAAGACTATTATTATCTCAACTCTACAGTGACAAGCCAGGAGAAGGATGTACAGTTTTCTCCCTCCCGTCTCTCCCTGAGAATGGGCCACTGGTGGAATTCATTCTGAATGCAGTTTAAGGGCAAGAGTTCTGAGCAACAAGGGGTAGAATTAATGATTCAGCAGGCATGCATATTTTGAGAGCACTTTCTCTTAATTTCTCCATTTTCTCCCATGAGTAGATGCTTTGGGCTGTGACTAATGCCATTTCGATGCCATCTTAATACCTTTCTCCGGGGCCTATGGACAGAAGGCTAAGTTCTCAGATGATTTCAGTATTTAAGGGCTGAGGTCAGTGATCAGCATTGAGGTCACTTAGAGGTCACTGATCTCAAATTTAACATTAAAGAAAGACATGGGTTAAAGCTCCATGAGGTAGGAAGGGTCAGCTGCATTTTCAGCTTCAATAAATGAAAGGAATCAGAGAATATGAGAGAGAGAGAGAGAGACACGAGACAGACACAGAGAGAGGGACCTATAAATGTGCAGAGGTGAACCCCTAGATTCAGAAGAAAAAGGTACTTGTGTCTTAATCAAGGATCACTTCAAGGACACCTGTTCATGGAAGACCTTGGTCATACTTGGTCTTGATCCTTTCCTTCTGAATCCCCAGTATAATCTGAATCTGAATGATTAATTAATTTTGTACTTAATAATATTTTTTAATCACTCAATAAACATCTATGGAAAAGAAGAGATATTAAAGGAAAGAAAACCAACATTTTCTGAGTGCTTATTTTATGTTTAGTTTCTAAATTTTCATATATATATACTCACTGATTTTTGTTATAATGTGCCCTCTATGGAAGCTAATGATCCCCATTTTAAAGATGAGAAAATCAAGGTACAAGTAGGTTATACAATCCACCCAGAGTCTCATGGGGCATAAAAAGTGGTGCCAGGGTTGAAACTCAAATCTATCTAAATCCAATGCCCATGTTCTCAGGCTCTGAGCTGGATATCTGTTGAATGATAGACATTTTATAGTCCCTGTTCTGAGGGAGTCCACTGTCCCTTGAGGTAGATGGGCATGCAGATGGTTAACAAATCACAGTGAGATTAATGCTGAAACTGAAGTGTATACATGTCCAGCTCAAGCTCATGGGGAGCCCAGGACGGTGGGGGAGGCTGTGCTTGGGGGGGGTGAAATAGGTGCCAAGGAAGGGTTCCCCAAGGAGGGGCATTTAAGTTGAACTGCAAGGGTGAGCTCAAGATGTGGGGGAGGGAGGGTTCTGGTTAGAGGGAGCTGCATTTGCAGTGACACATGTATGTCATATGTGCACTGGAAACCCTGCAGAGCCGTGGTGAACCAGAACAATGGATGGAGGCTCTTATACACCATAGGAACAATTCTGGATTTGTTCTCAAGACGCTGGTTAGCAACTCAGGTGAGCAGGTATGCAACTGGTACAAGAAGGGATGGACCAAGTATAAAGCAGGCTAGCCATCCTTGGATTATAGCTGGACATGTTTAGGATTTTGCTTAGTAGACCACGCATCTTTGAACATTCTGCTATCTTTGCCCAGCTCATTTTCAGCTTCTTCCTCCCAGTAGGTTTGTGTTTGAGAAACACAAAATTATCTGAATATTTTTCAAAATTAAACAATTGAAAGTGGAAAAAGGGAGTCAAACAAATAATTGTGACATGGGGTGGAGGGGGATGTGCAGAACTTCAAATCAGAATGTGGGCATTTTCTTTGGCCTCCACCGTGAGTTCCATGCTGGGAACTTGGAGAAATAACTAAACCTGGCAGTTGTGCTTTATTCCTTAACCACAAAGGTGAGGAAAATAACCATTGCTGGGCTGTCATGAGCTTTAACTCTAAATAGCCAAGGGTTGTGTAGCCGATTGACTCTGTTGTGTGATTATATATATACAGACACACACATGTGTGAACACTCACTCTCTCTCTCTCTCTCTCTCTCTCTCTCTGGGCCAGCTGGCTGGAGTTGGAGGAGTCCCTTCTGGGTGGGCAGTACAGGCTGGGGCTCTCTGCTCCAGCTGAAGTCAGCACTTCAGCTCTGGGAAGCCAAGTCAGGGTCTTATAGGGATCCTCCCACAGGGCATAGCTAGCTTCTCTCACCTCTGCTAAGGAGGCTATGTGCCTGAGGCAATGAGGCTCCATCTAAGTCTTGCTCCATCTAAGGAGCAAGTCTTGCTCCATCTAAGTCTTCCTATTCGCCTCGCTTTCTCCTCCAGCCTGGGGCAGCTATCATATCAAACCCTTACAGGATGGGCACCTGGCCCGCAGGGAGGAGAGAACCGGAAACATCAGCTGGAATCCAGGAACTTCCCTTTCTCTACCTTCTGCCTGCCCAGCTTTGGCTCCCTGAGGCTTGGAGATCCCTGCACTGCAGGGAGGGGTGAGGGATCCTAGCCCTCCAACAACTAAATGGAGGGGAGGGATCTGGAAGACAGAACTAGTTGGAATAGCTCAGGGAGTGGCCTGAGAGGAAAGGATAATAAGTTAGTGCTGGGAAGTCAATAACTTCCACTCTAGGCCTAGGGGCAGCAGGTAACATTTGTTCTTGGGCCCAAACCCCCTTGCCACTCCTGCCCTGCTCCAAGCTGCAGGCCATCAGACAGAAGCTCTCGCAAGTGCTGTGGCTCCTGACTGTCCCTGCATCTCCCCCACTGCTAGGATTCAGCTAAAAAGGCACTGTGCATAAAACACATAAAATGCTGCTTGCTCCTGGTAACATTATGCCTGTGGAGCAGCCTCCTTCTGCACCTGCAAGCTCTCCACCCGGGCCTGCTCTCTCCTCTGCAACCCCCTCCCACCTCCTCTTGCCTCATCCCTGCCTCTTCACCCCTGCCCTAGCATCACCTTGGTCTCCATTTTTCCTCTCTGCACCTGAACTTCCAGTCCCCTTTCACCTCCTGTCTGATGGCTTTTCATTGGCCCCTAGGTGCACATTCTCCATTATTCCTGACCTATCAGCTGCCTCTTAAGGCCTGTTTCCTCTCCTTCACCACAGCTCCAGAAGGCAGCCTCAAACCTACAAGCTTCACGCCACAAAGATTCTCAGTAAAAGTCACACCCACAGCCCAGCCAACCTCTGTCCTTGGCCAAGCCTGGGAGGGGCCAGGGAATGAACCTCTTTACCTAATCCAGCAGCCATTGCTTCAGTGCACTTAATATTCACGACAGATAGAACATTTCACGGCGAATTGGACGCACATTCAACTGGAAATGAAAATTTTATGACTGTTCTCACTCGGAGCTGCAGATTACACCAGCTGAGAAAACACGGGTGCAAACGTACAACCTGTGAACTGTAAAGTATATTAATAATGAAACCACAGCCTGGGAAATGAAGGCTTTATTCTGTTTATATTCTGCTCCATTAATAGAAGGCACTTGAGCTAGCTCCGCCCCATTAGCTAGCAATCTGTGCAGTGAATGGGCTGGGTTGGGAGACACAGGGCTGGGGGGCGCTTGGGGCTCTAGGGGCACTCCCTCCCAGGCTACCACACCATGGCTGCAGGATGCCAAGGGCACAGGCTTTCTCAGAGCTACAGCCTCTAGCCTGTGCACCTGGGCTGTGCATGTAGGTCCAGTGTATGGGCAGGCTGAGCGCAGTTTGAATCAGAACAATCTGTGTCCTTATTAGAACAGCAAGGTTGATAGGAGAAGTTCACCACCCTATCCGCAAACAGGCCAGCTGGAGTCTACAGCCAGAGAGGGATAAAGCGGTACTTAAAGTGGGTTAATGGTTCGCCACCCAGAAGCACCTGGGGTGCACATTTAAAATGCAGATTATTATACCCCATCCCAAAACGAATGAATCAACTTAGTGTTTCATTAACAAAATTTGAGAGGAGACATCCTGACTTCATAAAACTCCAGAGGAACTAATAAGATCACCTTTCACCTCCTCTACCTTCAACAATCAAAGTTGAAGTCTCCTCTGGTCAGAGACTTGCCTAAATTCTTCCCAAGTGGCTGTACTGTCTGAAACAGATATCAGGGTAAGAATGCATATGCAGGGGCAACCCAGGGACAGAGAGGTACCGAGCATGGGTGGCCGGGCATCTCTACCTTCTGCACGGAGTGCGGTTCTAGAGGGTGCCTCAGAGGCGCCTGCTGCAGGTGTGCCAGGGAACCCCAGCCCTGTGTGGCAGAGGGCCTGTTTCTCTCCCTGTCAGCCCCAGCCGGAGATGATTTACTGATCTGCAGTGTAATTAGTGACAACTGGAACGAAATCAAGAATCTGATGAAACCATCCTGGGAGCCTTTGAGATGTGATGGCAGATGGCAGAGACAAAAATGAACCTGGGACCCTATGGTGAGGGAGGGTCTGACTCTGGCAGTGTCCTTATTCCACATTTCCTGCCTCTGCTCTGGGTCTGGGAGGGCTCTGGGCTACACTGCAGTGCCAGAGGGTCTGTGTCACCATAGGCTAGCCTCACGCTCTCC
This sequence comes from Neofelis nebulosa, assembly GCF_028018385.1. NCBI lineage: Eukaryota > Metazoa > Chordata > Mammalia > Carnivora > Felidae > Neofelis > Neofelis nebulosa. The sequence goes on along the minus strand of NC_080791.1, from coordinate 28,802,404 downwards.
CCTAAACTGCTGGGCAAGTGTCTCCTCCTGCTTCCCTTGACCCTCCAGGATCCCTGGCTGCACCAGAGGCCCAGAGCTGTCCAAAAAGTTAGGCAGATGATCATTTCTGGCAGTGGTCAAAACACATTGTCCTAAAGTGCCTAGGAACACTGGAAGGTCATCTCACTAGGTTTTCTGCTTTTAGCTGGACTAAATGAAGCCAGCAAAGGAAATAAACAGCATCTCCCACTCGCTGGCTCTGTGCTCTGATAGCTGGCGATGGATGAGGGAAAACCCTGGGCTTATCCAGTCCCCTCTGATTTTTACTGTTTCATGGGACTCTGTGCATGTGAAAGTGTACATTTGCTGCAGAGTGATTCTGCTCTCTGAGGCCAGCCACACAGAGGATTATCAGCAAGTAGAAGGACAGGAAAGGAATCTGCTGGCATACATGGGTACACTGAATGCCATCACACACCTCTAATAATGTCCCACTGCCCGAGTGTGTTTGATGAGCATTTGCTGACTGACAAATTATTTTTATTTGACCTACATAGGGCTTGAACCCTAAATAACTTGTAAACCTAAATTCTGGGACCAATCAGGGTCTACTGACTTCTTATCAAACTCTTCAAGAAAGTCGCCCTCCTCCAGATTTTACTCTAAAATATGCTCAAGGATTTGAGCAGTGACATTAGGAAACACTGTTCCGGCATATGGAGAAATGGAAGCATTGAGAAGAGAGGTGACATGTCCCCCTCAAGTTAGAAGCTGTTTCAACAGAACGGTTGAGTGACTGCCTTTACATCTGGGGTTAGCAGCCTGCAGCATCTCCTTAAAATCTGGGGTCAAAAATGTATTCTTCTCACAATGCAGCCCCTGTGTCTGAAGTCTAACTGCTAGAAATACACCCCCTGTTTGTTTTCAAGTACAGCTGTGCTCCCTCCGCGACCCTCCTGGCCATACCAGTGTGCAAATGCCAGTTTATGCAAAGCACATCATGGAAGCTAAAATGAGCTGGAGCCCAATTCCTGCAGCTGAAACATCCTGATGTTGACAGAATGGGGACGCATTTCCAAGCTCAAAATTTTATAATAATACCTCGGGGGAGTCATTGGCAAAGTTTGGCCAAAATATAATTAGTTTGCACAGCTATTAGAGGCTGATAAAAGGTTTTAATTTGTGGAGTGATCTCACGAATCTCAGATACTCCTAGCTGCTCTTGCTTTCCTTTCAAACGGGGTGGCTGTTTGGACCACCTGAAACCCACCTCCAAACCCAACACAAGCTGAGCTGGCTGCAGGCACCTGAGTGGGTGTGAAGTGGGGATCACTTTGCTCTTTGACAACCAGGGAAGGAAACACAATTGAGATGCTTAAATGACTTCATCTTCTTTCTTTGCTATTCTTTCTTTCTTCCACATGCCCCCTTCCTACCTCTTTTTTCCTTTTTTTTTTTAACTAAGCAGAACCTTTTAAAATTTATCATTTATCTTTACAAATTGAAAATCTCAGAATTTACTCAGGATGAGCCTCCCACCCCCACCACCTTCTAGGCTTCAGTCATCTTGTATAAGCTTTTATTGTTAAGGTATTACTTTCCTTGAGGGTGGATAAATTAAAAATAATAATGCAAAGAAAGAACGTTTGCTGTGCAGAGGGTCCCCCAGGATGGTGAAGGCTTGACTGGTTGATTTGAGACTACGGACAGAGAGTACCTGCTGAAGGCTTCTGGATTCTGCCGATTAGCAGAGACAAACAAATGTGATGAAAGAAACTAAGGAGATGGTATCAAACTACCACAATCTATTGTGCCTCTGCAAAGTGCACTTGAACAAAGGCTGGGATGGCATCTGATAGCATAATACATGTTTTACCCATAGCAATTTGCCTCTAAGGGAGAGAGAACACAGCACACCTACCCCAGAACCATCACAACAAAGACTAGTTTACATTTTTGCTCCCAAACGCAGCTTCTTAACAGAGCATTTCTACTGTTTATGGGCAATTGGGCTTGATGGATGTACTAGGAATCAGGGAGCAGGACAGGAGAATGCACTGATGGATGAAATGCTTACATACAAACACATGCAAAATAATTATGCATTTTCATATAGCTTTTAAGTAAGGCCCCCAAAGTTTTTATCTGCATATTAGATATTTTGAGTATTAAGAATTAGGAAGCAATTAAACTTCACTATTAAACTTCACTTTATAAAGAAAATGTAATAGGTTATAGGAGGAAGTGAAGGTTCCTGGAGAGAGTCAATCACAAAAAAGACACTTGTTTGTATTTGTAACTCTGAGTTATTCTGACTGTATATCCCTGCTCAGTAGTTGAAACATCCCCTAAGTTAATTTGGCTCATGTAACTAGACATCACTGCACTGTACTGTATCCAACACATGATTACCATTCAATACATATGTTAATTCTGCACCAGAAAACTAGCCACATAAATCTCAACCAAAATCTCCCTTTCCCAAAAGGGAAAACATAATTATATGTATATATGTACATTTATATATCATATATATTTCATTATTATATTCTATTTATACATAATATGTTTATATACTATAATAGAAATTTTATTTACATATGTATATATACTTATACACATATGCTATATATATACACATTATATTAATTACTAATTACTAATTATTAACATATTATATTAATGTATATATATATACACATTATTTGATTCATGATTAAATTTTCTAATAGGCGGATATCTTCATACCTGCAATAGAAACATTTGGGACTCCCCTATCCCCAGTATTCCTGGTTAACTGCCATAATTCCTCAATTTCATACATCAAAATGCCTTTATTAATGACACATCTGTCTGAGAGTTTGGAGTTTTTTTTCCCTTCTAATATCATCCCACTATCTCTCAAGTTCATTTGAACAGATTTTCTCCAGTAGTGTCTCCCACTTTTGGTTGCTTAAATAAAGACTAGTGACAAAGATTTTTCAGCAAGATGGTATTTTTCTCTCAAATATGCAGCATTAGTTGAGAGTGGACAACTGCTATATAAAGGTAGCTGAGGGCTCCACCATGTTTGAAACAATATTCATCAGAGTATACAAAAACATTCTTGAGATGGAATGATCAAGTTAGTATAGCCTAGTTTTAAAATTGGGGAACTCAGAAAGAGCTCATGTTTTAGTTGTAGTGGAAATTGCCCCCCCCCCAAGAAGTCTTATAATCATTACTTCAATGTTATATACAAGTTTACACTTTTAGCTTTCTGCTTGAGTCTACACATTCCTTTGTCACTAGTTCAGTAAAAAGAATTATAATCTCAGTAAAGCAAAATGTTTGCAGGATTAGGGGAAGTAGAGAACAACTGGAATGTACCAAGTGGTATTACAATAAATTATCTGTGTGTTAGCCTCTGCTGTTAAATTGCAAAATTTCTGAGGGAAGTAACCATGCCTCTTTGATCTTTATTTTTCCAATCTATTTATTTTTCCCATTTTACTGGAATCTAGTATCTGTTAAATAAATGTTTCTAAATGGATGGACAAATGAACAGATGGATGGATGGATGGATGGATGGATGGATGGATGGATAAATGAACCAGGGAAGGCATAATATTCCTAAACCATATAAGTATTATTCAACTGCTAGTGGAATGTTTTGGTAGATAATAGGGAATTAAATTAGTAGTGTTCTTTTTCTTAACTATAATAAAACTTAAAAAGGAAAATTAATATTGTTGTTCTAGTGTTATAAAGAACAAAGCATATGCACATCCTCACACCTTGTCATTATGCTTCAGATGCATGCCCTAAGATAGAAATAATAACACCATGTTTTCAAAATGGATGCAACAGAAAACTTTGGTAAGGAAGATATACAGTAAAAGATGTTTCCAAATTTATACTGTCTGCCAGTTTCTGTTGCTCCTGGGATTACCTATTAAATCACTAAGGCCTTCTCTCTCTTTCTTTTTCTCTCCTCCCCCTCCCACTTATCTCAGAAAAACTCAGTGCTACTTTCTTGGGAAGATCAACTGGGGGTAATCCGGGACAAGTTTTTGAGAAGCATGTCAGCTCCACTCTTTAAAGAAAGAAAAACTCTGGAATGTTCTAGGAAACGATTTGGTAATTTCAACCCTGATTAACTGGGTTGGATATATAGAATAGCTGCTTCAGTGTCAAGTTTATTTAGGTTGTGCGGAGAAAAGTTCTCCAAAGTCAAGAACATAAGTGATTTGGGGAAACTCATGAGTGGCATGGTGGAGAATATATTTCTCTTTAAAAAACATGAGTAGATTGAGGTTTCAAGAGTCCAAAGTTGCATCCAAACCATTTTGGTTTTTTCTCCATTTGTAATATAAAAGTAATGTCTTAGGATATTTTAGGAATACAATGCTCTCCACCTTAAAATATGAAGGCACCGATTTCTGGCAGCCTTCCTGTTCTCTGTTGTTCTTGGAACATTACTTCTGAGTTTTGATGCCTCACTCACTCCAGGACCTACCTGAAAGTCACCAGCATTTGCCAGAACAAAGCAACATATTTCCTCTTGTCCACCTCTGAAGTGGGGACAATGTTGTTGTTCCTTCAGATGGTTGTGAGCATGTTCTGTACAAGCCAGTGTTGGCATTTCTAGAAGAAAACCTTCTGTTGGAAGAGGCTCCTCCCTTTTCAGTAGGTCCCCAGAGTGTGGTCAGTCTATGACCTGTGGCATCAGCATCTGGGAGCTGGTTAGAAATACCCAATTTCCAGACCCACCCCAGACCTACTGAAGCTGAACATGCATTTTAACAAGATCCCTAGGTGATTATATGCACCTTAAAGTTTGAAAAGCAGGAATGTAGGTGACAAGGGAGGCCTGATGAAGAAACTCCTTTCATCTGCTGCTCTGTTCCCCTGGTGTGTTTCCAGCTGTCTTTCTTCCAAGGCAATGAGCTCTGTGCACCCACATGCAGGCTCCTGTGAGCTCACCAAATGAGAAGAGCTACATGTTTCCGGGAGTCTCTCCCATCCCTTGTGGCAAAAGACAATCTCATTTTCTAGCTCTGTTTTCAGTTTCTCCTAATCTGCCTGTTGTGGATCACTGTGGTCATACCGAAGATGTCAAATAGAAGAAGACAAGAGCTAAAAGTGATCAGAAAATCCTTTCTGTGAATCCACAACTCCTGAACTGCTAAAGGGAAGGCATATTGATTATGGCTGACCCATCACATAACCTTTCCATTCTCTCAGGAGTTTTGGCCAAAAGGATCAGAGGATGAGTGAACGCTGGCTGCTCCCTCCTCCTGCTGCCTGTGATCCACCCATACCTTCAGAGTGTTCCTCATCTTGCCTACACTCCCAGGACCATGGACTTGCCCACTTTCACCTTCTCCTTCCCCCTCCCCCAGCTTCATTTTCTTCTCAAATGATGTCTCCCCTCCTCACTGATTAAGTGCACATCAAAAACAGTGGCAGATTTACAGGTTAAGAGTGATTTAGTGGAGTGCACTGCAGCCAAATTAATGCTGGCTATAATGTAGTTTACCTCATTAAACAATGCACACCAAGATCCTGTCTGCTGTAAAACAATTGGTCTCTGAAGCCCAGTATTCATCTTCCAGGGTTGCTGGGAGATAATAAATGGGTAATATTCCAGTGATAATGGTAATGGAGTCACGGCTCAGAGCTAATATTATGGCAAAGTAGTAATTATTTCAACAGTAAACAAGGGGATGGTTGGGCTGCTGACAGAATTCAAGCCTGTTGAAATGGTTCACTTAATTTACTTGGAGCCCAGTCCTGGGACTGGCTAAGGGTAGGATGAAGTTTTCATCCTTTGCTCAAGTGTTCCAAATCTCTCTCTGCTCTATGATTTCCTCTGGCTGTGGAGAGAGAGAGAGAGAGAGAGAGAAATTTCCTTGCTTCTACTTGCCCTGCTTCTGGTTTATAGGGAATTACAGGGATAGTGGTATTGGGCCTCTGCCTTAGATTCCAGAAAGAGGGAATGGCATTGGATCCACAAAGGATACCATAGCCTGAAATGCTGAGACTAAGTAGGGCTTTGTGAGGGAGTGAGCACATTAACATATGGGTTAGAAAACCAGGGACCTTTACATGACAGACTTCTCTAAACTCCCTGTTTTTATGGGTGCTATGGTCCAAGGGCAGAGATAGTAGTGAGCTAATTCTCAGGACACAGTGCTTAACTTAGCACTTTCTGCAGTTTTGGAAGCTCCCCAAAGTCTAATGGAAACACCAGACTCACCACAAATTACTAAAATCTGAAAGGAAAGCTCTGAGATCAGATCATATATCGTAGGCTCTGGGAAGGCCCCATGTGACCAAGATCGGTAGGGTCTACATTGGTCAGAGGGGGAAAAGTGCAGGGAGAAGGAGAAACCAAGGTGAGAAAGAGAAGAGCAATGTATCTAAGTGACGAATTTTGTGATTTCCTCATATCACGTGCCCATGTTCCAGTAATTTACTGCTGAGTAACAAACCACCCCAAACAGAGGCTCACAAAAACAGTCATGTCATTTTAGTTGTGGGGCTGGAGTTGTCTTGGCTTAGACAGTTGACTTCACCATGGCTTTACTTGAGGCTATGAGCCACGTGGAGGCTGGAGGTGGAGCCCTCTCTAAGGTCTGCTCATTCTGACTCCACCAGCTGAGCCTGGGATCTGGACTTCCCTAGGTTTTTTCTCTCCAATGTTCCCTACATTGTCTCTCCATATGAAAATGTCAGGGTTATTGTATTTCTTATACGGTGGCCAGACTCCCAGGTAGTGTCCCACGAGAAACCAGTGGAAGCTTCATGGTCTTTTGTAACCTGGGCATTGAAAGCGCACAGCCTTGCTTTTGCCCTCTTCCATTCCATAGGAGGTCAGGTGTGGGGCTTCTACACCTAATTAAGATGCCCATTACCACTGGTTAACACCAATACAGCCCATTCAGCCAGTTTTACCCAGTCTTTGCCTTTCCATAGAGGTACCATAGCTTCTCTGACTCTAATTTTATTCCAAATTGTTTCATTGCTTCGTCCATCCCAAGGCTAACTTATGTATAAATACATCTCTCCATTATCTCTTCATGATTACATGGTAATCATTGCAATTTGTTGACAAAATGTTCTTTATGCCTATAATTGACATAGAATAGTTACGCATTCTTACTTTTAGCGATATGTATTATTCCAATTTATGAATGAGGAAACTGGCTGAAGCAGACTAAACAAAGGCTGAAAGATCCAAACACAGGTCTGTTTGATTCCAAGTGTATGCTCTTTCCACCATGCTATTTCCCTCTGTGTAAAGTTAGTTTCTATAGATACCATAAGAGCTAATGAACAACAAATACAGCAGTCATTACTGTGTGACTTTGGAAAAGTTCCCTAACCTTTCTGAGGCTTCAACATTCTTATCTGTACAAAGGAGATGATAAGGGTACCTATCTCGTTGGGCTTTTATCAACATTCAACGTGATCACACGTGTTAAGCATTCTGTACACAGCTTGGCAAAAAATAAATTCCTGAGTACAGTTACTTAATGATGCTTTTTAATAACCTCAATGAGCGCAAACTCATTTTTCAAGCATAGATCATATTTTGTAAACAGCCATTTTATAATTCAAAGCATTGTGAATCAGATAAGTGATAAGATGTTTTATACATATATAAATTTGATGGTGATATATAATACACATAGCTATATATATATATATATATATATATATATATATATGTACATCAAATATTTAACGAAAGGAGTATATGCACTCCTATTTATTAAACCCGCACTTCCATGAAAGGTAATTCAAAAAGGTTCCCAGCATTGCTTATGACTAAAAGTATCACTAAGTCCTAAGTTCCAGGACTAGTCAACAACACCATATTCAAATAGATGATATATGCAAAGGTGAACATGAATTAGGTACAAGATTTCACAGGGAATTCACTTTTAAAAGCTCTAATGATGAGATAATAAGCAGGCCCATATAGCATTTTTGTGGAACTATCTTGGAAAACACATCTGACACTTGACTCCATGAGCTGTTTAATCATTGATTTTCCTGGTGGGGATAGTCTCTTTGAGTCCCATGTGTCTTCAGTATAAATTATCTTATCTAACTGATGAAAAGCAGTAGGGACTCTCATAAGGTAGTATAAAGGGAGAGGAAAAAAGAAAGAAAAAAGGTGAGAAAAGACAAAAAAAAATTAATAGGTTTTCCTCCTAATCCAGTGTTACCCAAAGTACTAAATTCTAGTCATCTGCTAATTATAAAACCTCATGACTTTTCAATCCATTTTAACAAGAACATAATTGGAAGAACAGTCTGTAGGGTGGAGATACACAGGAACCAAGGACACACACACATGGACAGATACACACATGTGCACACACTGCATGCATGCACACATATATACTCACACATGCAAAATTAAAGCTTGATATGTGTTTGATAACACACTATGCTCCCCACTGATAAACTACTGGAGTACTCCAGAATTTTCCCTCTCCCCAAGGGTTCTGAAGATGATTCTAATGACATTTACTGAAGATGGAAGCAGAGGTGACCACCTACATTTGTATGAGAAAACCCATTTGCACTGACTTGAATATCTGAGATTTGTTCCAGAATTTACCCCTTGGCAACAACTAGGGAATGTTATGACTCTGGTATCTGCTAGAACAGAGTCTTAAGATCTCATGGAGCTCTAAAAATCACAGAAAAAGGGGAAATAAACTGATAGACCTCGGCTTTGTCCTAAGGAGAGAATTAATCTCAGATATAGCAATTTGCTGTATCCATCTAGCCTCCCTAATTCAATGCCTTGTCTCTTCCAAGCATATCTTACTAGAATGGAAAATTGAAAATCTACTTCTAAAGGTTAAATATATGATGATAAAATTGTTGCAAACACATATTAAACATTTTGAAAAGAAGAAAAGTTATGAAGAAGAATATAAATAACACCTGTACTTCTAACAGTTAGCAATAACCACTAATTAATTTTTTGATGTAAAAATTGGGATTCGCTTTGAAAGTGAGTGACAGGATTTCAAAGTACATCTCAGTAGAAAATAAATCTCTTTGAGAGAATGATCCTTTTCTCTCATTGGTCAAATTATTATTATCATAATAATGTGTAAAATATTTCTGAAACTATGAAATCATAATGATGGGATTCTGAGAGACTATTCATCTAGGAGATGCCTGAGGAATTCAAAAGGAATATAATAAATTGGGTAGAGCTCATATGACCATGATCATCCGGAAAACATAAGGCCTGTCTTCACAAACTCAGTGCTATAGACAGATTTCAGACAGAAACAGGAGGAGGGGGGTAATTCTGGCGATGGCCAAATGTGGATGTGAAACCAGAAGAGCTAAGGAGTGTAATTACATGGGATGTTTGGAAGGTTCTGATTTAAATGCACATGTGTTCCTCCCAGAAGATGGTGCCTGTCATTAAAACTATTAGCGAAGACAGATTCTGGTGTTACCACAAAATACTGTATGAAAAAGAAAAAAACAGCAACATCTGAACAAACTTCCTCAAAGGGAAAACTGGAATCAACCACAGACCAGTGAGCATGATTTAAGCAGACAAGATCAAAGGCCCAGGGCTAGGGTTGTATTTTCATGACCCACCTGCCCTCTATCTTGCCCCAGACAAAGCAACCCCCAAAAAGGCAAAGTAGGGAGAGAACAGAATGTTTTCAAAATCAGAAGTAATCCTCTGGGGCCCAACAAATGAGTACCTTGCAGTAGAAGAGTCAAAACATAGCTGTCAGGTGGACCATTACAACCATGAGCCAGAGAGGAGCCCTTGAGGAATGGCATGGGACCACTTTCAGATGTTCCAGATTTGGAAGAATCATTTAGAATATAGATGAGAACAATCCTAATTGCAAATTCAGAGTCATGACAAAGAGAACCAAGGAAGGGAATATGGATAAAAATAAGAATTTTAAAAATTTATGTTTATTTATTTTTGAGAGAGAGACAGAGACAGAAAGAGCAGGGGAGGGACAGGGAGAGAGGTAGACACAGAAACCGAAGCAAGCTCTGGTTTCCGAGCTGACAGCACAGAACCTAAAGCGGGGCTCAAACTCACGAACTGCGAGATTGTGATCTGAGCCAAAGTTGGCCGCTTACCCGCCTGAGCCACCCAGGTGCCCCTAAAAATAAGAATTTTAATAGCAGTGATCAGAACTGTCAAGAGTCAGTCTTCATGTAATGTAGATATCGGCAAACTTCTCCTCTAAAAGACTAGATAACAAATATTTTAGGCTCTGTAGGACATATGGTGTAGTTACAAGTGCTCAAATCTGACACTGTAAGACAAAAGCTTCTGTAAACAAATGGGTATGACTGTGTTCTCTTAAAACTCTGTCTTATGTTCTCATAAAACATTTTAATTTCAAATAATTTGCACATGTCATGAAGTATTATTTTTCTTTAGTGTTCTTCAACGATTTAAAAGTGTGAAATTGTTTCTGAACTCACAGGCTGTTCAAAAGCAGGTAGCAGGTCATATCTGGCCAGCTGGCCATAGTCTGCAGATCACTGGTGTCATGAAATTGGGCAATGAGAACCAGTGCTGGCTCTGAGGTACTGACTCCTTGGGAAGTCATAGACCCTGGGCTGATTCTAAAAGTAGCACAGATCCAAATCTTCCTATCGCCCTGTGATTTCCCTTTTGGTTTCTGTTATGCACAGTTGTGTCCTGTTATTCTGCTCTTTTTAAGCAGATTCAACTCTCCTCACTCTCTTGGGCTACATTCTATGTAGCATTTGTGAAATGCTTAGGTGAACTTTCAAATTAATTATGTTGCATAAATAAATGGAAGATTCACCAAATGATAATTGCTGTTGTTATAACAACGGTCATAATCAATGGTTACATCATCTACTTTTTCAGTTTGTGTTTCAAAAATGTAAAAAATATCTTTGTCTTAAAAAATTGCTCTGTACTGGGATTCCATCTCTCCTCCTTGTCTTTTTGACTTGCTTAGCATTTCTGTGGAGAGTATGCATGATTAATACAGAACTTTAATGAAGGACCATGCCCATAATGTTTTCATGTTTACAAAGTATCTGTGATGGAGGACCGCTAATCTCATATTGTGATCCTATCTTACAGATGAGGTAGCAGAGATTCACAGAGGAAAACTGGGGTTGACAGAGGTTCACAGAGGTCGATCCAAGAGGGCTATCCACTTATTAACTGGCAGAGCAGAGCCAAACCAATTGTCCTGACAATAGTGATCTTCTCTTTCCAATATTGCCTGCTCCCTCCTCTCCTCATGTGTGAACCTGGGATGCCAGATGGCAACTGTGTGTTGAAAGTTCTCCTTTCCCAAGTGTAGAGCAGAGGTAACTGAGCTCCATTAGTGAAGACACATGCTGGATAGAATGACCTCGATGCCTGTTGCTTTTCACAAATGTGCCTCCATCTGAGTTTCACCAAGGAATGTTGGATGATCAGTTGCCAGCCTCTCAACACACTCTACTTTCTTTTCTCCTTTTCTTTTTTTTCCTAATGTTTCCCAATATGGCGTATATCATCAGATGGTGAAATAACTCGCATTTGCCCCTCCAAGCACTTGGCAAGCACCTCTTTCCTTTATTCGCGCAGTGGGAAGTTTATAGTCTATATGAATTGTAATAGCTCCAAAGGGCTGTGTTCTCAGTGCTCTCCAGCTGGAGAACTCTCCCAGGCGAGACACAGGGAGAGTGACAACAACTCAACATGAAGTTTTTAATTCCCTTTTGTATCTAACTTGGATTTTGAAAGAGACACCGCTGTGACCCTCCTGGCTCTCTCTCACTTTGCCTTCAACTCACTCAGCAGCCATGGCGCTCAGGGAGGGCGGCAGACGAGCCTTCTCCCACTAGGCTGCCCTATCGATTAGCTACACAGAGAAGAAGGTTTTCATTTTTAAAGGCACATGGAAACATCCTCAAAGCCAATGCTTAATTTAAGTATCACATGAGGACAGCAGCAAAGCATCCTGACATTATCAAGCCCTGTGGACAGCATCACCTATATTTCCAAGCTACTTTTTTGGAAGTGGGAATGGAAAAGCCTGTTTGACTAGCCTCACATCCCTGAAGAGAGACAGGGATCCCAGCTCAAGACCCCAAGCACTTCATTAACATGGCTAGAACACTGCTTACACAGAAATGATGACAACACATCCCACTTCAAGAATGTACCATTATATACCAAATAAGTTGGTTTCCTAGACCAGAAATAACATTTTCTATTTGTACTTTTTTTGTTGTTAAACCTAGAATACAGTAGTGGTTTTGGTTAAACTTCAGTTACTTCCTTCCAGTTTAAACTTCCGTTTCTCCCCAAATACGACACTGCTAACTGTGAACATATTCTTTTACAGGTGAAACAAAGAAATGTACAAAGCCAATGAGCAGTCAGATATTCACTATCTCCATTCAACAGACACTCGTTAGCAACCTGTGGTGTCCACTGGGAACCTTAGGAGAACCTGGAGGTTTGACTCAAGAGGAAACTGAGGATGTGGAAAAGGCAGCCAAAAGGAAATGGTAGCCTGTATACCAAGAGGTCATCTGAAACTAGTATCGGCCAAACTCTAGTCAATGAAACGAGGTATTGTGGAAAGGCATAAGAATTGGAAATCTACATTTTACTCGCCACAGGTGACCTTTGACACTTCACTCAAGTATCAGGAGCAGTCTGTTCATCCTTAAAAATAAGATAAGTTGCTAATGTCAATGACAGAGAAAATGACACACTAGTGATCACTGATAGCACCGCCTTTAATGCCACCTACCATCACATTTTTGAACATCCATTTTATACCAGCCACAGGGCATGCATTTACACACATTATCCTATGTAACCTTAAACAAACCCAAATACACATCCTACCATGAGCCTCACTTTACAGATGAGATGCCTAAGGCACAGAGAAGGTCAGCAATGTGACCAAGGGGGCACTGCTTCATAAGTGGTATAATCAGAACTCAAGTCTTAAAAGTTCCCCATGTCATGTCTCTGACGAAGCTCAGGTGGTTTCTGGGACCCAACCCATGTCCATGAAAGACAGCATGCCAATATCTACAGATATATCCAGAAGGCCAAATTCAATTTCCAGATCTACCTCTTGCTAGCTACTTGGCCTTCACCAAACTATTTAACAGTTCTGTGCCTCAGTTTCCTCATTTGCAAAATATATATAAAAATGGTATCTGAACTTATAGGGCAGTTCCAAAGATTATATGAGTTGATAGAGGTACAGTGTTGGTATATTATATGAATTCTATCAGTCTTTGCTACTATTGTTTTGTTTTCCACCATTATTAACTTTAGTGCCATCCCTCACTCAGTATATCTTCCTCCAATCCCCTCATACTCAAGAAGATTCATCAACTCCTGGGCCTGAGCTCCTTCTGTCTTAAAAGCTATATTTTCTTTGAGGCCAGTTTTTAAGTAACTTATTTATGTTTAATTGTCATTTTCTGAAGATCAGCATAGACAGAGAGCTGTAATTAACCTTTTATTGGGAGTCTCCCACACAGGTTAAATGACTTGTTCAAAGTAGCAGAGTCATCATGCTGCAGCAGTTGGAATGGTATGAAGGCTACTGCTCTCTTATCTAGATTGTGATAGATGAAAGTGGCTACCATTAATAGTGGAGTTATTAGGCATAAAATAGGAGGGAAAACAAGGACAAATGGCTATGTGAATGACTTTGCAAGACCAACATTTATTCCTTCTATCACCATTATATTGACTGCTAGAAACTATTCACATTAGATGGGTTGGCCATCCTCTTCCCCAGAGCCAGACTTAGGCTATGTCACACAGTTGTGCAGTAGGGTAGAACAAAACACTAGATTCTGCATCAATGATGGTCATGTATTCAGGACTAGCAGCCAAGTTATCCTAGGAGATCATAGGCTTTCTCAACTTGGGTTTTCTCATGTGTAAAATGAAATTAATAGCAATAGTAAGATCATATGGTTGTTAGAGACTCAAATGAAAATGTAAAAACATTTTAAAACTTAAAAATGGTATAAAATAGAAATTGTTTGAATTCTAGCAGAAAAAGATTATCTGAGTTTGCAACCCCTTTGGTAGATGGGCTGATTCATCTTGGTTTTTGCTATTGATTATAAAACAGTCCAACAGTAAGCAGTGGAGTAATGGATTCAGAGTGGAGCCTCTGCAAACCATCTGCCTGGTTAAGGTTTGTCCAGCTCCATACTAGGGTATGTCTTTGAGCAAGTTACTTATGCAAGCCCTCTGGGTCTCAGTTCCTTAATCTATCGAAGAACAGTAATAACACCTGCATCATAAGGCTGTCAAGAAAATTAAAGAGTTTATACATGTAAATCACTTCGAATAGTGCCTGGAACATAGACAATTCCTTTCAAAACACTGGCAATGATGATGACGATGATGATGATGATGATAGAAAAAAGGAATAAGAGGACATGCTCATAGTGATGATAATGATCCCTCTTTTAGTGTTCTTCTTTCCATGTGGATAGAGTCTAACCATTTTAGACTGCCGCTATTTCTCTAATTACTGCCACTTGCATTTTTAGGCACAGAAACACTAGCTCCTAGTCTAAGAATTCAGGCTTACCAAGAGATCCTAGGGTTCTTTACTGCTGTCTGCATTATGACAATGAAGTGGGGCTCTCATCAAGAGGTCCTTATAACCATGACAACATGAGCAGCACCACTCTACTGAGGATGTCATTGCCATGACAACACCCGAGTGACCAAAATCAAGAGGCCTAGAAAAGTGATGTGATAAAGAGAGAAAACATCAACACACAGAGGAATGTGACTGTTCAAGAGAAGAACAAGGCCTGGCCAGTGTGGATGCTTGGCAGTGAAGTCAAAGGAAGCAAAATTATTTTGGAGCAAACATTGTGGTCACACTCATTAAGTTGCCCTCAATTCTCAAAGGCCATGGGTTCTGGTTGGAAACTAAGATGCAAAGAGGGATGGAACCAGTTCTTTACAACCCTTTCATCATTCACAATGTGCCCTATCAATCAAGCTTTGTGTGGTTTTTTTTCCTCTCTCAAAGGAAAGAAGTGCCTCTAGGGTAATGTGGGCAATGGGAAGGGGCCTGTTAGGACAGTCAGGAGAAATAACCTGGATGGATCCTTAGGAACATACCTTCAAGCCAAGATTAAATGGAGAAGACTTCACTATACCTGTTGCTGCTGGTACTTGCTTCCATGTTGGTGAACTGTCCCCCATCTCCAACATCATTTTAGATTAAATACTGAGGTTGTCTGCATCCTCTGCCCTGCCTGACCTAGACTCAGCAACACTGAGGCAGCAGGAATGTTTGCATAATTTGCAGAGAACTAAAGTATTTCCCCTATACAGATAATCTCCCCCAGAATAGGACTTAGGTTGTGTTTGTTGGCACAGTTAGGGTAGTTAGGCACAGTTAGGGTAGTTAGTTGGTCATCCTCTTCTATCCCTTTTGGAGCTTCTTAGAGGGGCTTCAGCAGGATAAACATTTGTGGCCAGATGGGTGGCTGCCCAAGTCTAACTTGGTCCCTGTTCTGGTTGTGAAGAACAGATTAATTCAAATAACCCTGCCTTAGTTGGAAATCTGGTCATGGAAGATCAAATATGGAGGACTTTGAGAACTTTTGCCCTGGTGTCTAAGGAGGGGTTGAGAGATAAGCAGATATCATCCTCAATGCTCCTTCTCAGTGGCTATTTCACACTCTAAACATTTGCAATAAGTGTTTTATCTATCAATGCTCAGTGGAATCTTCACTAAATTTGATGGTACAGAGTCTCACCTCCAGACAATGTGCCTCAGTGTCAGAGAGTCAATTGCTTTAGCAACATGGAGACTCTGGCTTCAAATTCCCAGATCAAACAAAAGCCATATAGAGAAATTTTAGGGTCACTCAGCTGTAGATCAAGATTTATAGGCAGCACCACAAGCACAGACCTGTCTTAGCTAATTCTTTCTTTTATTCCACCTGAAGAAGAGGGGCAACTTAGAACCCTAACACAAGTATAGCAGACACTTGAACAACTTGGGGGTGAGGGATGCTGATCCCTTGTGCAGTTGAAAGTCCACATATAATCTTTGGCCCCCCACCCTCTCCAAAACAAACAAACAAACAAACAAACAACCCCAAAAACTTAGCTACTAATAGCCTATTGGCTGGAAGCTTTTCTAATAACATAAAGTTGAATAATACATATTTTGTATGTTATACCTATTATATGCTGTATTCTTTTGATAAAGTAAGTTAGAGAAAATAAAACATTATTAAGAAAACAGAAAGGAAGAGAAACACATTTACAGTGTTGAACTGTATTTATTTAAATACAGTTTATTAAAACAAAACAAAACAAAACAAACAAATAAACAAAAACCTCATATAGGTGGACCGAGGCAGTTCCAACCTGTGTTGTTCAAGGACCCACTCTTATTACACAGCAACAATAGCCAAGGAATGGCCAAGGGAAGCCAGACTGCAGATGGGATTTTGGGAAAAAGTCCTCCGTTACCTTCACATTCCCCTCCAACATCTAATCCTATATTGTGCAAAGCTTCTCAAAGCATTTTATTGGTCTTTCCATTTATTGAACCCCTTCTCTCCTTTCCTAATCAATCCTGTCCATATCTTCTTGCACCAGAACCATTCTCACCAGCCAGACTCTCATGGAAGTGCATTTTACCAGTTCTCGTTCCCTATCTCCTTTGTCTTCTGAGCCACACTTGTGCACACCCCTCCTTTATGAAGCATCGTCTTCTGTTGCCTTTCAGATTTGCTTTACAGCTCTCTACTTTCCCACCATCATCCATGCTGACTCATCCTCTCATCCTGGCACCTATGTATTGGAGTGCCCCAAAGCCCAGTCCACAGAACTCTCCTCTAACTAGCCTCACCTCATAGGTGGTGACAGACAGCCTTGTGGCACTGAACACCATCAGAATGCTGCTGACCCCTACATTTATTTTTATACCCCTGTATGCTTACATAGCCAACTATCTAATCAGCATTTCCATTTGCATATCTTAAGTACCAAGCTCCTATTTCCACCTACAGACTTGTTGCTCTTGGAGTTCTAGGCGACAGAAAATTATATCCCTAGTCACCAGTGGCACAGGCCACAAATCTCAGTCACCTAACTCTGCCTCACAACTCCCATGTTTAATCAGTCAGGGAATCTTGGCAGCTTTAATTCAGAATACATTGCACATTAAACATAATCTTATCACCTTCAACCCTACCACGATAATCCTCCTCCTCATCATTTCTTGAGGGACCAAAGCAGAATCCGAACTAGCATCCCAGTTGCTACTTTAACCCACCTCTTAACCCCGGCCTTTCTCTTCAAGCGGTTAAAATGGCCCTTGAACAACATGTATTAAATCACTTCACTCTCTTGCTTAAAACTTGCCAATGCCTTTTATTCAAACAGATTCCAGTTTTTAACACCGTTTTCCAGGTACCACATGACCTGACCCTGGGGTCTCTTTAGCACACACTATGCCACTTACATTTGTCCACATTCTTGTGGTTCCTCACACACACGAAGCATGTTCTGGATGCACGGTCTTGGTATCTGCAGATACCTCTGTCTGGAAGACCCTCTCTTGATATGTCAGTGGCTCGCTTCCCTTGGGCATCTAGGTATTGGTCAGGGCTGATCCTTGTACTCTGACTAAAGTAGTACCGTTCATCATCCTTTACCACATCCCTGGGGTAAACGTGTCATTTGCCTCAACAGTACTATCTTCCCATGACACTAGGTTGCATATTTATTTAACAAATATTCCCTATACTCCAGTGTTGCAGCTCCACAGGGTAGAGTCTTTGAATGCTGTGTCCACAACAAAATCTGAAGCACTTAAATATGTACTGTCATGTTTTAAGTGCCCAATAAATATCTGTTGAATAAAAGATAATTCTTTCTGCCTATTTATCATAACCATTGTACTCTATCATTTCTGTTCAATCCAATAAATCTTGATTCTTTAAAAAATAAATATAACTAGAGTTGTTATGATCAATTTTGGAGAAAACTCTGACCCTATCAGCAGGTTCTGGCAATCTTACCCCCACCTCCAATTATCTCAATCCCAGAATCTATTCTCCTCCCCTGCTGTCATGCTATCTCATGATCTCCAAACTTGGCCTTTTAATGGCCTCTGAAAAGTCAGTCCCCTTGCTCTGGATCACAAAAAAGGCCTGACCTTGCCAAAAGCTACAACTGTCACTACCCCACCTTAAGGTTCAGGAAGAGAAGGGATTTCTATCCCTCTCCACAGGCATAGGCTGCAGCTGAAATCTGCAAAGTGTGGTTTCACTGTCTTCCACTGGGGACAATTTAAATCTAACATGCCTCACATCTGTCACTGCCAGGGTGACTCTGCGCCCCTTCCCCCCATTGTCAGTGTCCTGCAGCTCTTTCATTCCTCACCCTTCCCACCTTACATTTTCTGGGAAGCCACATATTACCTAAGCCCTCAGCCTCTAGGCTGACCACTCCCTGAACTGCCTTAAGTAATTAAAACCCAGCTACTTCCTGAGGGCAACACTTCCTTTGTGTATTTCTCAAGAAATCACTGGGTTGTTTGGGGTGATAGTCCTTCTCACTCAAGATCACTTGGAGACCATTCCTCTTTTACAGTTTTATTGAAAGTCCATTCAAAGCTTTTGCCCTCTGGCTATGTTGCATTTACCTGTTCTCGCTTCCAATGACTGATGCCCTGAATTCCTCATGATTCTTTGAGGGCTTTCACATGTGGCTCACAGCCCTACTTGTCACTAACCTCAGCCATTATCTGGGGTGACTTTAATGTTCCCTTTGATGATTTGTCAGACACCTGCACCATCAGATACATGGATCCCTCTTCTCCATGGACCTTCCCTTTAACCACATTCTATCACTGTCATTTGCCTATGTTATTTTCCAATACCTTCAATAACTAATGAAAAATACACAATTCACAATTTCTCTCTGTCTCTTTTTTGAGAGCACTCATGCATGTGCACACCAATGGGGAAGGGGCAGAAGGGGCAGAGAGAGAATCTTAAGCAGGCTCCACACCCAGCATAGAGCTGAACTCTAGGCTCGACATAGGGCTCAATCCCAGGACCCTGGGATCATGACCTGAGCCAAAATCAAGAATCAGAAATTTAACTGACTGAACCACCCAGGCACCCCAAGGGACCATAATTTCTGATTCAAACCTTGTCTCTTTCCAGAATGCTTGCTCAAGTATTCTTACTATAACCCCATGCTGACGTTACTCACTAATTCATTGAAGAAATACTTATTGAATGTCTTTAATTTGACAGATACATGCTAAGCATTGGTGCACATAGCAGTAAGGAAGAAAGAGCATGTTCCTTCCCCTCATGAAACTTATAGTCTATTGAGAGGAAGTTAGGTGTTACATAACTCTTCTGGTATCTCCACAGCCTCCTTGATGACCCTGAATGTGGCAGCTGTGTACTGATGCAGGGCCTTTGTATTTACTGCAAGCCCTGCCAGCAACGCTCTTGCTGGAGTCATCCTAGTGTCCTCCCCCAACTTTCTTGGGCCGCCTTCCTAATGACTCCATCCCTGTCTACTCTAGTTAACATTATAACACCCACGTAAGCTTAAACCATGCAAAGGAATCTTAATAATTAATGACAAAAATGTGATTTTCCTGAAGGATGTAAACATTTTTTTGCCACAACATTATGAATCTTAATGTTGATTATAAGTGAATTATGGACATAAAAATAGCAAAACTAGTATTTACTTAGTACACTAAATTTGAAATGTTAGTAACATTGATAATTAAAGGAGATTTTGTTGAAAAAAAATATTGCAACCCCCAAACATATGCTGATCATCTGTTTGCATTTTATTATGATAATTTTTTCCACAGTAATTACCATATAATACATTACAAAGTTTTTGTATCCATCAGGTTATTTTCTGTCTCTTCCACTAAAATATGAGCTATATGAGGCCAGGATTTTGTCTGCTTTGTTCATTCATGCGTCTCCACTACCTAGGACAGTGGCCTAGCAGAGAGAGGTGCTTACCAAGAAATTGTTGAGTAATTCATGAACAATCAAAGCCGTTTTTCCAAGGAATTTTCCTGGGGGAGGTGGGGAATCCATGTCAACTTCTCTGATGAAATTCTTTTCTGGGATGGTATGTGACAGCATAAATAAATCAATGATGGGAGAAAACCATTTGTCTTTCTTTATCATGCAGATGAATGGCCAAATATCTTCAACCACAGTGACCCCAGTGAACCATTCAATAGAGTGCAAAGAAGTGATGCAAGAAATCAGAGAAGGAACACGAGGCCTCCTGAGTGCAGGACAGTTAAAAAACAGGAGGAGTTCTGAATCCCTTATGGAGGAAAGATAAAGTCCAAAGTCATTCCTTTTAACTCTCCATTAGAAGAGAGAAGAGGGATTTGTTTTTCAGGGTAAGGGGAAGGTGTGAGAAGAATCTATCACTGCTGGGGAGCAGCGGGTAAGATGATCCTCCTACAGCAGGAAGAATTACTTCTTCATCATCCCAAATTCAAAGGTGGTGACCAGCCTGAGTGTGCGGTAGTACTTGGGGAAACTGGGAAGTCCAGCCACGGAGAAAGCTAGAGTCTCCTTGATCTGAAAGGAACTAAATTGGTATTCTGTTCATTACTTCACTGTAATGAACTGTCCTGGTTCCAGTAGTAAAAAGCATTTTATACCACTGAGAAGATAAAATATGCCAAATACTACAAGGACACATCAGGGAAACTGAATGGAGTCAGATAATGAAAAACATACACAGGAATCCAGCAATTTCTTTTCATATCTAAAGCTGTTAAAGTGTAAAACAACCTAATAATAACAATCAAAGCCAAAGACATACCATTGTGTGAGCGAATGTTAGTATTTAACATGAAGAAAAAATAAATCAAGTCAGAGAACAGCCACATCACTGCCATGAGTTCCGGTCCAGGTGGAGGCGGAAAGGTGAGAGAGCATAAAACTCAGAAAGGCTGACTCAGTAGGAGAAAGAAAACTCACTGGAGAACTGAGGTAGGGTCAACTCTCCATGCTGGGGCTCTGTCCCTTGCTCAGAGGTATTCATGCAAAGATCCACT
This sequence comes from Neofelis nebulosa, assembly GCF_028018385.1. Classification (NCBI taxonomy): domain Eukaryota; kingdom Metazoa; phylum Chordata; class Mammalia; order Carnivora; family Felidae; genus Neofelis; species Neofelis nebulosa. Next base: position 28,781,294 of record NC_080791.1, on the reverse strand, counting down.
GCATGGAGCCACAGATCATTGGAGAGGATGGAATGTCAAGGCCAAGCACAGTGCCCCAAATGGAGTACAGTGTCTGAACAAGAGTGTGGGTGAGTTTACAAGAAGGCTGTAAAAAAGTGGATGACCCAAGGAGCAGAGCCCTGGGCTGGCAGGAGGTCTGAAACTAGAAAGTATACATGTCCCAGAAGATCCAGAAGAAGCAATGGATCAGAAACCTGGCAGGAAATCAATACACTTCAAGAATATGGACTTTGGAGTCAAAAAGACTTGGATTTGAGTTTTACTTTGGCCATTGCATATTTGTGGAGCTGTGTGACCTTGACCCATTAGCCTTACTTCTCTAAGCCTCCCTCTCTCACTGATAAAGCAGCCTAATCATGGGACATGTTTCACACTGCTTGTGACAAGGACATTTGGAATGAAAAGCTTTCTCCAAGCTAGCATGGAAAACTTTATCTAAGCTTGGTGGATGCTAGACATGGAACTCCAAAGCCTTAAGTGATCTCCAGGGGTGTGATAGCCAGAAGGTCACTGTGTTTGTGGTGGATGGGGAGGCCTGCTGAGACCTTCTCGGATGCCAAGTAGAGCTGCCTGCTACAGATACTCATCAGAAATGTGGTCTTCTGGCCTGGAGGGGCTCCCATTTTAAGAAGCCCTTTGCATCTAACTAGCTAGGGCTGGTTAGCATCTGTGGGGAAGATGATACAATATTCTTGCTTTTATGTTTCCTTTTTTGTTCTATCAAAACAATTCTGCATAGTAACGGTCACCAAGTACCAGCATAAATAGCCTGGCTTAGGAGAGTGTGGGGAAGGATGCTGTTAGCAATGACTGAATTCAGCCGACGTCTGATTCTAGAACATTTTTCAAGGGCTTTAAAATAATTTAGTAAAACCACAAACAGTGTCTGTGGTATGCACTTCTGCCCTTGGTTTCTAGGCTGAGGCTTGATTTCATATGTTCTCAATCCAGGCACATTGAACTCATTAATTTCCCCACTAGTCTTTTTATGATTCTCATCTTTGAAGTAGGAAGTTGCACAGCTATAATATTGCTTCAAACCAGATCATAAATTTTAAACTTACAAAAATGCTTATTGACATTGGCAAACTTTACCCTAACTGTATCTATCCAGCTGTAATTTTATGGCTAAAGAGAATTACAGAGTTAAAGAGTCATCTGTAAATGTCTTCCTCAGCTTTCTTCCTTCCCACCTTGGTCTGCTTGTCTGTGTTTAAACCATTTGCTTAACGAGTTTCTAGATCACTTTGCCCCAGACTTGAAGTTGTGCCACTGGTTTATCTTTATCATAATAAATGGCTTTCTCTGTATAGGTTGGGCCTAATACCGTATGCTCTGCTGCTACGCTGGACAGGAGATCTGCCACTTTCAATTATGATGCAATTATTTTTTTTTCCACCATCAATGACCACTGTAATATCTTTTGCAATAGCAATTACTTAGTTCTCCTGGGATAGCTACTTGGGGGTACTCTGGGAATTTTAATCAAGCACCTACGTTAATTAGAAAATGGTGGGGGGGGGGTGAGAGAGGTGCTGATTAAGCACCTTTGAATGTCTATCCATTCTGGCAATTTACTGAGCTTCAGCTTTTGTAAGGATTCAACCCTTTCAGAGAAAAGAATTTTAATTTCCTCCCCTTTTGCTCTTGTCTCCTGAGTGGCAGGGAAGGCAAGATGCTGGCTGGGGCTATGGAAGCTCACATTGTTGGCCACCTACTATGTGTCATTTTGGGGCCAGGTCCGTGGCACTGATGACCACATTTAATCCTCATGGCATCCATGTTAGGAAGGCTTTATTATCTCTGTTTTGCATATGAAGAGTGTTAGGGCTGGTTCTGGGGCAGACCAGTGGGGAGAACATTTTCTTACAAATTCTTTGGACTGGTTTGGGAAACATGGTAGACAGTAAAGAATGATGTGAAGAGATGAAGTTCCTGTATCTTACCCTTTACTCACTAAAGTGACTTTTGTTTTAAATTATGCATCAGGAAGACTAAATTTAAAAAAGGGGGGGTGAAAAATACTGGATCTATCTATAGATTGGATACCTCTTTGTTCAACAATCACTTACAGAACCTGCAAACATCTGGTGCTGTGCTAGGCACTGAGGATAAAATAAAACAGCATAATAACTGTCCTTTGGACATAAGGAGGGCCTTTTGAGCATACAAGTCACTGTAAGGATTGCCATCATTAGGAATATGTGCAAAATGCTATGGGATCTCATAAAAAGGAGTGACTCACTTTGCCTGAAGAAAGCCACCAGAGGTGACTGGTAGCTTTTGACCATGGTCTTAAAGAAAGAATAGAACTCTATCCAAAATGTGCAAGGACGTGATCAAGGAAGACCAGCTGGTGAGTGCAAAGGTAAGGACACCAAAGGTAAATGTCCAGTTGTTAGTGTAACTGCAGCGTGTGGGGCAACTGGGGTCCAGAAACAAATAATGAAAATTCTTGGTGCCACACCAAGAAGCAAGAACAAAATTAATATATAAACACATCTTCAGAAAGATTTATCACTACCCCAATGGGACCCAGCTGATAAGTAGTGGAAGCAACTTCAAATGTAGTTGGACCTGGTCTCAAGGCCCATTTCTTTCAGACAGATGGCCACCTTGTGTCAGGTCACCTCCACCCATGAAGAAATGGAGCCATTAGAGATAACCAAAACTCAGAGAGAGGCCAGACTCTTCATAAAGCATGAAGCAGAAGAATGGAGCTGGAGAATTCACACCTGCCCTCAGGAAGTAGAAAAACAAAGCAGACATGCTGGCCATTTCCCAAACCCACCTCTGGGATGAAATAACAAAGGAAAACAAAACAAAACAAAACAAAACAACTTCTCTTAATTGTGTCTCTTAGATTATCATACTCCAGTGGAAGACAGGCAGGCAGTTGGCAGCTCAGCAGGTTCCCTGGGCAGGGAGTCTGCCCTGAAAAGTAGCCAAAAAAGAAAAAAGAAAAAAAGCAACCCACTGATACCAATGCTTTCTTTTTTCCTCAGGTCCCTCTTTCTTTGGGACTTACACTACTTCCTGGTTTCATAGTATGGGCGACCATGACTGGAGAGTTAATTTAGTCACTGAGCTCCCCCTTGGCTTACTGCAGAAGAGATTTGTGGCCTATATCAATTAATTACAGGGCAACTCAACCAAAATGAGACTCCAAGGGTTGTCCAGAGTTGGCATAGATATCTTTTATAAACATGTTGTGTGTGTGTGTGTGTGTGTGTGTGTGTGTGTGTGTGTGTGTAAGTGTGTATTTTTGGTCCTTTCCTGCTGGGTGATAACCACCTGTGGGTAAGGAGAGGTCTTTAGTTCCATTTTGTCCTCCTTCCCTTCCAATCTTGGCTCTTCTTTGCTGGAGAAGTTTTTTCTCATCTGCCATCCTAATGATCTCTGTGCCACATGGGGCCCCTGATGCTGGTGCTGACAGGCTGCTCATTAGTGCCAGGGTGCTGCAGTCAGCCGATGGCATGCCACAGCTTTGCTCCTGACACTTTTTCACAGAGCTGTCACTGGAGTCATGGCGCCTGCCAGCTCTGGTTGAACTCAAGCTGTGATACCTCCAGTGCCAATTAGTGCTTCAGTGTCCTGCTTGGCTGGGGAGGAAGACCTGTCAGTACTGACAAATGGAAAGGTAGGTGGGTGTGGTGGGGGTGGGGGAAGGAAGGACTCAGGGCATTGACAAGGAGAAGAAAAGCTTCCATCCAAGGGTCACTTTGTCCTCAACAACTTGGTGAGGTTTTTGGTGTCTTTCAAAGCTATGAGAAACAAGGTCTAGAAAAAACAGGTGCCCCTGGACCTCTTCAAGTAGAGAAGGACACCTGAGGTGGGAAGGGAAGAGATTTGGCAGAGAAAGGTTTCTTAGTCCCACAGGTATTTGTCCACTGCTCACACTGCACATTGAAAGGTAAGTGTTCCATAACAGAGGCTAGGTTTGGAGCCCAAAAGATGTATGGCCCTGCTCTTAATTTTGCCCCCAGAGTCTTTATATGGCCCTAAGAAAAACCAATCTATTTCCCACTTCAACTATCATAGTGTCAGGGGCAGGGAGAATTTTTAAACTATTATTTCTCTTTTTCACACTGATTTCTTTCTTTGAATTTTTATTTTTTTAACCTATGAGGAGAAACAAATTTCCATATACAGTTGAAGTAACTTTCCCTGGAAACATCCAGGATTATGTTATGAAACTGTTGGAGCCATTGAGGGTTTAGGCACAATTATGGTTGGGAAGAGTAAGACACCAAAAGGACCAAGAGACTCAGAGAGGCCAGATGAAGAACATATGAGAGTAACACACGCATCAGGAGAGTGACAGCAGTGAGGCAGTGATGAGGGTAGAAAAGAGCTCACTAGAGGATCCAGTTTCAAAGTCACTTGTGAGTCTTCTCAACTTTTTCAAAAGAGTACATGAAAAGGAGTCTCTCCTTCAAGGAGAAGTTAAGACCAGCCACAGCAGGTGTCTCAGTAGGAGAACTTTGGAAAAGCTTGACAATCCTGTGAAGACCAGAGAAAATGTCCTGGAAATTCCCCAATAGAGCTTCAGCAGGAAACACTCAGGTCTCAACAGCAACATCAAAGTGGAGTTCCTCAAGGATCAGGATGAAGTCTTTGACATGGGAGAACAAGCATGTCTCTCTGGGGCACTGATGAAAGTAAGTGCTTGTTCACAGAATCAACAAATATTTCTTGAATGCTTTCTAGGTGATGGACATTGTGCTAGAAGGTCAAGAAACAAAGTGAGATGTGGGCCCTCAAAGAGACATAGGTCTCAAAGAATTCATGAATCAGAAATCAGGACATCTCTGTAAACAGCTCACTGGACCTTTCTGAGCCCCCAACCGACATCTGAGGACAAAGTATTCTTTCAGTAGCCTTGGTAAGGTTTTTATTTTCAGTATTTTGTTTAATGGGAGAGAAGTGGAGGTAGGCACACTGAAAAGGGATGCTCCATTAGGATGTTCAATGATCCTTGATTCCGTAGGTATAGTAGAATCTGCATGTCAGTGATCTGACTCAAATCTTCACCTGAGTTCCATGTTGGGCTCCTGGGGATGTGGCAATATAGGAATCTCACCTTTCTCTCTAAAGCTCCTACAATCCAACAGCAACTGGAGACATAAAAATTTTAGGACACATGGAAGAATCAGAGTAACAGAGAACCTTAAAGGTATTCTTTTTTACATAGAAAGACTAAAGCTTAAGGCTTTGCTAAAATAAATTATTGCATGCCTAGATGGGGACAAAAGACAAGGCACAGAGCCATTAATGGGGAATATGCCCATACGAGACAGGGGCCACTGATGGTGTTTGGGCCCTTGGAGTAGGATGCTAGCATTTACACAGAATTTGGTGAGAGGCCAATAAAACATTTGTGCCCATCCAAATAGAATTTCCTTGAGACAGAGAGAGGAGGGCTCTTCCTTCTGAAAAGACCAAGGCCCATACAGGTGTTAACAAAACATGTACATTCAAAACAAGTGTGCAGAAGGAGGGCAGGTATCTTTACAAAGCTTGTGCACTTTCTTCTTGAACTCTTGGGAGTGGTAAGTTCATGAGGAGAACTAGAAGGCATATTGCCAGTAACAAGAGACAATTACTTCCCATGATCAATGGCAGCACAGAGGTGTGTCTTGGGAGGCCTCACCTTCCTCTACATCTTGGATATGGAAAAGTGGCATTTTATCCATCTGATGTAAAGTGCTAGGCAGATAATTTCATGGACAAGTCCCCTCCATTCTGCTTCTGATCAGATGATCACTCCTGTGTCTGTGTACCAAAATGCATGAGCCATTACTAAAATGGTGGTTAACATTCCTGTTCTCCTTCTCCATGTAAAAAGGGGTCAAGCCTGGGATACACATTCTAAAGAGGTTTGTAGAAGTTTATTGCAAGCAATACCATATGAGTTATGATGGAAGAAACTAAGAGTTTTCAGAAATGTACAAAACAAACACATCAGTCTCGAGGGAGAAAATGCAGTGAAGCCATCAGGGTTGCCTATGTGCTTAGCCTCCATCAGCTATCCTTTCAGGGATTTTATGGGTATGTGTGTGAGAACTGTCCAGATTGAAACATGATCTACCCACACAAAGTAGAACAAAAGATGACAAGAGCTCTTTGCCTTTGGAGGCTTTGCTAAGATGTGACATATCTTTTTTTTTTTCACCAAGGAACCCCAAGACTGTCCCAACTTATTTAAAATAAGTACCCTTTTGGAAATATTTAGGGGGGAAAGATGAAGGTCTTACTGCTAAGGGTCTCCAGCTTCGGTTCAGATCTGGCAGCAGTCCACTGACACCTCTGATCTCCAAATAATCAGTCACTGGGAAAACGGCACCCTGGTGAGTTCTGAGGTGATTAGTTACTGCTTGGCATGTCTCATCAGTTTGAATCTGCGATAGCTAATCTGGACCAGGGATCTGGAAAAGGCTGTTCATCTAAATTACTCTGATCCACAGGTAGATTCAGATTATCCTTCTCCTCACTCCTTGATCCATCTTCTGTTTCCATAGCAGCCAAAACAGTAAAATGGAAGCATCTGGCACAGTCTCAGGTAAAGTCCCCTGAGGCAATGAGTCTGCTTAATGGCCACAAAAGGGGTAAAAAGACTCTAAGGTATGCCAGTGTGAACTTCAGCAAGATAAAAGAAAGAGGGGGCTCCGATGCCATAAGAGAGACAGAAGTAATTGTCAGGAAAAGAGAGAGAGGGGAAAAAATGGAGGGAGAATTGAAATTAATGCACAGATGTTTAGGAGACTGAGAAAGAAAGAGAAAGTAAACAATAAAAAGAGAAAGCATGAAAGGGCAAGACAGAAGGAGATGTACAGAGGAGAAATGTCAGGAGGAGTACTTACAAAAGGACAAAGAGCTGAAAAGCTGGGAGAGGAAATCAGAGAAGATACCAGACAGGAGACAGAGGGAGACCTGCAAGAAGGAGGGGTCCAGTGCCTCTCTACATAAGGTAAAGTGAGTCTACCCAGGATGATGAATGTTCCACAGATTTTAAAAGCACAGAGCGCCCTGGCGTCCAATAGCACTGGGGACAAGCATTAAGCAGTGATGAATGGCGTGCATTGTGAACTTGGAAAGTCTGTCCATTTCGATGGACCCTGCCTCAGAGGTGCCCTAGAGCTACGTTCTCTCACTGATGATCTCATGCACAGTAGAAGTCTCCTCCCAGGTTTTGGGCCAGTCCATTTGTAAGGCCATTCCAAATCGAGAGAACTGCAGACATGTGAATACTCTCTCAGATCCATTTGCTCACAGTGGTAGAGTCAGAAATGGTTGCATGGGATTGCTCCCAGCAATTCAGGCCTAACACACTGAAAATTTCATGACTTCTCTGAGAATCTCCAGCAGGGCAAGTCTGTCTCTTTCTGTGAGAGGAATTCGATATGAGGGCCTACTCATAGTCCTACCCTGATTTCATTTAAATGTCCAAATGTTCTGCCATCTTTAGAAAGAGAGGATGTCTGCCCCCAGGGACAGATGTGTTGCTGGTGGGCAGCTCTCTGGTGCAGCCCCTTATGCAGACTATCTAGTGTAAAGAGAGACGCCTACTCCAAGGTCACAACTCTTCAGGGGATAGCCCAAATTCCAAGGCTGTTCTGCTGGTATAAAAGGTCACCCCCATCTCAACAAAGCATTGCTAAAGGGTAACACTGGCCTCAGAATTCTCCACAGGGTTAGCTGAGATGTTCCACTGGTCTTCAGGCAACTCAGCTTCTCCCTCAGCCCAGCCCTGCTTCCTTCCCTACCCCTTCATAGATGTTGATCCCAAGAGAGCCTCAAATAAATTTCTTGCATGCCAATCACATTGTCAGGGTCTACTTTCGGGGGTCCCAACCTGCAACACCAAGGAGATATCCACTATGATGATTCCTTTAGAATCCTTGAACCTGTAGTACTCAGCCATACACATAACTTCATGCATACATGCATGCATAGACACACACACATACACATTTACTTAAACATAGCTCACATTAGCCAGCAATAAGCACTGAAATGAAGCATCTTTATTCACATATCTGTTCAAATGTCACCTTTTCAAAAGCCTTCTCCAACCGAACCTCTGGTTCTTCTGTCAATGTATACTGCTCTATTTTCTTATTCTTATCACCACTTGTTACATTGTAGATTCATTTTTTTTGTCACTTGTCTCCTGAGAATGGAAGCTCATGAGAACAAAAACTGATATGTTTTGCTTTATTGCTATATCCCCAGTGCTCAGCAGAGTGCCTGGGCTATTATAAGCACTCAGTACATATTTAAAAACAAATGAAATAATTTAATGCATCTTGCATAAAAGCTACCTTAATGATAAATGGCATCTCCCCTTAAAATCTAAAGGTTTAATGTTTAATCCATGAAAGCACAAAACAACACTTAGTCTGGTCTACAAAACATCTAGACATTTAGACAAGGTAAATTTTGCAATTTAGTCACATCTTGAGCTATATTTGTTATCTAAGATTAATCTGAGTAACAACAACAACACCACCACAAAACAGCTCATGGACTAGGGACCAGATATTTGTCAATGCTGAGGAGCCAGACTTGGACATTTTCCTTTTAGGACTATGCCCATTCAAAGTTTTTTTTAAATCCTTATGTGTTGTGTTTTTAGTATCTTAGAACAGCCATCTGGACAATGCCACCAATGATGATTGTTCCGTCATCAAACAAGACCAATAAAGTTCACCCAGAACAGGTTAACACTATTGCACCCAGAAAGAATTGGAATTAATCTCCCCAGCATTCGAGAAACGCTCAGATTTGATTTCTGAAATCTTACAGGACATATTCCTGTCTTGTAGAGATCACCAAAATTCTCTTCAGAGCCATGAGTATACTATTATCAGGATACCAAAAATGTAGGGCCATTTGGATAAAGCCACCAGTGCCATGATCTCCTAGCCATGGCCAACAATTCTTCCATTTCTTCTCTTACCTTTTGGGGAGATGTGTCTCCAGGTAACCGTAGGCTCTGGTCTACCCGTTGCTATGCAGGTGAGGCTGATATTATTCCCTTCATTAATGGAGATATCTGAAGAAATCTCTACAATTTTGGGAGATACTGTAGAGACAAAAAAGATAAGAGGGAAATAAAAATCTTGCTGAAACATTTCTTTGTTGTCTTATAATGATAGTTGGCAGCACAGCCCAGGGGCTGAAATATTGGGACTATAGGAGTAAATGATTAAAAATTAGAGGAATTACCTTAAACATGAAAGAATTATCTTACCTTGAATTTAGCTTTTATTTCTTCCCATTTAAACACAGAGTCAGGGAGTCTGAGTGGGAATGGATTCCACTGCAATACTGCAATAACTGTTCTAGCCTCCACCCGCTTCCTTCTCCACTCTCACCCCCACCCACCTCCGACACACATTCACCAGTCATTCTCCACACCGCGTTCAGAGTCCTCTTTATATAATGCAGTTCTGATTGTACCACATCTCTGCCTAAACACCTCCAGTTGCTCCGTATTGCCTACCTGAAAATACACAATCTTCTTTATGCCAGCATACTAGGCAGTTCAGAATCAAGCATCAATCTATGCTACCTATGATCTCACCTTTCCTTACCCTCCTTGTTATCCCCGACACTATGTCCTTCTTGGCCATCACGCGTTTGGGATCTATATTGTCTCTTGTCTTCCTGGAAATTTTCTGGTCATTCTTTTTTAAAGTTTATTTATTTTGAGGGAGAGAGAGAGAGAGAGAGCAGGGGAGGGGCAGAGAGAAAGGGAGAGAGAAAATCCCAAGCAGGCTCCTCGCTGTCAGCACAGAGCCCAATGCAGGGCTCAAACTCACTGTGATAGCATGACCCGAACTGAAACTGACTGAGCCACCCAGGTGCCCCTCTAGTCATCTTTTAAAGTCCAAATCAAATGCCAGTTGGTGCAGCTTTCCCTACCCCTACTCGTGTCTGTCCTCCTTCAGATACTTAAGTTAAAGCTCTTCTTATCTGTGTTCCCAGAGCACATTATTCATACCTAATGGGGAATCAGAGGGAACAGCAATTAGGCATAACACATTTGGTCTCTTTGTCTCTCTCTATCCTAAATTAATCCCCCAAGGAGGCGAAAGGTTTATTCTAATTGGTAAAATTGCAAGTAGGATCCCACACTTCTTTCAGTCTTTTGTTTTGGAACCAGGCTTCCCTTAAGAAGCTGTTTTCCAGTGTCGTCTTCCTCAGACATGTGACACAGGGGCAGCATCCCATGGGGTCTTGTACACCCTACAGCACAGCCTCCACTTGCCTATATGTATCTGTCTCATTCTTGTGTTCTAAATTAGAAGCCCATTGTTGCTATACATCTAAGCCTAATTCTCTAGTACCATCTTTCCCACTGGTGAATGTGGCATTTAGCTCAAGTATGACATTTGTTTCTCTTATTTTCTAATTGATTTATAAAGTAAGGGCGACATTCATGAGCTTCCAGACTCCAGTTCTTGACACCTATCTATGTTATGGTTATTTGCTTAGCATCTCTCATCCAATAACCAAGAACTTTTTCACAGCCTGAGCCATGACTGAATCATATTTATGACCAGGGAAAAAGCACAACAAATATTTATAAGATGGAATTATAATGATATTCAAGGGAACCACCTTTCCAACCTGCTACATGTTTGTAACAATATCAGGACTGGATTACAAACACATATCAGTTCAGTCTCACAGGCACTAGTCTTAACACATTAGTTCATCATAAATTAAGTGAGCCCTCCATTCAGCTCCCTTAGGGCTCTTCAAATTAGGTTCTTCCCTTGAATAAGCCACCCTCTGAGCCATCAGAGTGTGCAATTCCAGCACACATCATCTACCCAATACACAATGCCATCTGGCTTGCTGGAGATCCCAGGAAACTTAAATGTCAAATTATTTCCTGTCCCAAGGCCAGATGATGAACCCCCTCATTTGAAAATCAGATTGATCGCAAATTTCCATGCTGGACTTTCCTCTTCTGCTTGAACCATTAATCACTCACTTCTAATTGTGTTAGGCTTTCTTCTCCATGGAAACGGGATCATCCAGGTATCTTCTAGCCTCCTTCTTTCCTTCCTTCCTTCTTGCATAGTGTCTTCCACTCCCTTCCCACACTCCACCTTACTGGGAACACTCATTAATAAGCATGTGTTGCACTTTTATTTCCTAATCCCCACACCTTTGCTGCTGATTTTGGTCACTTAGACTCTCTTCTCCAACTATGTATATCTATTGGAATTATACAAGGCCCAGGTGAGGGCCTTCTATAAGGTTGTTCAGATATCTCTACAAAGATGTCACCTCTCTTTCCTGGCAATCCCATAGCCTCTTCCAAGTCATTTAAAATAAACTTGCTTATGTTACACTTGTCTCATCTTTCCAGTATGCTATACATTCTGAGTATAAGATCTAAAGACTTAGTCTACTTTTTTATTTTCTGCTGTCTTGAGTGGGGTGTTATACAAAAAGTAAACATCAATTAATCATTTTTAGATATAAATCCATATTGAGCTTTAGACAGAGAGACAGCATGTGTGTGTGTGTGTGTGTGTGTGTGTGTGTGTGTGTATGAATTTGCACATACACCTGCACTCTCACAACTATTTGATAGGACAGATACAACTATTTGGTAGAAGAGTCAATGTGGTGAGGGCTGGGGAGTGCCCATTGGCTCTATGATCCAGGACTTCTAAGACGTGACATTGCAATTTATGGCTGTACCATTTTAAAAGCTAGATTGAATCTTCTTGGACAGAAAGATAGTTGATGGGTTAATGACTGGACACTTGATTTGCTGACTGTCTGAAGGATCCAAGTTTCTAAGTGCTCTCAGTCTTAAAATCATTTAAACTTGATGTATTTTATTCACTGCTTTAACTGTAACAGTCACTGATTGCACCACCACTCTCCCAACCCATACATTCACCTGGCCCTTGCTCCCATCCAGCTTTGGCACCCACAAAGCTTTGCTTGCTTCCTGGAGGACAGGCAGCTTGCATAATGACTGTGTTGGCCTTGCAGACACGGCTTCAACTGTGCAGGTAAGTAATTTATTGATCTGTAAAGCACTCCGAGATGCTCTGCAAGGGATTATGTCACGCCAACGCCATGCAATAAAATAAAAAATGATGGACTTTGTGAACACAGGGTGATTTAGGGTTTGTAGTTGGAAGTGTGCTTAAAGTACATTTTAAGTGGAAATCAGACTGGGTAATGAATTACTCTTGCTTTGGAAGGGTTTACTGGGAGTTCATTTTCCTGGCTTCTTACATGATAGCTAATCTGCTAATCATACACTAGAGAACAATGGACAGCCCCCAAGTAGAATAGAAGGTGTTTGGGGCCAGAGCTGTCAGCACAGTAAGTATATTAAATGAGACAATCACACCTTATGCTTGGAAGAATCATCTAGAATTGTCTCCCTCCACTAACAGTTGGAAAATATCCAACTTATGGAGTAGAAGTTGGAGAAATGCTTGCTGTCCTTTCAATTCTGCCCAGGAGAGCAGTTCAGAGGTGGCACATGGCCCCAGATAAGTTTGAAAGGCAGACCTTTCATGGTATAGAGCTGTGGTCGTTTGACAAGAGGTGCAATCCCAATTATCAGAACTAAATTGGCATAGTACCTAAGATACTAGGGGATTGAAAGTATCATTTTCCAGGAGGAAACTGCTAGCACACTGTCAGTATTTAAAATTAAATTGAATTGATAAGGATGCACTGTGGTCTTAGCTAATTCATGTTCATAAAAAAGTTCTGGCCAACTAAGATAGGATTATTTATATATTTATTTTGTTTCCATGGATACATTCTGCATCTTACCTCTTCTCATTATGCAGGCTGTTAGAAACATACTAGGATTACTTTGTCTGTCTGTCCTTCCTTCCTTCATCAATATTCATTGATCACTTCCATACACTGGCATTATGCTTAGCACTAAGAATTTAACACTAAACAAGATACAGCCCTTGTCCTCAAGGAGTTACAGTCTAGAGATATAAAAATTGGTCCAGAAGTATATACCTTTAATGTATTGTGACACAGAAGAATAGAAATGGTATTAAGGGAATACAAAGGATAGACACTTAAGCCAGCCTGGAGATGGATGTCATGTCAGACCTTGTGGATGTGTGACACTTAACTAAGCCCAAGATAAGTAAAAGTGAATCTGAAGAGGAGAAGAGGGAAGGCATTGTAGGAAAAGGAGACATAAGAAGAATACTATTATTAAGAGTTTTGTGGCAAGGCATAATTATTAATGGAAGAAGAGCTGCTGACAGAGGCTGGGCTAAAAGTCTTTCAGCGAACATTTGGTGAACAACTCCTATATACACAACTGTGTTGTTGGTATATGAAAGACATGCAGAAATATATAAATTCTGTTGGCTCTCCACTAGCTTACAATCTGTTTGAGGAGACAGTGACTTATGAACATCCTAGAGAGTTGAAAAATAAAGCAAAATTTGTCACAAAATTGTGTGGGGTTGAATATCAAGTGAATGGTACAAATATTCAGTCCTGTAAATTGGGAAAAGGGAGGACACTGCAAGTAGGAGTGTTAGAGTGACTTTGCCTTGGCTAGCAAGTCTATTTTGGATACCAACAAATGAAAAACAGTCACAAAGGCTGAGAAAGTAAAGCCACTTCAAGTGGAACAGGAACACCTGGGGATCAATGGGAAGCAGAAATTCATGAAATGTATGAAGACAAAGTTTATTTACTACAAAAGACAAAAGAGAGTAGTGGTTGAGCTCCTGACTTGAATATGTTCAAACTGGGTAACCTTAGCCAAATTAATTCACCTCTCTGTGTCTCACTTCCTCATCTATGGAGCAAAGCTAACAATACCATGTACCTCTTGGGTTTTTTTGAGGATTTAAGGAGTAAGTTTACAAAGTGGACTTAAAGGAGGTCCTAGCAATTTGAAGTGCTCAATAAGTGAGTTTTAATATTATATGCACTTGGCAAACACATTATGTAGTGTCAATACAGAATGGGTGGTTGATAGATTTTAACTGATTAAAGGAAGAAGAGGATATAAGATCAATGAAGAAAGCTAAAGCCAAATTATGGAACAGCTTGACTAGATCCTAGATTTTCACTCTATTCTATAAGCAACAGCATGTATTTGAAAAATTTTAAAGAAAAAAATCCCTAATATTTTCAATGTACTTTAGGCAAAACAATCTGCAAAAATGTGTCAGACAGAATGAAAGACAGAAATTGAAGTCAAATAAATCAATCTATATTAGAGTGATATTCAAGGCATGGATTAAACTGTTGGCTCTATAAGGATGGAAAGGAAAGGATGGTTTTAAGATCAACGCCCAGGAAAACGCACGGGTACTTGATTGCCAGGAGGGAGGAATTAGAAATAATGAGTCAAGTGTGAATGCCATTTTGTTCAACAGCAGTTAGATGGCTAAGTAGCACATTCCTGGAAGTTATATGGAGATCTTTTGGGGAGGACATTATTTTGATGAGTTAGATTCTGTTTTAGACATTCTGATAGACATGAAGGCAGATTTAACCTTTCAGCAATTACAGTGATGCCATTAAAGGTCTGGGGCAAGGTCCCAGAATAGGATTTGAAAGTCAACAGCAGAGGAGTAATAATTGAAGCTTCAAAAGTAAATGAGATGTGCTAAGAGTTCATGCTTCCTTAAAAAGGCCATCAGCTAGTTTCCACATACATGTATGTAACATCTCTGCTGACTTTAAGTTCTGAACCTAGAAAAAAACACCAATATGGGAACAGGAAGACCAAGAAGTGAAGAGGTTATGTTTGGGAAGGGAGGCAGAAGCCCAGTGATCCACACTCTGAATACAGTTCCACATTTAAAACATTATGTTAAGGTTTAATCTGGCTCTTATTGAATTCTAATTCAGAAGTGTAAATAATTAAATAAGATAATTATTGAAACAGTATTCTAGGGAACTTCCTCATTCTTGGTTTAGCTTCCACTGCCCAGGTGTTAAGTTTTAATAATTATGCCATTAATAAATAGCAATTTGCTGTTTTTAGCACACAGTAGATATCCTATTAAATCCAAATTAAGATGCTTTATTAAGCATTGCACAGTCCTGTGGGGCTGGGAATGCACGTAAGTTGCTTGGACCAGGTTGCTCCCCATGGCACATGCAGATCTGTGCATCCCAGATGGCTCCCTTTACTGCCAGTGGCACTTCTCCTGCCTCTTCTCTGTAGTGAAGATCTGAGATGCCTATGGCAGCTAATGGTAGTTTTCACAGCAAGGGCTGCTTCACTACTAAGGCCTTGAGACCTCTGTCCTTACATAACTAAAAGGACCAATCTGGAACACCCTTAACTTTCCTGGTTTCCAGATCCCACACAGAGACTCTCAGGTGTATGTTAATAGCCTGGTGCATGAATGTGCCATCTAGATCAAAAAGCTGAAGATGCAATCGAGCAGGTGTTGGTTTGTGGACTAATACGTCTTTTCTTTTTTTTTTTTTTTTAATTTTTTTTTTCAACGTTTTTTATTTATTTTTGGGACAGAGAGAGACAGAGCATGAACGGGGGAGGGGCAGAGAGAGAGGGAGACACAGAATCGGAAACAGGCTCCAGCCTCCGAGCCATCAGCCCAGAGCCTGACGCGGGGCTCGAACTCACGGACCGCGAGATCGTGACCTGGTTGAAGTCGGACGCTTAACCGACTGCACCACCCAGGCGCCCCCTAATACGTCTTTTCTTACTGGTCACTGTAGACCAGGGCAAAGTCTCATGCAAAATATAACTGTTAATTGAACTTCTTTTTCTCATTCGGACGAAACAAAGAGATGAGTTGGTCATGGAGCATGAAAACTCCTTCTTTGAGGTCAAAAGCCCTTCATGAACCAGAGCCTGCCTCTCCCTATCCATCCCAAATCATTCTCTTTTTCTCACTCCACTGGCTACCCTTCCTCCTGAAACGCTCACAGGTCATTCATTCCTTGACTCAGATGCATTCTGCTTATCTTTTTCCCTGCTCTTGACCTGGATGGTTTTGTCTTATTCTTTAAATCTTAGCTCCTCTACGAAGCCTTCCTTGATCACCCTTTCTAAAGTGGAACATGCCATACTAGATGGTTACATAATTACCTGCCTCTTCCCAATACAGTAAAACCTTGGTTTGTGAGCATAATTCATTCCGGAAACATGCTTTTAATCCAAAGCACTTGTGTATCAAAGTGAATTTCAAGAACAATTGGCTCAGCTGTGACCATGTGACACTCGGCATCACGTACTACTCGTATTGCAGACACTGCTCGTTTATCAAGTTAAATTTATTAGAAATGCTTGCTCATCTTTCAGAATACTCACAGAACAAATTACTTGCAATCCAAGGTTTTACTGTAAAATGTAAGCTCTGTTGCCTGTTTTGTTCATTGAGATGCTCAGCACATACCATAATATCTGGCACAGCTTTCAATAAATATTTTTTGAATGAATGAGTTAGGGTGTTTTTAAATTTTTTTAATGTTTATTCATCTTTGAGAGACAGAGCATGAGTGGGGAAGGGGCAGAGAGAGGGAGACACAGAATCCGAAGCAGGTTCCACTCCGAGGTGTCGGCACAGAGCCCGACGTGGGGTTCAAACTCACAAACTGCGAGATCATGACCTGAGCCAAAGTCAGATGCTCAATCGACTGAGCCACCCAGGAGCCCTGCGTTAGGGTTTTATTCGAGTGTTTGGAAATGCAAATAAATTGAATGAAATGAACTTCCTCAAGATCTTGAAATGACCCCTAAAGACTCTCAGTATCTATAATAATACTTATAGTAGCTATTTATTAAATACCTGTTGTATAATAGATATTTTACATATATTACTTTATTTTATCCCTGCATTAACCCCACAAGTAGATATTACTTCTAAAGTGCCCCAATGTCCTCATTTATCTGGAACTGTAGAGTCTCCTGGAACATAGGACTTACACTGCCAAAATCAGAAAAGTTCCAGGCAAATGGGGGTGTGTTGTCTCCCTAATTATTTCCTTTCCTACATTTTACAGATGAGAATAATTATATTCAGAGGGATCAAGGAACTTGTTCAAGGGCATACAACTGAAGATTGCAGAGTTGAAGAGTGTTTTTGAAAATGAGGGATTATATGAGTTAGAAAATACAAACTGCATGTGGAATCATGGATGCATACTTTAAAAACCATAAACATACTGAGTACACACATAGACACATGCATGCATTGACACATTTTGAATCTCTGTTGTTCATTACATATTTTACAGGGAGCTTGACTCCATTATTTCATTTAATCTTGACAGAATCCTCTGAGGAATACTACTATTCCTACTTACATATGAAGAAATTAAGTCTTAGTGAGATTTTTGTAATTTGCTCAAAGTTATCCAGGTAAAGCATTGACAGTGGGACCTGAATGTAGATTCTTCAACGTTTTTATTTTTTTTATTTTTTTTTATTTTTGGGACAGAGAGAGACAGAGCATGAACAGGGGAGGGGCAGAGAGAGAGGGAGACACAGAATTGGAAACAGGCTCCAGGCTCCGAGCCATCAGCCCAGAGCCTGACGCGGGGCTCGAACTCACGGACCGCGAGATGGTGACCTGGCTGAAGTCGGACGCTTAACCGACTGCGCCACCCAGGCGCCCCCTGAATGTAGATTCTATATGATCCAAATATATTAAGTCTATTGGAATTCACATTACCAAAGACTGTGACCTTTGCTAAACTCATCCGTCCCTTTCACTCATCATCCCCTTTCACCTCTCTATGTGAATATCTTCATGCTTATGGTACATTCGGGAAAGGGAGCCCTCTCTGCTCATTTGTATATGGTGCTATTCTCTGTCAGAAGAGTGGAGGGGAGGTTTCAGGAGTATATTTCTTGAGACTTCCCACTCTTGCATAAATATCATGTTGTCCTCCCTCCTCCATCACCAGAACCTCCTCATCAGCACCCTCATGTTTAGCTTCTACTAATATGAGCTGAGGCAGGTAGCTGTAGCCTTCCTGGACAGCCTTCCTGGGAGGCAGCACTGTAGTTCCCCCAACCTGTTTCATCCAACCAGGTGTTCCTGGCTGTCTCTACACCATGGCAGAGAAATAATCAATTAAACCCACTGCTGTGTCCACTGAGAACTTATTTGGCTTATTTTGACTTAAGAGACTAGTCAGTCAGTCTTTCCATCTTCTGTCCTTTCCCCCTCCCTTCCTGCTTTCTTTCTTTTTCTCTTTCTTTCTTTCTTTCTTTCTTTCTTTCTTTCTTTCTTTCTTTCTATTTCCTTCCTTATTCCTTCTTTCCAATAAAAAAATTATAATTGAATGCATATTCCAATATTATGGGTTCTGTGGGATTTCTTATCCCTCAATAAAAAGAACCCTAAGCTTTGCATCAGAAGATCAGGTATTAAGACCCGACCCAACAATCACTAGCTGCATAAACTCATGTAAATCATTTAACTCACTGATTTCCTTAATTATATGAATACTATCTTGCTTCTTTAGAATAGATTGCCTATGGATCAGACAAGACTGTGAGAAATCACATTTTAAACATAAAATACTATTCAAAAGTGATTTATTAGTGTTACTAAAAATGTGTACCCCTAGAGGCCAATATGAAGACAAATACAGACATTAAGGGCTGTGGGGGAGGGGCTTTGGTTTTGTGGTGGAGATGGGACCCCCACCCCTTGCCAAAGTGGATGCTAAGCACCAGGTTGATACCTGTGCTAGTGGTTCTGAGGCATCTTTAAGTCAGGATGCTGGCTGCAGCTCAGGATGGGGATGTGCAACAGGACCCCATTCCCTTGCCAGCAGTGAGCTTGCCTCCACTTTCCAGAAGGGAAAGGTCAGATTACAGACATTCAGAATCCTAAATTAGAGGTTGAAATCGCTCTTAATGGCAAAGCTCAGGCAGATTGTTTCATCTTTTACCAGAACCCTTTTGTCATTTCTTATATCTCATTCTTTCTCCTTCTCCATATTAAAACCCTTCATGTTTGCTGGAAAATCATGAAGTCCTGGGAGAAAAGCTAGTGATTTATTCAGGATTAGTCATAAACCACTGGTTCTGAAGTTTGGAATTTGTTCCTTTCAGGATCAGCTGAAATGTGGAAGGAAGTTTTTATGAGTTCTGCTCTCTGACCCAATTTAGTCGTTCCTGATAGAGACGTAGGAGAATAAAATAAACACCATGCATTCTTCACTCTATGCTTTCCTGCTTCTAGGCATATTAGTGTGAATTGAATTTCACAGCAACTTACCTGGAACCATAAGTGCTCCATTATATTTGGCATCATCCAAGAAATTGCTAAGAAGTATCTTTTCATCAGTTGTTTAATGTGGGAACAAAAGGGTATTACTACTAAGCATGATGTGGACCTGCCATCCAGACAGGACTGGTTGTTTTCCAGCGTCCAGCACAATGGCATTTGCTTTTGGTTCAATGTGCATGACTGACTTCATGCTCCACTCACCAAATAGGACCTGATTTTTAGAGACCAGGTCATGAAGGGAGGAGAGACGGAATGGGAAGGGAAGGGAAGGGCCACTGAACACCTTCTATGCTAAGTACTTTACCAGAGCTTGACATTCTCTGCTTCTTTTTAAATTCTCACAGTAATTCCTAGGCATTATCCCCAATGCACAATAAAGACAATGAAATTCAGAGAAGTTAAACAAGTAACCCAAGGTCATCATACAGGAAGTCAGACAACTAAAATTCGCTAAAAATGTGTTTCTAAAAATATCATCTAAACTTTACACAAACTAGAGGTCCTCAAAAACTAAAATAATGCTACCCAAAAGGGAATCAACTAATAGCCTGATTCACTTACATAGTTTTATGAGAATAAAAAAAAAGAAAAAGAGAGAGAGAGAAATCCAAGGCAGTATTACTTTTTATTATTACTCCTGATGGAGGAGAACTAATATTTGTTGAACACCTAATAAATACTAGGCACTTGCCATGCATTTTCCCATTTAATGCAAAACACTGAGGCTTTAAATAGCTAACAATGTGCTCAAAGTCACTAGGCTAGAAAGTGGCAGATCACAGACTCAAGCTTTTTCTATAGGGCTTTGGGTATCAAATGAAATATGTAGGTACAATTGAAATCACTTAGTGAACTGCTAATCATTCCACAAATGAATGCTATTGTGACTGAGATAATGCAGAGTTCAATCAATTAGTGGTAAACAGCATAATTGTCTACTCTAACAATCCAACCCGGAATTGCTGACCGGGATTTCTTTATAGCACACCTATGACATCTTCTGAAATCCATGTTTTCTTCACATGCGTCTCCAAGGTGGCAGTGGTAGGAAGGTTCTGATGCCCCCTGCTTCTAATTTCTGCTTACCAGCAAGTGTCTAGTCTTGTTTTCCCCAGAAGCCAGAGCCTGCCACTAAGCCTCTTCAAGCAGTTTCCTTTGTTCCCTTGCCCTCTGGCATATGGCTATGTCTCTCTCTTCCTAAAGCAAGAATGCAGCTGCTGCCCATGAACTTCAAGCGGCCAGTTAAGGAAAGCTCTAGAACTGTGTCTGCCACTTTGCTCCTCCCCCAGTCATTATCGGTTGCCCCCTGTTCCAGAAAGACTTTTTGCCTAAGCTCTGAAAGATCTCCAGAGAAAGGAGACACAGACCCCATATGACTCAGGACAATGCCTGCCACCCTGGGCCTTAGCTGGAGAAACCCTTTAGATACATTTGAATTTTAGGGGCCTGCCGTTCCTGTGGTGCCATGATGTTTTCAATAGGGGTCCTTTTCCTCCCAATTTAGGAGGAGGTTAGCTAACTCTGCCCCTTGGATGTTCTCGCTTCTACACAGCAACTTGCCTTGTGGAGAGAGGAATGGTCCTTCTACCACACTCAGTGCCATCTCCTAACCCCAGGATAGATTCATACTTCTCCATCTTGTGATGGTACAAGATAACAAGTAAGAGTGTCTGTATAGGTCACCATAATCTCGTGGACTTCTAGCAATGATTCTCTTAACTCACACTCTCCTCTTGCCTTTAAGAGTTGCTCAGGTGTTCAGGTGCCAGCCATTGCCCACTTCTGGGCTGTTCCATCCAGGCCAAATAGAGACAAGGGAGACAGGGGGCAGGGAGGGAGCCCTCACCTCCTGGAGACTCTTGGCTCAGTCCTGCAGAAGGCTGTGTCTCTGGGCTGCCAATCTGCTGGCTGCCAACAGTGACAAGCTCACTTACCTTCTCAGCTGCCGTGGTGGTGACATTGGCACTTTAATTCCTAATTGCCTAAAAGCACTGGTAGTTATGCACTCACACACAGGCTATAAAACCATGTGCAGCAAGGGACTATGCCGACTGCAGTTGGGAGGTAGTGGCGAAGTCCTCCCCACTCCACCCTTGACTGTCGTATGGAATGGATTCTTCCACAGCTGTTGCTCTTTTCCCGAACATGCCTGCAAGGTTGAATTCAGAGGAAGGGAGACAGCCCTGAGGGGAGTTTCTGTCTCTCTCCACCTGAGTACTGCTATCATGTATGTCAAAATGAAAATTTGAGTTATACCCACGTTCCCTGTGACCATCATCTTTGGGAATAATTTAGGCAAGTGGAAGAAACATCTCATTATCTGGCCTTGAATCCTGAAGCCCAGGAAGTGGCCCCAGTGCTGTACAAAGTAACTTGTCAGTTGGTTTTAAACTGATTTCTTGTTCTGAGGCCTTATTGCCACTAAATCCCTCATAAAGGTTAAGGTCTGTGAGCAGATCAAGGTGAAGCCTCTTCCCCTCCAGCATGAGGGGTGGAGATGCAGGCTGGTCTGTTTTAAACTACAAGTTCTCAGTGATTGTGATGGCTCTCTTAATCCCCCTGTGAAATGTCACAGTGCTGGAGCAAGTGAGGGAAGCAGTTGGGGAAAGAAAAAAGTTCCAACATGACCTCTTGTTAATACAAAGCTTGTCAAACACATCACCTAGAAATACCAAATGTCTTTATTAGATTCTTTTATCTCCCCTGGAGATTGGAGGGATGCAACCAGTTGCTTCTTGGTGGAGATGTCATCATCCAGAAACTAATTAAAGGCTATGCAGGAAGCTGGGTCTCTCGCACTCCAGAGAACAAAATGCATTAGCAACCGAAGTCATATATATATATATATATATATATATATATATATATATATATATCAAGTGAACTTTATATTGAAAAGGGCAAGTTGGGAATTTGACAATAACTCTCTTTCTCCCTCATCAGCTCACAGCAGGTAGAAGTGGGCCCATCAGGATGTCAATGAATCTTGACACGAGGCCATCTGCTCCCCCGCATCACTCAGGCAGGGATTTCTCCTCTCTGATACCCAGGGTTGGAAAACACCTGACTGCTTACTATGGGAAATACAACTGCATGGTCTTCATGCCAGCATCTGCCCTTCTCCATTACAGTGCAAGACATGTGCACTCAGGACATTAATTTATCTGTGCGCATCAAGAAGCTTCACTTCTCCTTCTGAAAAAAAAAAAAAGAGGATCTAATAATTATCCTTCTCATAGGGCTATCCTGGGGATTCAATGAGTTCATATGCATAAAGGGCTTAGAACAATACTGTGCCTACAGTGTGTGCTCAACAAAGGATAACAATTTGGCTTATTTGTCATGTTTATTTCATTGTTCAATAGAACGATGTCTCAAACAGAGTTCTGGATTCCACCCCCTCCTACCTGCTCCATCCTGGTTAATGACACCATCATCTATTTACTTGTCCAAGACAAAGACACAGGAATCATCTCTTATTTCTGTCTTTATCTCAATTTACACAACCATTGTTAAGTCCTGTTGGATTTATCTCAGAAATAACCCTCACCATACCTTGATCTCAGTTTCTTGTCTCTTACTTTGCAGGCCCATCATCTTTTGGGGGGTTGTGCTTATACCATTGACATGGGAATTCCATTCCCTGCATCAAAGATGGGATAATTAAAAACAACAACATAATTCAGATTACATCCCCTCCTTAAAAACCTCAATTTGCCCCGACTGCAGTGAAATCTGAAGTTCATACCTGTGTCTCTAACACAGCTGCCCCCTGAGGAGCTCTGACTTTACCATTGACTGTTCTGCCCAGAATTAACTCAGCTCCAGTCCCCAGACCTGTCTTCTGTTCCCTGAAGGTGCCAAGCTGGCTTTTCCCTCACACTTTCCAGTCTTTCAGTTTCTGTTCCTTCTCCAGAAATGCTCTTTCTCCAGATCTCCATATGGTTGGTTTGTTTGTTGGTTGGTTGTCATTTGGTTCTTATTTCAGTTGTCACCTACTATGCATCCTTCCTGACCATGCCATCTAAGATAGCTTCCTATCCCACCCTATTATTCTGCTTTAGTTATTCTGGGATATGCATCTATTTCCTGATATCCTCATTTGTTTGCTATTTGCTGTTTATGTCTTCTCATTAGGATGCAAAGCCCATGAGAACAGAACCACATCCATATCTCACCACTCTCTCCCTGTCACCTAGAATAGTGCACAGCACACAGTAGGGATTATTTTTTTATGGATACATGAACTCCCCTGGTCAGAATTAGTTGTTCCTTTCCTTGTCTTCTTGTGCCCCTTTATTCAAACCCCTCTCATGCAGAATATCATGTACCGTCTTAGTAAATTTTGGCATAAGCACTTAGCACCCTCACTAGAATACGAGACTTGTAAGGAAACATCTATACTATTCTTATTTATTTTCCATGCTTCACCTTTTGTATCCCCCAGCATGGAAGGGTATTCTTTACTTAGAGGCACAACAACTGAGTGTTCATATCTGTTTTTGAATGGCATCATACATATTCTCTTTCCTGTGGCCCCACAGTATTAAAATAGATATTTTTGGTAATAGGTTTGGTGGTCTAATGGGAATGATTAAACTGTTACTGCCACACTGGTGGTCTATAGGAGCACAAGCACGTGCGCGCGCGCATACACACACACACACACACACACACACACACACACGATATACTTATCAAGAATCAGCAGGCAGGGCAGTCGTATTTCCTACTACAAAAATTGTTGCTTGTCAGGAAACCAGAGAAAATGTCAACAAGCTTTTGAGAAGTCCAAGTTCCATATCTTCTTCCAGGGCATGAGGACATCAAAGGAAACAATGGCCTACGGTCTGCTCTTCTTTTACTGAGGTTGTGTTGAGTAACACAGAAAAGCTAAACAAAAAATCTGTCACCAGGCAATAAATTAAAAATAGGTCTGTGCTACTGAAGATAAATCAGTAACTTTAATACTCCTCCCCTGAGCTGGACATCTTCAAGGGACATAGGACAGGTGTCTCCAAGCTGAAGTATTGGTTAAAAAGCTGTCCTTTAAATTACATTTGGGCTATTTCTTTTCTGGCTGCCTGTATTTTTTGTGATCTATCTGGAGGCTTAAAAAGACACACAGAAAAATAAATCTCAGTTCCATTAAGCACACACTATGGACTTGCATATTTGTTCTTATCTCGTGGCCTCCCTTCCTTTCTATCATCCCCCAGTCCCCCCACCTCCCCAATGCCATCAAACGTCGGCACCAGAAAATGTTTACCATTACTCCAGACACTGATACTAATCTAATTCCCTGTAATTGCTATTCATCATCATGTAGGCTTCTTTTCTCTTATAATAAGCTCTAGTGCTCACACCCCACACATTCTATAACTCCAGATATAAACTCATATATGCTTATTTCTAGAATCAGAATGGTTGGCATAGGAATCGGCTTCCATCTACAGTGTCAATCAGAGAACATGGGTCAGCAGATACTGACAAGGGTGCAATGCTATGGGTCTAGATGAGATTAACACAAGTTAATGTACTTGCCTTCATTTGAAATCAGGCACCGCCCCTGCTGAGATGAATCAATATTTAATAATTGTGAGATACAGTTATGTGTATGGGAAAGGGTCTCTTTTTCACCCTCATGGGGAACTGTTTGCAACAACACTGCACATACAGCATCTCATAATGTCTGGTGCTAGCTCCTCTGGCAATTCCTATTTTTATCAGCAGCACCATCCATTTCTAAAATGCATAACAAAGATAATAAGCTAACCCCCAAAAGAGATCTGCCTAGACCAAAGTGGCTAGGGACCAGCACGAGTTCATAAAAGTAGGCAATGGAATTTTCTTTACTGGAGATGTGGGCTAGGAAGGGTGCTCTGGAGTCCAGGAGGAGAAGTAACAACTTTATTTCCAAAAGTACTTAGTGCAGAATTTAAAAGCAGTCCTCCCAGGGCTGAGGCCATGTCACTGAGAGAGAAAAGACACAGACTTCTGCCCTTCTCAGTCTTCAGTTCTCCATCTATGTCACCCTGAGCCATCACTGTTTGCCATACTTTAGCCTTCTCAACCATAACAAGAGGGTGTCAGGCTAGCCAGAGTTTCTTGGCCTTGGGACTATTGACATTTGGGGATGGATGTTTCTTTGTTGTGTGGTGCTTGCCTATGCATTGTAGGATGTTTAGCAACATGCCTGGTCTACCCACTAGATGCCAGTAACATCTCACTCCCATGACCCCAGAAGTTTCAACAACCAAGAATGTCTTGAGACACTGCCAAATGTCCCCTGGAGGGTTAAGTCACCATCACACCTGCCCCCCCACCCCAAATCACTGGGCTAGCCAACTCTTGGAATGTCTCCTAACTTTCCGACTCTGTGATAGTTACAATTGTTTGAAAGCTTCTCCCACATATCACTCTCTTTCTAATTGCCCAGGGTTCATTTCCAAAGCAGAGTTATGTGTTGTCTGCCGTGAACCTCACTTCTCAGCCTTTAAAGGCACAGTGGTGCTAAATTCATTGTCACGTTCCTCAGCACATCCCCCACTAGATACTTCAGTTCCAGCTCCAGATGCAGATGCTGTGTCAACAAGCATCCTCTTGCTCTCTCTTGCCCTGACCACCTGGAGGTACCAGAAACTTCTTCCACTTTTGTACTTTACCTATGCCTGTTCCATCTCACTGCCCCCTTCTGCAGGTTACCAGCAGTGCAGAGTAGCAGCTGCTGAATGGCTCATTACCCAGGGCAAATTCGTCAGAAAGGAGCCTGAGCCTAAGCACTGTAATGAATCCTTCCATTGGCTAGGAATGAATGCATTAATCTGGGGCTATTAGAGTCTTTTATCAGACTGCCTAAAATATACTGCCTTTCCGAAGCACACTGAGCAGGCATTTCACCCTAAAGGGATGTGTGGGAGGGGAGCACTATATTGGCGCTAACTAAAACAGATCAGCTAAGAAAAATATAAAGTGGGGGGGGGGGAATGTACAGAGAAACCAGATATGGTGTTTCTGAATGTACTTCTAGACTTTTCATTTTATTTTTTCAAGGCACCCAAGCTTTAAAAAAATTCACACCATCTGAGCAACTTCCTTACAAGTGAGGATGAAGGAAAGACAAGCAAAACTCTGAAAAGGTCCCCACAGTGGCAAATTTCCCTGTGGAATTTCATGGTAAGATTAGACAGGCCACAGATTCACAGGCTCTGACTTCATCATACACACAGTGGAGGCTGTGAGATGGCACCTAAACAGATCCTGGCATCAGAGGACATACAATGTTCTCCTAGACATAGGGTCAAGAGAGCAGTCATGTGCACACACCTGTCACCACCACTCACCCCTCTCTGAAAGTATGAATGCAAGCACATTCCAGCTATTATGTAAGCACTCAGACCCTCTTGCATGAGGTCACAGGGAGCTGCAGCCAAGAGCACCCAATGTAGCAGTGCAATGGGCACTGGAACCAGGAAGAAACAACAAGGCTCCTAGACCCAGTACAGGCTGGGGAACAAAGGGTTGATGTATCAAGGATTTTTGGCTTCATGTATAAAATTGAAATTATCATAACTGCTTTCCCTGATAGAATTTTTGTAAAAGTAAAATTAGGCAGTTTCTGTGAAAGTGTTTTCATATCAATAAGGCAAAGAGAATATGGAGTAAAGCTGGGGATGCCATGGCCCGAAGGCCAAAACATTCCAAAGTTGCAGGAAAGATAAGTTGTCCAATGCAGTAGCCATGCAGATGATGAGATGGTGCCTCTATCCACTGCTGTCATCATGAATTTCAGGTGGCCTGAAGGTTTCTCCAGGAGCCATGATACATGAGCCAAACTAAAGACAGGAGGCTGCCTGAGTGACCTGAGATTTGATGGGATTTCCCAAGAGGAGATCTGGGCTATTAGAAAAACACAAACTAATTTATTGATGAGTCTGCTGGTTACTGACTGATCCTTCAACTGTGGTTGTTCTGTTTTTCAATTTCCTTGATCATGCCCTATGATTTCTGCTTTTCACAGGCAGAACAACATAATGAGATAGGATCAAGGTAAACTTATACTCCTCCATAGGAGGTCCCAGTGAGGAGAGGGCTGCAGCAGAGCTCAGTGGTCAAGTTCTGGTCACTAAAGGCTGCTGCTGGCATTTATTTCTTTCTGTCTTTAGTAAATCTGGAATCAACTGGGCTTCCCCAAAGCCTGAGATTTATTGATTTCAATCATCCTCTCAACCATCTAAAGCAGAACACTTTACATTTGATTTCAACTTCCCCTAATCTCTCAATTTCTTGGGTGGCAAAGAGATTAATAGGCAAGCACAGCCATTATTTTTGATTAGGATGAATTGAGTCTAGTGCAGCTGTCTGCTTTTAAGTGCCTTGACCCATGATTTGCCTGTGCACAAAGCAGGGTCAACATTAGAAAATCCAAACTCCAAAATAAAGTAAAAGTAATTGATGCTACAAAGCCTTGCAGCTCCTTGTTACCCTGTCCTAGGCTCTCTCCCAGATTATAGAAAAGCTGTGCTCTTGGAGAACTAACTTCCAACCCTCCTTTGGTGATTGTGACCAGCAGACACTAACAGATTCTTCTTCTTCTTCTTCTTCTTCTTCTTCTTCTTCTTCTTCTTCTTCTTCTTCAATAACAATAGAGTAGATTTTTTTTTGTTTTTGTTTTGGTTTTTGTTTTTGTTTTTTTTTTTTTTTTTACTATATACAGCAAAAATAATAATGCCTGGCCATTTGTTTGGAGTAGATTACCATGGCCCATTTATGTAGCTATTGGGGAAGGAAGAAAATAACTATTTGTGGTATAACGAAATCATATGCAATGGGATAATTGGAAGGCAGCAAGCTCTAATTTTGGGTATCGTTTCTCATTAGACAAGCACTGGAAAAACTCTACGTGCATTATAAATACAGAGCTTATTTCAGCTCGATGCTCTGATGAAAGACAACTTCCTCTCTAGAGAAAGAAAAGTGAGAAGAGACCATTAAAGGGAAAAACAAAAGGTTTGATTTATTTTGCAAAAACTGTAGACACATATGTTTGTTCATATACATGCCCGTCTACACCCATGCAGACTTACATACACATGTATATGTACATATACACATACTGGGGAGGGTATGAGAGTAAAGACCATAAGAGAGGAAATTTGATGTTTAAGCCTGGAAAGACTTCTGACAAGAAATACTTAGAGTTTTTTGTTTTGTTTCCCATTTTTACTAGAAAATTCTTCTATTTATATAGCGCTGAACACAGACAGGAGACTTTTTTTATCAGAACTAGGAGAATAACAGATCAGATACCATCATAAGCCTGTCACAATGTATAAACAGTCTCAGCAAAAGAATCTGGAGTGCTGAGGCAGAGTATAATCATAATCCAAATCAACAGAAATTAAAACAACAAAAAAAGATGAGCTGAAAACACAAAGCACAGCCATACAGTTTCATAAGAATGCTGTCTCTTAAACTGCAAAATCTGACCAGACAACGTGTAGCTTAGGTTCACGGTGACACAGTACATTAATAATGTTGTGTTAACCTGACTGAAGATCAACTGCTTGTAACTGAATATTCTGCCATAAAACTACATGTAGCTAACTCTTCATCAAATTCAGGTGGTGGCTTTACAAATAGCACACGTTCAAAAAATGCATCAATGAAATGTTAGTATGCTAATCCTTCTGTGGTTCTTCCTTGCAGGTACTAACAATTGAAGGATGGAGCAAAGCTTCAGTTGGGATCAAAGGTCTAACCAGTCTTACTGTCAGATCAGGAGGACTGGGGGTGTGGTAGGGCCTGTAGGAAGAAAAACTTCCCGTTTCCCCCTTTTTTACTGAGATGTAGCTGATACACAATGCAATGTTAGTTTCAAGTGTACAGCACAGTGATTCAACAATTCTATACGTTACTCAATGCTCAGCAGATAAGTGTAGTCACCATACATTATTATAATATTATCGATTACATTCAATCTACTGTACTTTTTTGCCCCATGACTTACTTATTTTATAACTGGAAGTTTGTACCTCTTAATCCTCTTTATTTGGTCCATCCTTCCACTCACTTCTCCTCTGGAAACCATCAGATTGTTCTCTGTATTTAAGAATCTGGTTTTGTTTGTTCATTTGTTTTGCTTTTTTTAAATTCCACATATAAGTGAAATCATATGGTATTTGTCTTTTGCTATCTGATTTATTTCACATAGCATAATATCCTCTAGGTCCATCCTTGTTATCACAAATGTCAAGATCTCATTATTTTTATGGCTGGGTAATATACCATTGCGTATATGTACCACATCTTTTTTACCCATCCATCTATTGATGGACACCTAGGTTGCTTCCATATCTTGGTTATTGTAAGTGATGCTGCAATAAACATAGGGGTGTGTCTCTCCTTTTGAATTAGTGTTTTCATTTTCTTTGGGTAAAGCAACTCTTTGCCTAAAACCAATCTGATCTACTTATCAAGTAGAAGGTGGGAAAGCTGAATAGAGAAGAGTTCCACTTGTCTGTATACTGTAGGAACACAGGGAGTGCAAGTGCCCTGTAAACCTGGGCAAAGGCAAGTCTAAAATGAGCTTGGGAGGGGACTCTGCTTTGGAAATAGTAAACAGTGATGTATGGGTCAGGTTAATGAGCCCAGACTCACCCTTTCTTCTGCAAGAGAACAAAGTAGGAGTTAAGGAAGGCAATCTTTTCTCTAGCCCTAGCAAGGACAAAAACATTTTGGTGGAATTTCCTTTTCTGTTGGTGGAAACAGGATATGAGGCAAGAAGAGCTATGGATACCCTTAAACCCAGTCCTTTCAAAGCAAAAATAAAATATTTGAAATGCAGAATAACTACCTTCCTTATTTTAGTTCAAATAAGTGTACAGGAGATGCTGAGATCAAACAATTTTCCACATAAATAACATAAGTAACATTCATCAAGTCACTCATAAGATAGGGGTGCTGGCAGCACAGGAGGTTAAAGGGGTGTAGGCATCATATTCTAAAGCAAAAACAGTTGCTATTTGGCAATGGAGAACTTGCTGCTATTTGCCCTGACTATAGGGTTATAGGGCAGTCAGTGTGTCATACCTTTGCTCTTGTGCATTCGTTTGTTAGATAATGATTTATAACTTCCAAGTACACACTGAAATCCTTCATATTTGAATTAGAGCACAGTGTCTGGGATTGAAGCATTTTACACCAGTAATTTCCTAGTCCTGGTCCCCAGAACTTAATATTACATGGGAATGCTTTCAGGGTATTGTGGCATATTTTAGGAATGGAAAGGGTATTCACTCACTTTTTATAAAGTTATTGTTTTTCCATAATTAAATTTTGTGAAAATTATCTCTGAACAATTATTTCTAGTCTCATCCAATAGTGTTCTTTGTTTTCAAAGACAATAAAGAAAGTAGCAATTAGCCTGATTGTGGGTTTGTGATTTTATTTTATTTTGAATGGAGGGGATCTAAAGTTTCTATAACTTCTTTGATCTAGAGAAAATATGCTTGTCCTGGTTCTCTCAAGGAACATGGAACTTTTCAAATGGCACCTGTTTTTGGAAAGGTAGTAATTTTTTATTTAAAATATTGTACTAATAAATGCACAGTCCTTGGGCTCTTCCCCATAACAGTGATTGCAAATTTGGCTCCAGAGTCTTATAAGTATCATGTCCACTAATCTACAGTTTCTTGGAATGAAAATTCCTTCAGAAAAAAGGGCTATGCGTTCCTGGTATTCTGTTAAAATCTCTAGCAAGGTGGCTTGTGACAAGCACAAACTGGAAATGATTAAAGCACAGATTCATGAGTCAAGGCCCTCAAATACTTTGCCTGTTCACTTCCCTGTCAAATGTAGCCAGTGAGACAGATGTGCTCATCTGGAACAAGTTGGTGCACCTCTCCCTGGTCTCCTCTATGTCCTCAGAGTCATTACAAATGTGTTCATTAATGCAACAGTTGAATAACCATTCCATGAGCACCTACTATGTGCCAGTCCCACATAACAGAGATGAAAATGAATAGAGCAGGAGCATTTAGTGCAAGGGCACCTCAGTGAGTGAAGAAGTTGTTGATACATGCAACAAATACTATACAGCGCCACCGTATAAGATGCATGTGTCAAGTATGATGGGAACACAAGGGGGAGGGGAAGTAAGCTAAAATGTGTGCTTCGGTCATACAGGAAATGTGGAAGCTGTAAGGGCACAAAGTGTTACAGGAAGTAAAAATAGCATGTGTGAAAGTTAGAAGTAACAAGTCTGAAATGCTGGGGATTGAGTTGGGCTATGTTCCCCTTCTGCAACATGGATAGTGATGAGTGGTAGAAGGCAGTGGCAGAAAGATAATCTGGGGTCTCATTTTGCAGGAGCTCATATGCCTCATGAAAGAGTGTTTTTTATCTCAGGAAATGGGAGCTATCAGAAAATTCTAAGCAAGAAAGTAACAAAATCAAATTAATGTTTTGTAAGGATAATGCTATCAGCAATATAGACTGCATATTCTAGAAAGTACTGATGAGAGGTAGTTTCTACTCTTACTATCACCATATTAGCATCTTCACCACCTCACCCACTACCACTACTTTTCACTTTTAGTGTTCCCTTTACTGATGCCTATTGTTTGTGAGCATTCAAAATGCTTTAAAAACACGACCTCAATTAATCCTTGCATCAACTCAATGTGGCAGTTATTAAAACTTTATTTTACATATGACACAGAGCAAGTTTAGGTAAAATGCATAAGGTCACTCGGCTAGTGAGTGGCAGAAGTATGATTTTTACCCAGGTGGTATGACGCTGGAACCCACACCCATAACATCCTTAACCTTATTATTAATGCCCAAAAGTGTTAAAAGTATTCTTTAAAAAATGGCATGGATAGGGTCGATCTAAGAGGGGAAAGGGTAGCATGCAAAAGAGTTAAGGAATATTTGGTAGATGGATTTGTAACACTTGGTGACTTACATAATCAGCACCAACAAATAGATTTATACCATAAAAAAAGAAAAAAATACAGGTTATACTGAGGTTCTAGCTTGGTTGACTGTACGTTGTTGTCATTTGTTGAGATGAGAAGTACCACTTGTAGAGAAGACTTACATAGAATATGCAGTGGGAATTTGTCTTTCTTTAAAAATACTACCCAGAATCTGAACCCTTTTTCTATATTTAAGAAACCCTATATAGTGTGAGTCCACTATAAAATCTGATAAGGTCAAAGAGTTGTGCTTTTACACTCTTGTAGCTGGAGAATGGGCATATCAACTGGTCTTTGTCTATTGCATGCTCTTATCAAGGACTCTGCCTTTAGCAAGTGAAGAAAAGAGGCAGGGACAGTTTGGAATTCATTCCCTTTGGGATGTCTAATGCTCAGACACATCAGAAGTTCCATGATAGTGCCAATAATGGTGCCCTTGTTAGCTGCAATGGCTCTAATGCCCTGGGAGACTCTTCCTTCACTGATTGTTGTATGTGTATATTGACCTCTTTCCCTTTTTTTGAATCAACCCTCTATCAATTCCATTAGTTATACAATATACTTGTAATCAATTCCATTTTTGTTAAGTCAACCTTAATCAATCTCTGTTGATTGAAACCAAGAACGCAGTTACGTACAAAAGATAATAAGAACAGTTTGAAATATGTTGAGTTCAAGCTGTTTGCAGGACATACAAGTTAATATGCTCACTAGATAGCCTGAAATCATTTGAGAATTTAGAAAGAGATGAGATAGAGCACACCTTAAGGACTGCCCAAATTAATACCTCTGTGCTAATGCCATGACTGAGTAGCATCACCTGAGAAAGACTGGAAGGGAAAAGACTCAAAGTTAGAATCCAGAGGAATTCCAGATTTGTGAGTTGTGAGAAGTATCTAGGTTATCAAACAAAGGAAACTGAGACAGAGTGAGTCAGAGCTGGATGAAAGTCAGGAGACAGTGGTTTCATGAAAACCTGGGAAAGAAAGAATATCAAGGAGAGGGGCAGCAACTGAAGCAATGTCAGCAGAGAAAATACTGAAAAGATATCAACGGATCTGACAGTAAGAGATTGCTGGTGTCCTTAGAAAAATAGCTTACCTTACCTTACACTTTTTTGTAACTTTTTCTGTGATCCTCAAGTAAAATAAGTAGCCTTTATTGATAGTGTTGAATGATTAATCATATCCATAGAGTGCTCAACGAATTTTATCATTTTTTCCTTCTCCTCTCTGCTCATTCTTTTCTTCATTTTTTTCTTCTGATACTTTACCCAAGGAGAGGCCCACGTTTGCCTGGGTCTGGTAGCAGCATAAAACAATGGAGAGGCAACCTGATAGCACAGCCTTA
This sequence comes from Neofelis nebulosa, assembly GCF_028018385.1. Taxonomy (NCBI): domain Eukaryota; kingdom Metazoa; phylum Chordata; class Mammalia; order Carnivora; family Felidae; genus Neofelis; species Neofelis nebulosa. The sequence continues at coordinate 28,747,678 of NC_080791.1, read as the reverse complement.
TAAGATTTAAAATTTTCATCCATTAAGGACAAGTGGAATGGAGATGGGGAGATGAACTACCAACTATGGTGACTGTACAGGTATCAGACATGGAGATTAGTAACTCAGGTTCTTGGATTTGTGTCCAAGTGTCTAGGACACAAAGTATAGAAAATTCTGAGAGAGTTGTTTTGTTTTGTTTTCTATTGTGAGCTTGTGAACCTATGAGCTTGCAGTTCTGGAATCAAGGACAGACCAGAATTACTTATATAGGGAAAGGTGTTAAATTGCATAAAAACTCTATCATTTGTCCTTTTCTTTTAAGGACTTAAATCAATTTTCACCCCATTTTCCTTGTTCCTTTGAAGCTGTCTGCTTTACTTCTTGGCTAATATCTTCCTTTAATAATTCTCTATCAGTAACTAGTAGCTTTCTAAAATTGTTTAATGTTTATTTATTTTTGAGAGAGAAAGAGAATGAGCGGCAGAAGGGTAGAGAGAGAGAAAGAGAGTGACACAGAATCCGAAGCAGGCTCCAGGCTTTGCACTGTCGGCACAGAGCACAACGTGGGGCTCAAATTCACAAACTGCAAGATCATGGCTTGAGCCGAAGTCGGATGCTTAACAGACAGAGCCATCCAGGTGCCCCTAGTAGCTTGTTTAAAAGTTGTGTTTGACTTAACATGACTATTGACTTCTCTCTGCCTTTCAAATACCCTTGCTAATCACCTCCAACATCTCTCTATTGGATTATTATATCCCCTTTAAGGATGTTATTATTCTCTTTCATCTTCACAGATTATATAAAAATGTATTGTTCTGTGAATACATGATATAAAGTGAATGTGAAGTCCCATACTGAAGGAACCACTTTTCCTACCAAACCCAAGAAGTCCCTCCTTTAGAGGGACTAAACAGCTCTAAACAGCTGTTTAGAGTCCAACAGCTCTAAACTGGTGTTCATGAGCTTTTAAAGAGAGTCCAGGAAGAGTGTCAGATTTTCCAATAACTTTCTGAAAGTACATGTAACATTACACTACTGTAATTATTAACATTTCCCATTTTCAGCTGAAGAAACTGAAACCACATGTCACAATAAAACAGCCAGATGTTAAAACAGCCATTTTTCTGGGGTGCCTGGGTGGCTTAGTCAGTTGAGCATGCAACTCTTGATTTTGGATCAGATCATGATGCCAGTGCTGTGAGATTGAGCCCTGAGTTGAACTCTGCACTGAGCATGGAGGCTGCTTGGGATTCTCTCTCTCTCTCTCTCTCTCTCTCTCTCTCTCTCTCTCAATCTCTCTCTCTCTCTCTCTCTCTCTCTCTCTCTCTCTCTCTCTCTCTCTCCCCTGACCCTCTCCCCCTACTCTGACTCATGGTCTCTCTCTTAAATAATTAAATAAATAGCCATTCTGCTTTTAGGTCACATGCTAAACCACTATGCTATACAATTCCTCAGTCAAGACATTATCCCATTCTTCTTCAGTTTCCTTATACCCCATACCAATCAGTCACCAAGTCCCATGGATTCTCACAGATGAAAAATCATTCAGCTATATCTCCTTTATCATCATGGCTAACTACCTTAATTTAGGCCATTCTCACTGCTCCCCTGAAATTACTATAGTTTGAGTGTGCCAGTTTTGTCCCCTCTCCAAACCATCTTCCAAAATGACTTGGAATTATCTTTACAAAAATGCAAATCTCACCTGCTTATATTTTTGTAATGCTTATTTATTTTTGAGAGAGAGTGAGGGAGAGAGTGGGGGAGGGACAGAGAGAGAGGGAGACAGAGAACCTGGAAGCAGGCTCTGTGCCGACAGCAGAGAGCTTGATTTGGGGCTGGAACTCACAAACCATGAGACTTTGGTTTGGCTCACAAACCTGAGCCAAAGTCAGGCACTTAACTGACTAAGCCACCCAGACACCCCTCATCTTCTTATAATATTAAAACCTATTTACTTTTCATTCAGGTTAGCAGTATGTAAAATCCTTAGCTGAGTATATTAACTAAAGACCTTCAGGACTGGTGCATTTACACATCTCCAATCTGATCCTCACCCAACCTTAGTCTCTCTCTCTCTCTCTCTCACACACACAGGCATACATACATGCACATATACTCACATCCTTTGCCCTCCCACACCTATCTTTCAACCATTATCTATAAGCTGGATTTGGATGTTTGTCCCATCCCCCTTTTACCAGAATTCTCTCTTGTGCATCCATTCTGATTCCTTCAATCGGCAGACTATCAATCTTCATACAGCCAACTCCTCTTAGCCCTTTAAATCAAGACTCAGATTTGGAAGCCTTCCCTGATTCCACACCACCTTGAACCAGTTCAGTATTGACCCTCTTTTTTGTTTCTCTAGCATCCTAGGACAGTTCACTGTATCAGTGTTAATAGACAGTGGAGCTTCCTGAAAACTCTGAGAATAGCAATTCTCTTTTATCTTTGAATGCCCAGACAGTACTGAGTGCCTGAAACATAACAGGTACTCAAAAAATGGATGGCAAATGAATAAAATCAGGAACAAAAAGCAAATTCAGCTCACTTAATTAATATAATTGTTTGAACTGAATGACTGAAATGCCCAAGGTTTTCTTTGCTTTGAATTCATTAATCCAATTGACAAGTTAAATGTTCAATTCTCATAACTTACATTTTCCCATAATATTTAAAAACATTTTTGTTCTGAATAAAAATCTTCCGTCTCTTAGGTGGCCTAATCTACATTTGTGAAATTCTTATTCTTTTAATTTAACTGTTAATTCCCTTCTACATCATGCTTTCTTGATGGATAAATAATAAGCATTCCTCCCCCACCCTCAATTTTTAAAGTGGACAAATATTCCATATCTATATAAAGCACAAGTGGTCAAGTGTCAAGGGCATGTTTAAGACAATAATAAATTAAGTTAAATTATATATACTATATATGTGTGTGTGTGTGTGTGTGTGTGTGGTTATGTGTAATTATTTATATTCCACTATTTCCACAATAAATCTGAGGCACCTTACAATAAAAATACAAAATAAAAGAGCAAACCCATAAGGTAAGGGAAAAAACCTCAAATGCAACCATAAACGTGAACATAAACTTTCATGTTAAGCTTTACATTTCTTTTTGAGCTTCCTGATAGAAATGGCAAAATGGGAATACTGTTTAGTTATACGGATGTTTTTTTATGTAAGAAGTAAACATTGGGCCTTTTCTGGATAAAGCAAAAGAAGGTAACTTACATAATATTAAATTTTATCACCACCCTCTTTGTGTCAAACAAGTGATAAGCATAAGTCACATGTGTGTTTATCCCTGAGACCATAATCAAGTGATACTATCCTAATGATCCAGAGTTTACCTATACTATCTAAGTTATTTAAGCCTTACATCATCTTATGTCATATAAATATTTTTAATTCAGGCATCAACATAGGTATATATTGTACAAACCGGTTTAATGTGAATGATTCAGCAAAATCCCCATATTCCCCCATTATTAGTTTTCATTTCTCTTGTCATGTTGTGTAAGGAGTAATATTGTTGCTTTGGAAGGTTTATATTCAATAAACCGTAAATAAAGAAGCAAACGGTATCCTGGATTAAAACTGTGTCTCTATTTTAAAAGTTTTTGAACAGTTGCCTGAAGCAATTGGGAATTAACAAGAGGTTTACCTAGTCAGGATAAATACATTATTTCACAGCCATTAAGGCAGAGATCCTAATCTTCCCAGTATTTTACCCCATGCCCCACTGGGGCTTCTTTGCTTTCAACAACAAGATTTTCATTAGCTTTAGGCATTTTGTTAGTCTGTTCGGTTCATTGCTCAGGTGTGGAACCACTGAACTCAATTATGGCTCCTTGCATAGAGTTTTGAAGTACAGAATTACGAAGAATTTGCTTGTTAGGAAACATCAAACATCTTCTGAAATGTTCTATATTTGATCTGATTTTTTGTAAAATATTATCCTTAGTTTTAGCAACAGTAATGATAGTAATCATAATAATGTATTATAAAGTCATCCGATCCTGTCCCCTTGTTCCACTTTGTGGCAACGTAAGTGCAAAACAATGTATTAATGTCCTGGTACTCGCCAGCTGAAATTGTTAAAGCTATTAAATTGAATCATACTGTGGCCACTAGATTGGAGTGCTACTGTTGAGCTCTAATATTTACTTGTACAAGGCCAACTGAATCTGAATGAAAGAGAGTTTCTGTCCGTGGTGCTGAAAGCAAATAGTCTCCCACAGGATTTGATACTGAACAATTTCAAAGAAACCTCTTATGTTGAATCATGCATGTATTGTAATGTCTCTAATAAATCAATTACTTTTTGGCAGCAAAATGTCACAGCATTTCAAATTCTGATAATCACCTCCACTTTGCTGAGCTTTAGGCTGTAATAATCCACACAATCTAGTATGGAATGCATCAAGAGAAGGTTGAGTAACAAAGAAACAATAAAACTTAGGCTCATATACTTGACTAGGATTCAGAGAGGCTAAAAGCCTTCCCCACTCCCAGAATACTAAGGAGGATACAGATATAATAGCCCTTTTCAAGAATAAACCTTGGAGGAAATCTACCCCTTGGTGTCTTATTTAGAAAGTCCTGTGGTATATATACTGAGGAATCCCTCAAATATTTATTATTTGTAAAACACCAGCATATGCATGATATCCTTTGTCACTTATATAACCCAGTTTTACATCCTTCAAATGACAAGATGTGACAATATCGTCTACTTGTTATATTGTAAAAGGGAAAGAAACTGCCTTCAACTTAAAAGTGTTTCATCTCCTATAGAGATGAAAAATCCTTTTGAAACTGATTTTTTTCTATGTGTTTTCCTTTCTTTAAAGACTGATTCTATCTAACTGACCAAAATGTAAAAAAAAAAAAATCTTTTAAAAATGCCTACTTTTTATCACCTAACCTTGTGCAAATAGCCCCACCTGAGGCACTGTACCTGACTACCTCTCCCTCTGGAATGAGAAGTTATGTGAGTTTTCCAAGGACAGATGAATGAGCAAGCCTTCTGCACACTACACAGATTCTCTTCTGCATACAGTAACACTTAACTGGAGGGAAAATCTGAATATGCTTTGATCACGCAAAATCCTTTCATGGATTTATTCAGTGAATCTTTCTTTAGTGTTAAGCATATGTCAGGACCTCACTAGATGGTGATGAAATGGAAATAAATTTTAAAAACCTGGATCCAATCCTCAAAGGATGCAATGGGGGCAAAGGGAACACCTATGAGATGGATAATCACAAAACAGTGACAGGAATGCTGCAGTCATGTTACAAATAGATTTTTTGAAAGTTCAAGGGGAGAACCCAGCAACTTTCTTAAGATGGGCTGGGCTGGGATGTGTAAATATTTAAGGGTGGCTTCTCAAAGAAGGCAATTCATTTCAGTCTTAAAGAATTGGGTACAGAGTGGGAGAGAGCCAAAGCATAAGAGACTGTTAAAAAACTGAGAACAAACTGAGGGTTGATGGGGGGTGGGAGGGAGGGCAGGGTGGGTGATGGGTATTGAGGAGGGCACCTTTTGGGATGAGCACTGGGTGTTGTATGGAAAGCAATTTGACAGTAAATTTCATATATTAAAAAATAAAAAATAAATAAATAAAAGTAACCAATAAAAAAAAAACAAAAAAAAAAGAAAAAAAAAAAGAAAAAAAAAGAATTGGGTACAATTTCTTTTTTTCAGGCTGCAAAGGAAGGGACAGAGAATGGCAGAATCCCAGCTAAAAGTTCTCAGTAATATCTCCCACAACCACTCTAAGAACTCTGTTTTTGCATCTCCATCCATGGGAAAGGGAGGAATTATTCTTCATCTGCCATAAAGACAATGTTCTGGTATATTCTAAATTTACACAACCTTGGTTGACTTTATAAAATCTAATGGTTATGGACCCAGTACAAGGCAGAGAGTAGGACACAAGGTGTGGGCATACATGAGTGATAATGGTGTATGCAGACCTGTGTGGCAAAAAGAGATACAGGGGCTGAGAATGATGTGATGATCATTGAAGAGTTGAAAGAAGATCACAGACTCAAGTGGAAAGGACATGTGCCCTCCACCCACACTGTCACAGAGAACCACGTATACTCCACACCTTTAATTAAAAATATTACATGTATATATTCTGCATTAAATCATTCTCTAGTACCAGAGCTGGGCACTTTTATTACCCACTTTATTTGCAAAGCAGCAGCCTCCCACATCCCAGGGCTGAATATTGCTGAGCTCCCTCCAGCATGCTGCAGGGGAAAAGTGAAGGTCCTTGGTCCCCTGGTTCAGAACAGCCATATCAGATAAATGTGAAGTCCTGTTACCCAGAAATATTCATCTAAAGAGAAAAGAGAATTTGATTATCATGAATTCTTCTCCACACTCATCTTCCTGCCTGACAATAACCTCCCTCTCCAGAGCAACAATAATCTGAACACAAACAGACGTGCAGCTTTTCAAAAAGTAATGAACTCTGAGGCGTTGGAGCCAAGGCAAGCATGGTTTAAATGCACAGCTCCAGCAACCCAGAGAGGCTATCAATTATACAGCCCTGCCACCGAGGAAGCAAAAATAATATTTCAAAGAGTCTTTGCCAGAAAGAGAAAGAAAAAGAAGAAAATGCCACAGAAATCACACCATTCAGAGCGAGCAGTTCCAAGAGCAAAAATGAGTGGCTAAATTCTGCCAAAGGCAGCCTTCTCCACCCAGCAAGAAAAAGACAGGACACAGTGACTTCCCTCTTGCCCTGCCCTTCATCCAACACACCTCAGGTCTGTGATGGAATTTTTCCAACATTGTTTTCAGTTACTCCTGGGGCATGTAGAAAAGTGCATTCTTCATTTGCCAATATATTCACAAACATTTTTCGGAGCTTAAAAAAACAAAGCATCATATAAATACAGAAATTCATTTGTTTATATCACCACTTGATATTCATGATTTAGTTTTACTCTTACAATAACTATTTGAGGTAGGGAAAGGAGCATTATTAAGTCTATTCTTCAGATGATAGAATTAAGGTCTGGAAAAGTTAAATGACTTGTCCAAGGTTAGCCAGCTATTAAGTTCCCAGCTGAGGGTGTAGAATACAGGAGACCATCAATAAGCACTTTTTGGCAATAAAGATTGATGATACTGAATCATTAGGTCTTTAAGTCATGAATTTGGTCTTCTAAGTAGCCAGTTAAGGCCTCCTTCCAATGTGTCTCTCTGTTGAAAGCATTCTATTACAGCCTAGGTCACACCAAATGGGTTTATAAGACATACTGTGCATAAAGATATAAACATAAGAGATTCTGTGTCTAAAGCATTCTGAACAGGTTTTTGATTTCTGTTGCTATTGTTTCATGATTTTAAGGAACTGGGAGTGGAAGCAGTCCAATATTTAAGAAAAAAGGTTCATACGATTTAGGCTGTGATAACTTTAAAAGTAAATGATTTATCTTATTGAAGGGAAAGAAAGCAGAAAGACCAGTAGCCCTGTAGCCAGGGGACTGCACTCTCCACTAACTTGGGTGCTTAGCACATTCTGTGAGCCCCACTGTCTCCACTCAGAAAATGAAATTGATAACACTTGCTCCGCTTGCCCCACACCTTCCTAAGTTGGTTGTGATAGTGGACAGGGAAACCACTTTATAAATTCAGACCCATGTCACTACTACAAATGTAATAGGAGTTTGAGTAACTTTCCTCCATGGATCCCAGTGAGCCTTCATGGAGAAGAGAGAATGTCTAGTTTACTACACATCTAGTAGAATGAGTAAAATTATAAGAATAGAGCAGCAATCATGTGCTTATTCATATTGGTATGCACCTTTGTGGTTTAAAAATACAAAGAAATCAAATAGAGATAGTTCAAAGCATGGAGTCTGGAGCCATAGAAGACCAAAAACTCACTTTTGGTGAACTCATAGGCAATCATACACAGATTACTTAACCTGTCCAGGTCTGATTCCTTAGTCATAAATGCTAATGATAAAGACATTTAACTTATAAGCTTCTTTTGAAGGTTAAGTTAGAAAATGTGCATATAGGACACAACACAGTACCTGGGAAATGTATGGAGCAATTATAATCATTTGTATTACTATATGTTGCCTCACTTTTTACAAGTTTGGAAAGTAAAATTGGACTGGAAGTGTATTTCTCTCTTCTGGATGTCTACCATCAGACACTAACTGACCTCATAGAGTATTATGAGATTTAACTAAAGAACATTGGGGAGGAAAGTTGGAGGAGTTTAGACTTGAGAGTTACAGGTTGGCATGTGAGTCTTATGACTTTATATATTTATTTATTTTTTTTTGGTTGGGGGGGGTGCTGGGTGACTCAGTTGGTTGAGTGTCCGACTTCAGCTCAGGTCACAATCTCACAGTTTGTGGGTTCAAGCCCTGCGTCAGGCTTTGTGCTGACAGCTCGGAGCCTGGATACTGCTTCATATTCTGTGTCTACCTCTCTCTGCCCCTTCCCCACTCATGCTCTGTCTCTCAAAAATGAATAAATGTTAAAACAATTATTTATTTGTATTTCCCTGATGAGGAGTGATGTTGAGCATCTTTTCATGTGCCTGTTGGCCATCTGGATGTCTTCTTTAGAGAAGTGTCTATTCGTGTTTTCTGTCCATTTCTTCACTGGATTATTTGTTTTTCAGGTGTGGAGTTTGGTGAGTTCTTTATAGATTTTGGATACTAGCCCTTTGCCCAATATGTCATTTGCAAAGATTTTTTCCCATTCTGTTGGTTGCATTTTAGTTTTGTTGATTGTTTCCTTTTGCAGTGCAGAAGCTTTTTATCTTCATGAGGTCTCAATAGTTTATTTTTGCTTTTAATTCCCTTACCTTTGGAGATGTGTCAAGTAAGAAATTGCTGCAGCTGAGGTCAAAGTTTTTGGGTTTTTTTCCTGCTTTCTCCTCTAGGGTTTTGATAGTTTCCTGTCTCAAATTCAGGACCTTAATCCTTTTGGAGTTTATTTTTGTGAATGGTGTAAGAAAGTGGTCTAGTTTCATTCTTCTGCAGGTTGCTGTCCAGTTCTCCCAGCACCATTTGTTAAAGAGACTTTATTTTTTCCATTGGATATTCTTTCCTGCTTTGTCAAAGATGAGTTGGCCATATTTTTGTGGGTCCAATTCTGGAGTCTCTATTCTATTCTATTGGTCTATGCATCTGTTTTTGTGCCAATCCCATGCTGTCTTTGTGATTACAGCTGTGTAGTAGAGATTAAAGTCTGGGATTGTGATGCTTCCTGCTTTGGTCTTCTTCTTTCAAATTGCTTTGGCTATTTGGGGTCTTTTGTGATTCCATACAAATTTTAGGATTGCTTATTCTAGCTTTGAGAAGAATGCTGGTGCAATTTTGATTGGGATTGCATTGAATATGTAGATAGCTTTGGGTAGTATTGACAGTTTAACAATATTTATTCTTCCAATCCATGAGCATGGAATGTTTTTCCATTTCTTTGTTTCTTCTTCAATTTCCTTCATAAGCTTTCTATAGTTTTCAGCATACAGATCTTTTACATCTTTGGTTAGGTTTATTCCTAGGTATTTTATGGTTCTTGGTGCAATTGTGAATGGGATCAGTTTCTTTATTTGTCTTTTGGTTGCTTCATTATTAGTGTATAAGAATGAAACTGATTTCTATACATCAAAACCACACTGAGATACGACCTCCCACCAGTCAGAGTGGCTAAAATGAACAAATCATGAGACTATAGATGATGGAGAGGATGTGGAGAAACAAGAATCCTCTTGCACTGTTGGTGGGAATGCAAAGTGGTGGAGCCGTTCTGGAAAACAGTGTGGATGTTCCTCAAAAAATTAAAAATTGATCTTTCCTATGACTCAGCAATAGCACTGCTAGGAATTTACCCAATGATACAGGAGTGCTGATGCATAGGGGCACTTGTACCCCAATGTTTGTAGCAGCATTTCAACAATAGCCAAATTATGGAAAGAGCCTAAGTGTCCATCAACTGATGAATGGATAAAGAAATTGTGGTTTATATACACAATGGAATACTATATGGCAATGAGAAAGAATGAAATATAGCCTTTTGTAGCAATGCAGATGGAACTGGAGAGAATTATGCTAAGTGAAACAAGTCATACAGAGAAAGACAGATACCATATGTTTTCACTCTTATGTGGATCCTGAGAAACTTAACAGAAGACCATGAGGGAGGTGAAGGGAAAAAAAAAAGTTAGAGAGTGAGAGAGCCAAATCATAAGAGACTCTTAAAAACTGAGAATAAACTGTGGGTTGATGGGGGGTGGAAGGGTATTGAGGAGGGCACGTGTTGGGTGATGGGTATTGAGGAGGGAACCTGTTGGGATGATGGGTATTGAGGGTGATGGGTTTGAGGAGCGCACCTGTTGGGATGAGCACTGGGTGTTGTATGGAAACCAATTTGACAATAAATTTCATATTAAAAAAAACACAAAAATATTTAAATATTTTTATTTTTATTTTTATTTTTAACGTTTACTTATTTTTTGAGAGATACAGAGTACAAGTTGGAGAAGGGCAGAGAGAGAAGGAGACACAGAATCCTAAGCAGGCTCCAGGCTCCAAGCTCCCAGCACAGAGCCCAATGTGGGGCTCAAACTCACAAACCATGAGATATGACCTGAGCCAAATTCAGATGCTTAACTTACTGAGCCACACAGGTGCCCCTCCTATGACTTTTATACTAGTTCTTTGGTATTACAATTGATCTTGACTGGTTTCCTCCTGCATTGATCTGTTCAGAATGCTCTTGACACAAATTCAATTTTCTATGGCCAGCAATCAAATTCACCAATCAAACATGGCAAACACGATCGAAACAAAGGGCAGAAGTTGTGCTATTTCCAGCACAAATGATCAGTTCCTGAGTTTTTGACAGCATCAAATGGAAAAATAAAAATAACTTGAGACAGAAATAGCCCAAAGATTCCTGGGTCCCCAACCCATTTGCAATACTCCTATGTGACCTGGAGCCTTCTGCTATGTACCAATGGGAGATTATACATCTTGTGAGACTGCATGCTGGGGAGAACTGGGTGTTGGCACAGAGCATGGCTGACCTTTCCAACGCTATTCCTGATTTTAATTATTGACACTTAGGTAGATTTTAATAGGCTTATTCCTCTGTAATGCCAAAACATTTCAAATTGGGATGATTTCTATCCACTGAACACATTTCCCTCAAGTCTTGGTTTTTGAAGAGAAGCTTTCCATTTCCTGGACACATCTTCTGATTGTGTTTCAGGTGAAGACATAAACTTCGCTGTGCTCAGAAAGGAAGTGCAGTAGATGAGAGGAACCAGAGAAAAACAGGGAAGGTCCAGGCTGATCAGCCTTGTTTTTTTTTTTTTTTAATTAATTTATTTTTTATTTTTTTAACGTTTATTTTAATTTTGAGACAGAGACAGAGCATGAGCGGGGGAGGGTCAGAGAGAGAGGGAGACACAGAATCGGGAGCAGGCTCCAGGCTCTGAGCCATCAGCCCAGAGCCCGACGGGGCTCGAACTCACAGACGGTGAGATCGTGACCTGGGCTGATGTCGGACGCTTAACCGACTGAGCCACCCAGGCGCCCCTATAAACCCTTGGTTTATAACTTTTCATACATTAAAAAATATTTCTATATAAGATCTTCCAATCACTAACCTTTTACTCATATTAACTTTTGGAAATGGCATAACCCTGAATAGATAAAAATAGCATCATAAATTGTGTGATCTCTACCCTTACCCCAACCATTGCTGATTGGAGCAAGGGTGAACACCTGACTCAGGTAAAGATAGCCTGACTCTATTTCTTGCTAATTTGAACTTGAGGCCTCCATACCAAATCATCTAGCTGTGATCTATTAAGGCAGGACAAGGCCATATATGAGATGAAATTAGTGGGGACCAGAGAAATCCTAAGGGGGAGATGCAAGAGACCATGGGAGATGTGTAGAAAGAAGCAACAATGAGACGACACAGCCCCAACAAAAGAAGCACAGAGAGGAACTGTCAAGGGCAGTCCCATGCCATAGGGTTTGCCTGTTCCTCTCTGCACTTGTTTGCACAAAGTCAGCCCAACTTTCCAATAAACTTTCTTTTACCAGTTGAGTGAATTATTATGATCCCAATAGATTTCTTAATGATGACTCCAACTGTATTGGTAGATTTTGTCAGTGAGGAAACCAAGGAAAAAACAGAAGTAGTAAAATTGTATGAAAGAGTAATAAAGGTATCAGCAACAGGACAGGTCACATGCAGTGACCACATCAAAGTCTGAGCACTTGTTTGGCTTTTATGAGAGTGTGCTACCCTGCCCTGGAGAAATGTAGCTAACATCTGAGGGGAGAAAGGAAGATACTAGAACATACCACAGAAGGAAAGATAAAGAAATAGAAATTCTTCAACAGCCCACATTTATTGAGAAAAAATATGTGACATTCAATGAATGACTCTTGAGCCCAAAAGAGGAGGTGAAGAACCTTTTGGGTGAAGAAATATTTACAATACAATGAGGTGAGAACAATGACAGCCATATGCAGTGCTTGAATTATTCTGTTATGAGGAAAAGAGGAAACTTGAGGAACATAATAAGCACCTTCAAAATTGTAATACCCATGGTGAGATATGGGACCACTTAGGACTAATTTTTCTATGTCCAGCACCTACCATTGTGCCAGACACACAGTAGGAGTTTTGCAAACATTTGTCAAATTGAATTTTTAAAATATTGAATGCTTCTTAATATGAGGCACTTCAACTAATTCACCTCCTCCCCAACAGTGTAACTGATGAATGGTTACACTTGAGTTGTACAAATGAGAAAGCCAGAACTCAAAGATATTAAATATCAGATTGAAACATATGCAGCTACTAATATTCAGCCATTTTTGCTGTATAAATTATGGAAATCTTTAATATTCAAAACTCCCATGTCTTGACAGCCAAGCACTTTTTACTACTACAAAAGATTCAACTTATTCTATCTAGTTCTAGTGGAAATCACCAAAAGGCACACATTAGAGAGAAGCAAGTTTTGGCTTAATATATATATTTTTTAAAAAGTTAGAGCTTTTGTAAAGGAAGTACCTCCCTGAGTAGCTAGTTAGTTGTCCATCACTGATAAATGAATGTAGGTACTATCTACCTACATACTTACTATGAAGGGATTCAGGTTTGGAACAAAACTATGAGAAGATACATAGCCTGAGATTTTCCTTGACCTTCACGAGCACATCTCTTATTGTTTGGAGGCCTAAGGATGTTGGTGACATGAAGAATGTTGGAGGAAATGAATTAGTTCCACCTTGACTTTCACATATTTTCTGTGAAATATTTCCCAGGAACATTTTCTAGTTGCATCTAATGTGACCACATGGGCTTAGTCAGCTCTTGGCCCACAGCACCTGAAGATTCACTTTAAGCAGGTGTCAGTGGCCATCCTGAGTTAGTTGTGCTCTCTCTCTCTCTCTTTCTCTATCCTATAATGTTATTCCTCATTCCTGTTCTAACCCATGGACTTTTACCAGATGCTCCACCAGTTCCTGCAATAATTTCCTAACACCAGATTTCTGAATATGGGGGAACTAACACAGCATAGAGAGAAATCAGAGATAAACTGAAGTACACAGGGAGATGATCATCGCTCTCTGCAAATATCCACTTGGATCACAACATGTTCCAGTCCTGCCAGAGAAATTCCATAAATATTTACTTCTGTTCTTCTCCTGTTGGTCTGTCAGTGTTGAAGACAAAGGCATGATGATCCCTTCTGCTTCTTATCCTCAGGCTTATGCCTGCAGGCTCAGGCCAATGACAGTGTCAGTCTAGGAAACTATTCAAAGGACAAGGAATTAAACTTGGAGGTCACCCTAGCAAACACAATTGGTTGGAGATGTCAACATCCCTCAGAAAGAGTCTGTGATGGCTCTATCCTACAATGGATTGACATAGTCGACAACTCAACCACTGGCTTTCAGAAAGAACAAAGAGGAAGAGGAAATAAGAATAAACCACAGTAAGTAAAAAGTCAAAACTTGTGTAATTAAACATGATGACTCAAATCCTAGGAATAATAGAGATCAAAAAAAGTGGGGGTGATGAATAGATAGTGGATTAGATAATGTCTGAACAGTTCAGTGATGTTGGATTCTAAAACTAATTCAGCATGACATTTGCCTACACAATAGTTTTGACGTTGTGAATCCAAAAGACTTTCCTGGTACAACCACTTGAATCCCAATGTGGGTAGGCTTCTGTGTCTAGAACAAGTATAAGGTGAAGATCTGCTTTGTAGGAGCTCCATCTTTTTTTGTAGTTTCCTTCTCAAGTCTGGGTTCCTGCCTTCCTGAAGGCAGGTTTCTCTCAGGCCTTTAGTTGACTTAAAGATTCCCCAGGAGAGCTGGCCTGAAAATCAGTTCTAAAAGCCAAAAAAAAAAAAAAAAATGAGGAGAGCCAGATTAAAGTATCAGCCCAGAATTTATGCTCTGGACTTGAGGTTTAATAATGCAACAGAAAATCAATATTTAATAAAGCAAATGATGGAGAAAAACACTGCCCAGGAGATGAGGCTGCTGCACTGTTTTCAAACGTCTCAGTCCCAGAGGAGATCGAGCTGGCAGAATGGATTGGAGACTAGGTTGACAAGAGAATCTGGCATGCAGACAATCGCAGGTTCCATTGATTCCTATTTTGTTATCTCTGGGCTTGCTGGCCATTCTTATTGAAGGACTAACATAGAATTACAATGAGACGGATATGAGATACCCAACAGAATGGGGACATGTGGTCCAAGCAAACCTTCAGTTAGCAACCCAGGACTGCCCTGACCCATGCAAGAAAGGATCCCAAGTTCACAATCTGTTTGGAAAAATCACAGGGGGAGGATGAGCCTAGAATTTTACTTCCTTAAACTCATTCCAGAAAGGTGAAAAAAGATGAGTTGTTATGGCCTAAGTCTTTAAAAAATTAGGTACTACAGTGGAATGTACCTATTTAGCACAAGCAGCTTCACAACCAGTGGTTTGTACTTAGTAGGGATGTGAATGGTTACTGAGTGATTAATGTGTCTTGAGAATACCAGGTTGAAGAATGCAAAGTTCCTTGGGTTTTCAACAATTACTCTGTGCATTGCAAAGCAATCTGAGCTGCAGGGAAACTGAACTGAATTAGACAATTCTCTATGGCTGCATCCTTTACAGCAATTTGAATATTTCTACTTAGTCATTTTTTATTGCAGATTATTCTTTCCTTTGGGAGAAAAACAGGTTTCATCCTATCTATTTCTTGCTGATCTAGACATCTGGGTCACAGTTTATTTCATATTCTTATTTTGCTAAAAGGAAATACGGTTGTTAGAGATCCAACAACCTCTATCTGGCCAAGAGACGGGTTATTCATATCTACCTTGAACAAGCTCACTATGTTACTGAAACTATGCATGACCACCATGTATAATACAATAAACTCTCTTGAGTTATTGTGTCTTCCATTCGTCTAGGGATCCCAGTGTAGCTGGGAAGTACAGACAACTAAAACCAATATGTTGCTCATAACGTAAGAAGCCTCAGGCAAGGTACCTGACAGCCGCTGCTTGAATAGGAATGAACTCATTTGTAATGGACAGATTGGCTACTTCAATTTGTTTTCTTTAAAAAAAAATGCAGAATGAACATAGCACAGTGTATTGCTCCTGGCTAATTAGGAAAGTTCTTCAGAACTCCTTAATACAACTGTAAATTATGAAAAGAATATATTCTTGAGAGGGAGGCAAGTCAAGACAAAATGGGAGGAAGAATCCAAACTCCAAAAGGAACTACATACATCTTGCTCATCACTGTCCATGCAACCATCTGTTGGCACGTATAAAGTGTGTAGTTCCTTTTTTATTGAATGGATGACTGAATATAGTGTGCTAAAAAATAAGAGGAAAGACCATATTATGGGGGAAGCTAGGAGAGGGAAATCAAGTCCATTATCATGATTTGGGGGATCTCCTGGGAGAAATCCCTGGTTACTCACTGGTTTATCCTGTGAATTCTTCAGCATGTCACTGACATTCTATAAATAGAAGACAATGTTCCTCTCACATCTTTTGCTAGTAAAATGTTATGAGATTGTGAGGTGGTAAGTAGGTTCCAGAAAGTAGGCTTAATGCCAGAAATGAATAACCCAGTGACTTTTACACTATGCCCCTTGTTTGGGCTTCACTTCATTTAAAGACTGACACATTTTGTCTGCACCAATCTCAAAGTTTAGAGTCCCCAAATCCCAGGTGCCAAGCAAGTGTTGTGAACAACTCATATCAAGCTCTAGAGTACCCTGGAAGAGATTTCTACCACAGCCTGATAGATAACGAGGTCTTACTTAGCATGAGGTGGGAAAAGAGGGTTGATTCATTCATTGCACAACTGACATTTTAGGTCTAGAAAATGGGATTCAGAACCTCAGTGATTCAAAAAGGCTAAAGAAACTAGGTCATGCTCTCCAGAATACATTACACGGACCTTTGGGTGAGGTGCCCTCTGGTTAATTCTGATGGGGATAGTAAGGACAAATACTACATGGCTGGGTCAAGATTACACACACAGGAGACAGTAGCAAAGGACCAGGAAAACTTGAGCCATAAAGAGCTTTAGGTGAAAATTTTCAACACTGAGAGTAATTGATATATCTACTAAATAGCTTAGGGGCTGCTATTGGAGCAGTTGTAATAATAATTTTATTTATAAAATTCTTGCTTCTCCCAATATGCTCAGGGCACTGTACAATAGCACTAAATAAATTAAATTAAAGCATGAAATATTATGAAAATGCAATGAAATAAACATTGCTGAGAAAATAAGAAAGCCTCAAAGAATAAAAGAAGAAAGATTCTTTGCAATAAGTAGCACTTAGCAAGAGGAAGATTTTGAGAAAGCTCAGCAAGAACTTAGCCTCCTGAGAAGAGGGAAGGAGCCACCCATGGGCATTCTTTCAGTAGCAGATGAGGGTTCAAGCCCATCTTCTACCTGGAAGTACTCTGACCTCTAGTAAGATTTTAAGTTGTCTTAGTCTTGGTTTCCTCTCTAAAAAGCATAAATATCATAGTCCTATTTACCATCTTAGGGTGTGAAATTTAAATGAGGTTTTGTAAATGCTAAGCCAGGTACCCATCACCTAGTGGGATCCCAATAAATGTTTACTATTATTTTCACTGTGACCACTGGATACAGAGTGGAGGGCTGAGGACCTTTATAAAGAAATCAGGTAAAATGGGACAAAAGCTTGAACCAAGGCAGTGATAGTAAAGATGGAGAGATGTGAGTAAAGGACATCTATAGGATTAGGTGAATGACTTAATGAGGAGTAGCACTGGGGTGGGGAAATGGAGGGTGGAAAGAATCAAAGATAATCTCTAGTGGTCTCTCCTAGGCAATGGGAAAACAGTTCTTCCATTTTTCAAGATTGCTAATATAGAAGCAAGAGGTATTTGGTGTGGCAGGGGTGGTGGGGTGAGATGATTTGTTTAACTTGAACATATTGTGGAACTTTTAAGAGGAAGCCAACAGGCTTTTCCAGATATAGCTTTGCTGGTATTGGGTGTAAGGGTGTGGCTGTCATTAGTGAAACCACATTAGTTGAAGTCATGGGCTTCGGCAGGTCATTGGATATGATGTAAAACAAGGAGAAGAACAGAAGGGTAAGGAGTGGAGACCAACAGGTAATGAGAAGCTGATAATAATACAGCCATATGGGAAAGGCCTAGTGAGGTAAGGGGAAACTTGGCAAGAGTACTGTTACATCAACTATGACAATCTATAAAGTCCATTTTACCATGTCTTTCTTATTGGATAGAATTGGAAAAAAAATCATGGAAAAAAACATGCCTCCCAAAGTCATAATTCCATAGAGAAACTGTCTTGTTAGTCTACAGGATAAGTGCTGATTCTTTCCCCATTCACCAACATTATAAATGTCTTTACTTCTATTCTGGTGATGAGACTGAGAAGAACCTGGGAAGGCAGAACACTACCCCCATTTGTGATTAACATGCTAGAAGGGCAATACTACATTTGAATGCCTGGCCCAGTGCAGCCAATCTAGTGGCCGGAAATGCCATCAGTAAACACTCAGTGTGAGTCCACAGGCAATATCAACTTGCCCAAGATGCATTTTACGAGCACATGGTATCTTCAATAAAATTCTCTACTTACATGCTAGTTTATTTTTAAAATTTAAAGTTGGTATTATTGCTGACTACCATGAGGATGGCTTGTGAGACTTATGTTCGATGAGTGATCCATTCTATACAGTAGAAAAAGTACCATATTCTTAGTGGAATTATGTAACCTTTATGTGTTATCATCTCACAACATCATTTCACAATAATTCCTAAAGACATGTTCTATAATTTTGCTCATTATGTAAAATGAGACAAACCCAAAGCACAGATATCTGAATCCCAGGGTTACACAGTGACTATTCTAGCCCAATTGTGTCTCCGTACCATGTCTTACGTACCATGTTTCACCATGTTCTCTCTCACACAAAACGAAAAATTTGTCTTTCATTGGGGGTAGGGGAAAGAACACTGGATAACAGCCAGGAGATCTGGGATTGGTCCTCACAACTGCCCTTATAACCAGTGGTGTGACCTTAGACAAGTCAGTTAATTTCTTAAGTTTCATGTTTTCTCATCTATGATAATATTAGGACGGTGGTTCTCAACATGGATAAAAAATATAAGCACGTGAGGATTAAAAAAATAATCATGCCATGGTCTTATTCTCAATAAATTGAACTGGAATCTATGCAGAGAAGACTTCAACATTGCTCTTGTCAAATAATACCCCAAATAATTTTAATGTGCAAGAGTTGAGAATCACTGGCTATGTGGCCTTCAAGATGGCTTCTAGCTCTGAAATGATTTGAACCTGTGGCCCAAACTTATGGAGACCATGCCTACTTCAGGATCCATCATCTGATTCAGATTAACCTGAATCTGCTTATAAAGGGAAGCACAGTGTCTGAGGGTGGACTATGAAGAGTCATACTGTCTGATTTCATATTCTGGTTCTAGTAATATGTCTGGTCTAGTAATATGGTCTTACCCAGGTTAGTAGGTTTCCATTTCACCCCTAAAGTAATGATTATAATAGCTTCTGTTACATGGGGGTGTCTTGAACTTTAAATAAGATAATATTCGGGGCGCCTGGGTGGCGCCATGGGTTAAGCGTCCGACTTCAGCCAGGTCACGATCTCGCGGTCCGTGAGTTCGAGCCCCGCATCGGGCTCTGGGCTGATGGCTCGGAGCCTGGAGCCTGTTTCCGATTCTGTGTCTCCCTCTCTCTCTGCCCCTCCCCCGTTCATGCTCTGTCTCTCTCTGTCCCAAAAATAAATAAAAAACGTTGAAAAAAAATTAAAAAAAAATAAGATAATATTCATAAAAATCTTCATCTGATTCCTGGTTGCTACGTAGTAAGGTTTCAGTAAGGTGTAGCTATAAATATTATTATCATTGTATGTAAAGACCTGCCAGCTACTATAGTTGTCCCTAACAGTCCTTTGAGATGAGAAGCTGTGTTTATAATCTTTTACAAAATAATATCTCTGGGCACAGAAAAGTCACTCTGCCCCAGTAAAGTATTCCAGCCTACAGCAGAAGAGGCCTCTGGGCATAGCAGGGGCTAAAGAAGACCCCTGTGACTCAGCACATTTTTTCACTGTGGCCACTGTACCACTATAGAAAATCCCTTTTTCCTGATGTTGTTGCCGATGGCCAGGCCAGGGCTGATAATAGGCGGTGCCTCTCTTCAGAGAAGGGTTCCATGTGGCTGGTGGAGTGGCCATGGCATTTTTGATGATCGGTGCATTCACAACTTGTCATTCTTTTAGAGTGGATCACCACAGAGTTACATAGCATAAAGAATCAGGCCTCTGGAACAGCCCCTCTTCTAATGCCACCCCAGCAGTCCCCAGTGTCAGGTAGAGCCTTTTTCCTCTATGGTCTTCACATCACTCTGGATAAATATTGCCAAATCCATCCTGTCCGCAATCAGCTGTGAGTTCCTTCTGGCCCATAAACAGATGGAAACCTCCTTACACAAACATACACACTATTGCATACACATGTACATATTGCACTAGAGCACACAGAAACAACATGTTTGAGTCTCAATAAAGAAATCTTAAATATACCATCTTCTCTCCTAGTGCTGCACATGGAGAGAATTTCAGCTAAGTTTAGATATGGACTCCACAGAGGAAACGATGTCTCCTGAGTGAAACTGTGGTTCAATTTCAAGAGATGCTTATTAAGTGAAATGATAAATAAATAAATAAATAAATAAATAAATAAGCAGGAGTATTTGATGATCTTATCCTCTCCATAATGACAACATGAACTCAGTGTAGGTGGCAAAAACACAGATGCCATGTCAAGGGGTAATGGCTTTCACACTAACAGGTCAGACACAGAGATTGCATGGCTGGGAGGGGCCAACACGCTGGGGAGCATGGAGCTGTGACCTGGGAGGGCAGAGAACAATGGGTGACACTGAGGTGTATCAAAGCATATGGAGGCCAAGAAAGAAGAGAAATAAAAAAGAAAGGGATAGAAGGAAAATGTAGGTGAAGGAAAGAAGTTTCCAGCAAATATTGGAAAAAAGAGCATTTAAGCATAAAGGCACAGTCCTGAGAACTCAAGGTCAACATGAAGAGTAGTGTCAGTGACAAGTGAGAGGAGAGTGGCTCAGACAAGGGAATGATGAGAGGAGTAAAACAAAACAAAAGTAAAAAGAAACAAAAAAAAAAAGTTAAAAAAACCAACAATAATAGGCTGAAGACAACAAAAAGTGAATGTGGTAATAAAAAAGAAGTTTATGGCAAGATCAAATGAAAAACTGCCTCAGAGAGACAGATGAGGAACAGCAAAGAGGAGAGAGAATTGCCTATCATAGAAGGAAAGGTGCATGTCTACATCCACACTAACTCTACTGACCTGAGTAGGTACTCACTGAAGCCAAGGTGGAGGATCTATCCACAATTTAAACCCAGTTGAAGGTTAAAATATAGGCTATGAGCTTGGTTTTGATATTACCTCCTCTTAACCCAGGGAAGTTCTGATAAGGCAGGGTAAGGGATGGTCTAGATAAGGATGATGAGCCATGGAGGGCCTTTTTGCCTTTGGTTTGCTCCCCCGATACCGTCTTCAAAACTGACACTCAGTGAGCAATCCTCCTGAATAGGGTCTACTCTGGGCCTATTCTACCATTAATAAAAACTTCCTAGCTCCTGTTATCTGGCTCCTGCCCATCTCTCAGGTCTCACCTCGGATCCCTGTACCACCTCCTCTAATGGCCCACCTGTGGGATGCTTTCACCTTCTCTGAACAGGCCGTGTTCCCATTCACCTCCTAGCCTTTGCATATGTTCTTACCTGTCTAGAACAGCTCACCTTCCCTTCTTTTTTTTTAATATGAAATTTATTGTCAAATTGGTTTCCATACAACACCCAGTGCTCATCCCAACAGGTTCCCTCCTCAATACCCATCACCCACCTTCCCCTCCCTCCTACCCCCCATCAACCCTCAGCTTATTCTCAGTTTTTAAGGGTCTCTTATATTTTGGCTCCCTCCCTAACCCCTTTTCTTTTTCTTCCCCTCCCCCATGGTCTTCTGTTAAGTTTCTCAGGATCCACATAAGAGTGAAAACATATAGTTTCTGTCTTTCTCTGTATAACTTATTTCACTTAGCATAACACTCTCCAGTGCCATCCATGTTGCTACAAAAGGCCATATTTCATTCATTCTCATTGCCATATAGTATTCCATTGTGTATATAAACCACAATTTCTTTATCCATTCATCAGTTGATGGACATTTAGGCTCTTCCCATAATTTGGCTATTGTTGAAATGCTGCTACAAACATTGGGGTACAAGTGCCCCTATGCATCAGCACTCCTGTATCATTGGGTAAATTCCTAGCAGTGCTATTGCTGGGTCATAGGGTAGATCGATTTTTAATTTTTTGAGGAACCTCCACACTGTCTTCCAGAGTGGCTGCACCAGTTTGCATTCCCACCAACAGTGCAAGAGGGTTCTCGTTTCTCCACATCCTCACCAGCATCTATAGTCTCCTGATTTGTTCATTTTAGCCACTCTGACTGGCATGAACACCTTCCCTTCTTTACCTAACAACTCAGCTCTCAACTAAGGAAAAACTTCCTTTTGGAATTCCCCTGAGGTTCTCAGAGGTAGGAGTGTCTCCAAAGGGCCCACACAGACACAACATGTTTGAGTGCCACAGACATGGCACTTGACCCGACTCTCTGCCTGTTTTACAATGAACTATGTACTTCTTGAATGGCAACAGAAGAACTATGACTTCTCTTGTCATCCACTAGAATGTTATTTCTTTGGAGACAAGTATCTGGTATTTGTGTTCTACCCTCAGAGTTCAGCATGATATGTAGCTCACAGTAGGAACTCAATGAATATTTGAATAGTGAATGAAGGAAGGAGCAAAGTTTATGTGATAAATACTTCTTTCTTCATCCAGCCTCTGAGCAGAAAGGTGAGGCCAGAGTTGCTGTGTGTTTGGTGGGACAGATAGTAATGACTCTATTTCAGTTCACCCTCGCTTGCTAGGCCAGTGGGCTTCCTGTTTTTCTGAGTGCTATGTGCTATGTTTACCTACATTTCTCAGTACCATTAGCTATCACCTATAGGGCTAAACTTATTCTAAATCTGAGGAAGATTTTTAGCATGAAAAACTCACTTGTCATCTGTATTAGTCAGGTTTCTCTAGAGGAACAGAGCTAAGAGGAGATTATATATATATAATAGGAATTGTCTCATGCAGTTATGGAGGGTGAGAAGTTTGATAATCTGCCATTTTCAAGCTGGAGGATGAGAAAAACCAGCAGTGTAATCTAATCCTTGACTGAAGGCCTGAGAATCAGGAGGCCAACGTCTGAGGGCAGGAGAAGATGGATGTACTGGTTCAAGCAAAGAGCAAATTCACCCTTTCTCTGGCTTTCATTATAATTGGGCCTTCAATGGATTGGAGGATCCACATCTGCATTGGTGAAGGAAATTTGCTTTACTCAGTCTACTGATTCAAATGTTGATCTCTTATGGAAACACCTTCACAGACATATCTAGAAATAATGTCTTCCCAGCTATCTGGGCATCCCTTTGCCAAGTCACATTGACACATAAAATTATCAATCACAAGTCTACCCCTAGCAACTTGATACCCATTCCATTTCCTTAAATTACAATTAATCTCCAGATGAAGACAATAACAAGGTTATATAATCCACTTAGCATGATACAACTATCTTGCATACAACTGAAGATGTACTAATCCCTTCCCTAGAAGAGGAAATAAAGTCCTTGAGTAATGTTTGCTCTTCTAATAGCCTGTAACTTAAATACTATGATGTAAAATTCACAGAAAGTCAATACATCTTATGTTATATGATAAGGGAATAAGAAAGGAAAGAAAACAAAGATGTTTGTTTAATATATGTATATACACATACGAAAGTATTTATAACAAAATAGAGAGAAGCTATTGAAATACTCAAGACAGAGTCCTCATTTCTGTAACTGGCCCTGTGCTTGTAGCTTCTATTTATAACTACCTTCTTCTACTAACTACTCTGAATTCCCTTTGTTGTAGCAAGCATCTCAGCTGCTGTTGGTTCTTGACTTTACAGGGTAGCCAATCTTTTATTCCTGAAAGGTCTGGGCTCTGCAGTCTCTTAGTCCTGCCTAGATTGGATTGTTGGTTTTCCCTTAGCTTAGTCACAGAGTATGATAATACTAAGAGATGCCCTAAGGGACCTCTGTATTCCCAACATACTCTTCTCTACCCCTGTTTTGAATTTCCCCTTGGTAGTCAGGATGAACCTCCCTAGTCAGTACCATTACTTCCCTCCTTGCCTGTTGATTCAGAGGCATGAGGAGCCCAAAGTGGCCAGGTTGTGGTCTCAACTTCCAATTCAATGGAATCTTGTTTCTCCTGTTGCAAGCATTCCTCCCTTTGGAACTAAGGTCTCTAGACCAGAAGATCATAAAGTTGAGGGGACAGGAGGCAAACATTTGGCTATTGGGTCACTAGGGAGGATAGTGAATAGTGTCACTGCCATTTCTGCCACTTGAATCTAGGTCCTGTGAATTCTGGCTATAGGAAAAATAGCCATTTGAGCTTCAGAAGAGGCTGAATATGCCTTCACTGAGTACTGAGCAGACTATATGTTGCCTAAAGAGAGAAAAGGGAGGGCTGCAGATGTCTTAGGATATAGCAATGAAGGCCGGCAGTCTAATAACTCTTGAGAAACTATTTTAAAACAATGTAGGGGAATATAGTCAAGACTATGGTGACCCACTTAGGGGAATCACTCTTCTTTATGACTCTGCTTCCTAATTTTCATTTTAACAACAATACAGCATCACACTCAGGAAGATGAAAGATACACTGTAATTAGAAACAGAGCACACCCACTTACCCGATTTGACACAATTCCTACTAATGAGCATGAACACAATTTAGGATTTTATATTTAAAAAAGTGTTCTCAGGGTGCCTGGGTTGCTCACAGTTAAGCATCTGACTTTGGCTCAGGTCATGATCTCATAGCTCATGTGTTCAAGTGCTGCATTGGGCTCTGTGCTGACAGCTCAGATCCTGGAGACTGCTTCAAATTCTGTCTCCCTCTCTCTTTGCCTCTCCCCAACTTACTCTCACCCTCTCTCTAAAAAGTAAATATTAAAAAAAAAAAAAGTCTTATCAAATTGACTTTTAGTTGCCTCTGGCTCTTGGATCCACTGTGTCCTTACCTGTAACTCCCAAACCCAGCTACACAAGGTTCTCCACCCACACCTCCACCAAAGCGATTCAGGTTCAGTTGGTCTGGGGAAAGACAACATTCTTCTTATTACTTTCTTTTCCTAGAAAGTTCCTCATGAGAGTCTGAGGCAGACATCAGGGTGGGCTGACAGGCAGTTTCTGGTATCTCATGATTTGGCATTCTCTGAATCTGCTATTCTATTTTCAAATATCTTCTCCTGTTTAAAAGGCCCTTCTGTTGCTTGATTCTCTCCTATCCTGTCTTATTTTAAGCTTTCGTCATGGGCTGGTGTACACCTTATCTCCTCTTGGGTGATCAGGTTTCATTTCAATAAGTTGAAAGCCATATTCTCAGGATTCCAAACTGAAACAAAACATGGTACAGCCTTCTCCCCCCCCCCACTTATTTATACATACAAAACCCCAAGACTTTACCAAAGATGAAAACATTAAGTTTCTTTTACTTTCAACCTTAACCAGTCACACGTTGAGAAGAATACATGTATCTTTGGAATAGGACCATCCAGAAAACTGAGCCCAGCCTACTCTTAGTGTGTGTGTACACCGATCTAGCCTCTACCAGCTGCTCTAATGTGCTATTTGTGTAACTTCTTAAGAAGAGAGGGAATCTCTCCAGGCCAAGGACACAGCATAACATGATACAAACCATGTTATCATTCTCTATCAGTGTCCCTGCCTCAAAACTCCCCCTCCAATCAACTCCCCATTCTGATGCCAAAGTCTTTTTTTAAAATAGAACTCATGTAATTTCGTTGCTTCAAACTTTCCTCTGATTCCCCATTCCTCCATAGTGAAATCTGAACTTCTTGGGTTGCTGGAGAGTTGGTCCTCTCCTCAGAGAGACACTTGGGGCCACTTCCTCACAACTCATGTTTTTTCTGCAGCCTGCTACAAGGAGCAACCCACACTCAGGTCTCTCAGTTCCTTCCTGTGTTATTCCTTCAGTCTGCACCACTAGCTTCTTCTTTACTTTGCTAAGAAAATGCACCCTATTTAAAAAATATATATTTATTTTTGAGAGACAGAGAGAGAGAGAGAGCAAGAATGGGGGGAGGTAGAGAGAGAGGGAGACACAGAATCTGAAGCAGGCTCCAGGTTCTGAGCTGTCAGCACAGAGCCTGACACAAGGCTCAAACTCCCAACTTGTGAGATCATGACCTGAGCCGAAGTTGGATGCTTAACCAACCGAGCCACCCAGGTGCCCCAGAAAAATCCACCCTATTAAAGTTAGTTTAATGTCACCTGGTCTGAGAATCATTTTGGTAGAAATAACAGAAAAGTTCAGACTTTCTCACTCAAGCAAAGAGACAGAATAAACACTGGGGAAAAAATAAAAATAGATACATTTAGGGGCGCCTGGGTGGCTCGGTCGGTGAAGCGTCCGACTTCGGCTCAGGTCACGATCTCGCGGTCCGTGGGTTCGAGCCCCGCGTCCGGCTCTGTGCCGACAGCTCAGAGCCTGGAGCCTGTTTCTGATTCTGTGTCTCCCTCTCTCTCTGCCCCTCCCCTGTTCATGCTCTGTCTCTCTCTGTCTCAAAAATAAATAAACGTTAAAAAAATTTTTAAAATAGATACATTTAACTTAATGGAAGGCTCTGCTTTTCAAGTTTTCATTCACTTATTTATTCAATAGATATTTACTGAGTGCCTACTATGCACCAAACCCTGTTCTAGGCACTTGGGTACAACAGTGAACAAGGCAGGTCAACTCCCTGCTGTCATGGAGCTTGTGTTCTCCTGCAGTGAAACAGACAACAGATCTTAAACATGTAAATATTTATAATGTAATAAATGAAAACACATCAGAAAAGTCCCAGGGAGTAACTTGGGGAGGTGAGGAGTTCACTGCCATACAGGTGGTCAGAGAGGCCTCTCCCGTACGGTGACCTTTGAGAGTAGAGCCCCAAGGGACACCTGGCATGGGGTGCCAGCATAGGAAGCTATAAAGGTCCAGACAGAGGTGTATCCCTGATTCAAGAACATCATGGAAATAGGTTAACAAAGAGTGTTTTAGGAGCATAGGCCAGAGAGATGTCAGGGGCCACACAGCATAGGACCTTTTAGGCCACATTTGGGTTTAGGATCATTTGGGTTCTACCCTGAATGATCTGACAAGCAACTGGAAGGACTGATCAGAAGATCAGAATCTGTAAAAGTGACAGCAGGGCCGTGCTTCCTTTGGATGCTTTAGTGGGGAGTCAGTTCTTCACCTCTTTAAGCTTCTGCTGGTTGCTGACATTCCTAGGCCCGTAGCCACATCCATCCAGGCTTCAAGGCCAGCAACTTTGACTCTCTCTGGTTCATTTTCACGTTGCTTTCTCTTCTGTGTGTGTGTGTATCAAATTCCCCTTTGCTTCCTTCCTATAAGTATACATGTGACTATATTTAGGACCCACCTGGCTAATCCAGGACAATCTCCATATCTCAAACTCTTCCTCAAATCTGCAAAGATGTCATCATATAAGGTATCATTTACAATTCCAAGGATTAGAATCTGATACATTGGGGTGGCTCTTATTCAGCCTTCCATGGCCAGTCCCAACACAAAATGAATTGTTCTGCTTAATAATAAGAAAAGAAACTTTACAGGGGCGCCTGGGTGGCTCAGTCGGTTAAGCGTCCGACTTCGGCTCAGGTCACGATCTCGCGGTCCGTGGGTTCGAGCCCTGGGTCGGGCTCTGGGCTGATGGCTCAGAGCATGGAGCCTGCTTCCAATTCTGTGTCTCCCTCTCTCTCTGCCCTCCCCCCCTTCGTTCTCTGTCTCTCTCTGTCTCAAAAATAAACGTTATAAAAAAAAAAGAAAAAAAAGAAAAGAAACTTTACAGATCCACTCATTATCCAACCAGTAACCTCTGAGGCCCTATTAATTTCCAGACTTTTGAGACAAGGTGCAAAAAGAGATGGGCCCCTTGCCTTCAGGAGACTCATAGTCTACTGGCAAAACAGACATAGCCAAGTGATCAAACAAATGTGAAATTATAATTGTGCCGAGAAACACAAAGAATAGCATGGCTCTGAATCCTGGGGAAAGGGGAGGAGTTAATGCAAGACAGGCAGGTCTGAAAAAGCATCCCTAAAGAAATGAAGTTCAAGTTCATGCTTGAAGGATAAATAGGATTTGCTGAGTGAAAAGAGGAAGAGAATGCAAGTCAGAGGAGAGGGAATGTAGAAAGGGCCCATGACCAGAAAGAACAAGATAAGTAAAATAAAATCAAATGAGCATGGGAGGCAGGAGCACAGCGTGAGCCAGGAGTGGAGGAGGCTCATCTCAGGGACTTATAGGTCTTGATAAAAAAACTAGTTCTCTTATGTTAAGTCCTTGAGGTACCATCCAATACAGGTTTAAAAAAAATAACTCTGCCTGTGAGTGGAAAAAGGGTGGGTGATGGAGGGCTGAGTGGGTGTGTGAAAACTCACTAATTATTTTCCTTTTCATAGCCAGGATCTGAAATGCTAGATTGTCCATTTCCAAACACTTCTCTTTGTGTGGCCTTCCCACACACTCACACCCTGCCCCCAAGCTTGGGAAGGCACCTGGCTCTCAGTCCTGGGATTCCTGTGAATGGCTCAATCCTAGCAGCCCCTCCTTTCAAACTTTACCATCTGTCCCAACCCCCACCATATATCCTGATGGGAGGAACTGGTCTCTTTCGTCTTTGTATCTGTCTCAACCTATATTTCCGTACTTCACTCATGGTGGTCTACATGTGCATGAAAGGGAAAAAAGAAAACCAAAATGTCTGATCTGCCTTTCTCAGGGGGGAAGAAAGGGCTAGGCTGGCTTGAGTCCTTGGAGTGTGGGGCAGTGTTAGTATGAGAACCCCTGTTTGAAATCTAGATTCAGAGCACAATGAGACCACAATAAAACAAGTCTAATTGAATTATGAGAGCAAAGGGGATGAGGGCAAGACAGCACAGGAACATCACCAGGCCAGAAGGTCAGAAAACCAGGAACACTGGAGTTCAACAGACAGAACAAGGGTGGGGAACGGGGATGTAATCCAAGCAGATTCTTGGGAAGGAGGACCCACACCAGCAACAGAACACAGATGCATCCTTGGTACAGAAGAGTGGATCTGTTTAAAGAAATCAAAACAAGACAAATGGACACAAAAGCTTGGCAACATTTACTATTCATAAATAGTTACACAAATGAAGGATTTTAATATGAAAATGGCATTTGGCAGCCTTTTATTTGGTAACTTTCTCCAAATTAGATTATGTGATATATCAAAATATTCCTACAAAGTGCATCTAATCTGAAATAGATTAAAGAAGTAGGTCATTCCTCCAGGTACTTATTGTCAAGATTCGGACTGGAATCCAGGATTCCTAAATCCTGAAATTTCCTTCTTCCTACTAAGCTATTCAATCCCCAATGGAGCCAACACCGGGTTCATTGTGCAGACTCCCAATTAATCACAGTAGAAAGCACTATTTGCCAAGTGAAAATCCTCTATTTTGAATTCTTAATCCCCCCACCAGCTGAGTTTACCACAAAGACATGAATATATAATTGAGACATAAAGAAAACATGCCACCAAATTAAACTGTCCTAATTTTAAATCAATAAATTCTTTCTCAAATGACATGAAATGAAGATCTCTCAAAAGAAAAACACTGTGCTCTGGCAACTCCAGGAGCATTTCACCACTGAGCCCATCTCCAGCAGAAACCAATTAGATTTTTACCATCAGACACTAATTTACCACAGATGCTGTTCGGCAGGAATAGAGGTGTTAAGATACATGCCAAGTGGTGACTCCTTAAAGCCTAAGTTAGCCTGGATACATCTGAAAGTCTGAGACTCCTTCACCTGCATGCAGTGGGCTCTCAGGTACCCGTGAGAGGAGGCTGCTGGCAAGGAACCAGTCTCCCAGGTCCCAAAGGTGTGGGCCCCTTGCAGCTCACTTTTATCCTTAGCAGCATCCTTACCCTCTCTGGTAAAATCACCAAGAGGGGAGAGCAAAGAGTCTTAGTGTTGTGTACTCTACTTACTGGTGTACAGAGAAATGTAGTTTAACTTTACTATGGAAAAAGAATCATTGTTATAACTGCAATGTTTATACAACATACATTTTAGTGTTTTAAAAACTGACTTGTTGGTAGAAGAGGTTTCGGCAACATTCCCCCTTTGTATCTTTACCATGCAAGGGACAAAGAACTCGTTGGGCTTGTATATATTCCTTTATTCTGATACTTCTCTCTTCCTACTGAGGTTTATTGACCCTGGTGCTTGTGATTTTCTATCCTACTGATAGACTTGTAGATATTCGTCCTTTTGCCAGAACAACTTTCTTCTTAACGGAACTTTCCTTGAGGAAGAAAAGTGATGTCTTCTCTCCTGACCTAAAAATTCCTATTCACCATTGAGGGGGTTGCTGAAATGTAACCATGCAGTTTTGCCTAGTCTTGCAGATAAATTCAATTACTCCCTCTCAGTGTATTAAAAGCATTTATATACATGAGCATCTTAACCTCTGTTACTGTAGAAGAGAGTTATTTGTAAGTATAGGGGTGCCTTCTGCTAGACAGGGCAGGAACTCTGAGTTGTTGTGTCCCCAGTGCCTAACTTCAAAATACTGGTAAATGGAATTGAAAAGTTTCGGTTGACATCTCTCAATCTGACAACAGATGGACTGAGACACATAGTCACTAACTTCTTCTCATGCCCTAAAAAGCTAGGTATTTCAATTTTAGCAAAAACTAAAGAATTGTTGGAGGCTTTTAAGTCTTTCAAGTACTTAAGAGTCCTCTGGCAACAGCCATGGTATTCAGATCTGTGATCCTGGCCTTGATAACACTTTCTAATGGCAAAACCTTTAGGAATGTTGTATGAGGAATGTTTCAAACATATTATGGGATTAGCCAGATCCATATCAGTGGGTCGTGAGACAATAAGGAGGCATCATGCAATCCTTAAGTAGGACTACTTGTCTCAAGTTCAGCTTGGACTACTGGAAGCTTCTCATGTGGGAATGAAGATATATAGGAATGTACTTTAAAAGGGCTACTCATTCAGATCTAATGTTTGTTTGCCCTTCTCCTCAAATAAAATGTATGTCTTATGTGGAGGCTGCAGGGATATATCAGATCCATGAGGAATCCCAATCACTATACTATTAGAATCCGAGGCAGCTCAGACTCTCTGGGATTAACCATGTCAGGGATAAGAATTCTGTGGTCGCTTAAAGACCCTCCTGCGGGAGCCCTAGCTGCTTACCTGGAGGGATGTTGTGTGACTCCTGTAAGTATTTTCAGTGAAGCAATAGGGTCAGGCTTCCTGAACTTTCTGCTTCCTCAGAGCCATGAATGGTGTGAAGGGTTTGGACAGGGCAACCCTATTTTTATTTACTGATGTGACCAGGAAACACCAGGAGGCAAATATCAAGTTTTCCAAACTGCTTCCAAAAGGGGAGGCCCCTCCCAGCCATTCCAGAAGGCACAGAAAATGCCATTATTAAACCAATATGACTTTCATTACAGCAATCTTCTCAGATTTCTTTAGTCTAAGAGACTCTTCAGCCCATCCATTGTCAGTAACTGCATGAAGAAATTTAAGAACTCACCAGCTAGAACAGAAATGCTTCATTTGCATGCTGTCTAAATTCTGTAAATCAATTTCAGGTAAAATGCCCTACTTCCTTGTCATTCTCCAGGGTACTTTGAGGATCACTCTAATTTTGTGGTGGGATTTAATTTCCTGACTTTTTTAAAGTTCTGTTGAATTCAGATGCACAGTCTTATGATCAGACTGAATGTTCATGTTCATCCATTTCAGAGAGAGGAAAGATAATTTGGAAAACAGTTTGGGATGGCAAATGTGACCTATTGTCACACAGGGCTATTGAAACCCAAAGAACACAGATGTACTCAGAAGGTGACTTCTGTTGATTCAGAACTGGATGGTGATGTTTCCCTCCAAAACAGGCTGGGAAAGCTGCAGCCCAAATGAAAATTAGTTGGTACAAAGGTCTTCTCAATGCTATGGGATTCTTGCAGTGCCAGGAAGGCATGGTGCTTTCTAGGTGATGTGGCTGGAGAGACAGAAATCTTTGTTTTCAGTGTAAGGATTACAGCACATTGTTCAGTTTGAAATGTTGTGCTTCAAATTTCCTTTTGTAGAGTTTCAGAGTGGGGTGGGGGTGGGGGGATGGTCTATGGGGCATAGGTGTCCAGAAATTAAAAGCTATTGTTCCTGTTACCTTAATCATAATAATGAGTTTGGTTTGACAAGGTCAATTAATTATTCAGGTTTGGAAAGCAGCACAATTATACATATCAGTGGGTAAGAGGAGAGGGCCCAGAACAGGAAGATAAAAGGTAAATGAAGGGCTTGTACCGCCCAAGCTCTATCTTTTTCAAGTTACCTGCCTGTACTATCTCCCTGGCCTAGGCCCTTTCTCTCTGGAATTCTACTAACACAGGGAATGACAACAACATTCTGGATTCTTTCTCTCATTTCTGCCCCATTCCAAAGACAGTGTTTCCTCCCTTTCGTGAGCTTCAGAGATGTTTGACTCCAAAAGGCAGGTAATTAACTATCAAACAATAGCAGGGATTTTCAGATTAATTCTGTTTAGCAAGAAACTGGAAAACTCATTTACACCAAACAAAAGGGAGGGGGTGATTAGATGTTCCAGTGACAAAAGAGAGACCTAGAAAGGGCCTTGGAAACTGATAGAGACCAAAAGTTTTATTAGTTATTATTATTTTTTTATTATTATCGCTATTAAAGTACTACCCCTGTTTTATAAGCACTATATGCTAACACTCGCATCATGCAGATGTGTCTCTGAATGAGATTAAAGCCCTTCAGGTGTATGACCCAGGCCTCTGTGTGTGGATGAAAAAGATCTTTGCTTATGTTCTGCAGACCACTAGGGTCACTGTGCTGCGCCATCATGCAAGGGTGCTTATGAAATGATGAGGGCTTTGAGATATCTTCCATATTGCCCTTAATTTAGCAAACAGTTCAGTCCCACAAAGTGTTTTATTCACTCTGTGCTCTCTATGATTCAGTCTCTTTCAAAGAACTATACAGACAGAGGTGGAGGTATTTTAGATACCCTGAGAAGCAGCAGGTTTAAGAGAGGAAAAGGGTTAAAATATGCAGCTGGACTCCAGAAGCAGGCGCTTATTAATTACATTCACAAAGCAGAACACCTTAAGGTCAAGGGATGGAAATCATTAGACCCAAATTTCAATAAATCTAAAATGGATCTCCCTCACGCTGACCTATAAGATTGTGTTCTGGCTGCCCAAGTGAAAATACGTGGGTGGTATTTCTTACTTTTCACAAACTCGTATTGAATGGAGGATTCAAGCCATCTTAAAATTAAGAAGTCCAAAGATCTGAAGTGCTCCACAACACATGATGCTTTACCACATGAGGGTTTAGATGAGTTAGTATCAACCTGCCCTAGAGCACTCAGATAAAATCTCAATGTCCTGGCCCACTCCCCCACCAATTCCCACATGTAACCAACCCCCAAATTCTGTCTATTTTCCTTTGGATATATCTTCAGACTCTGGGCTTTCTACTCTGCCCCAGCTAACAGAGGAACTCCAGTCCTCTATCTTTATAATAATTCTCTCTTGTCTTAAAAGACCTCTGTCTTTTCCTATTTCCATGTTCTCTACAAAATCCAATTCTCTTTTCTATACCACAACGGGTCCCTCAAATCAATGAAACCCACCTTTCATTTACATGTGCTGGCCCATAATGGTACTCACATACAACACTGCCCAAAAGAACTTTCTAAGATGATAGAATATTCTTTCTATTTCTATACTACTTGATAGAGCAGCCACTGGTCATATGTGGCTACTAAGCACCTGAGGTGACCAGTGTGATTGAAGAAGTAAATTTTAAATTTTATTTGGTTTTAGTCATTTAATTTTAAATAGCCACTGTGGTAGGTATGTACTTAATTCAGTTCTGTTCCCTCCCCCTTCTCACCACCAGCCCCTGCTGCCTTTTCCCTCATCCTCCTTCCATGCTGCCC
This sequence comes from Neofelis nebulosa, assembly GCF_028018385.1. Classification (NCBI taxonomy): domain Eukaryota; kingdom Metazoa; phylum Chordata; class Mammalia; order Carnivora; family Felidae; genus Neofelis; species Neofelis nebulosa. Next base: position 28,713,818 of record NC_080791.1, on the reverse strand, counting down.
CCTAGAGCCACTTTCTTAGTCAAAGTTGTCCTTTATTCCTGGCTTGCCTAGAAGACATGTCCCACCTGATCACCTGGACTCTCTGTGTACAACTACGATCCTGCTCCTTTCTCCATGTTGACCTTGGACAATGCAAATCAAAAGAACCATTACCTTTTTCCTGCAGACTGGTCTAACATTCTGGGCCATGGAGGCTGAGATCTCTGTGTTTTGATATTCACCCTTAACTCTGCCTGGTGCTTCTCATGACTTCACTTAATAGTTGTTCTCCCAACCCCCTATACTGACCACTACAGGGACCCTCTTCTGCAGCCCAGGCTAGACTGACCCAGTCCATGTTCTAGCTGCTTGACCAGCCTGGCCAAGACCTTAAGAAAATATCCCCAGTCCCAACAGCCTAGGGAAGATTTTGGAGCATTTAGGTAGCCCCAGAGCTATATTTATTAATTTAAAGTTTATTTGTTTTGCGAAAGACAGCAGGGGAGGGGCAGAGAGAGAGGGAGAGAGAGAGAATCTAAGCAGGCTCTGCACTGTGTGTGCAGTGCCTGATGTAGGGCTCGAACTCACAAACCTTTGAGAGATCATGACCCAAGCTGAAATAAAGAGTTGCACACTAAACCGACAGAGCCACCCAGGTGCCCCATCCCTAGAGATGTCATTTAAAGAAAAACAAAACAAAATAGAAAGGGAAAATACAGTTCAACAGCAATATACAGAAGAGACGAACCCATAAAAAAAAAAAGAAAGGAAAGGATCTAAGCATTTCCCTTTTTCCTTTACCACAAGAATATGCAATGCTATCCACAGATTTAAAAACTATCCTAGTGGAAATGCACACATCTAGAACTTGCCACCAATAAAAGGTTGTCCTGAGGACAAGATGGATTGAAGATTATGCGCTCAGCTAAAGTTCTGGCAAACACGAACCAAGAAAAGGCCTCTAACCCTTCACCCCTGCTCTTGAGCTGAGACAGACCAGTGCTTAGCAGCATGGGGAAATCTGGCTACCACATAAAAGGACCAATCTGATTTCTATATATGTCATTTCTGAATTCTATTAAAATATATAATCAGATTACATGGGGGTAAGAGGACCCACATTGCAGGTGTTTCCAGGAGTGTCTGGAGCAGGTTCGTACCCCAGGATTCAGTCAACAGCAGCTATACTTCTAGAAACTGAATTCTTGGGGATGACTTGGGCAAACATCACAGAAGTCCATTTCCACCTGAATGGGAACTAACTCTTCAAAGGTGGCTTTTTATCTCCCTGTGCAAGTGGTTGGGCAAGGTACCAGTAACCAGAGTTGTTTCTCAGTAATTATTTACCATATGAATAAATGAAAGTACTCATAAGTGCATAACAAAGGGCTGAAGTTCTGAAGCTCAGACACTTGCAAAGGTGGCTTCACTGATGTCAGCAGGAACTCAAAAGATCCAGAACAAAGAACTGGTGGGGTACAAAGGGTATTTGATAACAAGAGGAAAGACATAATCCCAGACCTTAAGCAGTTCACATGATACTATGAAAATGTCATTACCTTCCTTCCACGTGTGTTTATTTTTATGTGAACCTGACTGCATATGCATAAGTACACACACTCATGGGCAGACCATCAGTTCAGTTCTTCCTGCTGCTGCTAGCTTGTGTGTGTGCGTCTGTGCATCTGTGTGTGTCTGTGAGTGTTTAATGATTGTAATACCATTCTGAAAACTTAATATGTCTGACTTTCATTCCAGCAGTGTTCTGTTCAGGGTTGAATAGCAACTTCAACAAAATCCAGACAGTCAGCTCCTGCTAGGGGAATTAGGGTTTATGTTCACTACAATAAGTGATCCCAAGATAAATATATTTCTTTTTTTTTTTTAATCCTGGATGGTGATGTATCCTCTTTCCAATACAGAAATGGGGGAGTCTGGCTCTATTTAGTTTGTCTGATTGCTTCTAGGAGGGGGGACAGGTTGTCTCTGAAAAACTATGGTCCACTATTCATTAAAGTGTCAATAATGCTCAGCCCAGGCATATCGACACCGGATTAGCTTGGGCTGAGTCTGTGTACAAGACCAGTGCCTTTTTTAACCTAGCTTGTTTCCAAATCAATACACCCATCAGCATTCGAAAATTAGCCCAAGATGAGATTCCAATACTTGAGGTGGTGTGTCATGCTAAGAGGCCACCTAGCCAAGTCACAGATGTAAACACCTAGCTGGGGATTAGACATTTTCCATTAGTGTGGACATGAGTGAAGATTGATGTAGACCCCTTCACCTCACCTCTCCTATGTCTCCACCCGTACACGCACTCCACTTTCTGTCTTTGAGCCTGTATAAGACCTCTGGACTGTAAGCTTAGCCATTTGCTTCAAAAAGTAGTTATTAAATGTGCACTTTGGATAAGGTACTCTCCCAGGTATTTAGGGCAGAAGTGTGTGGGTGGGTGTGTTGGGGGGGAGGGAGAGCTTAAGGAAAACAAATGACAAAAACATGGTCCTTATTTTCAGAGAGGTTTCAGCATTTTTCACTATTCCTTCCATTTTCCAGGTCCATAAAGGTCCTACTCCATAAAGCGAATGTCTGTACTAGTGGGCATTTCCTGATTTCTCTTGCCATTGCTGGGTATCCTGCTCTTGACAATACATGTGTACAGGTGGGGATGCAAGGGGAGCATGGTTTCAGGGAGGGGTTTCAGAAGCACCCTTTGGCAGAGATTACAGATGGTGACCCTGGAGCAGTTGCCGGGCCTCCTCATCGAATATGATTTTCAAACTTTTTTTTTTTTTTTTGCCAACTATCCACCATAATAAAAATGTATTTTATATTAAAAACTTACACACCCTGAAACAAAAATCTTATATAATGATACTTATTCTGCTGTTTGTAAGACACTGATACCTTCTATGAAATTCCATTTCCTTTAAAAAAAAATGCTGCTTGCATCCAGCCGTTTGAAAAAGATTCATTTGGAGAACCAATAATAGAAAAAGCCATCGCAATTTCTTTTTAGAAGAGAGAAAAATAAGTAAGAACAACGTGGTGTGGCCAAGCTCTGCCCCAGCAGGAAGGGCACTGCTGTCCTGGCAGCCCCTGCCCAGGGCCAGTGTCACAGTGCCCTTGGGTGGTTGTGTCTCATGCCCACTCGCGTCGCCTCACCCTTCAACTGCGCATGGCTGCAGCCCAGGGTGGGCAGCCTCCTGCCTTCTCACAGCTAGGGTTCCCATCATACCTCTAGCTCCTTTGTGTTCTTCCTTCTCCAGTCACTTTCCTGCCCTTGTTTACTGACCAAGTCCATCCCCTTTCCTTGGGCTCCCTGACAAGAGAGTGGCAGGAGGTGCCTCCCCAAGAGGAGCTTCTTGCCCCAAATGGCATTCAGCTGTATGGAGGGAACTGAAAATCGAACTGGGGAAGAAACTCCAGCGGAAGGGCCAGGCAACAATAGCCAAATTATGGAAAGAGCCTAAATGTCCATCAACTGATGAATGGATAAAGAAATTGTGGTTTATATACAGAATGGAATACTACGTGGCAATGAGAAAGAATGAAATATGGCCTTTTGTAGCAACGTGGATGGAACTGGAGAGTGTGATGCTAAGTGAAATAAGACATACAGAGAAAGACAGATACCATATACTTTCACTCTTATGTGAATCCTGAGAAACTTAACAGAAACCCATGGGGGAGGGGAAGGAAAAAAAAAAAAAGAGGTTAGAGTGGGAGAGAGCCAAAGCATAAGAGACTGTTAAAAATTGAGAACAAACTGAGGGTTGATGGGGGGTGGGAGGGAGGGGAGGGTGGGTGATGGGTATTGAGGGGGACACCTTTTGGGATGAGCACTGGGTGTTGTATGGAAACCAATTTGACAATAAATTTCATATATTGGAAAAAAAAAAAAAAAGAAGGGCCAGGCTACACTGCTCAGGGCTTAAGCTTCTGAGATCATAGAATGAGGAATTTGGCCCACTGTAAAAGAATTTTAAAAAGCTAAAATGCAATATCAGTATTTAAAGATATATTAATGATGGGGCACCTGGGTAGCTCAGTTGGTTAGTGTCTGACTTCAGCTCAGGTCATGATCTCATGGTTCATGGGTTCAAGCCCCAGGTCGGGCTCTATGCTGACAGCTCGGAGCCTGAAGCCTGCTTTGGATTCTGTATCTCCCTCTGTCTCCACTATCTCCCACTTGTTCTCTCTCTCTCTTCAAAAATATATAAAAATATTTTTAATAAAAATATATTAATAGCTAACACTTCAATAGCACTGTAGACCTGTTTCTAAGTGTTATGTAAAGTGTAGTCCTCAGCAAGCTGCTCACAACATTGATTCCATTTTACAGAAGGAAAGCCTGAAGTCCAGTTAGTAACTTGATCTGAGTCTCACAGCCATAAAGAGACCAAGTCTGGTTCTGAGCTCTTACTCCCTAATTAAGAGCTGCCCACCATGGTAAAGTGTCATGTGAATGCCCCAGGGTCAGTTCTGCTTCATGGGGAATAGGTAGGCATCATTCCCAGGGCCTGAAAAACTCATCCAGAGCAGAACCAAGAGAGATGCAAAACCAGAACATTGACATAGGCCTAAAAATCTGGGGGCAGGAACTTGGGATGCCACCAAACACAGTGAATCAGATGCAGGTTATTAAAAGGGAGATGTGGCATCAGAAACCCAGGGCTGGGAGATGAGAGACACAGGCAAGCTGGAGACAATGGAGGTGGCTGTGAAGGACACGTCTCAGGTGGGCATTCAGAGTGTGGGTGATGGACTCCGCTTTCTTGAAGGCCGCTCCAGGGTATGGCACGTGTGAAGTGCCAGAAGAGCTAAAACACTGGTCTTAAAATAAAGCAGGCCTAGAACTGGATGGAACCAAAAAAACAAACAAACAAAAAAAACAAAAAACAAAAAACAAAACAAAACAAAACAAAACAAAAAAAACTTAAGGGAAGAAAAAAAGCCAAGGAAAGCAATAATTAGAAGATAATTTTCTGAGAAGATATATTATTGGAACAAAAACAAAAACAAAAAAATCCTAGTCCTATTCAACACTAAAACTTACTTCAAAATTCAGCTTCTAACCACAAACTGACAGTTAGTTGTCCTGTTGTCCTGGCCAGATGGAACAAACTGAATGTATCTCTGCTGGAGATCACAGAAAAAGTGTTCAACACAGGCTCTCCCAGCCATCCATCCAGACCATCCAGCCAAGCGACGCCTACCTTGCACAATGAGGTGGACCCTTGAGGTCTTTGGGTGGTTGTCCGTCTGCACAGAGCACGTGTATGGGCCCTCGTCATACACATCCACGTTCTGGATCTCGATGCTGTACTGGGTTTGGGTGTTGCTCAGGAGGACCACACGTGGGTCCAGGCACCACTTGTCATTCCCAGCGTAGAGGATGGTGCTGCGGTTTAGCCAGGCCACCCGGGTGACCCGGTTGTCAATTGTGCACCTGGAGGGAAGACCAGACGGTTAAGTCCAGGGATCAGAGAGAAATGGGAACCATCACATACGCATATCTTGCTTGATTTGTCATGGTTGGCATTTTCTGGGACGGGGAAACAGAAGTCTTATACGATTATTGTCTCAGAACACTATTTGAGATTTCTGGGCCTTGAACAGCCCAGTGCCTCTTAAACCACCTAAGCACAAGCCTACTTCAATAGTCATTACTATTCAATAGTTACAACTGGAGGTATCTTCCACACCCAGAGTGGCTAGGCCCTTTGAGCACAATAGCTCGCCCTTTGCTTAAGGATTCCCATGATGTAGGCATCTGGGGAGTACTAAGTCATCCAATATTTATAACAACCCTATGAGCAAGGTTCTGTTGGTAAAAGGAATGGAAGAACAAAGAAACTAAATATTTCTCCCAAGTCACACAGATAATATATGCCAGATCAGAGACCTAGATTTTGACTCCTAACCATTATCTCAGAATAGTGAATTCTAACAGAAGGCTTCTGAAGTCAAAACTAAATATGGACCACCACCATTGCTATTCATCTTCATTATACCCAGGGGCAGAAATGTTCAATTACTGTGAGACTAAAGACATTTTCTAAAATCTCAAAACTGTTTGCACATGTAAAAATAGATTTTGTCTTTTTTATTTTTGCATCTGGAGTCCCCAAATTGTGGAAGCTCCCTTCCCTTTCCTTACACTTTCAAATTTTCCAGCTTCTCTCGCCAAGTCCTAATCACATCTCTCTGTCTGTATTCATTTCCTTCTCTCAATACACCAAGTATGTTCTATGGCCTTGGGCGAAATTCACAAATAGTGTCCTGATCCTAACTATAATGCTGGAAATAGCAATGTAGCTCAGTATGTATAATGATGCCTCAAATTTATATATTCCTTTGCAGTGTACAAAAAGCTTTTACATCCACACTGTCTCTTTTGATTCTTGCAGCAAATCTGTGAAGTAGATGATCTTACCCATTGTCTACTTTAAAGATCAGGACTCCACTATTTGGAAGGGTCTGGTGACTTGCCCAGGTTAGAGAGCTAGGAAGTGACAAACCTCTCAGCCAGGTCATCTAATTCCTGGTCCCGTGGTCTCCTCAGAATGTTCAAGGGAAGGGAGAGTTCAGTGGGGAAGGATGATTGCTTCCGCTGAATTCTCAAAAAAAACACTAAGATTTGCCACTGAGCACACCAGCTTCCCCGGGTGGTCCTCTCAAGATGAGATATCCTGTACCGTGCATCCTTTCTGCTTGTACTTGTGTAAATGTCACAGGATCATTGCAGGGCCACTCAGGCACAGGTGGGGAGCCTTGCTGAAAGTGCCTGTGGGGAAAGCTGCTCAACTAGAAACACCTTTGCTCTGGTGTCCGGCAAGTTCTATGTTGTTCATTGTGTTTTCTAGACAATGCAGGTTGTAAATGATGGAAGATCTTACCTACCAGGGAAGATCAAGGGAATATTTCTGGAATTGGACATGGGTCACTTGCATAGAATTGCATGAGGGATTTGTTCCAGGTTTTTAGTCTCACCTGCTATCTTACTGATTCAGGCTTTGGGTATCCAGAAATAAGAATTCTAACAACATTCCAGTTGGGTAATATCCCTACCAAAGTTTGAAAAACACTGGTATGGAGCCATGTGTCCAGGACTAGCTACATAATTTGGGGGGCTTTGTACAAAATGAAAACGCAGGGGCGCCTGGGTGGCGCAGTCGGTTAAGCGTCCGACTTCAGCCAGGTCACGATCTCGCGGTCTGTGAGTTCGAGCCCCGCGTCAGGCCCTGGGCTGATGGCTCGGAGCCTGGAGCCTGTTTCCGATTCTGTGTCTCCCTCTCTATCTGCCCCTCCCCCGTTCATGCTCTGTCTCTCTCTGTCCCAAAAATAAATAAAAAACGGTGAAAAAAAATTTAAAAAAAAAATGAAAACGCAGAGCTCTTTGTGCAAGAATTATTAAGAATTTCAAGAAACTGAGAACAGAGAATTTAACCACATGCAGGGTCCTTCTGAATGCAGGGGTATGTGTGAATAAATACATACCCTAAGTTGATCTCAGACTTTATTGTGCTTATGACGCTTCTTGGGATCTTATTAAAACATACATTCTGACTTGGTAGGCCTGGAGGTGAGCGGTTCCTGAACTTTTAGTTCTGAACTTTTAGTAGTCTCCCAAATAATGCCAATGCTGATGGCTCTAGAGCATTCCTTAAGTTAAATAAATCTAGTGGTGAAACATGTACACTAGGGTTGGGGAAGCACTCAGCTAAGCACCTCACTATGTGAAAGTGTGGTCAGAAACCCAGCAGATCATCATCCCTTGGGAGCTTGGTAGAAATGCAGAGACTTTGCCCTTCCCTCAGATGCAACGAATGAGAATGTGCATTTTAGTAAGATAACACATGTGAAGTTTGGGCTGGTCTAGAATGCACTTCAAGACTTCCTTTGGCTTTGATGACAATACCTAGAATACTCTGAGAGCAAATGAGAGGTGGAGAAGCATGGCCAACAAGGAAGTGCCTGATGCCATCCCCTCCCTTAGGTTCCCTGCAGACATTCCTGATGTTCTTCCTCTCAGGTTGCCTCCCTTGAAATGTGGATTTGGAACCACAGTGTTTTGAAATCCCTGAAGAACAACACACTCCACAGGATACTTTACTAGTAATACACCTGGGATGTTATGTGTCTTTATTACCTTAAGAGTGGTCCTTGCTCTACATTTTGCTTGGATCCAAAGCAGAGAAATAGACTTTCATATTCATGGCTAATATTTACTGAACACATATTATTGTATACTCGGTGCTATGGAAGCCTATTATATAGATTACTTTATCATCTCAAAAACCTGGTAGATTCACTTATTAATTCCAGTTTACAAATGGAGTTAAATTGAGTTAAAAAAATATCCAGATTGAAAAAAAAAATACCTGAATTTAGTAGAATAACAGTGGTATTAAGCTTCAGAGCCAGAATTCAGACCTAGTTTTATTTGTTTTCAAATTTGGTGTTCTTGAATGTCCTCATAAGCCCTCATAAGCACATATATATATATATATATATATATATGCCCTATATAACATTTAAATTCAATGTGCAATACAATCAGCAGCAAACCCTGATAAAATACAGATTGCTGGGCCCCTCCCTGGTCTGGAGACCACATTTTTGAAAGCCATTAATTTAGACATCTGGTTTCTGGTGAAATGAGAGCTGCAGAGCAAGTAGGCACTAGGAAATGACCCTTGTTTGAAACAGTTTTCCATTACTTTAAAGGAGAGAACTTCCTTGCAACCAATCTGCTCTGGAAAGCCAAAAGCAGAGTCCTAGTTAGTTTCTCCTCTAGCAACTAAAATTTGACCAGACACCAGGTGAATGGTCAGCCGTGGTGCAGGAAATTCTGATCAGCAACCTCTGCACAGCTTGAATAATTGTTTTTGATGCCCGCAATGGGGCATCTCACAGCCTCTCTGAGATGAATCCTAGAGGACACTCGTGGGCTTCCTGTGAGTGTCTAATTATTGGAAATTGACTGAAACGAAGCAGTCTCACTACACCGCACTGTGTGTACAGGGCCAAAGATGTTCATTTGCAGATACACTAATGCTCTGAACACAGCCAATTTCCAGCACGGTTATGCGGCCCCTGTGATATACTACACTGAAAAGCTGGCATAGCTTCAGCTGTGGTTTTGGGCACATCCAAGGTCATGTTTAGATGTCCAAACTGTCACTGCTGGATATCAGTCTTGCTGAGTCTCCATGGCATTAATGCTGGCTTCTGCAGAGATGGATCACAAAGGTAACTTGGCAGCCAACTACAGTCACCTCCTCATACCTGTCCCCATCTATCCGTCTCATTTATCGAATCTCCACAACAATGCAGAGGAGACAATTCTCCCAGGTTAAAAAAAAAAAAAGAAAAGAAAAGCAAGCATAATTGCTCCCTCAGTCAGAATGCTCTGGTTGGGGGGGTTTGGTAGAAGACTGGGGTGGAAAATTCCATCAACTGGTTCCCTTTTTGCAGAGATGGTCCTTTACAAAGATCTACAAAAGACTTTTCAAACACATCACGATATTTCATGTCCTTGAGGAAGGTAATTAACCGTATGATTAAAGGTAGGGAAGGCTTCAAACTCAACTCTCCCTAATCCAGGCAAGTACAGATGGCAACGGCCACTTGTTATCAGGAAATGGTCACAGGTCAGGATAAGACAGGCCAGGAAGGGAGATGCAGAGACAGAAAGAGTTGAAAGTACCCTGCCTAAACCTTGATAGACTCTCTCCTTTCTCCCTGCATTCTTGAGATATGCTAAGCTCCCAACCTGAGCATCCTTTCCACCATCCTGGCAGACATACGAAGAGAAACAACATCTATAGACCTAAGCCTTCTGAATGGATCCCTGGAACTCCCAATTCCCCACCTTCAAACATCTATCTCTCAATTCTGAAATCTCCAGTCTTCTAGCTTTAATGCTGCCATCACTTATTTCCATCCCCCAGCCCTCTGGGCAGTGGCCATCAGCATTCAGTGTTTGTGTGAATGGCCTTCCTTTCCTACCAGGCCTGTGAACCTCCTGGTTTCCTACAGACAGCCCATGGCCTGACCTATGAGATATCCTGGCAGAATCCAAACAGACAGACAGAGCCTGGGAAAGATGCTTGTTTATTATTTCACTGATGAGCCAGTGTCCTTCACAGTCTATATGTCTATCTGCACCCTACTCCTTTCCTTGGAGAAATTTCTTTATAAAAAGAGCAGGCCTGATCTTTTTGAATACAGATAATCCAGGGTGTGTGGCCTGCATGGATTGGGAATGTATTTTCTTTGATGATGAAAATGTTCACATATAGTTGAGTAGAAGAAGATCAGACATACATGCCTATGCTGTACCTTGCACCTGAGCACAGTGTATGGCAGGGAAAGCTGTCATACCTGTCATTTTCTGTAGTTGCAACAATTGTGCCAAAGCTCCAAAAATACAGCCCTCTATGTCCTTAATCTCTTGCTGATGAATAGTGGCTTTATTACACTTGCTGCATTTATACATAGAGTAACAGCAAACAATGATTAAGCAAGCCCAGGATGAGGGGCTGCAGAGATAGAATCATAAGAGTGTGGATTCAGGGTCTCAAGCTACTTTAGGATCTGAAAGGAAATGAGAAAGAGAAAGGCAGACAGAGAGTGTGTGTCTAGAAATTGTAAGAAAAATAGAGCAAAAGTATCTTCTTGGAATCTTCTAAGGAGAAAGAGAGCACTGAAATAAAGAGAAGGATTATTGCAGAAAGAGAGAAAAATCCAGGCTTGGCCTTTCTTAAACACACCCGCCTGAAGATCTGAGGACTATAATGGATCCAGACAGTGGGTAATCCAACCATTCCTTCTATCAAATGGCCCTTTAACTGCTTTTGAAAAGCAACACATCTTAAGCAACGCTTGAGACTACAGTGAAATAAGAGCTTCCGCCCTTCACAGCACCTGGTCACAATCTCCTCTTATTGCACAGAAATGCTCCAGCTGCCCCTAAGTTTGGTTCCTCTGAGCTTTTGGCTTGTGCCCCACCCCTAACTACAAGCTTCACAGAGAATCATTACAATGTGGACAGCTGAGAAATACCGACACCCAGCCTCATGGAGTTTGCATGTGTGTCTTCCAGATCTGTTCCTGGGGGAAAACCAACAGGCAAAGCAAGATGCTTTATCACCAACCTGATGAAAATTCAGACATCACTGGTACCTTAGCCTTTTATTGTAGGAGAAGACTTCCTTAGTAGGGTTGCTCATTTTGACTCTACTGGAGTCTAAGTTCAGGTTGATATTTATAAAATTATCTTGGGCTATACAGAGACAAAAACACTGAACTTAACACTCCATTTACACAGGACTTGAATCCCTCAATTACTACTGTTTTTTGTTTAACACTGAAAAGAAAAACAGATATGGGCTATAACATCTTTCTTAGTTATGAAAATGACAACACTGCCCATTCCTGGGTAGAGACAGAAGTCCTAGGAGAAGGACCAGGGATGAATTCTAGCTTGCACATGCTACCCTGGGATCCCACACTGCTGGAGGGTAGCTATGGTCTGAGGGTGGGTGGGAAGAGCCATGAGAACAGGCTGTGAAGTCAGACTGCAGAAATCGTAGTCCCGGCTCTGTGCTTGCCAAGTCTCAGTAAGTTTCATTTCACTCATCTGCAATGGAAATAACATTTCCTCCTGCATGGGGTTAATGAAAAGATTAAATGGACCCATGCATCTAAATGCATTCCTTTGCACTTAGAAACTCAACAAACAATGTGATTATACAATGTTATACACACTGCTTTCTCGTCTTCCATGTAATGTTGCAACACTGATTAAAAGGTAAGTTCTTGAAAGCAACGGCCATGCCTTATTTTTCTCATGTACCCTAGTAAGCATTCAATAAATATCTGTTGACTGATTAATTTTTGTTTAAGATCACTCATCTATCACAATCTCTTCAGAAGTAAAAGATCATGGAGACTGTGTCCAGGAAAGGCCCAGGTTGTGAGGATAACTACTCTGCCCATCATTTATAATGAATTTATAATGCAAAATGCAGACACCACCTTCGATGCAGTGGAGGCCCTTCCATTTCACTAATGTCTTGAAGATGAATCCAGAAGGCTTGGCTTTGTAGACCTCCAAGAAGTGTTCCACATAAGCACCCCTATCCACCTAAGTCAAAGAAAGTAGCATCACCTCAAAACAAACTGCTGAGTGAGGTGGGCCATGACTTGTCTGAAATGAATGGCACAAGATTTTGATTTGTTCTAGTGATAAAAACCCAGTGCAAACTCAAATATTGAAGAAGGCTTGGAACTGCTTATCTGGTCACATCACATTTGTAAGCCATTGCCCCCACAACCCACTTCCTTACTCGATAACTGTCACATGCATGCAACACTGTGGGCTATGAGTCATCTTGATCATGTCATACAACCACAGAAGAAATCAATGGAGTTTTTTTTTTTTCCATAGGTGACCAAAGTCAGGCATCCAAAAGGTTATTATTATTATTATTACCATTCCTTTCCCTAACATATACAAAATTGTCTAAACCTAGAGGAGGGTCTCTTGAACTCCTTGGTGGAAACCAACATTTCCTAAGGGGGAGAACCCAGAAGTTCTGAGGGAAAAGTTCAGTGGAGATTCACTCTGGACTTTATCTGCCATTTGACCTTGGGGTCCAGTGAATGATCTCCTGCAAAGCCTCACCTAATTTCCCACTGCTTTAGGCAAGATGTGTGTCTGGTATTTGGACTACTTCTCACTGTTACCTGAGTGTTCTATTCACTTGTAGGATTCAGTAACCCACTGTTTTTAGAATGCCCTTCTTCACTGTGTGGTAAACAAATTCCTATCCCCTATCAAGGCCAATTTTAAATATGATTTTGTGTCCCCACTGCCTATCATTTGCAAAAATGTTTAATCCCCTATGACTGATCTCCACACATCCCTTGGTTACTTTCAGGGCAATTTGGATCTTGTGAGAGTTGGGGTGGCCATTAAGGTTAGAAGGAGGTGCTCAATAGAAGAGGGCAAGCATAGTCTTTCAGGCAGCAGGAAGAGAATGAGCAAAGTACAATGGAGCTGTAAAAAAACTCCTGGCATGTAGGGGTGCCTAGGTGGTTCAGTTGGTTAAGCATCCTACTCCTGATTTCAGCTCAGGTCATGACCTCACGGTTTGTGGGGTCAGGCTCCATGCTGTCATCAGGGAGACTGCTTGGGAATTTATCTCTCTCCCTCTCTCTCTCTCTGACCCTCTCACACTTATTCTCTCTTTCTAAAAATAAATAAATAAACATTTTTTTTAATCCTCATATATTTGTAGAAGTTTGGAAATTTAGACAGGATGGGTTAAAGGGGATGAGTCCACTGAGTGAGTGCACTGCTATTTCTGTGTCACCTAGATCAACCACAGACTGATATTTCCTCCGGCTTCCCATTGGGTTTTGGCTGATGGGAAGCATTGGCAGGAGATGGGGTGTGGGGGGTAGGAGAGGGGCTGTCACAGGCTGTCAATTCCCTCGGTCAAAGATGATTGATTCTAGCCAGTGGACCTCTCCACACAGCCCCCTCTCTCTGGTGGGAGCTATGACCTCCTCCTTAATTCCCTCAGCCTTGTAGGTGTTAATGATCCCCTCTTGTACTAGCCCTATGGTCTTGACTATCCCTGTAGTTTTCCTACACTTTGGCTCCACCTCTGTAAATATCCACTTTATTAAACTCTCCTCAAATTACTCTATTTGAGTATGCCATCTTTTTTTTTTTTCCCTGCAGGGACCCTGACTTTTGCAGGTTGATTGTGCAGTACACTATGTGAAAGATTTTGGGTGTTTTGTTTTGTTTTGTTTTGTATCCTGAAGTCAAGAGGAACCAGAGAATCAAACTGAAGAACTTTGCAGTGGCTAACTCAAAAAATTATCAATGGCTAGAAAAGGCACCAAACTTGAGCTTGTCTCTGTCTTCCAATGGGTGGTCCTTCCTGGCATGGAAAGGGCTGGGAAGAAGAAATCCAATTCCAGCAAATGAATCCGTCTGCAATCTGTTTTTCTCCTTTTCTTTGTCTTCCATCCTGGTCCTCATCAGCCACTCCATGGAAAGCCGCATTCAAGATGGGGCTTCATCCTGGAGAAGCTGGGCCCAGACTGGCAGGTGTAAGTAGAAAGCACACTTCTAATTATTATCCAGTCTAGATATCTTTTTACAATGACACTGGGAAAGCCAGGACTCACTCAGGTGAACTGAGATGGATGGCACATATTAGACCTTTGGTGTCATGCAGGAAAAAGGGTCTGGAAGTACCTACCTCCTCACTGGCTCAGGTCCTCGAGTGGCTAAGAAAGATGTACCAGCCTCGCTGGCCTTGTGCCTAGGAGTCAGCCTCAGGTGAAGTCAGTGCGGCTTCATATCTGGGACTAGTTCCAACTCTAATTCCTTCTTGAGACAACTCTAAATCCTTCCCCAGGCCTGGATCCTGTCTCTAGTGCCTCTCCCATAACTGGTGAAAATTGCTATAGTTAGAACTTAAATATGCCCAGGATGGGAAGAACTTGTGGCCTAGGAGGCCAAAACCACATCCTAGACCAATCACAGCTGACATTTTCCTTCCCACCAATGAGCATGCCTGACACCCAGGCAGTTCTGACTAGTCAGCAGATCAGGCTGTGTTTCTACCTGGTTCTCACCAAGGAGACTGTGTACACATATGACCCTGTGTCAGGGAAGAAGGAGTCAGAATGAAAGCAATCCAGAACGAGGCCATAGCTTTTCCTCCTCTACGGTGGAAGAGATAGTCTGCTATCTTAAACTCCCATGGTGCACCAGAAGGAAGAACAGGCCAATGAGATGTAGCATGACAAAAAGAGCTCCTGGGTTGGAGGGGCTTTCTCTATTTTCTTACTACGTGACCTTGGCCACACATTATTTCCCCTCTTGGTGATGCCACTGTGTCTCAAATTACTGCTCAGGGCCCCCATGGGAATCAGGGCCAGTGATAAGCAGGCTGGCTTCCTCCCAGGTTATGAAGCTCCATTTCCACCACTTGGGAGCTGAGACCAAGCTGGAACAGAAGAACAGAACCAATGCGGAGGTACATGCCAGAGCAGCTGCAAGGCTCCTTCTCTACTTGTGCATCCTCTGCTGGCCTGTGAAGAGAAAGTATCCCCAGGGTCCAGAAAACCAGGAAATGTAAAAATAATTAAGTGGAGAGGAGCTAATTGGACCTCTCCAGAGAGTTAATCTATGAGATGTGATACTTTTGGGGGGGGGGCAGGACATATCCCCCAGAAAGACAAAAGCTCCCGGGGGAAGGATCAGCCTTAGCTGGGCCTGCTGCCACTCGGAATCCTCAATATCCCAGTGGAAGACCTCACTGTTTGCATATTTCCTGTCAGATTTCTTCATCCTTCTGTGACAGTTGGTTGTTAGAGGCACTCCCTCTGAGTAGAGTGCTAATCTCTTACACTGATTTGTTGTTAAAGGTGTCCCCGGACCAGCGTCAGCCCCACCCCCTCCCCTCTTGCCTTCTTCCTCAGATAACAGAATCTGGCTACAGGGAGGAGCTCAGAGGGGGCTGCCAGGGTGCAGAGAAAAGGCACCAAGGGGCACCCTTAGCCAATTCAGTCATTCTCATGTACCAAGGACTGTGGGAAGCCTTAAAAGTACCTTTCCTAGGCCAGAAGGAAATGCCTAGAAAAATGTCTCCGAAGTGTGTTCACCTAAGGGAAGTACACACCTATCATTCTGCCTTAATTCCTGGAGGTAAGGGGTCTCCCAGTTCCTGTTAGACCAGGTCTCCAGAGCAGAGTTGTGCAAGTGTGCCATGAGGATCTGAAGCATGCAGCCAGAGAATCGTGGGGCAGGGAGGCAATGAGCAGCATCTGGGTCTCTGGGTCTTGCATTCTCTATAATGTCCCTACTTGGGCAGGACATGGCAGTTAGCCAGTGTTCAGCCCACCTCCCTTGAGTCGCTTTTATCATATCATCTCTGTGCCTCTCCCAAGTTTCTATGTGCTTCTGCTTTGAGCAGCCCACATCTGGGTCTTTCTTTGCAGGTCTGCCTTTAGGCTGTGGAGCCCTTGTGTGCTCACTCACAGAGCTGGAGGAGTCTGGGAGCTTGCACCCCCTCAGGGCAGACAGCAGGGGCTGACTGTGGAGGAGTGGGATAGCCGTCTCTCTCTACTTGCCAGAGTCTCACTGCAGATCTGACTGAAGCCACCTTTGTGGATATTTGACTGAAATTGCAGCTCTACTTGGCTTCTTGCCTTTACCTGCCCTGACTCCCCCACTCTTTCTGTGTTTCTCCAGGGAGTACTTCCTTAATAAGTCACTTCAATACAAACTCCCATCTCCAGGGCCTGCTTCTGGGGCTCCAGAAGTGAGACAGCCCTATTTGTAATTCTCACAAAGGTTTTGTGATCAGAAGGAGAAACTCTTAAGGAAAGGGCAATGCTTCAGAGGCTGCAAAAAGCTGCTAAAGGGGTGCAGACTGCTCTGTAATCAGGCACTGGGTGGGAGGCATTAGGGGCATCCTGGGCTCCAGGGAGAGATGGGGCAGGGCCAAGTAGAGCCTGCAGCCAAGAAGAGCCAACTGGGAGTGGGGACCATCTAGGGACACTATCACCAAGGGGAATACAAGCTAGGCAGGTATAAGTACTAGAGACACCTGGTGGGGATTTCAGGTGTTTGGTGGTAGGGGAAGAGCATGTGCACTGGCAATCTCATGGAGGGAGTGAGCCCTGGGCTCATGCGGAATGGGAAATACATCTACATCAAAGGAGAAGAGGTGAGAGAGTATCCCCCATAAGAAGAAAATGGAGTCATAAGATAGGAATGTGGATATGGAGTAAGATGCTTAGGGTCTGGTCTGATAAAATTGGGGGCTCTGTGGGGATGCAAGAAGGCTGCAGTCAGCTTGTAGATGGCCTAGAATGTTCTCATGTGTAGCACTGAACTTCTCTTTATGGGGTTGGGGGAGCTGAATGGCATAATGAAAATCACATTTGGGAGCAATGCAGGAGAAAGAAGACAGTGGAGGCGGGGAGCCAGCCACTGCCAGAAGCCATGTAAATCCTGAGGTGTCCCCTTCTAAAGAAGGTTTTCCCTTCTCTAATATGTTGGGTCTTATTCATGCACCACATATCTGAACACACGTTCTCTTATGGACAGGATCATGTTAAACAGGGCTGACAGGAGGGACTGTGTTAAAGGATATCTGTTAAGAATAGGATTCTTACCCATTCCTCAAGCCCATATAAAAACCTTTGCACTCATAAGGATCCTATCATCAGGCTTACCATTCTCTTTCTCATTCTTTGCCTCTCACTTATAGTTGTTACTCCAAAGATATGGATAAACTGAGGTAAGAATAGGTTTATTGAATTATTCATTCATTTGACAAGTGTTCACTGAGCACCTACTCTGTGCCATGCATTGTGTTAGCACTTATGCGATACAGAGACAAACAAGACAGACAGGGACAGACATTCTGCTCATGCAGCAGAGAGGCAAAGAAAAGCACATTATGAGTCTCTTATGAGAGGATGGTATAGGGTGATATATAGAAAATAGATGGGTGTTATGGAATCTATACTGGTCTAAGGGGTCAGGGAAAGTCTTGCAAAAATGGTGCCTTTGCTGAGAACTTTACAAACTAATATTTGGTACGCAGAGGGACCTGCGAGATGGTTTACCAACTTATAGGTAAGCATCTAATGAAGTTAAGTCTATACAGTTACTTCATTCATAAGCCTAGGTCTATGCAGCTATTCAGTTAAAGAATGATTGGTGGGGTGCCTGGGTGGCTCAGTCAGTTAAGCCTCTGACTTCAGCTCAGGTCATGATCTCATGGTTCGTGAATTTCAGCCCTGCATCAAGGCTCTGTGCTGATAGCTCAGAGCCTGGGGCCTGCTTTGAATATTGTCTCCCTGTCTCCCTGCCCCTCCCCCACTCCTCTCTCTCTCTCTCTCTCTCTCTCTCTCTCTCTCTCTCTCTCAAGAATAAATAAACATGAAAGAAAGAAAGAAAGAAAGAAAGAAAGAAAGAAAGAAAGAAAGATTGGGGATGAGAATCTGCATCTCCTGATTCCTTAAACCAAGATTAAAAAAAAAATAGTGATTTTGGGGGTTAGTGGATTCCAAGAGAGATTCTGTAATGAATATTCTAAAAGCTTGACAATACACTGGGTGTTACTCAGATTTTAACAAGATCTCTGCCATCTGGAAGCTGCCATGAATTAGTATATTTTATCTGGTATAACCTCAGCTTGCATGTTCATATTTAAGAGAAGCAGCAATCATGCCCAGAGCTTTTGGCCTGATTTCCATGGAGCAGAACTAGCTGGGTCCTTGTTTTATTATCTAATCTGCTGCGACAAGCCTGAGTCCTTAGACTTTGTATGACTCAGTTTTCCTATGTCCACAGGGAAAAATTTGCCCACTCAATTCTTCTGGTTATCATGAGGGTCAAAACAGGTATTTAAGGAAGAGTATAAACTTAAAGAACAAAGAGGAGTTAATGTTTACAAATCTTCTGTGTGAAAATACAGTCGCCCCCTCTCTTCATATTTCCCACGTAACCAAATGCATGTCTGCATCACCATGCTCAGCATTAAACATTTACTTATAGTGCTTCCACGTCTGTGGAGATGCAGTGCACACTCTTCAGGACAAAGCATATTCCTTACTCTCTATATTTTAGAAGCCTATGATACAAAGAAGAGAACACCTACTTAAGTGAAAGAAAGTAGGGGACCTGCACAGGCAGCTGAATGACAAACAGGGGGCACACACAGAAGACTAGGTCCAATTTTAACCTTGAAAGCAGAATGCCCACCCCCGGAACCAAAGCAGGAAAGGAGAGGAGGAGGAAGAGGAGAGGAGTATTCTCCTTCACTGGCCCACATCCCACATGCACACGCTAGCAGATAGTCAGGCACAGCCCTGATGATGAAGGCAAAGACGGAGGGGAAGTGATGGGGTTCAGGTGAAAAACTTCCCCAGGGACTCAGTCCTCTCAGTGCCAGGGCTGCCTCGGCCGCTGCTTCTGCAGTAATTTCCTTCAACTGGCACTGGGCACATAATTATCCAAGTCCTTTACAGAAACTCTCCGTGCCTTTGGTGGTGTTCTCTATTAACTGATCTCTGTAGGAAGGGATTCTGGTAGCTCTGTAGGAGAGTTAGTTCTTTCTCTGCATAAAGTACTCCCTGATCTTGACCCTTCAACAGCAAAATCAAATCATTGTCTAATCTCACTCAAATTGACCACCCTTGGAAGACCAGGAAGTGAGGGTGCTGCTTGGGGGTGGGATCCAATCTGGAGTCACCCAGATGGTAGGTAGCACCACCCACTCCTAATTGGCCTCTTGCCTCCTGCTGTAACCCTTCTAGCTAATCCTCTTTCTGCCTCTTTCTAGCAAAATTTTGGATTCATTTGTTCAAAACCCTTCAATGGTTCCCAAGCCTTCGGTATGAAGCTGCAATATTACAGAATGACATGCCAGGATGCCCCTGGCTTCATTTAGACCCACCACCTTGAACTGGAGCCACATCACAGCAGGTGATTGTGGTTTTCTTGCAGATTCCTCAGCGTGGCATCCAGTTTCACATACTGTCCCCTCCACCTAGAACATCCCTTCATACCTCATCACCCACACACCTTCCTTTACAACACTCCCTCCACCATACCACATCTGCACTAACATCCACGCTCCCCAGCACCTTGCCTACCTCTGCCACATCATTTTTCAAGCCATATGGCAGTTGTAAAGCAGGGCCAATGTATTTTATTTATCTTTATTATATTGACACCCCCCCAGGCCTGTTGTGCTACCATGGTACCTAGTCCATTATCACTGTAAGTTAGTAAATATCTGCTCCTTGAAGTGAAGTCACACTGAAGCAGGCATCTATCTTAAACCAGGTGTCTTTGAGACAATAGCTAGCCTCAGGCACAACCCAAATACTGGAATCTCTCCAACAGTTCTCCATGGTTACTCATGCCAGGCTGCCAGGAGCCTGACATGCCTGTACAGGTAGCACTGGTGAGGCCCCCTAACTAGAAGTCACCAAGCCACGGTGCAGGCTCCACAAAAGCTTGCAAAATGAGGAGAAAGGATGCAGCAGATATTTCATAAGAGCATTTTATTAATTAACCAGACAAATAAGAGCTCAAGCTTTCCTTGTGCATGACAGCATGCAAAATCCTTTCACATATAATCGTATCTCATGGAATCATCAAAACAAAGCTGGACACAGAGACAAACCTCTATCCCCAGACCCAGGACTATAAAATGTGTGATTGTAGACAAGCCATTTCACCTCTCTGGACCTCAGTTTCCTCATCTGTACAAGACAAAGTGATCTCTCAAGGCCAACCGGCTCTGCAAGACTCCTCAGGTCTGCTGCCTGCTCCCCCATAACATATTCCCTGTTCTCTGATAGGCAGAGTTGCCTGAAACCTGTAAGTGTTCCTCTCTTTGCCAAGGTGAACAGAGAGAGGGAAGGTTAGGAGGTTAGAATAGAAAGTGGAATAGAATAGTGAGAGCAACTGAAATGCAAAAAATGCAAACATGATTTCACTTCTTATGCAAATTCTTGAGAGAAAGAGGGTATAAAAGGTGTAAGAAAGCATTTTTCTTTCACCTTGGCAGGACACAGGAGAATCAAATAATATTAATTAGAATTTAAATGCTTGGAGTAAAATTAGCAACATGATTGCTCCTTTCACTGAAATTATCAAGAAAATCACAAAAAAAAGTCAAGGATGAAAATGTAGTTCCTTTCCCTTCCTTTCACTTGGGAAACAGAGTCCACTCTTTTAAATCTTGTGACTTTATATGGCATCCCCTAACATCTCCCAAACAAAGCTCACCAGTTCTCATAATTGAGCTCTGTTTCTTTCTTCCTCCCCCACACATCAAATGATCTCTAGATGCAAGTGGCCCCATCTGCCAAGATGATTTCCTATTATTTAGTCACTTCTGGGCTCCTTTCTCTTGAGAATATTTAATGTTGAAACAAATCTCCTGCTCCCCAAGTCCTAGCAGTCTCTGGAATTAGGTTCTTCTCATTAAGAATAGGATGCAAGTTGGTACCTTTAGCTTCATCAAAACCTGTTAAAAAATGTTCAGTGATCAACAGAACACCCAAAGAGAAAATGAATGGCAATATGTTATCCACAGGAGCTAAGATTGTTCGTAATAAATAATCTGAGAGAAACGGCGCCAGAAAATTCAGGAAAAGGGAATAGGGTACAGGAAGGGGTGGGAAAAGACATACCACTGTCTCAACATAACTTACACTGTTTCCCAGGGTTGTGGCCATATGCCTCAGGTACCTCTCATACTCTTTACATTCTTCTTCTTTGTCTTTCTAATATAGTCATAGGAACCATAGTTTGAAATGACTGGTGGAGGCAGGCAACTAGTGTGTGTGTGTGTGTGTGTGTGTGTGTGTGTGTAAGAAAAAAACAGGGCGATCACAACAAAAATCCACTTTTCATTTCTTAACAAGCCTTTCTTTCCTTCAATGACTTTGCAGTAGAGCAGACAGAAAGCTGTAGATTGATCCAAATCTTGACCTAACTTCTAAGTAGGCATGGAAAACCCACCCAAGGTCTGTATTGAGGAATTTCATCTTAAATTATATTTCTCCTGCCTGTCTTAAAAGTGAGGATAGGAATGCAGGAAGTGGATGTGATTGGGTCAAGTTTTCCAGAATCCTCATGTAAGGGCTCATTTAGAAATAGAAAGACCTGGACTCGGGCACCTGGGGTCTGTTTGCTACCCCTTTCTTATCTTACTGGAGGTGAAGTTAAACATTCTGAATCAATACATGTGTAAGAGGCTGGAAAACTACCCTCTAAGTTAGCTCTAAACTATCATTAGAGACCCAACAGTAATTATACTTTTTATATAGCCATGTTGATTCCACAGTATTGCTCATTCAGAATGCAAATAGTTTGGGATACCAAGTCCCTATATGAAGACCTGCAAACCTCTCTTCTATAATACATGGCCAAATAGTGTCTACTCCACCCCCATCCCCCACATACATGCTACTTCTTTGCAGATTGTGTTTTCCCAGGAGTGCTTTATAAAGAGACCTCCTCCATGGCCAATACCACAAATCCATGCCAAAGGAAACCTGCCAGCATTGTCTAGAGCTGAACCTCCACTATCTATCTGTGCCTGTGTGATCTCCCAGCAAGTCAGGCTGGTTGGGCGAACTCCTCAAATTAAAACCCACGGCTATAAACCCACTGAAAAATGCTCTGTGGTCCTGGTTCCTGTATGAAGGAGATATAAATCTATACAACCTGGGGACAGTCCACAATGAGCTGAGAACTGTCCCTGAAGAGGCAGCCTCTGTCATTTGCTCTCTGTATTCTTGGAGTAGCTCCTAAATGTTCCTGCTGAAGGAAGTGACAGTTGATATGTAACATTTTGTATGCATATTCAAAAGACATTTATTATGTGTAGGACATTGTTTAGAAATCGCTCTACTATTTGATTTGTGATAAATGATTAGTAAACATATTTATCAAAGTGAATAAAACCCGCAGAGTGATTTCACTTAGATTAACATACATTAGTGTCTAGGAAACCTAAAAAGCAAACCACCCTAAAAGGACCCGGTGTGCCATTTTTCATGTGCTTCTCCTCTCCTCCCTCTTCCCCATCCCTCTGCACCCAGACTTCTGCAACTCTGCCCAAAGGCAAACCGATGGTCACAATCAGGGGAAAGTGGAGGATGCCCAGATGAGCTTGCCCCCAAACAAGAATGTCATATGTCCACAAAAGCCTGTAAAGAGTGTAAAACTTTCAGAGTGTCCATTCCTTTGTGAGAATCCTGCTTAGTTAAGTCACTTGGAGGAAGAAAAGGGGATCTAGGCCACAGCCAGGCTCTGGAACTTACAGACCATAAACTTAGACATCACTAAGCCTGCCGGCATGACATCCTTTCTCCTATTAATAGCAACTTCTTCTATTCTGCTCGCCCCAGAAAGCTAAATGAATGAGGCTTGGCTGCAAGTGTAGGAGAGAATAAAACCCAGGATGGCAATAAATCGGAGCGCAGAGTGGCAGACACCGTAATCCGCTGGAATGACGCTCTGGCTCAAGGAAAAGAACCTCTTTGGGGAACCAGTGAAGGGAATCAATGCCCATAAAAGCATCCAAGGCAGCAAGCAATGGCAGAAAAGATAGATACTGTTGACCAGGACATGCAGCAGATTGCAGGTTGTAAAACAAAATAGAAAGTCATTAAAACGGCGGGCAAAGGGCACAATTCTGTGATGTGAATGTCACGGGGGACCTGTGTTATAAGGAGCACAGGACTCACCATCAGTCTGAAGGTCAGAATTGCCAAAGCTCTGTGTGCACGACTCTGGGATCCTACCCTATAGATCCTTCTCTATGCACAAACTACAGAGAGGGGAGAGATGGCTGGTATTTATTGCCACTTATGTAATAGGTCTATTTAGAAACATACTCTGACCAGCTTATCAGGATATTAATACATCACAGGCATATTGAACTGTATTCATTTAGGGTTCGGGTTGCTTTAAGCAAAGGCTTTCCTGGGAAGCATGCCAGGGTATGTTTTCTGGAATGAGTCTCCTTTTCTACCTCATTTTCCACCTTTTGATCCAGCAGAGGGCAGAGTCAACCCATAAGACTCAGGCTCAGGGGCCCTGTGGGGTAGTTTGTGGTAGAGGCATCCTGGGAGAAGCAGTCAGAAAAGCAAAGAAACAGATACATTCTCCATCCTGTGAGATGAATGTGGGGATACTTTCTGGAATTTTAAGGTCAAAGGAATGAGAGTTAGAAACCAAAATGAGCAAGTTAAAGTGCCCTGCATATACTGGGCCTCAGTTTCCCAACCTGTCAAGAGAGCAAACACAGGAATTATACGTTAAAACACATTTTACAGATCATAGAGAACATCTCTGACAACAAAGGAGGGGCAATTGGCAAGGAGACAAGATGCAAAGTCCACAACCATGAAAAGCAGAAAAAGAAATGTTCTGAAACCTTCCTTCCTCTGCCTATCGCCTCCCTCTCTCCTCGTCCCTCGGAATGGCTCTTTCTCCTTGTGCACTCCAATTCTTGCCATCTCTCTCCTTTTCTTCCTTTGCTACCTTGGCTACCCTCCTCAGCTCCTCTACTCTTGGGAGAAATAAAAGTAAAACCCCAAACAACTCCTAGGGAGAAAACAACAGCAGCTGCTTTCTCCCCCCTTCTCCTGCCCCCACCATGGGTGGTAGCTGCAGAGTCTCGGCACATTGCCAGCCTTGGTGAGAGCTTTGATTTCCAATCTGATCGCCTCATTTTGTCAGCCTCTGCATACCTCAAACAGCTCAGTCCCCATCTATCACAGAGAAGAAGGGGTGATGGAAGGGAGGGAAAAAAAGAGCCACCTTTATCTCCCACATTGAGTAACTGGTGCTGGCATCTCTTGTCACCCTTAGCACTGCCCCTATAACTCACCACATGGCTACTAAGAAGCCACTCTCCACAGCTGAGGACAGAGACCCTCCATCTCCCTGCAATTGTTCACTGTGCTCTCTAACCAACCATTTCAAACCCATCTGACTTTTCTTCTAGGAAGAATTGATAGATTCAGGATCCTCTTGATCTTGGCTGTTTGTATTTCTGTTCCCACCCACATAAGTTGGCTCTCACACACAGATGGCCAAACCCCCACTTACACTCACTCCCCCACTCCCTCACATCACACAGGGATGCTCCTGGGGACTTGACATACTAAAAAAATGGGATGTTACCTCTTTCCTGGGCTGTGTCCCTTCCTCTGCCAACAGCGCACACATCCCTGCCCACCCTGGGCCCCAATCTCTGTCTACACACACTTACCTACTAGCACACGATACCCTCTTATATTTCCCTGAGTCCTGTAGGTGCCAGTGACTCAGTCTGCTTCCCTCAGGTCTCATGGGAAATATCCTTTATGTACGTATTCAGTCTATCAGTTACCAAAACACATGTTTTGCATCCCTACTGTGTGACAGTCAATGTGCTGGGGGTTGGGTACACAAAGGCGAATGGGACAGGGTATGGCCAAAGACAGGGTATGTTTGTGTCAGTGGTAGTGCTTTCCAGCTTGAAATGCACATGAGACACACTTGTGGATGTTTTTCATAGAATTTTGTAAATCAAGGCCCGCTCACCCCAATATTAAAAAGAAGTTCTGTAGATTTTCCTGATGCTTAAAGCTGAGAACCATATTGAAAGTGGCTGGAGAGTTGGCTTGGGTTAGAACCAGATCTGTAAAAATCTTGGACAAGTGAGGAAAGGCATTTTCATGAAGGGCCTTCCGTGTTGTTGCCCTAAGGGATCTGTAATAAAAATTTAGGTACAAAGAGTTTCAAACAGGACAGGGATATACACAGATCTGTGTTCTGAGACCATAGCTGCCCATAGGAGAGTGGGGTGAGGAGAAGCAGAGATTGCATTTATAAGACCACCATCTGCAAGGTCTGAAGCAAGCAGGGCAGGGCCCCAGAGCTGGAGACAGGGGACAGAGACTAGAGATGTTTACTCAGATTGAACATTTGGGAGGGGTAGGCAAGGAAAAAAGGTGTGTGACATAGTGATAATGGTTAACATGTATGGATCACCTGTATGCACCAGGAACTATGCCAAGTGTGCACTTTACACACTCTGTCCTGTTTCATCTGCACAACCACTCTGTGAGAGAGATATCAAGAATATATCAATTTTACACACAAGGAGAGGGAAGCCTAATAAATTGCCTAAGATCATATAGTAAGCTACAGAGCAGGGACTGGACCTCTGGTGGTCAAGAGACCCATACTGTACACAGCAAAGTCCTATTGTGCCTCCTAGTTTCTGGCTTGGGAAAGGTCATAGAAGGACCTGTGCAGGCAGGAACTTCAGTCTAAGTAATGAATTGTCATATGTGCTTCTCCAAGTGATTCATGTGGGCTGGCCTGCTTGCCCACCCAGGTTGTTAATGCATTTAGGACAGGGGACTTCCTGCTAAGCCTCAGTGGCAATTAACACCAGCTGTTCCCCTGGCAGGTACACAGACACCTGTTGAGGGACACACTGGATATGCATGTAGCTTTGCTTATGGACGGGACCAGTAGGAAGAATGGCTGCAAGTCACATCCATAACACTGTCCTTGGTGTGCGTGCACTCAGCTCTGATCAGCTATCTCTGTGGCTCTATACAATGGACCACACAGACATTCCATCACTGAAGCTCTTATTAACTGATGGGCCTCCTGGTAAGCCTTTTGGGGACATGTCTGGGGTTAGAGGAGATAGCAGATTGGTCTCCATGAATGCCTTTTTGTGGAAAACACATAGATTTACCTCCCCCCTTACCTATTATAGATCTTCTCTTCTGGCTCCCTGCTTCTCCCCAAACCACCCCTGTGCCCTTCCAGCCCCTTCTCTGTCCTTGCCATGGACAGTGCATTTTATATGAAGCTGTAAAATTTGATGACAGCTTTCCTTGTCAATGTGGCCCTCACACTGATCCCTCGGTGATATATGGCACTGACCCTCCGGCAGCTGAGCAGCCTCATTACAAATGAGAGAAAAGAGAAAGAAAGAATGAAGCAAAGGGGGGTGAGTCAAGATGGAGAAACAGGAAGGCTGACAGGACAGGGCACAGGAGAGAAAGAGAAAAATCATATGAGAAGGCCAGAGAGGAAAAATATAAGGAAAATGTATTTTTTTTTAATCGGGAGAAAGGAAGAAATACAAAGACAGGTTTTCCCATTCTCTTTGGCTCTGTGTTTCCTGTTGAATGAATGAGTGTAAGTGTGTGTGTGTGTGTGTGTGTGTGTGTGTGTGTGACAAGGCATCAAGAATCCAATTCTGAGTAGCACTGTGACATGTTCCAAACCTGGAGAAATTCTGAGCAGGATAAGATAAGGTGTCTTCAAAGAAACACCAATTGAGGGGCTCCTGAGAGAGAGGGAGTGGGAATGGGGCTTGGGAAAGGCAGGCTACAGCCCTGCAGGTAGCTAAACTCTGGAGGCCTTTGGGTCTCCCAGTCAGCTATGTCCCTGTCCCTTTCTGAGGCTACAATGCTGCTATCTGAAGATGTCTTTCACCAAAAGCTCCAGGCCAGAGGAGCCATGGCTACAGGACCCATATAGGGAGGGGGCCTGTGTTTCTTTCCCCTTGGGCCCAGGAGGCACATCTTTAGGTGCCCTTAACAAATTCATAAAGTCAGACAGTAGGTGGCATTGGAGGAGCCCAGGTTCTTTGTTATAAATATTTGTTCCCCTGAAAACCCTGTTGATTTAAATTTAACAGCCCCAGGGGAGGCTGATTTGCTGACTACAGAGTTGCCTAAATAAAAGCAGTTGGAAGAGAATCTTACAGAACACCACAGTGGGAAAAACCCACACAGCCTCTCCAGGTGTCCTATACACCAGGAGGTACCCTTCTTTGGGCTCCCCTGTTGTTTACCTTGCTCAGGCTCCTCTCCAGTGGGGAGTCCCTTCAACACTAATCTCAGCCTTGGCAGGGTCCAAAGGTCCCCAGTCCTAGATCTCCCCAAAGAGACTGGCCCCTGAGCCAAACTTCCGGAGGGAGGGCTCACACCCAGGGCACAGCTCGGAGCACAATGCTGTGCCATAGCTCCCCTAAGTGCTGTTCAGAGCCTACAGCACTTTACCTACATTTTAAATTAATAGGCAGTTTGGGTGTTCCCCTTTCAGTTTTGTGCACAGAGGCGGAGGCTGTAGTGAATGCCATTCCATGGTGTCTAGGTTATTAGATATGTCTGTAGAATGCAGGTAATTTGTGTTTCTGCTTTGTGCAATTGGCACTAATGGCACATGCATAAAATGGAGCCATCTTCCAAAACACACGTCAAAGGAATATATTTACGCGGCACAAAGGCTAGGAGCAGAAGAATTGAACTCTAATGATAACATGTTTGTAGGAAAGTGATGCACTTAAGTTATTATATATGAAAACTATTGGCAAAATTGTCAGTCTAGGCTTGTTAGAGAGAGGGGGGAGGAACAGAAGCAGGCGTGTCTGCCCATTGGAATAGAGGGGTACAAAGCTGCAGAAGGACATATATGACAAGCAGGAAAGGAAAATAAAATGAGAATTAAAGCTTCTGAAGTAGAATTTAAGAGAGGTACGGAGGGGATTCCATAGGTCAAAAGGGGGGATGGCAAGAATAGAGCTCGGAACAGGATCCTGTAATGGACTGGCTTTTCTCTTAAATTTTCTGCACTTCATAGTCTTTTTACTTAAATAAATGGAGTCAGGCCTTTTCCATTTTGTCCCTCATCTCCCACATTTCATCACGCCCCTGCTGACCCCCTAGTCTTACACATGACTTGGATTTTTTTCAGCATTCCATATTAGACTATAGCATTGACTGGGGCTACCACTTTATGCATTTTGGTTTATATTTCCCTTTTTGTACTTGGACCTTGACGTTGGTTTGTGTTTTAAGAGCAAGAAATTAACACCATGACCCCTATTTTACATTCAAAGCAAATGAGGTCCCAGGAAGAAGGGCTTATGGATGTCATCACATGAGACAAGTTCAGTGATTAAGATGAATTACACTTCCTCAGGCTCATGTAGTGAAAAGCCCCTCTGTCTCTAAAATGGGAATAAAACCGCTGGCCTTTTCTACTTTTCTCTTGAACACTGCAAACTTTGATGAGAGTTAAACCAGAGGAATATATCAGGACGATCATTTGACAGATTTTGATGGCAGAAAAGTGTCAAGATGATTAGCACAAGATATCAGATTATTGAAAAACAATAGTTAATGTACACGCCCACACACATGCATACATGTGCATGAGTACACACACACCTTGAAATCTATTTGCATTCAGCCTCTTCTAACTTAGCTCAGCTGGTAGTAGCCCAGTCAGATCCTATCAAGGGGTGGCAGCCGGGTTCAGGCTCCAAATGTGCTGCAAGGTAGATACTGCAACTCTGAACAATCTAGAAAAGTATGCTAAACTCTCTTTTGTTGCTGCTGGCATGCCTCTCTCTAGGGGTTCTGGAGGACAAGCTTGCTATTAATCCTTGAAGAACCCTGGGCAGATAGGCAAATACTATTCTTCTCCCATCCCCAAATGACAGAAGCAAAGGACCAATCAACACAGATTTGTCCCATGTGGTACAGAAATTTTGTCTGAAAAGGTAGCCAGAGGTCTGATTCTCTACAGGGAATGATTTAAAATGTCAGCATTGGGGTGGTTCTACGGCAAAGTGGGACTAGTAGACACACAGGCCATTGTGAACCTTGCTCACAGTGAAGATTCTGTGTGGAGGTTTCTCTGCAACTTTGTGGCTGTACCTATAGTAGGAAATAAAGGATCTTAAGGATCTATGTCTGTTGTTTCTAGGGAGACCTAAATTCAGCCAGGTAAGCTGCATGTTGCCACACCTTCTCATCCCTGTTCTCTTCACTTAAATCATCTTTGAATTCATCAGCCCACCAATCCCCAGGGAGAAGGGAAACATTCTGGCACTCTTTCAAAGATCAGCCTGGTCACATGGACTGAAAGACCTCCAGAAATACAACATGTACATTTGAAGAAGCCATTATCTCTGATCAGTTTTAAAGCCGGAGCGCTGTTTCAACATGTGCAGAAAGAAAATAGCAACATAAACAGAGAGAGAAACAAAGACAGGAATTAAAAAAATCATCATCCAAGCTGTAAAACCAAGCTGTGACTGGGGGAAAATGCAAGCGAGGCTCAGACTGGGGACCTGATTCAGCGGTGCAAGAGTGAACTCACGGAATCTCATTCTTCTTGATTTCCTATTAATTTCCCTGCTCTATAGCTCTGATGGGGACTCTTTTATTGAAACATATATTCTTTATACAGCATATTATAAATCCTTATCTCCTCAGGAGCTAAGGCACAGTTAGGCATGGCTTGTGATTCCAGCCCCTAGACAGGGAACTTGGTCTAGACCAACAGCACTACTGCCTTTTGAACCGCCACACCAGCTTTGCAAGGTGATTCATTTCATTTACTGACTCTGCCCATCTGTGGCCTTGCAGAAGATCCCCAGAGCCCATCAGAGATGGCTCTGCAGTAGACAGAAGTGTTGCCACGGGACCAGAGGACTGCCAGCTCATTTCAGTTGTGACCAAAAATCCCATTTTAGCTTAGGATGGTGAAGGAAGACTATTTAATGTGTTAACCTGCACTGACTCCTCACCCAGCTGCTTCCCATCTTGATTGAAGGGTAAAAAGGTTAATCATTCCCAGGCTCATCTTTGGACTTCACAGACCATATCATGGCTGCTGGGGGTGGAAGGCAGGGTGATGTGGTTAGACTCAGGCTTTGGAGGACAGTAGTGGTACTGAATTTGGCAGCCACTACTGCTGTCTTCGATATCATAAGAGTCAGTCATGGGGTCAAGCATTCATTTCTCCACGTTCAGATATCAGGAGGACAAGGGGCAATGCTTCCTGCCACTGCAAAACATGCTTTGGACAAGATGACCTTCCCTGGAGGTGCATGTCTCAGTAACGGATGGTCTCCATATAAGATCACTTGTGGAATGAGCATCTTCTCCCTGTAAACCCAACTTTGACGGAAGACCACAGAGCTACAGAGGCTGGGGATGTTCTGTGCCTCTAAGAATCATCTCCAGGCACTGTAAAATGAGAAGAGGACCAGCAGATGTCTAGATGGAAGACTGCATCCCTTTCAGTATCAGAAAATGGGAGCCACCCATGGGTAGGAAACTATCCTTTCATCCATTGGCAGTTGATGGAGAATGAGCTGGAGAAAAGATGAGGCAGGCTGGGGGGAGAAGCTTCTACTACATACTATCTCCACGCCTCTCCCCCTCCTAGCCCCTTCACCCCCTTGAGGACATCATCCTTAAAATATATTTCATTTCACAGCTGCATTATGGTACCACAAAATCCTGGGAATCCAATTTAAGAACAGATTACCTCCTCACTTACTTCATTTGAAGCAATTACATGTTAATTTTCATTGAAACCAGCCTAATGCATACCAATCTGATGCTGCAATCTCATTTGAATACTTAAGGGAAAGTCTACAGGGTTTGGGGCTCCAGAGATTTATATTTAAAGGGCCCCTTCATCATTCTTTCCATTGGTGAGCTCTCATCTGTTCCCGGCCCCTCCTGCCACTCCTCAGGAGAGCAGTTTTTCCATGGTGAGAGAAGAGAGTATCAGCTTCTCCAAACTGCAGGGAGCTGTGCTTGAAGAGGACGCCCATGTTCTGGGATTTCTATCTTTTCTCTGCGATTTTTGCCATGTGAGGAAGACACCTCCACCTTGCTCTGTCTTCCTGACAAAGTCAAGATTCATTCTCTGCCACCTGTGTGTGTGTGTGGGGGGAGGCGATGCCAAGCCCCAGTCTTTTTCTCAGCCTTGATATACACTTTCAATCTCCAACAAGCTCAAATTGTGGATTACTACATATTGTATTCCCAGCCATTCACCTAAGGAGGAAATAGCTTTCTAGACAAACTGTGCATTGATTTGAGCCACTGGTAATTAATAATACTCGGGGACTTCGAAAGCAGCCAGTCTTTCAGTTTTAGAATGGAAGTTTTTTTTAAAAGGGTTTGTCTGCTTAGTTTATACATTTAAACTAAAGAAATTCATGTTGAAACTATAATTCAATTAGACTCTAAGACTGTAAAGGACACTGACACTATTGTGAAGATGTTATATCAATGTGTTTTATATCATGTTGTAATTAATCTGCACTGACATGGAGACAGACAGATGGGACTGACAAGATTGATTTAATTCAAGATAGTCCAGAGTTGGTGGTTCCAAAGCAGCCCAAGTTCTTCTTCTGTTTCAAGTTAGGTACTTGGGGGATGTGGAGACAGGGAAGGAGCTAGACAGTTACCTATAACTATTGGTTAAGCTTTGCCCTGAAGTAGGACAGGTGTCTAAAATATATATTACTCTGTAGAATGCGTATTTATTGGGCCCCCACCATGCGCCTATTCTTAGAGCTAGGGGTAGAGCAGTGAAATAAAAAGGAAATGACAAAGGCTCTGTTCTCATGGAGCTTACACAAACAAAAACCAAACTAAGTAAATATATCAGATGATAAACACGGTGGAGAAAAATAAATGAGGGGAAGGAAAATAGGAAATGTGGAGGGTGATATTATTTTACTATTTTAGTACAATTGCGTCACATCAGCCAAGCAGATTAGAGGCTGTGGCCTTTGGGATTTTCTTCCTGGGAGGAATCAAAGGACCTAGTAGGATGCTTTTTTCAGTATTAGTTACACTAATGATGGTAATGCTTTATGCATCAGAGTATTTCAAAGCCCCTTGCCAAATCATAGCCCTCTGCTTTGCAAGTAATGACTTGTCACTCTTTCCACCAGCAGAAGCTTGCAGAAGCCAAGGGCTCATCTGTGATATGTACAGCCAATAAGACAGACCAGGAAGCACACACAGATCAGGGAGAGGGCTCCACACTCCTAGTCCCTAGTTTGAAGCCTGACATACCTTTCTAACTTTTTCAGTGTCAACAAAAGAAAGAACAGAAACCATGCTCCCTTCTCTTACAGGGTACTTGGCAAATATGTTTTTTGTCTACATGTAGCAAGACTGAATACCATTTATATTGCTAGAAAGTTTACTATACTAGTAGAATATAGTTGCAATACAAAGAAATAATAATTTTAAAAGAACCCTCTTAATTTCTAATAGAAGTTTTCTAGTGCAGAATTTGAAACAAATGTGTCACTCAGGAGCTATGGACTTCTAGGACTGGTAGGGGCTGGGGAGATCTGCTTTGATCAGTCTATGCCAGGAAACAGTCTCACCCACCTCTTGAGAAAATATTACCATAAGTTCTGTATTGTCCTCTGAGGACACTTCCCCTTTCACTTTCCTTTAACCTGGGCTCCCCATGACACTTTTCTTTCTTCCCTTAAACGTGTCATTGATTTATTCACAGTATTTTAATTAACTGCATTACTTTTCATCTTTATGTCTGCAAAGGAAGTTAGCACCAGAGAAAGGGTCTAGTCCTTTGTTATATGTAGTAAAGAAAGGTCTATAACTTCATCATCAGTCGAGTTCTTAGTTTTGGCTTGATCTTAATAACAATTACTTGCATATCATTATACTTACACAGACCACAGCATTCATTCCTTCAGTACCTCTCTGTGCCAGGTGCTGTGCTAGATGCCTGTGGTATAATAATCAATCCTTGCTTTAAAGTAGCTCTAATGTGGGGTGCCTGGGTGGCTCAGTCGGTTGAGCGGCCGACTTCGGCTCAGGTCATGATCTCACGGTCCGTGAGTTCGAGCCCCACGTCGGGCTCTGTGCTGACAACTCAGAGCCTGTTTAAGATTCTGTGTCTCCCTCTCTCTGACCCTCCCCCATTCATGCTCTGTCTCCCTCTGTCTCAAAAATAAACATTAAAAAAAAATAAAGTAGCTCTAATGACAATCAGGGCACAATGGGTTGACTGCTACGAGGGCAGTATGTACAGGATGCTATGAGTCCAATGAAAGGGCTCAGTTATCCGCACATGTGTTCTCCTGTTTATTTCCTATTCTCCTCCACTCTGACCTATACCCAGAGAACCACATTTTCTACATTTCCTAGCCTTCTTGGTCCTCAGTCTTCAGTATTGTCTTGGTCAATGGAAGAGCAGGAGGTGGCAGAAGGAATCCTCTAGTATCCAAGGCAGTGGCTGGAACTCCCCAGTGGGTCCAGACCCTCCCTGTATGGGATATCTTTTGCTGAATGGACCCCCAAGCTCAAGCTAGTGCCTGGTGCAATATCCTACTTCCCTCCAGCCCTGGAGATATATGTGGAATGGGAGGAGGGTCGTATAACTTGCTCTTGCTTAATCTCTCAGTTGCCTGACCATCCCCCACTTGGCTCCTGGCTCTTCTACCACTATCTTCTCAAATGTAACCAAGTATGTTTACTGATACACAGAGAGAGTGGTTTCTGGCTGGTAGAGGCACCTAATCCAGGCTAAGAAGGAAAAGAAAATCCCCATGGAATAAGTAGAGAGACACACACCTTCCTGAGCTGAATTTGAAGAAGCCATAGCAACAAGCCAAAGGATGAATGGAGGGTGGGGAGCACATAGCAGGAGGAGGATCAGCATGTTTACAGGCATTTTCAGGTTGTTTAGCTTGTTTGTACATAAGTGTAATAGAGGACCTTTACAGATCTAGAGGTGGTGAAGGAGCTGAGCTCAACCACCTTTGCAGTGCAGCATTTGCAATAGTCTGCATTTCCAGACTCCCAGAAGGTTTGAGTGCTAATCAATGAAGGGACAGGAATGCAAAATCATCATTTTGTAAATTAAGTAAACATTAGACCAACAAGGGCAAGTGGTCAGGGGAACACTAAGTTATGGCATCTGCAACAGATCTTGGGCCCAGAACTTGTTTCCTAGGCTATGTGCGTGGCCCGGTCACCAACTATGGTGGAATGTCACTGAATCTAGACGAAGGCCCGGCCTCTCCTAACAAAACCAGTCTGCCTACACCTTCAGAAACACCTTCTTGAAATGTGTATAGGAAATGTTGCATGTGCTTACTCTTATTTTACTTACAGGGTGATACTACTCAAGGTTACAAGCAGTGGAGTTGACAAATATTAGCTAAAAAGACCACCATGCACCTGGTGAGGTAAGCTTTGAACTAAAAGGCATTCAGAATGTCTCACTGACCAGGTTTTAATTAGGGGGGTGCTGATAATTACTGTATGACCTTGAGCCAGTCCTTCCTGGGTTTAGGTTCCCTCATCTTAAAAAGTCTGAACTAGAGGTCCACAAAGATCCTTCCCCTGCAACTTACCTACTATTGTAGGTTAGATTGAGAGAGCAAACTTGAATTCCCTGTACCCTTTTCTGCCCTACAGAATTATGAAGGTGTTACATGCACATGCAGAGTAAATGGAGATGCAGAGTATGTGTGGGGGGGGAGGGGAGCAGGAAAAGAAAGAGGGCAGTGATGAGTCAACAAGAGTATGCTTTTTATATGGGTGACACCATTTATTTCTGAAAAAAATAATTTTACCTCATCAGAAGTGGTTTAATTATGGTAATCTGAACAAGGCAGCAAACCAAGGGCCCCATATGTCCCTCTAGTGTGGATCAGGAAGGGGCATGTACTAGGGAGGAATGGGGCTGTGGGAGGACCTAATGCATGAAAAGCTTTTGCGGGGACAGAAATGTGTCTAAGGCAGTACCCAGCTCTCCCTACAGGAAGCCAACTGCCTTGACACATGCCTTGTATGACACTTGCTCTTTATTTTAAACACATTTTTAGATGTTATGTCTAAAGCAAGATAAGACCTTTTCAATAACATTCCATATTTACAGTTCCTTTATTTTTTTTTTTAAACAAAAGCTTGTGTCTGAATGGAAACACATCTTCAAAGGATGCCTTTTAAAGAATCCATGGAACAGAGAAGAATGTGTTGATGAAGGAATAAGTTTAACTGTACAGAATGAAAAAAAAAATTCCTGCCAAAAGATGAGAAAGAATGACATGAGATGGGACAAAAGGCTTAGGGCTGGCAAAAAGACTGCAGCAGTGGATAAATTGGGTAATCAGGCTGGCACTGTCATAAATGGGGCTGAAGTCTTGTGCCTGATGTTTCCTTCAGATTTCTTTCCTGTCTTTGAGTATCATCAGCTCTTTGTATCAACACTCCCAGGAATGACAAGTCATTGAACCCAAAGGAGAGCATAGGGAGTCCCTTCGAAGGACAATAGTACTCCAGAAAGTGATTGCTGAAGTGATTGGGGCGTGGGGGGGGGGTCTATGTTTTCTGCCTCTCAATCACTCCCAGATCAGATTGGCCTCACTGACAGCTCATGAGACCACTTTCTCAACTGGTGCAGGGCACACCCTCTGGGGGTGGAGGTGATTGATGCCTGTGTCAAGCCACTCCCTTCTGTCCTGGCCCCCCGGATGGAGGTGCTGCAGTCACAGCTCACTGGGATCTCTGCTGGGGATGAGCATGTAAGGCAGAGAAACCAGGGCACGCCTGAATCATTGGGTGCTTCCATCCTCACTCAAGCAAAGACTTGTTTTGATCAGTAGGGCACATGGATCTGAATGAGACACAGAGGGAAAATCTGTGCTGGGTGCACATGGGCTGGCTTTGAGATGAAGAGAATTCAGGTCATGATGTGGAGTTAAGATAGCTTTCCTCTTTGTGATCTGTGGATGAAAATACTATTTAAATGCAAATACAGATGCATTTATTACAACTGTGGTTATGATTCCAAAGTTATTTAAAAAGCAAGTCACTAGTTGAATATCTTACCAGCCACCCAGGTAAAGTGCCTGACTGAGGTTGGCTTGGGCTGCAGTACCACAGAACACACCAAGGAGGGAGCACCCTCTCAGTCTTAAGTTGATCAAGGCAATCAGGCAATTTGAATAATGTAGACAAACAGGAATGTACCTTGAGGGAGGGGCACATAAGCAATGCCTGGGAGCAGGAGACAGGCAGGAGGAATTTTCCAGATCTCTACTAGGGGTACCTTTCTTTCTGTCTAAAAACATAAAAGATGGTCCAGTAAACCCAGCAGGAATTCAAGTGCTTTCCAGGTCTTTTCTGGAAGGTGGCAAGACCCCCTCTCACTGTTTCCCCAACTGTGATCAAGGATGATTAT
Organism: Neofelis nebulosa; assembly: GCF_028018385.1. NCBI lineage: Eukaryota > Metazoa > Chordata > Mammalia > Carnivora > Felidae > Neofelis > Neofelis nebulosa. The sequence goes on along the minus strand of NC_080791.1, from coordinate 28,677,187 downwards.
CTCTGTAATATTAAAATAAGAAAAGAGAGTTGCTAACATTTTCATTCAAAGCCAGCCTCAACAGAAGCTCTGGGATGTTCCACAGGCAACCCCTTCCTATCACATAACATGTGCGCATGTAAGGGAACAGTTTCCCAGTAAATGCCTATTAAGGAAAACACAGGTGTTCAGGTCTAAGTCTTGCCCTCTGAGAGCCTGAGGAGGTTAGGATTTGAAAGTGGCACCCTCTCTGATGCACGTATGTGCTGTGGGCTGGCTTCAGTTTTGCCCACACAGTACTTAGCCACACATGTGTTCCCAGTGGGAGTTTGGTTTTCTTGTTGACTTGGCCAGCCATGCCCCATATCAAGACTGAAGCATCATTTTCTATAAATGTAGAAACTCAAGGGATTTTCTAAGAAGTCCCATTATTTACAAAGTGAATGGTTTCTGAAAATCTGTCTTTTCTTTTTTGCTTTCTTCTTTTGTATTTTAACCCCCAATAGATTAACTACACCCTTCTATGCAACTTGTCTTTCAAGACATATATCTAGGCTAAATGTTAAGGGACACTAGTTTCTTTCATTTATCATTCAATGCCTTACAGTGGAGAGGAGAAATGATTCAATGGTCTGTTTAAGATGCATCTATTGACATAGCACTGTCTCAGCCTGGGTCACACAAACTAGAATGCACCACATAAAGAAGTCCTTGCATTGGGACATGAGGAAGAAGGGAGGGCAGGAATAGCTTGGCCCTCATTCCAGACAAATGGGGAAGCAAAATGAGAAAGAAGCGACCTTCTGTTGTGTGGTAGAATAGCTACTTGCAATCAGAGTCATTTCTAGCCTCTGTTGAGAAAAGTAAAGTTTCCCCCCTCTTCCATTGCCAAAATGCCTATGTTAGAATCAAACTGATTTCTTTCTGCCTCAAGCCTGGCCACTGACAACCTTACTAGCAGATGCTAACTAATGCTAAAGGGATTTTATTACTAATTGTTATTATGGGGGGCACCTGTGTGGCTCAGTCTGTTAAGTGTCAAACTCTTGATTTTGGCTCAGGTCATGATTTTGCTGTCATGAGATCGAGCCCCAAGTAGGGCTTTGCACTGAGCAAGGAGCATGCTTAGGATTCCTTCTCTCTTTCCCTCTGCTTTTCTCCCTTGCTTACAAGCTCTCTATCTCTCTCCTTCTCTGTCAAATTGAAAAAAAAATATTGTGATTATGGAGACAGTCTTCAATCTCACTTGGTGTTGGCTGGCTAGAAGACATGTTCTATTTTACCTGTTGAAGAATTTAGATAAATAAATATTTATTCAATGGAATAAAGCTGAAGCCTAGTGCTTATTTTTCCTTAGTTGACATTGATGTTTGAAGCATCCACAGTTCTTTTCAGAAGGTCATTTCATTAAACCATCACTGATATTCCTAACAGTTCCTACCTTATTCACAGAAGACTGTGACACTGAGGGGTTATGGGCTTGCTTAGGGTTGCAGAGGACTTGTAGCATTATGGATTTAGACATAATTTCCTGATGTTTGCCCTGTGTTTCAATGTCTAGGCTGCATTTAAGCTATATTTTTTAAATGTTTTTTTAACATTTATTTATTTTTGAGACAGAGAGAGATAGAGAGAGCGCGCATGAACAGGGGAGAGTCAGAGAAAGAGGGAGACACAGAATCTGAAACAGGTTCCAGGTTCTGAGCTGTCAGCACAGAGCCTGACGCGGGGCTCGAACCCACAGACCGCGAGATCATGACCTGAGCGGAAGTCGGACACTTAACCGACTGAGCCACCCAGGCGCCCCTAAGCTATATTTATATTTAAGCTTATTAAAAAGTATCCCAGGATAATATGTTCCTTCTGTTCACTGACCCTAGAGTAGGTAAACTCTACCAACGAATTTGAGGTTTGAAGTTTTTTATCTTAAATTTTCCCCATAAAAAGAAATAGAAAGGAAAAAAGTGACAAGAGATCAAAAACCTTGGATGGATACATGTATATGTATGCACACACACACACACACACACACACACGTGGAAAGCTTTGGGAATTTACTGCTATATATATTGCTAAAAAGGAGACTAGCTAACTCTATTTCAAACTAAGAGTAAACTTTGAACCATATTTTCCCTTCTCTTGGAGCATAAAATAAGAATTACACATTCTAGTTTGCCTTTTTTTTTTTTTTCAACGTTTTTTATTTATTTTTGGGACAGAGAGAGACAGAGCATGAACGGGGGAGGGGCAGAGAGAGAGGGAGACACAGAATCGGAAACAGGCTCCAGGCTCCGAGCCTCAGCCCAGAGCCTGACGCGGGGCTCGAACTCACGGACCGCGAGATCGGGACCTGGCTGAAGTCGGACGCTTAACCGACTGCGCCACCCAGGCGCCCCGAGTTTGCCTTTTTAAGAAGAGGACATGAGAATATATTCTCTATGAATACAGAAGTTCAAGAAACAATTCTATATGTATTCATTTAAATCTTGAAAATATATCCAGAAATAATAGTATGTTTTAATATAATTTTCAAAGTTAAATAATCCCTATTTCCCTAAATTACTTATTGTCACAAAATTTCAACTACACATGAATATGATTAAAAACCTTTGCATTGAAGCCATTTATCCAAAAATGAAAAAGGCATTAAAGTCCATGCCACCAGCAGCTACAATATAAGGAATGTACTTAGTGCATGCTTACTGTCCACCTGGTCACACTTCAGCCACAGGCTGACAATTCAGCTCTCCAGAGAGGTATTTGTCCTTGATAGAGGTAAGGTATATAGAAACACTGGAGAGGATATTATTTTTCAAGTTTGTTGGAACTAGGAAAACCAAAATTATGGGAAGAGGAGTCTGTTATTACTTTATTCAATCATTCATTCTCTTTGTGAACAAATACTTGTCGAGCACCGAGTTGGGGCCAAGTACAGTCGTAGGTACTGCCATAGGACACAAAAAAGACAACTCCTCCTCTCCTACAGGTTGAAGAGAAAGATGCTAGAACAATGTATGTTTATTTCAGAGAGCAGCATGTGCTCTAAAGACCACACACAGAGCAAAGGATGACAGAATAATGAGATAATTAGGCAGTGGATGGGGGTGGGGGCGGTGTTTTACCTTGATGTAAGTCCATTTTGAGGAGGTAACATTGGTCCTGCAATTGAAATAGTGATTGGGAGCCAACTCAGTGCAGATCTAGGGGAAAGCAAAGGGAAGAACAATGCAAATGCTGAGAAAGGAGAGAATACAGTGTGGTCCAAGATCAGAGAGAAGACTGGCATAGCCAACCAAGTGGGCCCAGCTGAACAGAGAACCTTGAGGTAACAATTAAGGTAAACAGCAGCTCTTATATGTCTTAACACCTTGATAAGGAGACTGGATTTTAAGGGTAAAGATTTTGGTCTGAAGGGTTCTAGGCAAAAAAGCTAAATGACTTGATTTATGTTTTAAAGAGATGTTTGACTTCCTTCTGGAGAACAGAATATCAAGGGAAGACCAAGATAGCAGGAAGAATGTTAAGAAGCTCATGTAATTTTTTTACAGTAATGGCTTTAAATGCAAGCTGTGGAGATACAGATCAAAGTGTGGATTAGAGATTTATTTTGAAAGTACACTCAACCAAACCTGTGCATGGATTAGAAACAGGAGTGATGGCAGGGCTGGGGAGAACCATGACAGAGGAATAAACTTTAACTTCTACCTGTTGTTCTGAGGAAACAGGTGGAAGATGTCATTCATTATGAGATGGAGAGGGCTTGATTAACAGACTTGGAGAGAAAAATAGGTAATTCTTTTTGAGACATGTACATGCAATTATGTGTTGGAATCACCCTTTGAATTCACAGTGAGCATTGTCACCTTACGTTTGCATGGGACTGTCCATGAAATCCTTCCCAGAAGTCTGAAGTGTTGAAGGAATGATGTAAATTTATGAAAGAGATATCGAGAGTATACATGAAGAAAGAGTACAATAAGATGGTATAAGGGACCAATGTCCAGTGAAGTAGGACAAAGAAAGCCAGAGGAGTGATGTCTCACAGAAACTAAGCAAATTAAGAACAATGAGAATGTATTGTGGATCTTTAACCCTTGGAAGAGTGTAGAACTTTTATTTGAACTACCATTCTATTTTGACACATTGCAGAGGACAGGAAAGCCTCAGGTGTTATCAATCATTGGAACAAGTTAGTTTTGGGTCACTGACTCCAGCTAGAGATTAGAAGGGAGAGTCTGTGTAGGGGCTAGTCTACATGTCTGTTCACTTTCCTTTTTACCAAGAAGCAATATGTGTGAGAATGGGTCTCTATTCTAGCTACAGAGACTGATACATCGTCTGCCAAAGAAATAGATGCTGAATGAATAAATTAATACATTTAGGACATTGCCCTGCCTTTTATGGATTTTTTATAAAAGAGTTCCAGAACTCAGAAAGCCACTCAGTTTATTCTCTAGACTTCACAAAGACTTGTGCTAAAATAATACAGACAAATCTCCTCTAACCTAGTTGTAAATATTTATGGATGAACTGTCACGATCAACATCAGAGAATTAAGCATCAGACTGAACTTCCACACCTTTTGACTTATCATAGGGAAGCAGCAAAAAGCCATCAAACACACAGGAGGCACTACGGACACGTTCAAGAAGGGATGCTGTGGATGTCTAATATTCATCATCACAATCCACTTGGCTCTGGACTTTTAAAATTTTAAACAAACTCAGACAGAGCTGAGTTTGTTTAAACCCTCTGCAGACAGCTTATAGGTGAGCAGTGGACACAGACAGATGGGACCAGAGAGAGGGAGCTGCGCAAATGCCAAGTGGCCAGAGCACTGGCCAACCTGGACACCTTCTGCTGGGTACTTTTGTTTACTAATCTCCTGTTCTTGGCAGCTCCTTTGGTGTGGTCACATGGCTTCTCCACAAGGAGCTGCTTAATTGCTGCCAGCGGATAGTTTGACCCTTTCTATCCAGATGGCTCAAATCTCCCCAGCAACAATGATCCTGACACTCTCCCGGAGAAAGCCCAGTTGCCTCATTACTTCTGAACAAGGCCCTTTTAAAGAACTCCCCAATGACTATCACCTTGGAAGAGCTAAGTTGAAATATCAAGCAAAGGCAAAGGGTGGGAAGACATCAAGCAGCATCGGGTATCACTCCCCTGTCCCCTATTGTTTCTGGAATATGAATGTGTTTATTTATAACTCAACATTCAAACTAATTATTAGCTGAAGTCTTTCAAGTAAAAATGTAGGTCAAGCAATATTATATGGGGTAATGGCAATTGTTTCAGCTTCAGGGAACATGTAAATAATTGAAACTCACTATTTCACTGACTTATTACAGGCCAGCATCCACCCTAATAGCCATGGAGCACATGCTCCCAGACCACCCTCAAACTGACTGGCTTCTAGATTCCTGGACCAAAGAGGAGCTGGGTTTACAGCAAGGACTTTGCAGGTTGGTGTAGCCAGGTACAAGGTACTCTACCCCTCCCCTCTCTCAGAACATGTACAGATGTCCCTAGAACACCCCCTCTCCCTACATTTCAAAAAACCTTTAGGTTAAGGAGAAAGAGCTGGATATGGTGGAGTTAGGTCGAAAGCCAGGGGCCCCCAGCATGAAGCAGTCAGCTCAGCACTTGGTGGCCAGCCCATCAAGGCTGTGTGATAACACAAAACTGCAGTGCCAGCCAGCCAATGAGAGAAAAGCCAACCCACCCCTCATCCTCCGCCTAGGAGCCCAGAGGAGTCAACCAATGAGAATTAGAGACAATTAACCATGTGGTCAGGCTGCTGTAGGACCCTGAGCTTTGTACTGACCCTGCAGACTTAGGATAAAAGCTTCTCTGCTGGATCCCTTGGCTCGTCACTTTTGGTTTCATTCTGTTTTGTTGTTTCCACTCTTCTTTCTTAGTAAGGCGTTCTACCTGCTCCTCTCTCCTGCTCTTCCTTCTTCCCCCACTTCCGCATGTCCCTGTTATTACTGTGCTCCTTTCAACCTTTTCTTCATTTCTCATGCTTCTCTCCTAGGAGATGATTTTTAATAGCTCTTTTCTGTGCTAACACAAGTGGGTTCCTGGTTTAACGGTACATATTAAATTAATAAGTAGACACATTTATTTATTCTGAACATATAGCATCTCCCTCCCTTTGGAGTTTCTATGTTCCAAGTTGCCATTCATCCTCACTAAATGGGGCGCAGCTTCAAAAAACTGCATTACATCTTAAACTCTGCTCAGATGTCTGGTCCAAAATCACACTCCTTCCTCTGTGCAAGGTTAGAACCTTGGCTGAGTGTTGCCAGGAACTGCTAGTGGGAAGGTGATGGGAATCTGGGTCAGACTGGGAATTAGCTGAACATGAAGGAACCTGAAGTTTGTTCATGGTAAAAGGAGGAGAGACACAGACAAATCACCACAGTGAGGCTTCCTCACATGACTTCAAGGTTGCTCCCTTCTTCTGGCTTCTCATAAAATCAATTTTTAAAGAGCTAGAGTAATTTCATACCTCTTAATCATTTATCAAATGTTCATTATAGGAAAAACCAGATGAATAAGAAGGAAGGAAGGAAGGAAGGAAGGAAGGAAGGAAGGAAGGAAAAGAAATAAAGAAAGAGAATGGAAAGAAAGAAAGAAAGAAAGAAAGAAAGAAAGAAAGAAAGAAAGAAGAGAGATAAGGAAAGAAGGAAAGGAGGGAGGGACAAAGGACATTACTGCAAAATGTCTTCACTCAGTGGGCACCTCAATGGCTCAATCAATTGAACGTCTGACTCTTGATTTTGGCTCAGGTCAGGTTCTCATGGTTCATGAGTTCAAGCCCCACATCAGGCTCTCCCCTGACAGTGTGGAGCCTGCTAGGGATTCTCTCTCTCTCCCTCTCTCTCTCTCTCTCTCTCTCTCTCTGCCCTTTCCCTGTTTCTCTCTCTCTCTCTCTCTCTCTCTCTCTCTCTCTCACACACACACACATAATAAATTAAAACTTTGTTTTTAAAGAAAGCAATAAAAAAAGACATGCCTACTATAAAAGCATGTGGGTTCCTATCCTCATACAGTCATAAGTAGCCTAAATACAGTTGTGTGCATTACAGACATGACATGAAATGGGGTTACACTATTTATAAACTACATTCAAAGGTGCTGTGGGACGAGGAGCTGACCATGACGTGACACTATTTAGGGAAAAGGAAAAGGAAATGCATGTATTGACTCCTGTGTATCAGGCTCTGTGCTCTCCTGCTTCATGTGTGTTATCTTGTTGAGCCCTCACATGAACTGGAAAAGAAGTGAGGATATGAAGTCTCAGAAAAATAAGTGTCTTCCTTAAATTCACCACCACTCAGTGATGTAGTCTGGATGTGGGTCCAGGAAGCAAATGAGTACTGACATTTCTTCCTGGGCTATAGTACATACAGGTAAAAGCCACAGAAAACCCAGATAAAGAAAGAGAGTAGGTGTGTTATTTAATTTTTGTCACCCCTTGCCAGAACTATATAACTGAACTGGGAAGCATGTAACAATATAATCTGAAGCTCATTTAATATCTTTGCTTTAAGATAAATTAAGCACACCAACAATACAAACATAAATAGGCATTTCCAATGCCTGCAAATATCAAAACTCCTATACTGGAGATTGCATTTGTAGCCATGCAACAAAATGTCTGAGATTAGAAATTCTAGCACAGAAGCAAAGGGAAAATTGGCTGTGTTGCTAAGAATCACATTCCTTCTGTACATTTTCCTTGAAGCCACAATGGACCCCAAAGACAGTGTAAGGGCCTGATTCCAATCTGGCAGGGAAGATGTGCCAATTGGTATCAGTCTGTCAAATCCATCTTATAGAAGCCTGTATAGAGACGGCTGAGGAGGAGGTGCTGTGTGTGCCTGCGTGCATCTGGGGGTCACCGCCAGAAACATCTGCTGCTGATGCTCCACAATAGGCATGATGGGGATGAAATGAGGGCCAGCCCTGGCACGGTTTTGCTTTTCTATGGGGCCATTTTACATTGTAGATGCCACAGGCCTCTGGGGCCCATCAGGAATGTGTGGCCTTTACAGTCCAATTTGGCTCTGTTGTGCTCAGTTAGGGACGAGAGTTACACTTAGTTTAATGCCTGAACATGAGGTGTATGCCATGTGCAAGCACCTGTAAGGGGCTGAGCTGTTGTGCCAGGAATGTGGGGAAAAGAGGCTCCACATGGCTAGGCATACTTGGGGGTTAGGGGCTGTCTCCAAGACAGCATGGAAGCCATTCCAGTCCATGAGGGCTCATTGGACACCTTTAGAAATGCATAATACTTTCTCTTCTTAGGAATTGTCCTTTAGAAAAGTGATGCTGATGGTGTGATCTTCACTACAAAGTGAGACATAGAAAAACCTATTAAGCAAACCAATGAAAACACATCATTTCAGTGTGTAGGTTGCTAAGGTCTTTCACATTGTGCATCCTAACTGATCTGGATTCTTTGTGGTCTGTAACTAATACCTGGATTCTTTGTGGTCAGAGAAAGATACCTTGATATTTCCTTACCTGCAGAAAGGGGCAATTGCCCACCTCTTCTCCCCATCCTGAGAATAAGTAAGACTCTGTCTAGCTCTTGTTCATGGTATAGCCCAGCCTAGCATGTTACGTGCACAATGAACATGCCCTGTTTGACACACACACACACACACACACACACACATAAAAACTCTCTCCAGATCTTAGGGGGTCCACTGATTCTCTTCTTATGGATACTTATTTCCAGTATTAGAAAACACATTCTGGGTGCCTGGTGTTATTCCTAACATCAGGGATAGAATAAAGAAACATACACAATCCCTGTCCCCAAGGGGTTTACCTTCTACTATGAGATAGACATGCATCTATAAAAAGAAAATGTATGCACATTCCATAAGAATCTCCAAGGACAGAAGAAAGATATACTTACTTAGAGTACTCTGGGGGCTAAAAGAATGCTTCCTGAAATAGATACCATCTGAGCTCATTCCTGAGGGATGAAAAAGAATAATCAAGGAGAAAAAGGATGGGAAGGCTATGATAGGCAAAATTAACAACAGAGCAAAGATTCTTGAGGTATGTGAAGGATGGTAAGTAAGAACTGTAGGCAGTTCCTTCCAGAGTGTGGAGCACCGGTAGGGAGTTGGGGGGAGATGAAACTTTGAGGTAAGGAGGGATCAGGTTGCAGAAAGCTTGTGTGGCAAGAAACATTCAAGAGGAATAATAAGGGAGTATTTTACATTATCCTACCAGTTGTTAGTATTGAGGGTTTTAGGATAGAAGGTTGAGGTTAGCCAAGACAGGAGAGGAAGCAGGAGAGCATATAATACATGATCGCAGCAGTTAAGGAAAGAGCTAGTGGGGAATACAACTCTCTCACTGGTGATAGAGAAACAGAGCTAGAAAGATATACAAAGAGGAGATGAAATAAAATTAGGATATCAAATTGGAAAAACTTGGTGAGAAATACAAGAAGTGCTTGGGATTCTGGCTTGCATTAGATGGAACAAATTGTGTGCATGGACACACACACACGCACACACACGCACACACACACAGGTCTGAGTTCATCAATCTACCCAAACCAGTATCTGATACGGACCACTGAGTCTGTGGCTTGTCTTCATGTAGCTCCCATCAGTGGGAAAGGCAGTGTGCATGGTGGCATCTGAGGAGCAGCAAGTCATGAGACCCAGGAATCCAGTCACAAGATCATATCGGATGAGGTATAGTGCTGTCAAAGGTGGAACCCTACTCAGGAATGGCTGCAGCTCAGCCGGTCCTCCTGGCCCTGAGGTTTCTTTTGTCTAAGTGAGCAGACTCCTGTGGTGGAATGCAACTGGCAGGATCAATATTAAAATAAAAGGTGGGGAGGGCAAGAGAGGAAGAAAACAGCAACTCAAGTCCATAGAGGTAGAGAAGATTGATCAATGGCCTCAGGAACAATCCATACTAATTATGGTGATAAAAAGCTGTCAGTCAATACTCTGGATATTAAATTTAGTGGATTGGAGACAACAGGTCTGCTTTCCTTCCCCCCACCATTTTATTTATTGAAACACTCAGATACAAATGAGCATTCAGTGCTAAGATTACATTATTGTTTCACATGCTTTGAACTGCAAATGCTTTGATAACTGGATTGAAAAAGCTGTCAAATTTCTCTCTGTAGTTTCTATGCAGACGTCTTCCTTCAGCGTCTGATGAAATTCCATTTTGTAAAATCTGACAGTGATACTCTTCATTAAGTCACAGCTGATCGCTCACCTCACATATCTAAACACAGCTCAGTGCCTGTATACCTCTGTGAGAGGGCGGGAGTGGGCGTGAACCCTCTGAGAGAAGAAAGGAGGGAATTCCTTCAGCAAGGGAAGAACTAAGCTCACCCAAGGCAGCAACACCAACGCCAGTTGGCAGGAGAAAGTTGTGCTTCTGTGAATGCAGCTTTTCAAGTAAGGTGGCACCCACATGCCAGGGCAACAGGAAATGAGGCAAAGGATTCATAAGAGGTTAATAGACAACACTTGCCCCCACCCACTTCCCTGTTCTGTACATTGTGGTTAAAGGGTCACAAAAGCATGTGTTTGTGGGTGAAGCTCCAAGGGGGCTGGCATGATGAAAACTAGTTGGGCCAACTCATTCCCCTGACTCATCCCCCTGATATCCCCCTGGCTGCCCCTTATCAGGCAGCATCCTGAGTGCCTGCTAACCATCATCCAAATCAATTCCAGCTCTGGGACAATGAGACCAAATGCATACTTTATCAATGCCACCCATCAATATTACAGAAATGTAATAAATACACCCCATTTGGGTCCATAGATTGCTTCAAAGCATCATGCAGATGAAACAAAAGGGTGTGGTTATCTACCAGGAGGCTTTCATTTGGAAAAATTATTTTATTATATTAAATATGTGCAAACACAGGCAGAGAAATTAACAAACATCTGAAATCCCAAGTTTTTTTGTTTTTTGTTTTTGTAATTTGGAGTCATAGTCTCCCCAAGACTGCCTCTTTTATTTGCCAGTTCAGTACAGTGGCTGAGAAGCAGCAGGTCAAGTGGAGGCGAGTACAACCTGCATTTGCTGATGCAACGTGAGTGAAAAGGGTAAAAGAGAGAGAAGGGGGTAGTGAAGAGACCTGGCAGTTGTAATCCTGTGCTTTCAACTGCTTCAGTGTGGGAACCCAGAGCAGTGCACCAACAACTACCAAGGGTTTTTACTAGTACTTTTTATATGAGAAAGCAGCTGTCTCCACAAAGGATGGCTCGCTCATGTCTCAGCCCATGTTCCACTGAGGGGAGCAAGGTCCTGCTTCTTGGAGTGCTGTCCTGCAGTGACAGGGTTCAGTAAGCGGCGGGTACGGAGCTACTGGGGAAAAGTCACAGATAGGGATTTAAGAACAAGGTCAGCCACCAATAAGCTATCCTGGAAAAGTCACCTCACCTCTCTGGCCCTTAATCCTTAACTTTAAAATTTAGGAAAGGACTGCATCACTGTTTTGCAGTCTTCATGTTTTCACTCTGTAGTGGGTCAAGTCAATTGGATGATTTTTAACCAGCAGGTTTTCTTTTAAATGGAATAAATAGGAGAGAATAGAAAATATCACAGTATACTGAACATCCTAAGAATAAGTTGTATGTCATGAAATAAGAAAAATATCTGAAAGTCACTGGATTAGAAGAGCTCTAAGTGTTCCTTCCAAATGGAACAAAATATGATTTGATTTTTCTGATTCTCAGCAGGCTGCCAACAGCCAGCTTGTAGCCAACAGCCGGCTCAGGAGAGAGTTCCATGCTCTGTTCCCTGGTCAGCAGAGCAGTCTCCCCTTTATCTTTCATTTACAATTTGATTTTACAATGTTGCTACAATTTCAGTTTCGATAACACGGAGTTAATTAAGACATGATCTCTAAAAGGAAGGTTGTTACAAGGAGATAAGCAGCAGCCGCCGCAGGCAGTAAACAGCTGGTGCTCCTGACCAGCTTCTGAGATTTGCTGCTTTTATAAAGAAGACAAAACTATCGCTCCAACTAAACATAAACATAAAGTTCATGTGAATATTTACAGATCCCTTGGACATTGCTCTAGTTGTGATCAAAAAGTCCAGACTGTAGAAGAGCTGGGCTCTGAGTATGAGTTGCACAGGTTGTTCACTGCACAAAGGAGTCTGTCCAAGGAGTACATGGAGAGAAAATTCAGTATGGCTCCAGGTTGGGGTTACACATCTTGATCTAATCTGCATAAAGATGCTACAGGTTTCACAAGCCTTGCACCTGTGGGCTGTGTTTGCCAACTAGGGTATGTTTTCTACTTCTTAAAAGGTACCCTATAAGCTAGCTGTCACCTATGGCTGGAACTGCAACTGAAGATTGAAAAGCCATAGCTAAAGTAATAGCATTAGTCAGAAAAGGGCCACCATCTGGGAACAACTGAGGCGTGTGGTCTGGAGCACAAGTCTCAGTAATTCTAGCATCTGGGTAATAAGTGCATCCCACAAAGAGAATTTTTAATACTCTAGTTCATTATGCACAGAGGTGGCCCTCTCTACAAGAAAGGAACAGACACTGGAAGTTTCAGAATGGATGACCTAATGGAGATGGCTATAATGGCAAAGAATCCTTGAACAAAAGAGTCTCTGTAGGAGTCCTGAAAATAATGGACCACCTCTTTGCATTTAAGACATTTTTTTGATTTTTTTATAAATGAGTCACAATTTGGAGAATAGATTAATTGCATAAATTAATGCATGTTCTTTCACACACAATGTTACATTGTTTTGTCTTTGATTTGTAAGAAGCAGGCTTTATTATAATTTTTAATTTTTGGTCAACTACCAGTATAACTACTGATGTTTTCACAGTGACTAAATTTAAATTAGCCAACACCTCATAATTAAAGAGTATCCTTGTTGTTTTCACTTTCCAAATCCTGACACATTTCTTTCTAGTGGGCTCAATGGATATTCACAATAACAACTAAATATTATAACACAATATTTGCTGCACCTCTTTCTTTGTATTAATTGGACAAAGGGGGAACTGATAGGGGGAGAATTTTAGGCTTTCAGAAAGTCTATGCATCAGTATGAGGCTTGATTAAACTGCATGATGAGTGTAGGATACAAGGTCCGTCTGTCCAACAACCAGCCTCCCATTTATCCATTAGGAGGAACTCAACCAATGTAAACCTCCTCTCCCCCTTTCCCTCTTGACTTTTTTTTTTTTTTTTTTTTAATTTTTTTTTTCAACGTTTTTTTTTTTTATTTATTTTTGGGACAGAGAGAGACAGAGCATGAACGGGGGAGGGGCAGAGAGAGAGGGAGACACAGAATTGGAAACAGGCTCCAGGCTCCGAGCCATCGGCCCAGAGCCTGACGCGGGGCTCGAACTCACGGACCATGAGATCGTGACCTGGCTGAAGTCGGACGCTTAACCGACTGCGCCACCCAGGCGCCCCTCCCTCTTGACTTTTTAAGGGGGATGGGACTCTTCACAATTACCCAAGTAAAATGATAAGACTAATTTAAAAGGGAAAACCCTATATTACCTATGAAATCATTCTTTCCACAGGTGTATACAGAGCCACATGAAACACATTTAGTGAGACAATGTTGGTGACCCTTAATCAGAATCACATGAAAGGCAGCTACCATCTGTTTAGTGCCTCCTATGTCCCGGACACTTAGTAACGCGCCTGAGGTAACTTGACTCAAAAGAGGCAGGGCCTGATCTACAGGACTTCAAGGTCTGTTCTCTTTCCATTACATCCGTGGCTGACACTGGTAGTTAGTAGTGTGTCTCCAAGGAATATGGAGATCCAGTCATTAGAGAACAAAACCAGTGACTGAGATGGGATAAACTATCACATTCTAGCCCAGATGGAAACACCAGAAAAGATCCTGAGTCCTTCAGACTGTGCACTCCTGAGAGCTTTCCATCTTCCTTCTGATTCTCCCTCCTCTGGACCTTCCACATAGTACTCTTTGACACCCTATTGCTCTCCTGGCAAGCTGGCTTTCCACCAACTGCATGATGATTTATGGCTTGGTAAATGTCTACTCCCCTCCTGGCAGCGCTAGAACAAGGCAGTCAGGGAGATGAAGACTGAGGAGACAGTGAGGAAAGAATTCAGAGCTTCTGCTGGCTGAGCAGAGCCTGATTGCTCCTTGATGGGTCAGTAATTAATTGCTCCACAGTGTTGGATCTGAGACTGCAGAATTGTGCCTTGTGAATAGACCCTGGAGGGCGGGGGGAGTTACATTGCTTGTAAGGTCATTAAGAGAATATTATAAGTAATACTCCATGACTCCCTCATTAAATACTAAGTGAGTCATTCAATCTTGGGGTTCTATTTCTATTCCCCTTTCTAAATGCAACTTTAATGATTTAAAATCCCTTCAACCCAATTACAGCCCTGTATTCTGATTAGGAACTCTTGCCCATTGTGAGCGGGAACCATTATCCAGCAGCCTATAGCAAAATTAGCACCTAGAGAGGTTGCACTAGGAAATAAATCTTTCCTTGACATTTCAAGACCGATTCCTGGCCAATTACAACACACTCTGTTGCTCTGGTAATGTGTAACTGAGTTGCTCCTTGCAATCAAAGGCTGCTGGTCAGAAAGAGAAAAAAAAAATCATTCAGAAAAAAATAGCCTAGAAGTTAAGGGGGGGTACAACTCTTAGAGTGGTATTGAAGGAGGAGGAAGAGCAGGCTGTGAGATGGAATCTGTCACTCAGGCTGTACTGTGCTTTGTCACAAGGGAGCTACGGCAAATGTAGGGGGCTGACAAGGCAATAGGGAAGGGTTAGGAAGTGTCATTCTACTTCCTTCCACCATAAAGTGAGCTGCTGCATTAGTTAGGGTAGTAGTAGGTGCTATTGCTAGAAAACTCAACAATTTCAATGGCTATCACAAAAAAAGAGTCTCTGGCTCAGGTATAGTCCAGTGTGAGAGCTCCCATCATTAGACAGGACCTGCGACACTGTGGGCTCCACTCAGAGCAGACTTCAAGGGGCCCCAGGCTGATGAGGTTTCCTCTGTTTCTAACAGGAGTCTTCCAAGATGGTCTTGCTTGTCCATAAACAGCTGGTGGAAGGCCTGAAGGTGGCATATGCAACCATAGTATTGAGGACAACACACCTGGCCATGCCCAGATGCAAAGATGGCTGGAAATCGAGGTCCTTCTTTTTCAGACACAAGAGCGAATGACCAAAGGGGGAACACCAATTGAAGGGGACAGGTGACCTCTGTGACATGGGTGCCCTCCCTGGCTCATGGCTTCTGTGTTCTCTAATCAACTACCAATCAGAAGGAATCAACCTAAGTTCAGGGATGTCAAGTCTGTTTCTTTCCTTGCTTTTTTTGTGGTTAATATACCACCTAGATCATCATGGCCACCCTGATCAGCATGGCCACAGTGGTACCAAGGAGGTAGTGTGACCTCCAGAGCCACAACAAAGATGGTGGGGGAACATGCTCCTTTGCCGAGGGACCTTTTTGTGACCCTCTCCTGGTGGCTCAAGATGTTAGGGCTCTGGTTGACCATTCTGAAAAGGGGCCCCAGGCTGGCTTTTCTTCAACCCACTGCCACAAATGAGGTAGAGGATTGCAAAGGCGGGAAGAGACAACCATGGGGGCAGCAGATGCAGACCCCTGGCCTCTCTGGCCTTCCAGGCAGCTGCCTTTCCCATGCCCATTAAAACCAAATGGGAGGCACCCAGAGCATCCTACTCTGAGGAAGGTGAGAGGGGAATGTGGCCCAGCTGGTGACTCCATTTTTGAGTTCTATCTCCTTCTCTGACACTCCCCTGGCTCACGTTCTGAATGTCTCCATCTCTGCCTTCCCTCCCCCTGCTATTAATCTGATGGAGCTGTCATTACAAAGGCTCACTAATTGCTCAAAGCTGATAGTTGTCTCCTTGTTGAGCCCGATTGTAACAAATGCTGTGAATAAACATCACAATTTCCTCTGACCCACCAGCATGCCGGAAAGCAAAGTGAGTGTGGTGCACACACGCACACACAGACGCACACGTACACAGACATGCTCAGGCTTCTTAAGCATATGGGGGCCGCCTCATCACTTTAACCTCCCTGACTTTTTTGTTCTCTCACTCCAGTAGTTTCCATGGGAACCACAAAAATAATAATAATCATCACAATAAAAGAGGAGGAAAAGCCTGCTGCTCTTAAAATAAAAGGGACCTCTATTTACCAACACATGGAGTTCAGAGTCCTGAATGGATTGCTAAATTCTAACCAAATAATTCAGTCCTTCCTAACCCAGCCCCATTCCTCAGATATGTGGTACCCTAGGAAGGTTTGGGGGGCCTTCCTAAAGAGATAGATTAAGATCTTTAAGGGTTTAGACTCTCACAGGGAGAAATGACATAGAGAAACACTGGAGTAGTGGGGAAGAGGAAGTCCTGACCCCCTGAGAGTAGCTAGTGCCCCCTACTGGTCATCAGAATATCTGTCCTAGTAACACACGTTTCCTGAGCCCACAGAGAACATGATACACGAGGAAAAGCATAGGAAATAACCAGAGATCAGGCCAGCTTACTCCTCCATCTTTCTACCCAGTCAGTCAGCCAGCCCATGAGTAGTTTTTTGATAATCTAATCCAGGAGTCATGCTAGTTACTGGCTCAACACCACTGTGAAGCGCTCATTATCATGGACCTCATGGGGCACATCATTCTACTGAGGATACATACAAGTATATGAGCAATTTATAGCCAGTGCCTAGCACAATGCCTGGTACAAGAGAGGCATTCAATGGACGCTTGTTAACTGAAAGAAGCTGCTACGATCGGTGAAGTTCTTCTAAAAAGAGAGGAGTGGGGCACCTGGGTGGTTCAGTCAGTTGAGCATCCGACTTTGGCTCAGGTCATGATCTCATGGTTCATGAGTTTGAGCCCTGTGTTGGGCTCTGTGCTAGCAGCTCAGAGCCTGAAGCCTGCTTCAGATGTTTATCCCCCTCTCTCTCTGCTCCTCCCCCATTTGTGCTCAGTCTTTCTCTCTTAAAAAAGTAAAATAAAATAAAATAAAAATAAACACTAAAAAGAGGTGTGTGTGTGTGTGTGTGCTAAAGAAGAGCTCTCTGGAGTAGTTGATGGCTAAGGTGCAGTATGAAGATTAGTAGGAAACAGGTGAAATGTGTTTTGGCAGAAGGAAGGAAAAGAATGCTCAATTCAGTATCTGTTGGATGGCCACAGAGATAGATGAAAGAATAAATTTGTAAGCCAGTCTCTGGTTTCAAGTCTTGTGTCCTTTCCAGTGTACCATGCTCTCTGAAAAAGGGCAACACATGGTATCATTACTGAGCTACACATGTAGTACACATGTGCTACTATAGCAGACTTTCTGATCAATGTCCTATGTAGAAGGATCAGCATGCACAAAGGTCCAGGAATAATAGAGAGCAAGAAGCTGGTATTAGTTCCATGTTGCCAGGGAATAGAATGTGGGTTGTGGGGAATATGATGGAAGGAATAGCATGGGTAAAAACATGAGAATGGAAGGGAGAGGAAAGAACTCATCAGATGGTGGAGGAATTAGGGCTCCCAAATCCTACATAAGGAGGTAGAACTTCATAGGGATAGAATCAGGCTTCCATTTCCAAGGCTCTCTTCAGGCTGTAGCAACGGGAATAAGTTGGATCTGGGCCAGCCTGAGGTTGGAAGGTCAATTAGAGGTTGCTACAGTAATCCCAATAAGAGATCAAAACAGCTTGAATTACCCAAGTGGTGGTGGGGACAGAGAGCAGTAGCCAGCTTTGAGTTAGCTTTGAGAAATACAGACAGAGGAGTTGGGATGATCCCAAGATTTCTGACTTCATCTTCTGGGATAAAGATAACTGTATGAGGGGTCCCTGGGTGGCTCAGTCGGTTAAGCATCCGACTTCAGCTCAGGTCATGCTCTCACAGTTTGTGGGTTCGAGCCCCATGTCGTGCTCTGTGCTGACAGCTCAGAGCCTGGAGCCTGCTTCAGATTCTGTGTCTCCCTCTCTCTCTGTCCCTCCCCTGTTCACGCTCTGTCTCTGTCTCACGAATAAATAAACGTTAAAAAATATATTTTAAAAAAAGATAACTGTATGAAAAGTGAGTTTGGGAGAAAGATAATGCAATCAGTTTGGACCTGCTGATTCTCAGATGTCTGTGGGCCTCTCCATGGAGCTGTCCAGAGGACACTAATTGAGGGTCAGGGGAGAGAACAGACTGGAACTATTGATTAGGGAGTCATCAGTATATAGATGGCACTGAAGAGAAAGGATGACTCAGCAATTAACCTCACAGAGACAATATTTCCATGGCTGTCACTGGACAGCCACAAAGAAGATGGTTTTGGTGGAATGATGGAGGCAGAGGTCAGGCACAATGAGGACTGAAGGTTAGCTGAAGAATTAGAGATGCCAAGTGTAAGCAATACCTGGGAAAAGACAAAACAGAAGCTGGACATGGGATCACGAAAAATATTTGAATTTTTTTAAGGTTATTTATTTTTTACAGAGACAGAAAGACAGACCCACAGAAACAGACAGAGTGTGAGTGGTGGAGGGGCAGAGAGAGAGGGAGACACAGAATCTGAAGCAGGCTCCAGGCTCTGAGCTGTCAGCAGCTCAAACCCACGAACTGTGGTGCTCAAACCCACGAACTGTGAGATCATGACCTGAGCCGAAGTCAGACGCTTAACTGACTGAGCCACCCAGGTGCCCCAAAAAAGGTATTATTTTAAAGATAAAATAGATTTGATCATGTTTAAATGCTGAAAAGAAACAATGAAAAGAGATGAAATGTATAGTAAAGACAAGGATAATTATATAACAGGGGAGCCAAGAATATGGGGTAAGCGAGGCCCATGGCACCACTGGAAAATGCAGCTTCGGGGGAGGGGGGCGGCCTTTCCTTTGTAAGAGGATGGAAGATGGAAAGAAGGGAAAACTCACAGTTTCAGTGGCAAGGTTATGAAAGCTCTTATGTGATGGCATATGTGCATTTTTTCCCATTCACTGATTTTCTCATTCATTCATTTTTCAACAAATATTTATTAGGCACCTACTAAAATATATACTTGCTGAGGATGCAACACACATTGTTTGACCTCTTGAAACTTACAGATATCGCTGAAGTGAAAAAACTAATAGAACAGGTGGCATGTGTTATAATTGGTTAAGATTAAGAAATTACTAAAGGATGTAGGTATGAGGAGGAACCTCTCAAAAAATGATGTTTAAGCTGAAACTTGAAAGAAATTCACCAAAGGTAGAAAGGCTAAGCCAGAGGCAATGTAATCCTCTGGGAATAAGAGAGGAAAGCAGGATTAGAAGGACTAAGAACTATGGAGAAGATTGAAGATGGTCATTGTGGAAAACGGGAGAGATGTCAAAACAGGGAAACAGAATTCCCCGGTTTTCCATGAATCTAGGTGAGGTTACAGATCATGCATTTTGTGGAGACACCACCACTATCAAGAGCTTTATGATATTTTTTCTCCAGCAGCACCCAGTGTAAACTCTAATGACATTTTTTTTTCTGGAATTGAAGTTTTCCAGGAGAGTGTGATATGAAATTGGAGGGATAAGGACATTGAGGATGTTGGCAACAGTAGATGAAACCATGGATCGCTACATCTAGGCTGTATGGGGAAGGAAGTGAAGACAGGATGAAATCTAGAAATTGAGAAAAAATACAGTGTTCAAAGAGCCTTAAGTTTCAATGAAGTTAGAGAAGAGAAATAACTGAATGAACAAACTGGGACACAACAGGAGGTCGTGCTCAAAGTACAGGATATCTGATCCAGTAACTGAAAAGCATAAGAAGCTGCACATGATCATGAACTTCAGAGGAGAAGCACAGGCTGGAGTGTCAAAATGGAAGGAACGTGAATGAAGCTCGCTACAGATGGGAAGGTAAAAACACTCAAAGGGCAGAGTGTTTGCTGAGTCATCACCACCAAACATGGCATGACACAGGTCTGAGCAAAGGAAGACTGTGACCCTTAGGAGAAACTTTCTCTTTGCCTCAGCTTTCTTATGGATGCAATGTTCTCTTTGCCATGGGAAGGTTGTGAAAGACAGCAGAAACTATTCATGGGAAGGTTATTTGCAAATGGTTGACTGCTCTGCAGATTCGGACAATTTTATTACATGTAGCACATTGTTTAAATTTTTTAATATTTATTTTTGAGAGAGAGAGAGAGAGAGCACAAGTGGGGGAGGAACATAGACAGAGGGGGACATAGAATCTGAAGCAGGCTTCAGGCTCTAAGCTGTCAGCAGAGAGCCCAACCTAAGCCTCGAATGCATGAACCATGAGATCATGACCTGAGCCAAAGTCAGACACTTAACCGACTGAGCCACCCAGGCACCCCACATGTAGCACACTGTTTAAATGCCTGCCTTATTCTGGTATCAGAATTCCTGGTCCATAGCCTTACCATATTATTTATGAAGTGCTGCCCTCAATCTCTCAGTGCCTCATTTTCTTTGTCTGTGAATGGGGATGATAAGATCATCTACCCTCAGAGACTGTTATGAGGATTACATGAAACTATACACACACACACACACACACACACACACAGATGGAGGGAGGTAACTTAGCACACAGTAAAGGCTCTAGAAAGTATAAATAATATAGATGCTGCTCAACTTCTGTGTGCCAGTTGCTACAATATTTCATGTACTCTTTTGATGGGTGTTCTGAATATTATTTCAGACAAATGTTAGTAGTTCTAAAGAGATACTCTTTCAAAATGAATAGTGTTCCTCCTGTTGGGAAGTGAAAAAAGGTCTTACTAGAAAAATGCCAATGTGTAATATCCTGTTGCATATTGGCAATAGCAGCTATGTAGCTTTTAGTTATTTGTGAATTAAGTGCGAACGGAACGTTGTTGGCTTGTAGTTTCTATGATGTATACGTGTGTGTGTGGTTTGGTTTCCACGTACAAGATAAATTTCCAAGGATCCATCCTCATTCCTGAATCTCACCATTTACTTGACCAACTAAATCCCATCCAGCTCAGAAGCCCAGATCCTGTCTTGCCTTCTGGATTCTTCTGGTCTATAGTTTCCTCTTCCTCATTTGCGTGACCACAGTATTTACTGCCTGCACCATACTCTTTAGCACCCACTTGCATAATTCTCCTATATATTTATATTACTTCTGATGCATGAAATTTATCCATCCACCATGTTACATAGTCATCAGGGCTGGCTGGAGGATGGGGGGCCATCCCTCAAAGTTTCACTTTCTTCCCTATCTAGTCCTGGGCTGGGTGTCTACTAAGAATGCAGGTGCTGATGTGCAATCAATTGTCTTCATTCCCACTTGTCATAGAGATCTATTAGATCTCTATGCAACCTCTCAGAAAACATCATACGAAACAAGTACATTTCACAGTTTTCTGAGATTACAATCCAAACCAAGGACTGTTAGCAAGAGAAGAGATTTCCATGGAGATGCATTTGAAAATCTCTCAGGTCAAGTAAGGACCTGCAGTGACTGCCTAGCTTGTAGGCGGAATAGGTCAGTGAAGCTTACAGGGTCTGCCAAAACCCAGGAGGACAGAGATGAAATGCACTTAAAAGGTAAGTGGAAAGATGGTTAGAATCACCGACAGGACGAGTCATCCCCTGGGCCTAGCTACTTTAGCACCATGGCCAGCAGTGGGCAAACCGCTCCTGTTGACCTAGAAGATGGGAAGTGCCTTCATCACACAGGGCTGCCTATCCTTAGCTGCCTGGAGTTTCATGCAAATGTTAAAACCCAATGATGATCTTCTTGGCAGGGGATTTCATTACCAAGATAAGGTGGATGAGTCCTGTCTGTTCCTTGAAAACCAGTCCAGCTGAGTGGGCCATGTGGGCACAGCTGGTGGAGATCTGCTGCAGTGACTGCACATTTATTCACTTGGCAAATTAAAAGATGTCCTACACAGGCTGTAAGCTTGCTCTCAGTTGCTTACCCAATGGAAGGGCCAAGGGCAATAGATTTTTTTCAGCTTTCTTCCAGTTTGAAACTTACCTGAGCTTCACAATGACTCTTCACAATGAGGCTCTACAGGCTTGGGAACTGGGGTCAATGGATCTAGTTAATATACAAACAGGAATTTGTGAAATTCTTCCTGTTGGACCACATCCCCACTTAACATTTAAATCCTCTGTACAATATGCATTTTCTCATTGAATCTTTAATCATGTTTACTAATTCAGCAGGGTACATAAGAAAACATTAGATTTCATAACAAAAAATGAACAGCTGAAATATAGGAGATGATGAACTGCTTGAAAAACAGTTCATGTGAGAAAAATTATGTTATTGACATTATTTCTAGATGGACAAAAAGGAGTTATGTGACCTCCCCAAGCTAAAAAGATTAAAAGACCATATTTGTTCAAGGTGTAAAATGCAAAAGTGAACAAACTTGTATCACACCTCACAATGGTCAGATCTCATCTAACACATTTCACTCACTCTAGTGTGTCAGGACAGTGCAAGAAGGGAAAAGACAGAGGGCAGATGTCCCTGTAAGGAACTAAACATCAAATGTGGGTTATTAACCTGGAAAAGAGAAGTTTGGGGCATATCATAATTGTCTTCAAGTGTGCAAAGACCTGCCATGACAGAAGAAGGATCAGTCTAGGGGCACCTGGGTGGCTTGGTTAAGCGTATTACTCTTGATTTTGGCTCAGGTCATGATCTGACAGTTGTGACATTGAGCCTCATGTTGGGCTCCATGCTAAGCATGGAGCCTTCTTGAGATTCTCTCTCTCCCTCTCTCTGCCCCTCCCCTGCTCATGCGCATGCATGTGCTCTCTCTCTCTCTCTCTCTAAAAAAGAAAAAAAAAAGAGAAGTCAGTCTGACTCTGTTTTAGAACTAATAGTTGTGATTTGTGAGGAGATTTGGACACAGAAACACACACACACACACACACACACACACACACACACACACACATACAAAGGCACAAGTTTGTAACAATAGTAGCTAACAATAGAAATGGCTTCCCCATAAGATAGTAGAGCAAAGGCAGCATCAGCAGCCACACCATCCACAACAATAGTCACAGGGATAGGAGCAAATGGAAGCACAATTTGCGGAGTATTCATGAACTCTACTAATGTACTAGAGCTTAAAAGTACTGATGCTAGGATTTAAACACAGGTCAATTGATTCTAAATCTTAAACTCATATCCACTGAGTTTTATTACATCCACACCTACCTCACAGATCTGTGATGAGGATTAAGATGAGGCACATATAACACTAGAAAACAGAGTGCAGTAGGTGGTATTCCAGAGTATCAACTATTATGTCACCATTATGTTCACAGATGTCACTGAATGGAAGGATGGGTCAGGGGTTTCTAAGGTCAATTCATAGTTTATTGGGTCACTGGCAGAAGCACATGCCCTCTGAGTTGTACTGCCTCTTTGCCCTGGGCTCTCACCAAGCACTGCCCCCCGTGCTGAGTGTACTCATGGTGCTGTTGGACCCACGAACATGCAAAGGTCAAGTGTGTGTCTCTGCAGAGTCAGCTCAGACACCCTTCAGGTTCTGCATTTAATCCTAAAGTTGGACTTCTCTTATTCAAATCCCATTCAGAACTGGCACAATTCCATTTGCTGATTCAAAAGGGGGAAAGAGGTTTTGAAAAGGCTTATAACAAAGGCTCATAAGCCTTACAGATCAAACAGCTCTTAAAGAACAACATTTTGATGAGTTAAGTGTAAAAGAACCAGAAACATACGGATTAAATTCCCCTTGAAATTTGAATGCATTTAAAAATTAAAGGGAAAAGCACTTGGCAGAATGCATCGGGGCCCTTTGCTGAATCTAAAGCATTTAGAAAAACAGCGCGAGACATCTTGCCCAAATGAGGCAGCTCCCTGTTTCTATCTGGCTTCCATTAAGTGCTGCTTTTTTTCCCCATGTCTCTTAGGAGACTATTTCAGATCCCCAGTTTCCCTCCATCTCTTCTCCCTCACTGGCTAATTGCTAATTAGCAAGATATTTGTGTGGTGGAAGAAGCAGTTCATTCTTGAAGCAGTAGGCGTGGGCTGTCCAGCAGCACTTACCCAGGTACCCACCCAGGTGGGTGAGGGTATTCCAGCAGCAGCCACACAGCTCACAGGAAGGCTCTGCTTCACTTTTGGTGGCATACTAACATGTGCCATTGATTTTATGAGGGATAAGGCCCTGCACCAATGAGCGCCAGCTTCTGATAGCCTGAGCCAGCCTCACCAGACCGTGCAGCCCTCATTTGGAATTCTTGAGAGATAAAGCCTATGTAGCCAGTGCTACATGCAGAGATTAAACTGGATTTACCAGGGAGACAAAATAGTGTTAGACTTAATGTGTCTATTTGGCCTGCCCAGGTGGTCCACCGTAGTGGTCTGCAGAGTTTACACATCATTCCAAGCAGGTGGTGATCCTCTCACGTGGGGGAAGAAGATAGCAGTTCTTCCGCTTGTATTTACTTTTAGTGCATCCTTTTTATATTTCTCTTTTGGTGGATGTTTGACAATTTGCTCAATACATATTAGTATAATAGAGATTTAACTTGTTAATAAGTATATATATAATAGATAATACACAAACATAATATACACACAGGCATATGGGTGATTTTTCATAATTATTCTTTGTTTTATTTTGTATGGTTTGTTTTTCTATGGGTGGATAGAAACAATCAAAAAACTTTTAAAGGGGCGCCTGGGTGGCTCACTCGATTAAGTGTCCAACTTCAACTCAGGTCATGATCTCAGTCTGTGAGTTTGAGCCCCACATCAGGCTCTGTGCTGACATCTCAGAGCCTGGAGCTTGCTTCAGATTCTCTCTCTCTCTCTCTCTCTCTCTCTCTCTCTCTCTCTCTCCCCCTCCCCTGATCATGCTCTCTCTCTTTCTCTCTTTCAAAAATAAGTAAACATTAAAAAATTAAAAAAAAAATTAGAGACAACTTTCTGGTAAATGGAGTGTTGGCTTTTGATCAGGCAGATCTGGGCTTGAATTCTGCCTCTGCCACTTCAGCCAGATGACATTGAGTGAGATTCTCCAGGTCTTTATTTCCTCCTCAGTAAAATGAGAATTTGACCACCCCTGAATGTTGTGGTCATTTATTGTGGGGTTTAGGAAAAAGTAGAATCCAATTCACCTGGCACAGTTCCTGGCTTATAAGGGCTCAGCAAAGGTCAGCTGCTATTGTATTTTCTTAGTGCTGTTTCAATTTTGTACGCATGCATTTTCTAAGAACTCTGAACTTTTATTGAAATAGTCCAGTAAATGGAAACAATATACATTTCACATGGTCATTCTGAATCAGAGAGGACTGAATATGATGGAGCTTAATTATCTCAGTTTGTCAGTCATCAGCTTCACCAATAGATGTTTATAAAGCTTCTGATAAGGAAGAACAATTTCTCAGTTTTTTCAGTCTTTTTCTGAGAGTCTATACCAGCTCATGCCGGGGTTTTTTCATGTGCTATCAATAAGTCCATGGTTCTGGCTACTGATGATGACAGATATTCCAGTAGTGGTATAGTGGGGATCATAAACACTGCTTCCTCGTGTCAGCTGAAATGAAGACAGCTGCTTCAGCTTGCCAATGACTTAGCGAAATCCTCCCTTAAGGAGATAGTAAAGGCAAAGGACTATAGTCCACCCAGAATCTTTAAAGAATCTCTACTATGTTTTGCAACAAAATTCCCAAGCAAATGTGACAAATAATAAAGATATGGGCGATAAAAACTACATTAGAAACAATCCTGACAATGAGATGTGATGAACATTTAGTGGGCTCTACTGGTTCAAAGATACCATTTACAAATCTTATTTACTATCTGGGTAATACTATTGGATAGGTATTGCTATTAAATAACTTATAAGAGAGGACATAGAGGCTGAAGGGATAATGCAAGTTTCCTTAGAAAATGGGTCTCAAAATTGTTGAATCACTATATTTCACATCTGAAACTAATACAACACTGTTAACTATACTGGAATTAAAATGAAACCGTTAAAAAATTACAAACAAAACTTTTTAAAAAGGCATAAAACATGGTAGGTTCTGAATGTAGGTTTGGACATAACTGACAAAACGTGATTGAAATATTTTCATAAAATATCTAAAATTCTGTCAAGATTTATATTTAAAGCATGGAGATAGATATAAACATTTTTAGAAATGGGAATGGGCCTAACGATGCCTTGAGAGGGATATTAAAATCATAAGGCAAATGAAAAAAAAAGTAAAATAAAAAATAGGTTTCAAAATATATAAAAAACTCTGTAATTCCTCACAACAAATTAGACCGAGCTAACCACAAGTTATTCTATCACAAATTATCTTGTTTCCACATATAGCTTATGGCCAACTGAAATTATTTTGTTAACTCATTTACTTATTAGCTTTTCTGTTTCCCTCCTCCCTATGGACCAGCTTGCTACCATGGAATTAAACCACGCCTCTGCATAGGCAGCCCTCTACAAGTCATGGTGGTGATTATGGCTTCTTTCTCCAACCTTGGATGTCAGTGGGGAACAAATACAGCCCATGGTCTCAATGTAAGCAAATGAAGTTGTACTGGAACACAGCCATGCCTGTTTGCCTGCACATTACCCCTAGGTGCTTCTGTGCCTCAATGGCAGAGGTGAGCAGTTACAGCAGAGATAGTATGGCCCATGAAACCTCAAGTATTTACTCCTTGGTCCTCCCAGAAAAAGTCTGTTGACCCTTGGTTCAACAATAATAAAGTGGAAGTTAGAGATGAAGAAAAGAAATATTTAGCAAGCAGGATTGTTGCTAACAACACACTCAAGTTGTAGGACAACAGTTTCTACAATGCAAGCATGTTCATTAGGTCAGATTAATGCAGCTACCTAGCATGAAATGTATGGGCTAATCAATACTATTGTGTCCCTTGTTTAAGAAAAACAGAATGCATGCCATTGATTACATACTCACCAAGCTATCAACATTTACCTTAGTTCAGGTAAATTCCAGACACATAAAGGTTACCTATTGCATAAGAAGAATTAAATTTGCACCCAATTCTCAATCATTTCAAGACAGATTAGGACCTTTGCTATGCTTCCTTTTCTCTTCTGATTTCTGCCTTTAGGTGTTTCACTTTTTCTCTAAACTTCTGGGGTCAGGGGAAAGGGGTTGGAAACAGTCATCCTTTAAGCATTTATAAACATTTTTGGTAAAAGATTATGTGCTTAAAAAATCTTTAGAGATGATGAATAAAACTTTATTTTTAGATTTCTGTGTAGATTGTAATGATCTATACTCTCCAAGCTATTCCTAGCCTGGGCTAGGGCTTTGTTTGAACCCCAGATTATCAGACATTCTTTTCGTACTTAGATGTACACATGTATAAAACAGTTAACAAAAGAGAGAATCCTTCAGTATCGTAAGAAATGCAATATTAACCTGGGAATTCCATTGGAACAAGATTCTACACCAATGAGTGTTGAGCTTTTGTTGTACTCTGCCTAAAAATACTGTTTTACAAAATATATTTTCACACTTTAGTGTTTATGAATTAGAAATTTATTTTCTAATCCATATGTACATGAAACATGGTACCCATCTACCTATTTCTCCCAACACCCAAAAGCTGCTCTTAAATCAATAAGCACCTTACAGGTGATAATAGCACCTTCAAATCAACAACATATATTTTCCTGGGAAACCAGAAGTGAGTGGCGGAATCTGCTTTTCATAAAATAGCTTCTCTGAAATTAATCCTTGCTGCTGATATAACATGTTGGTCTAAGATGTCAAGTCCCGTATTTCTTCCCAAGCCCTAACTTCTGAGGCAGGTTTCTCCACCTACCTGTCTGATGAGCCCCCACAAGGACAGGATGGCACCCTGAAAAAAACACAGCCAGATTTCTCACAAACAAGCCTGCTGCCACTGGTGCCAAGTGTTCTCTAAGCCAGTTGTAGGTTTCATTTCCTTGTGCCATTTTGCTTCAAATGCCCTACCAAAGTTAAATCTTAAACAAAAGCAAGTGAAACTGTGCATTGTTTTCCAAACAACCCATTATCTGGTGGCCTATTGCAAAATTAGTCAAGGAAGAATCTGTGCTGAGAGATAAATCTTTCTGTGACATTTCAAGACTCATCTTCAGCCAATTATAATGGCCACTGGGACACTGGCCTGATAGCACACATTCAAATCATGTCAATCCCCTCCCCAAAGTCCTTAAAGAAACCTCTTGGCAGACTTGCAGTGTTCTCGCATTCCTAACTTGATGGGAGGGCATGTGTGTACATCAAACAATGGCCTATCAAATTCAGAACAGGTCTGTGTCCAGAGATGAGCTGTCTGAACAAATGAAGAATGGAATTCTGAGACTGTGGACAGTACAAAGCTTTTATAGGAGGAGTGGCTGCTTAGCCCCAGCACTTACTTTGGCCACCAAATGCAACCTTGCGCCAACACAGAAGCCCGGACTACTGGACAGATAAATGAATGGTGCTGTATTTCCAAACTGAATTTTTCTGAATGGTTAGCTTGGTCAATTTCAGCAGAGGGTTTTGAACTGCAGTTTTTAAGGACTGCTCCAGGTCAGGGCATTTGGAATCTCTTCACTTCCTATTTAAGTGGCCCTATATTCCTCTTGTACCTTTTTTGGAAAGGGAGTGAAACTATTTCTCCCTTTTACAATATTCATAGCTTGCCATTTCCAAAGCTCATTGTTATCAGAGGAGCCAGGTAGCTTGCAAACCTCTATGACTAATATAATGCACTATTGATGTCATTCATATCAGCAAATCATTACAGAGCATTGCTTCCTTAAGTCATGTAACATTCCTATTGATAAGTAAGGACCTCCACTCCCATTTTTCTGGTTGGATAAACTGAGGCCCACAGAAGATAATGTACATGCCCAAGGTCTCCAAAGTAAATAAAATT
This sequence comes from Neofelis nebulosa, assembly GCF_028018385.1. Classification (NCBI taxonomy): domain Eukaryota; kingdom Metazoa; phylum Chordata; class Mammalia; order Carnivora; family Felidae; genus Neofelis; species Neofelis nebulosa. Next base: position 28,648,271 of record NC_080791.1, on the reverse strand, counting down.
ATTTTGCTTTCTTTTTTTTTTTTTTTCAACATTTTTTATTTATTTTTGGGACAGAGAGAGACAGAGCATGAACGGGGGAGGGGCAGAGAGAGAGGGAGACACAGAATCGGAAACAGGCTCCAGGCTCCGAGCCATCGGCCCAGAGCCTGACGCGGGGCTCGAACTCACAGACCGCGAGATCGTGACCTGGCTGAAGTCGGACGCTTAACCGACTGCGCCACCCAGGCGCCCCTATTTTGCTTTCTTTAGATTACCTTCACATGTACAAAACTTCCTATTTGGCTATTATTAATTCAGAAGGCCACTTAAGTCAGAAACCCTTGGCCTAAAGAACTGCCAAACTCTCTTTTGTCATGCCGATAACACTAAGCCCTTGTGGTCCCCAGAACAAGTGGAGCCAGCACATCTCTAAGCCAAGAGGCTCAGTGGCTATAGGCACAGTGCCAGAGGGCCAGACTCTTAAACCAGCTTCATTTTTCGGAATTGACACTATCTTCAGATCTGTTCAGATCTGGCCATAGAGTTACTTTCAGAAAATGTTTGTCAGAAACTTGTTCTCCTCTCAGAAGAGTTCCCAGGAGAAAGTTTCTATTCCTCTCAGCAGTAAAATAAAAGCACCCCCTCCCCTACAACCCACACAAACTCACTACAGGACCAGCAAAAGATAATGTAAAAGAAAAGAATCAGAGACCCATAGAGACAGCCAGAGGTCTCTCTTGGGGAGGTGACAAGGAGATCTGTGTACACAGCATTCTCTCATAGAAATAGGCCTCCTGTCTTCTGTAAAACTGAAAATAAGGATGATAACAAGAAAGATTTATCTGAGTTTGAAAGGAAGTTCTGACATTACCATAATGGCATCTCTCCAGAAATTCTGTTCTTTCCTTTCCATTCACATCTCCATTTAGTATTTCTCTGAAAACATAGCTAAAGGGAACTATTCTTTCCCCATGGTTCACAACAATCAGATTGCCCAAGCTAGCACATACTTTCACAAAACTTGGTTAATTACTCACCAACAGAAATACCAAAAGCAACAAATCAGCTTCATGCATATGTGTTTCAGAACCCTTATTGTTCTAAGAGACTCCTAATTATATGTTTCCCCTGGTATCTACCCTCTACCCCTCCCTACTTCCCTACGGGAGACTGAGTAACACAATCAAAGAAGATTCTAAAGAGGCTTGTCATATCCTGGGGTTTACATACATGGTAGTCAAAAGGCAATGATGTTAATATTGTTTTACAGTATGCTGACTGCTTGGGGGGGTTGCAGCCATCTGTGTGCATTAACCCTTTTCTAAATCAGGAGAGGGGCTGCGATTGGCTCACTCACAGTTACTCTGCTTTACCACTCTCTTGCTTTATCTGATCATTGATGTGGGGCCAGCAGGACTCTGTTATTAGAGGTAACCATATGTAGGGGCCAAGGTCAGGCCATCCCAAGATGGGCCACTTTGGCATGCAGATTATTTCTAGCCAAAAACAATCAAGACCCAAACGATTCAGGGAAAAACCTTAACCTCCTCTCCACCCACAAATACCTAAAAGAATTTAGATAGAAGACCAGCTCCAGGAAGGAAGCTGTATCCATAGAAAACTGCATTATGCTATGAACTAGGTATGGTAGGCAGAGTCCTCTATGTACTACTGTTCCTGAGGGGCTCAGCACACATTTGTTTACCAAACATTCACTCTTTTTCATCATCCTATGAATTGTATTCCTTCCCATTGTAGTACCAGGCCCCTACCCCTTCTTCTTAGTTCAAAAAGACATGTATATTTCATTTTGCCTGACTGTCTTTGGAATTTCATGTCTGTATGGATTTCCAGTATATACAAAAATAAATTTGATTTTCTCCTGTTAATGTGTCTCATGTCAACTTAATTCTTAGTCTAATTACACAAGTAATGAAGGGCAGAATATTTTTTCCCACCCCATGTCCTAATAGGCTTCGGGGTTAATAGGTGTCTACTGATTCTGCCCTAACCATGTCCCATAAGAGGCATTACCTCTGAGTTCTCCAAGAGTTGACTCTAGATTTTCCAGGTAGGTGTGAGTTTACTAACTTGTAAGACTGTATTAGATCCATAGCTTTGACTCCTAATGCAGGCCTGTTTCTACTGATAGATGAGCTGGCTACTGCTATCAATGAGGTCATATTTGTGAATATTTGTGAACATTCTTGAAAATCTGATGAGCACTATAGAGTCTAATTTCGAAAAAAAATACATGTTCTCTCTCTCAAACACACACACACACACACACACACACACACACACAAAGCATGTAATTCTGGAGAGCTCATGTACCTCCTGGAGCTCATCTGTTTTCAACAGACCCAGTGAATAAACCTCATTTTATTAGAAGTTTCACTTCTAGCATGCTCTTCCCCCCACAGTCCCATTATAAACATTTAGCATACTCTTTCCCCACAGTGTCATTATAACCACATCTAATGGATTTTAATGTCTCTTTAATTGTCTTGTACTTCAATCAAATGATTTCCTCACTGGTATAAGGATAACAGTCTACTACCGTAGTATTTAATTTTAATCTGTACACATGCATCAAGCACCTACTGTAAGTAAGCACTGTGGCACCCCTGTGATGGTCAGTTTTATGTATCAACTTAGCTAGGAATATTGCCCAGTTATTAATACAAACAGCAATGTTGTTACAGATGTGATTAATGCTAAAAAATCATCGGACTTTAAGTAGATTGTCCTAGATAATCTGAATGGGTCTCACCCAATCAGTTGGACGGTCCAAAGAGCAGAGCTGAAACTTCAGGAAAGAAGAAGAATTCCACTGTGGAAAGAAGCTTCAACCCATGCCAGAAAGTTCCAGCCTACTTTTCCTGATGTTTTGCTCTAAGGAACTTGGATTTCCCTAGTCAGCCCCTACAATCATGTAAGTCAAGCCCTGTAATAAACCCCTTAGTATATGTCTCTAACTGGCTCAATTTCTCTGTTTAAACCTTGACAACACAGATCTTGGTAACAGAAAATTGGAACAACTACTTAAAAATGTGTAACTGGTGTTAGAATTGGATTAATGGAAAAAGTGTCTATTCATGTCCTCTGCCCATTTCTTCACTAGATTATTTGTTTTTCAGGTGTCGAATTTGGTAAGTTCTTTAGAAATTTTGGATACTAACCCTTCATCTAAAATGTCATTTGCAAATATCTTCTCACATGCCATAGATTGCCTTTTAGTTTTGTTGGTTGTTTCCTTTGCAGTCAGAAGCTTTTTATCTTGATGAGGTCCTGATAGTTCATTTTTGCTTTTATTTCCCTTGCCTTCAGAGATGTCTCAAGGAAGAAATTGCTGTGGATGAGGCCAAAGAGGTCATTGCCTGTTTTCTCCTTTAGGGTTTTGATGGTTTTCTGTGTCACACTTAGGTCTTTCATATATTTTGAGTTTATTTTGTGTATGGTGTAAGAAAAGTGGCCCATTTTCATTCTTCTGCATGTTGCTGTCCAGTTCTCCCAATACCATTTGCTAAAGAGACTGTTTTCCACTGGATACTCTTCCCTGTTATGTCAAAGAAGACATCCAGATGGTCAACAGAAACATGAAAAGATGCTCAACATCACTTATCATCAGGGAAATACAAATCAAAACCACATTGAGATACCACCTCAGACTGGTCAGAATGGCTAAAATTAACAACTCAGGAAACAACAGATGTTGGCAAGGATGTGGAGAAGCGGGAACCATCTTGCACTGTTGGTGGGAATGCAAACTTGTATAGCCACTCTGGAAAACAGTGTGGAGGTTCCTCAAAAAATTAAACAATTAAACAATTATTAGTAGAAATATAAGAAGTAGAGGAACTTTTAGTGAAGTCTCAGAAGGAAATGAGTAACATATATTGGAAACTGGAGAAAATATGATCCTTACTATATAGTGGCATAAAATGTGGTTGAATTTTGTCTTATATTTACTGGAAAGCAAAATTTGTAAGTTATGAACTTGGATATTTAGCTGAGGAGATTTCCAAGCAAGGTGTGAGAGACATGACCTGATTTTTAATTTCTGCCTGTAGCAAAATACAACAGGAAAAAAGATAGATTGAGGGGAAGAAGTGTTAAAGTGACTTGATGATTTGAAAAATTCTTAACCTATTTAAATTGTAAAAGATGCTAAATTTAGGATATTCACTGTCCAGAAAATGTGCTCTAAAAAGAAGACCAAGCATATGCCTGGGAACTCTTTGGCTAGCACTAAAGATATTAGGTGTAGGACACACAGATCAACTTAGCAATATCAGCAGAAACCAGGATTGGAGATGCGATTCTCCAGGAAAGTTATGTGGAAGATGCTTTTGCCTAGTAGAATGAATCCCCATAATATACAGAGGAGACCCACAAAGTTTTGAGAACATTTGAAAGCAGAAATATTGTCAGCTTACACTAAAAGGAGGAGGAAGATCTGACAAAATGAAAGAAAGCTGCTGAGCTCCCCAAATTATACAGGTAGGATATAGGCTAATAAAGCTACTACACTGCAAAAATGTGCAATCCTTCAAGAAAAAGGAAGGTTGACTCTGAAGCCTTAGCCTTACCCAGTCCTTGCATCCTAATGGAATGTACCCTGTTGGATTTTTGAAAGTGCTGCAGAGCACTGGTGACCCTTTCCTTCCTTGCATTTTATCCCACTTGGAATAAGAATACTATTGAATTGTTACCCTATTCTTGTGCTACCACTACATTCTGGAAGCAGATGATGTTTTCTACATGCACAGTTCCACAGATGGTGAGGAATTTTGTTTCAGGATAGGTCATACCCAGAGCGCCACCCATCAGAGGATGAGTGATTAGATTCAGATGTTGAAACTTGGGACTTTGGAGGCTAATGATATTTACATGAGAGTTCTGACTTGAGTTGATGCAGTAATGGTTTGAGACATTTGGGGGTGCTAGGGTAGGGCAAACGTATTTTGCATTTAGAACGGATATGAATCTTTGGCGGTCGAGGGGCAAATGCTTCCAAAAGATATGTGCATGTACATCCCAATTCCTAGAATGTGTAGATGTAAGATTATATGGGGGGAAGAAAGATCTTTGCAGGTGTAATTAAGTTAAGGATACTGATGGGGACATAATTCTGAATTATCCAGGTGGGCACTAAATGTAATCATATATATCCTTATGAAGGAAAAGGACTATCTGAACCCACATAAAAAAGAAGGCAATGTGGAGATAGAACAGAGAGATTTAAAGATGCTAGTCTTGAAGATTGAAGCCAATAGCCACAAGCCAAAGAATAGTGTCAGCCCGCAGAGGCTGGAAAAGGCAAGGAAAGGATGTTTTTAAATTTATTTATTTATTTATTTTGAGAGAGACAGAGACAGAATCAGCGAGGGAGGGGCAGAGAGAGAGGGAGGGAGAAAGAGAATGCCAAGCAGGCTCTGCACTGTCAGCACAGAACCTAATGTGGGGCTCAATCGCACAAAACCATGAGATCATGACCTGAGTCAAAACCAAGAGTTGGATGCTTAACTGGATGATCCTCCCAGGCACACCTAGGAAAACATCTCTCCTACAGACCTTGAAGGTAGTGTGGCACTGCCAACAACACCATAGTTTTAGTGCAGTAAAACTAATTTTGGACTTCTGAGCTCCAGAGCTATGAGAGAATAAATTTGTGTCATTCAAAGCCACCAAGTTTTGGTAATTTGTTACACCAGCCACATAAAGCTAATACAGACTCTATGGAGAACTAAGATGGAAAAGTTATAATCCTCCCTCAAATTGCTCAGAACCTACAGAAGATGAATGTTTGATAACTGTAACACAGGGCTGGCAGCAATACAGCCAAAGTGTGAAGGGCTTGGAATTGTTCTTTGGGTGCAGAGGACTGAGAAAGAGTTCTCACAGAGCAGAGTATATGATGAGAGTAGAAGCAGAGGCATAGAAATGATGAGTGTGATCTGAGAAGACATTGTTCAACATGGAAGAACCATTAAATTAATCGTCTGAGAAGGGTGGAGCAAGACCAGTGTTGACTGAGAGATAAAATTAGAGTGTCACAGCTTTTTATCACAGAACTAGAATAATACTAAGATATGTATGGAACCACAAAAGACCCCAAAATAGCCAAAGCAATCCTGAGAAAGAAGAACAAAGCTGAAAGTATCACAATCCCAGATTTCAAGATATACTACAAAGCTGCAGTAATCAAAACAATATAGTACAGGTACAAATATAGACACATAAATCAACAGAATAGAGAATAATAAAGCAGAAAAAAACCACACTTATATGGTCAATTTAACTGTGACAAAGGAAGTAAAAATATACACTGGGGAAAAGACAGTCTCTTCAATAAATGGTGCTGGGAAAACTGGACAGCTATATGCAAAAACAATGAAATTATACCACTTTCTAACACCATAAACAAAGATAAACTCAAAATGGAATAAAGACCTAAATGTGAGACCTGAAACCATAAGAATCCTAGAAGAAAATATAGGCAGTATTTTTTTTTTACATCAGCTGTAGCAACATTTTTCCAGATCTGTTTCCTAAGGTAAGAAAAACAAACTCAAAAATAAACTATTGAGACCACATCAAACTAAAACATTTTTACAGTGAAGGAAGCCATCAAAAAAAAAAAAAAAAAAAGACATGCTACTGAATGGGACAATATATATGCAAATGGTATATCCAATTAGGGGTTAATATCAAAATATATAAAGAACTTATGGGGCGCCTGGGTGGCGCAGTCGGTTAAGCCTCTGACTTCAGCCAGGTCACGATCTCGCGGTCCGTGAGTTCGAGCCCCGCGTCAGGCTCTGGGCCGATGGCTCGGAGCCTGGAGCCTGTTTCCGATTCTGTGTCTCCCTCTCTCTCTGCCCCTCCCCCGTTCATGCTCTCTCTCTCTCTGTCCCAAAAATAAATAAAAAACGTTGAAAAAAAAATTAAAAAAAAAAAGAACTTATGCAACTCATCAAAAAAACAATCTGATTCAAAAATGGGCAGAGAACCTGAATAGACATTTTTTTCCAAAAAATAAATACAGAAGGCCAATAGACACATGAAAAGATGCTCAGTATCACTAATCATTAGGAAAATGCAAATCAAAACCACAATGACATATCATCTCATATCTATCAGAATGGCCAGAAACAAAGATAAGAAATAACAAGCATTTATGAGGACATAAAGGAAAAGGAATTCTCAGGCACTATTTGGAGGAAGGTAAATTGGTATAGTCACTGTGAAAAACAGTATGGATGTCCTAAAAAATCAAAAATATAACTACCATATTATCCAATAATTCCACTAGTGGACCCAAAGAAAATGAAAACACTAATTAAAAAATATATACCTACCCCTATTGTTATTGCAGCATTATTTACAGTAGTGGAGATATGGAAGCAACCTAAGTATCCATCAATAGAGAAATGGATAAAGAAGATGTGGTGTACACACACACACACACACACACACACACACACACACTGGAATATTATTTAGCCATAAAAAGGAGATCTTGCCATTCGTGACAACACAGAGGACATTATGCTTATTATGTGAAATAAGTCAGAGTGACAAAGACAAATACAATATGATTTCACTCATATCCTGAATCTAAAAGACAAAACAGGGACACCTGGGTGGCTCCAGTCAGTTAAGTGTCCAAGTTTGGCTCAGGTCATGATCTTGCAGTTTGTGGGTTCAAGCCCTGTGTCAGGTTCTGTACTGACAGTTCAGAGCCTAGAGTCTGCTTTGGATTCTGTGTCTCATTCTCTTTCTACCCTACCCCCCACTTATGCTCTGTCTCTGTCTCTTAAAAGTGAATAAACCTTGGGGCGCCTGGGTGGCTCAGTCAGTTGGGCGGCCGACTTCGGCTCAGGTCATGATCTCACAGCCCGTGAGTTCAAGCCCCGCGTCGGGCTCTGTGGTGATAGCTCAGAGCCTGGAGCCTGTTTCGGATTCTGTGTCTCCCTCTCTCTGACCCTCCCCCGTTCATGCTCTGTCTCTCTCTGTCTCAAAAAAAAAAAAGTGAATAAACCTTAAAAAAATTGCTAAAAACTAAAAATATAAATAAATAAAAAATAAAAGAAAAAACAAATGAAAAAACAAAAAGCAAAATCAGACCTATAAATAGAAGAAACTGATGGTTGTCAGACGGAACGTGGGTGGGGGTTGGGCAAAATGGGCAAAGGGGAATGGGAGGTACAGGCTTCCAGTTATGGACTAAGTCATGGAGATGAAAGGCACCACACAGGGAATATAGGCAATGGTATTGTAACAGTGTCGTACGGTGACAGGTGGTAGCTATACTGTAGTGAACACAACATACCATAGAGACATGTTGAATTGGTATGGGGTACACCTGAAACTAATGTAACATTATGTGTCAACTATACACAAATAAAACAATTTAAATACATAAATAAATAGAAAAAAACAAAAAATTTAAAAGATGGAAATTTAACAATTAGGGTGTCCTAGCAGGTATCCCCTGAGAGATGTTCCGATATTGAGAACAATTGGTGTAGTCCTCCTCACCGCACTTTTAGTTGGAAAAGAGAGACTTCCTTCCCAGGAACACACAGTCAGAGGTGAAGAAAGGTAATATAGAAGGGTGGTGAACATATGGGTGTTGGCATTAGATGCCCGCAGGTAAGTCACTGAACCTTTCTGAGTTCAGTATAACCAATGGTAGTAAAAGCATCTGCCTCACCTGGTTGGCAGAACAATTAGCTACCATTCAGCACACACCTACATGGTTCCATGAACTTAATTCAGTATTCACTATTAGGAAGTAAGCAAGAAAGTCAGGACAAGCACCTAGACACCTCAGTCTTCACTCTTCCACTGTGAGGCTAGAGAAGCTGGGCTCACATCAGAATTTTGAATTTCCTGAATGACACACCAAGGGCTTTGGATTTCAAGACATGAGGTGAAACCCACAAAAATATTTTTAAATATTAAATAGTACAACTTTTTTCTGTGTTCCAGACAGATAGTTGCCTGGTGGTAGAAAGACATGAACAGTCAAACATCAGTGAGAAGGAAGCCAGCTCAGAACCTGCTGCAAGAGAGTCCAGGAAGGAGATAATGAGGCCTAGATTAACAGTGGATATGGTACAGGAAGCACATTTTCAAATACCGTGCTTTTTTTTTTTTTTTTAAGTAGGCTTTATGACCAGTACAGAGCCCAACACAGGCTTGAACTCATGACCCTGAGATCAAGACCATGGCTGAGATCAAGAGTCAGATGCTTAACTGACTGAGCCACCAGGCACCCCACAAATACTGTGCCTTTATGACTTGAGACTATATTTGAGAGGAGAAGAGTGGACAGGCACATTGGATCACTCAATTGTAGGAAGATATTGCATGTCTGTTTGTGCTGTTGAAGTGCTGGGGGCAGCCTAATTATGCAAGGCTACTCCAAAAAGGACATCTGAGCTTGGCATCTCTTCTGAGGGAGATGGTTATGAAATGCCACAATGTTCAATGGCTGGGAATGTATGTGATGTTTATAAAGCGTGCCTCTCATGATTCCTAATGATCTTGATGGCTAGTTGCATATGTTTTTCCAGGACTCACACATCCTATGCTCTCGTGCAGATAGGCCAGTGGAGGCACACAATTCCCTAACCTCTTCCTTTGAAAGCAGAGACAAATGCATTTTTAGAATTTTAGCATATGTGCAAGTCCTTGTGGGTGTGACAATGAATCTATAATATTACACTGCCTTTCACAACCAAGCAAAAATGCAGAAACATGTGCAATGAATCATGTTCCGGAAAAAGAATGAAATGCAGTAGTTTTATGAAATGTTCATCTATGTGAAATTGTGTGGCATGATGTTCTGACCCATGACCCAAGGTGGTGGTCACTTAAGCTGCCTCCCCTGTGGAAAGTCAAGTTGTTAGCCTGAAGAAAGATGAAATGAAAGGGAGCCATGGGGTTCAAAGAGTAAAAATCTCTTCGTCTTCTCTGCCTGTTCCTTTAGCTATTTTCAGGTTTATTTCCTGCACTGTTATCCAGGGCTTTCATGAAGCTCATTTTAAATCATCCAAAACATGTGTCCTCAAATCCTTTCCCTTAAAGAAGTCGCTACATTGTGGGAGGCCTCACCATTAACTCTTCATTCCTGACAGTCACCTTGAATTTGTCTTTGCTCAGTTCCCTTTCGTTATTCACACTTGTGCCTTTTAGAAAATGAGAGACTATATTTCATGTCTATGTCCTATTTCCATTTGGGTAACTCATGGCTAATGTAACTGCAATTTAGTGTGTGTGTGTGTGTGTGTGTGTGTGTACACACACACACACACATATATATATATATATATATATATATATATATATACAAACACATATACATATACACACACATACACATATGGACATACATATGTATATGTAGGTACAAGTTAGGTACAACTTTAGATAGATAGAGATGATGCATATCATCCGTTCTCACCTCACCTGTTCTGGCCTCTGTGAAACTGAGCTAATGATCAAAGGGAATCTGAGCAAGAAGTGCCCCCTCCATCATTGCAATATGAACATCATCATGTCAAGTAACCAAAATTCAGTTCTGAAACAAATGAGTAAGTAGAGCATGGAGGGGGGTCAGGAGAGACTCAATTCCACGGATCTATCAGCTTCTGGGGGATCAGGAGTTCCCCAAAGAGGGTGCTATAAAACTGGGCTTCACTTCTGTTATAACCACTCCATATCAGCCTTGCCCTCAGCCACTCTCTAGCCCTCCACTCCCTCATCAATAAACAAGGCATCTCGCTAAATGGGCCACTTTGGCATGCAGATTATTTCTAGACAAAAACAATCAAGACCAAAATGATTCAGGGAAAAACCTTAACTCCCCTCCACCTGCAAATACCTAAAAGAATTTAGATAGAAGACCTCTTCCAGGAAGGAGCTTTACCCATAGATAACTGCATTATACTATGAACTAGGTATGGTAGGCAGGGAGGAATCTAGCTTGGTTTGTTTGATCAGAGTCCTCTATGTACCACTGTTCCTGAGTGGCCCAGCACACATTTGTTTACCAAACATTTACTCTTTTTCATCTTCCTACGAATTATATTCCTTCCCATTATAGTTCCAGGTCCCTGCCCCTTCTCCTTAGTTCAGGAAGACATGTATATCTCATTTTGCCTGACTGTCTTTGGAATTTCATGTCTGTATGGATTTCCAGTATGTACAAAAATAAATTTAATTTTCCCCTGTTAATGTGTTTCATGTCAACTTAATTCTTAGTCCAGTTGCATTAACAATGAATGGCAGAATATTTTTTCCCTCCCCGACACATGTCCTACTAGGCCTTCCATTCCCAGCCCTCTGAGATTATGACACTTCTAGAAGAATCACTGCCTTTCCATGACTTATGGTGGTATTTTGTCCCCCTTTCTCCCAGGCTTCCCACTATCATACCTTTCATCTTGGTGAACCTTCAACCCAAGCTTCCATGGTTTCCCTGTAAGGTGATTTTGTAACTCCTACCAGACCCCTTTTGGTCAAGGCCATCTCTGTGCTTTCCTTTCCAAAGCTCAACCCATCCTGCCTGGCTCCATTCCCACAGATACACAAGACAACAAGACCCTTTGCTTTCTGTTTCTCTAATTCACTCCATGCAGTTTTTCCTATTCAATAAAGGACTTCATTTCTATTGACTCGCAAAGACCACACATTTCAAGTGCAGCCAAAACAAATCAATGTCACATGAGCCAAATAAATCCTTCTAACTACTCCAAAGAGCTAATGATTCTGAAGTCTTCTCACTATATTTGGGAGTGGTTACATCCTATTTGCTCACAAGGATATCTAAAATACTAAGTTACTATGTAAAATTGACAAGTCCAAAATATGTTTTTGGAGGGAAGTCTTTTGGGGAGGATTTCTCTCACTGCAAAGTATGACTCATTCCATTTCACTCCTTAATCTCCAAAGCACACCACTCTCTTCAGCCACATTTTTGAGAAACTTGATTCTCAAAAGGAGAAGTTTCTTTAAAAATCTGTCAGGCATTCAGAACTGGACCATTAAAATAGTTACTCTAGGGGCGCCTGGGTGGCGCAGTCGGTTAAGTGTCCGACTTCAGCCAGGTCACAATCTCGCGGTCCGTGAGTTTGAGCCCCGCGTCAGGCTCTGGGCTGATGGCTCGGAGCCTGGAGCCTGTTTCCGATTCTGTGTCTCCCTCTCTCTCTGCCCCTCCCCCGTTCATGCTCTGTCTCTCTCTGTCCCAAAAATAAATAAAAAATGTTAAAAAAAAAAAAAAAAAAAAAAAAAAAAAAAAAATAGTTACTCTAGAGTAAGTTTAAGGGATTTTCACTTTGCTGTTTAGAACTAACTGGGTTAGCACCTGCCAAATCTATTCTTGGTTCTGGTTTTCATGATTAGCCCCTCACTTTCCCAAGCTTGAAAATATAAAAACAAACATAAAAATTACTATGTGACACTGTTCCTCTTTCATACTCTGCTGGAACATCTTGAGGCAGCTTTACTATTACTGACCTCAGAGTAATTTTTTTGCACCTGGGGTGGTAAATTACTTCCAGGTGAGGCAAAACCAGATGGCCTCAACTTTCCTGGAGTTGATTAAAATGATTGTACCTGCTTCCGAAGTCAACTAATCAAACACCGTGGTTTGATTTACCATGGTAACGTCTCAGCCAGTGGCTTCGCCACTGTTAGTGGAAGACATTGAATCTACCAATTAAAACTAGCAAATGATACTCCCTATCTGATACACACACACACACACACACACACACACACCACTTTATTCTAAGTGCTTGCATAGAGCCAGCTGCTGCTGAACAAAAGGAAAAAAAATAATTATTTAAAAAATGGAGCTCTTACTTTGTGACATATAGAATAATAAAGCAGGTCTGTAACCCTCCTGGCATGGTCTGCTCCTGCACAAATACAGAAGATGCTTGAACTGTGTAATTGCCTTGGGTCTCATGTGACATCCATCTCCACTTGGCAAGAATACCCAATAACATGGGAGGAGGGCAATTTTCTCACTTATGAGTTATCAAATATCTCCTAAGTTGGGCATATGAATTCCATATTCTGTTATTATCAGATGCTGTTAGATATCCGTGTATTTGCACTCTCTGGTTTATAACTCAATACAATTCAATTTATTTCTGTTCAATTCAATTCAATTCAATTCAATCTAATTCAATTTAATTCAACACATTCATTAGCCATAAACTCTATTAGATGCAGGCTAGTATGAAAATTAGTGAAACACAACCCCTCCCCACAAAGAACCAAAAATAAATTATCAGCCAGGGTTTGAGGGACCTTATAATTGCAACATGAAATATGCTAAACGCCAGTGAGTATAACACCTAAGATGTTGCTAAGGACATTCAGATGACTGTGATATATTGGACATTCTATTAAAATATACACAGAAAATATTCCAAGGCTAAGCAAGGTATTACTTATGTATGATGCAAAATAGCTGATACTACTATGACATGCTTTCCTTTTACATTTATTCGTTTCTTAGATTATGAACTTATCTTAATGTGCAATGATCTTGATTTCTTGAGTAAAAATTGCAACTAGAATGGATATGTTTCTAAAGACAAAGGAAAAGAAGAAACAGGCAAAAAAATGTGCCGCAGCATGACTCTATCTTCAATGCAGCATCAACAGTAAAACAAATAAAAATCTAGCAGCATTTCCGTGTTCATTCAGAAAATGCCATCTTAAAATCACTTAGATCTTCATTATTTTTTTCAACATAGCAAACGTGTTTGCTTTTGCAGATGCTCTAACACAAACATTCACATTCCGACCAATAAAAATAGCAATAGTTTGCAGTTATGACCACTAACACCATTTGTAGACATGTGAAATCAAAAAAGATTAATCACACCATATGAAGCAGGCAATACACTGATTTCTAAATTATTCTGCAACCACAGGTCTAGACCCTCCTGGAAGGAAAATAGTAGCAGCCTGCAATTGCACAGGAGATTGTATATTCTCAAGGAAATTTGATGTAGTATATTATTTGATGTAGTATATTCTGTGACTGGAAGTCAAAGTCTGCCTTTGGTTTCTATGAACAGTTTCTACCAATAACATGTGACAAGGTGAAATGTTTTCTGCGTCGCTTCCCATTTCTGTATCTACTATACCAGTTTATCAGTAGCAAGAAGCTATCTTTATCCACCTTACATCAGTGGAGGACAGCAATTCAAATATTTCACCTCCTCCCATTGCCCATGTCCAATTAAATGTGGATACCCCCTCCATCTATAGCATAGTAGCATTTAAAATGTAGGAAGTCCTCATTCTAGCCTAGACTCACTTAGGAAAATGAAAATTCCAAAGACCTGGTCTCCTGTCTCTGTGCTTTCTTAGGTCATCAACCCTGAATGCACCAGGTAAACTTGATTCCTCCCTTTGTCAGTACCCTAATAGGGAGGGAACTTGTAATAAGACACTTAAATCATAAAGGAACATCAGAACACACAGCCTGAGTTGCTGGATGTATTATATCTTCAGGAAGAAGTTTAAACCCAAGGTGTGGTCTTCACGAGAAGCAGCATGACCTAGTGTTGGCCTGTGGAGGTAGCTCTACCAGCCTGTACCCCATGAGGAAGGGGACCTCCCAGCAGGATCTCTATTGCTAGAACTCTGGGCCTTTTACAGGACACCTTATGGGGCTGTGAAGTTCTGGTCTGGGGATCTTGGATGGCTCTAGGTGTCTAGAGGAGACTCTGACCTGGGAAAAACATGCATCCAGCTCCTAGCCCTATAGGAGGTACTCTGGAGAATGCATTGCAGGAAGAGCCCCTGAGACAGTGTGCAATCTTGGTCTGGCTGGGGAATGGATCTGGGGATCATTGGAGAGAGAAGGGAATAAAATGATGTGGGAATCCTGGGGCACCTGGGAGGCTCGGTTGGTTAAGTGTCTGACTTCAGCTCAGGCCATGATCCTGCGGTATGTGGGTTAACAACGGGCTCTGTGCTGACAGCTCAGAGCCTGCAGCCTGCTTCAGATTCTGTGTCTCCCTCTCTCTCTGCCCCTCCTCCACTTGTGCTCTGTCTCTCAAAAATTAATAAATGTTGAAAATTTTTAAAATGTGGGAATCCTTGATATGAACACCCTGAAGAACTAAATCAGATTAAGGCAAAGTTCATGAAGAGATTTAAAGGGCTCAGAAATGGGTTCCCATGGGAACTAGTCACACAGCGCCTGCCCTGGAGGACATCTGGATGCTTGCTTTTGTACACATCAGCCTGGCTTAGGAATTGAGGTTTGGCTGACCAATTCATGAAACTGGTGTTTATGAGATCGGCAAGTGCCCTCAACTTGCTGGGAAAATCACGTAGCATGTCTAGCCTCATTTTATTCATTCCTAAAACAAATGTGTGAAGGGATCATAATGTGCTCCCTAATGCCTTTCCCTGTGTCACTATTCCATGATTTGAGGGACACACCTTGGTCTAGTCAGCTTAAGCCATGTAACAAAATAACATGGACTGGGTGACTAAAATAACAGAAATCCATTTTCTCACACTTCTAGAGGCTAGAAATCTGACATCATGGTACTAGCATCATCAGGTTCTGGTGAGACCCTGCTTCTCTGACATACAGACAGTTGCCTTCCCACTGTGCCTATGTATAGCCTCTCTTCAGTTCATGTGTGTAGAGTGAGAGCTGTCTCAACTTCTCTTCTTATAAGGCCACTAATCCTAATCGATTAAGACCCCACCCTTATGACTTCATTTAACCTTGATTATCTCCTAAAAGGCCCATCTCCAAATAGTCACATATTTGGTTCAGGGTTAAGGGTCAAGGTTTCCACATATTAATTTGGAAGGGGGAACACAGAATTCTGTCTACAGCACACCTGAGGCACTGTTGCTTAGAGGCAGCAAACATTTCTCAGTGGTTCATTCCTCCTTGGTGGGGGCCAGGCACTCAAGAGGTCACAGGCTGAGTCTCAGGACAGCCATGAGGCCAGGTTGGCCATGAGGAACGGAGGATCAGGGAGGCTCTGTTCTGTCAGGTGATGAACCACATAACCCATGTTCCTGGCAGGTTAGACCAGCCCATTTCTACAAAGAGGCAAGAACTGGACAGGATTCAAGTGCATGACTAAAAGGGAAGTTGGAAGTCAAGAGCCTGATTCTGGAGCACATTGACTATGATAAGGAATAAGGTTGGTAAAGGCAGGAAAGGAAAGAGGTAAAAAGCACAAGACTGTGGATATGCCATATATAATTCCATATACTTAACTCCCCCATCATTCTTCTATTTCAGATTTTCATCATATTTACAAAGTGAACTATGGGGAACACTGGCTTGATTTCCTCCATCATAGAGAAATATCCACTGTCTACCCCTGCTACTTCCAGTTCAGATGCATAGATTGGATATATATGACAGGTGACAGGGTTCAACAATGTCATACAGATCCAGTGCCATGAAGCCCTGATTTTTAGGATGTTCTGGGAGTCAGAACATCTCAGACTCAGAGAAGAAGATACCTCCTAGTTTTACATAGCTTCCTACAGTCTTCCCCTCCTACATGAATTCCCTGCCCCAGACAAACCCACAGAAAATGACAGAAAGGAAACATACTAGAGATAAGAATTTGAATAATCCTTGAATGATAAAAAGCAGAACACAGTAACCACCACAGAGGGAAGCTACAGACCAGGGAAATGGAAAGTGTTCATGCCAAGAGGTGGATGAAGGTCTGAAGAAACATGGCATTAGTCACTCCACTGCAGTGAGAACAGCCACACAGACTAAATCTCTATGCCAAGTAACAAGAAATAGAGTGTCTTACTTAGGGCTTGAGAAGTGAGTATAGGAGATCAGGTCCAATATGTAGGGCAGAGCTCCCAAAGCTGGTGATTTGGAGGGGATCTGAGACCACCCACAGCCAGTGCCAAGAGCACTGTCTCACAGCACCTTCCATTCCTTCCCCATTATCTTCGAATGCGACACACATTTCACATGCAGCACCTCCTGCCCACCTCCTCCATCCAAATGCATAAACATTTGCACCAGGCAGTTTATGGGCATTCACACTTAACAGAGATAAGTGTTTAATCAAGAATCACCATATAGAGGTGCCTGAGTGGCCCAGTTGGGTCAAGCATCTGACACTTGATTTGGGCTCAGGTCATGATCTCACTGTCATGAGATTGAAGCCCGTATCAGGCTCTGTGCTGAATGTGGAGCCTGTTTGGGATTCTCTCTCCCCCCTCATTCTCTGTGCCTCCACTGCCCACATGTACTCTCTTTCTCTCTCTGTCTCTCTCTGTCTCTCTCTGTCTCTCTCTCTCTCAAAATAAATAAACATTAAAAAAGAATCACCATACAATTCACAAAGGCCAATACCATGAAATTCAAACACAGAAACAAGAATCTCAACAGACAAAAACTTAAGAGAAATCAGAGCTAAAAGAGCAATAAGAAGAGGGCTCTGTAAGTTGGCTTCATATCTAAAGAAAGATGTGAAAAGCACTGCACTTATAAACAAGAACAGGAATTATGAGCTCAGCATAGAGGTTATGAAAAAATAACCAATTACACATCTTGGAGCTGAGAATGAAACACACTTAGGGCAATGGTCTTTGGAAATTTACCAAGTGATCATGAGATGAGGTAGAGGAAGCGGAGAGGAAAAAACAAAACAAAACAAAACACCCAAACAGTTAGAGTAGTCCATGGCTACTGGACACTCTAAGTAAGGGAGAAAAATAAAATAAAACAGCTGAGAAAGGACAGAGGGATTCTAGACCTACTTTAAAATTCAGTTAAATGGTTTATTTAGAATCTACTACGTAGGCATGATTGCCCACAAAAAAATAAGTGTTGGGAGTTCCCTGATGGAATTGGTCCAGGAGAAGACCAAATGGAAAAGGAAACATGCAGTCCTAGCAGGATCTAGAAGTAGAGAAGACAGGAACTGGCAGGGTGGTGCAGAATTTTAAGAAAGGGCAGCATATAGTGGACACTTCATGTTGGAGGAGGCAGGGGAAATGCAAGCAGTTTTTTGGCAGAGATGTTTTTTTTTTTCCTAAAAAACTGGGCAATTTCAAAAATTTCAAATTTCAAATTCTTGAAAACAAAACACATAGTTGAGTCTATCTGACAAAGTAGGAAACCTTGTGAAACCTTAAGGAAAAGATAGGATAGGATCAAAGATGAATCGTGGTAAAGGTACAAATAAATAATGAATTGGGGCAGGGAGAGGGTGGGTGGGGAAACTGGCAAAGAGATTCTTGCACTAACACAGGACCTAGCTAAAAACATTAGCAGGAATAAAAAGAAGCCAGAGTTGCATGTGCATTCTTGGAAGCCTAAAAAATACAATTCAATTCCAAAATGTACCATGTATTTTAGACTTAATCTTTGACAATATTTACTGCATTGTGCCTGTTCTCTTTCCTTTCCTTTTTCCTTTTCCTTCCCAGATGAACGCACAGACAGCTCAAGTGTGATAAGCACCCCAACTGAGGCTAAACATTTGCTCTTTTGTGCATGCCTAATGATTTCCATCTTGGCCTCAACTGTGTTAAGTTTATGAAACCTACGTTTTTTATCGCTGGTATCAGCATTTTTATTTTTCTGCCAGGAAAAAATGCAATAAAATATTCAAATAGTCATGCAGACCCTGATATACTGACCAAGCAAGTGGATTCCAGAAACCAAGCTGTTGGCTTGTCAACAGACAGCCAGGCTATGGCTTGTTTCTCAGGGGGCCACACAAGAACACATTTGGGTTTGCATGGTTTCCGTGTAGTATACGCACACAGTGGCTTGTGCAAGACTGGAATATACAAAGGCTGAGGATCATCTGCAAAGACAACAGAACTTGGTTAAAAATGAAATTAGGGGCACATCAAATGAAGAAATAACAGAATGTCCTGATTCATAGAATATGGGCCAGGGAGTTTGGGAAGAGCAAGACCAGACTGAAAAATAGTTTCAACATTCAAGGACAGAGCATTTCTTGTGTCCAAGAAAGTCTGATTTTCCCTGCCTCTCCCCACCACTCCCCTCCAATCCTCACCTCTTCTCCTCTTTACATTCATTTACTCCTGAGTGCATTAACTCATCCTGCAGATTAGATCACCTACTATGTGAACCAGTGACCTTGGCCCTCATGGAGCTCACATTTAGTGCAGAAGAAGAGATATCAAATGATGTACAGCAGTGGCTATCAAATCACTTTTCTAGATAGTAGAACCCTATCTGCCAGTGAAATCCTATATTGAAAATTCATCAAGTTATCAAAGCTGAGCTGCTCCCTTCAGGGTGGGATGGGAGGATGCAGAGGAACCCAGAACCCAGGCTTGTAATCCAGGATCATTCTCAGCCATTTATATTCTCTCTCTCTCTCTCCCTTTCTCACCCCTCCCTTCCTCCCTCTCTCTTTTCTAACTCCCATTTAAATTGGGACAAGGGTATAGTTCAGCCACATTTTGTATTTATTGAATAAAAATGAAGACTTCTAACCCTTAATTTTAAAAGAGGAGTTTATCCTTCTATATTTCTTTACCCACTCCATAAATGAAATTATAAATCAAACATGGTCTTCATGACATCTCTGCCTCGCACCTCACTCTCCCTTCTCTCCTTTCTTGAAAGAAAAACTGAATTGTTCTCAGGAACCATGGGAGACCTAATGCAGCCTTCTGGAATATTCTACCACAGAACTTCAGTGAGGACTCAAATTTACTGAGCACCTTCTGTGTGCCAGGTCCCTTGATAGATGCTTAAAATATGTCACCTTATATGCTCCTGAGATATAAAAATACCGAGGATAATTGTGACTGGGATTGTGCAGATAAAGAAGCAGTTTCCCAGAGGTCTACTAAAAGGACCAAGACCACCAAATTCCTGGGAGGGAACCAGGATGACATTCAACCCCAGGTCCACCTGGGCCTCATGTCCACCTGCTACTGCCTAGTTACCTGCATGCCACTCCACTGCAACTCTGTGCTTGCCCCTCTGCATCTCTTCCCACTCTCTCTCTCTCTCTCTCTCTCTCTCTCTCTCTCTCTCTCTCTCTCTGTCATACACATACACACGTGCATGAACCTCCTGTTTGCTTGGAAATGCCCACTCCTGACTTAAGCACTTAGAAAATGCATGTTTACTTTCTGGTTCTCCCTGACTGTTGTCCCAGGCTGCAGCTGCTGTGCCTGATGCCATAGCACTGGTGGTGCCAAAAAAGCTGTTTTCTTCTACTCTAATAAACATGTTTCTATTCATTTGCGAGTTGCTATGTTTCTCTATCTGATGGGCTCATACTATTTGAGTATTCCCAGATAATGGTTAACCCCTCCCAGGCTATGGCTCTCCAGGAACACGCTTTCCAAGTGCCAGCCTTAGCCTCAGACACATGGGCTCCACTGTGCTCAGAGTTAGTCCTGAGGGAGAGAAAGTGTCTTTGAGAGGAGACATGCAGGTGAGTGGGGTGAGGGCATAAACAGAACATCTGCTTTCATTATCCTAAAACAAATTTAGTGCCAATAAAAGGTGTTCAAGTGAGATGTGAGGATGAAAACTGACAGTCAAAATTACAGCCATACTTGATTCCCCCCCAGTGCCAGTGTCAACCTTTGCAATGTGGCTCTCTCCACTTCAGAGCTGAGCAGGGAACCCACACCCTCTCTGATTTTACTCACTGGCCCTACTGGTTTTCCTCAAACCATTGTGATACCAAATGCCACTATCTTAACTCATTTCCAAATACCCACTCATTTATTCTTCACACCAGTCCTATGAAGCACAGAGAGGTTAAATGACTCGAGCAAGACTGCACAGCTGGTGAACTAGGAACTCAGGGATTGAACCCAGGGAGTCAGCCACAATGCATGGTGGTTACTGACCACATTTACTTCACTGCAGACATGTGCTGAGATCTAGAAGCCACTCAGTTATCAAGTTCCTTTCTAAATAATCTAACAAGAAATGCCCTGATGTAGTGGCTGTACCCAGGCTCTACAGCCCCCTTTTGCCATGTGACCTTGCATTAGTTCCTGAACCTCTCAGAGCCTTGACTTCCTCACATCTCAAATAGGGGCAATGATAACACACTATGAAGGTGGAATGAGGTAACTCGGTTAAGGCCATTGACATAGTGACTAGTGGCCTGCAATGTGCACTAAGTGGCACTGTCACTTATTGCTGGTGTCCAGCACTGAATACCCAATAACCTAAGGAAGACTTTTTAGACATTTGGGGAGAAACCAAATCAACTAAAACAATAGGTAACACACGAAACACATTCATTCGGAGTGAAGTTGAGTTCTTGTTACATCTGCATTGTTACATCTGCATTGCCAGTAGAAAGCTGAATATCTAAATGTCCATAGCAATTAGGTTCTCTGAAGGGAGTATCTACCTAAGTGGGCAGAACATCTTCAAAGAAGACCCTTGTACCTACATTCCAGAGACTCTGAGATCTCTTCACACTCTGCTTTGTACCCATGTCCCACACCCTCTAGCACATTCATCAAGCCTGTGGAACACCTCATCAGGACCACCCGACTTTGTTCTTCAGGGCTCCTCCAGATCCAAGGATGAGTCTGAGCTCCATCTGCAGGAAGGGGTTCTGATCATTTTCCACTTTCTCTATTCAATTCCATCATCTAACAGGACCATTTGGCTAAATTTGTTATAAACTACAAAATAACTGGTTTAGCATTTTTTTGTTGTTGTTGAAATGTTTTTGAAAGTCTATTTATTTATTGAGAGAGAGAGAGAGAGGGAGGGAGAGAGAGAGAGAGACAGAGAGAGAGTGCCAGCAAGATAGAGGTAGAGAGAGAGGGGTGAGAGAGGGGAGAGAGTGGGGAGACAGAGAGAATCCCAGCAAGCTTTGCACTGTCAGTGCAGAGCCTGGTGAGGAGCTCAAACTCAGGAACGATGAGATCATGACCTGAGCCGAGATCATGAGTTGTACACTTAACCAACTGAGTCATACCGGTGCCCCCCAGATTAGCTTTTACAAGGTTACCAATACTACCTGAAGATATGTATTTTTTCCACTCAGGGTAGATCTGATAATCCTAAATCTCAAGTATGTAATTTGGTTTGTCCACTCCTGCCCCTTCCTCCTTCTCTGCTAGCACACTTAGATCTAGATCAAATGTTCTATACCTAGTCCTTTTACTGGCCACTAGCACAATCAAGGAGAGGCTGATAGACCTCTAACTTACTGCAAACTAGCCATGCCTCCATTCATTTCCCTCCCCCAGTGTGAAAATTATCACTGTCACCCTCCCATCTTAAAGGGATGTTTTGAGTAGAAACAACAAAATAAACACTAAGTTGCTTTGAGCTCTTCAGAGAAAGGATTTTATATCAAAGTACATTTAAAATTATTTGCCTATTTTCAGCAAATGTGACTCCAAATTGGAATCACTTGTGCTCATCTTGGGACGGTATAGACAAATAGCTTTGTATCTAACCCTATAACTTTGCTTATTTTTTTTAATTTTTTTTTAGCGTTTATTTATTTTTGAGACAGAGACAAAGCATGAACAGGGGAGGGTCAGAGAGAGGGAGACACAGAATCTTAAACAGGCTCCAGGCTCTGAGCTGTCAGCACACAGCCCGACGCGGGGCTCAAACTCACAGACCACGAGATCATGACCTGGGCCAAAGTCAGCCGCTTAATCGACTGAGCCACCCAGGCGCCCCTATAACTTTGTTTAAAGAGGAGGAGGAGGAGGAGGAGGAGGAGGAGGAGGAGGAGGGAGTCAAGACAGCAAGTTGCCAATCCCAAATTTTCCATGGAGAGCACATAGCTACATACCAAATCCCAGGTCCTGTGTGCAGTGGGAGGCTGAGGCACAATATTTATTTTTTTTAATTTATTTTTGTTTGATTTTTGTTTGATTTGCTATTGTAAATAGACCACAAAGATTCAGTGAAACTGCTCTTGTGGGGAGCTGGTAGCGGCTATTGGAAGAGAACTCACCAATTAGGGGTAATCAGTCCAAGGAAAAGAAAGAATACGTATTAACTGCCTTCTCTTATAGGAAACACCTGGGCAACTTTAGGGAAAATGAATCCTCTATTTGAAGTTTTGAGGCAAGCGTTTGCTTAAGTTTGCAAGAATCGTATTTGGAAGGTTGGGTGGCAGGGGAAGGGAGATTATATGTTCTTTGTTTCATGTTATTTCACCCTTAGGAAGTCAGCCCCCCCACCCATACACACACCCTCTACCTCTCACATCCTAAGTAAACACCTATAGGCTTGGTCCAGAATTCCACAACCATTTTCTGTTGTACTGGGACAAGGTCCCTACCCTACAGTAATTTGTTTTGGTGTTTAGGTTTTCTTCATCCTTGACCTTGGCAGGATAAGAAGCAAAGAAATAAAAGTTAGCAAGACCTAGATCCAGTGCGTGGATCTGTCCTTCATTTATTTGTTACCTGAGCAGTCCTCCACTCATTTTCATGACCTAGAGAGTGAACCTTTTAAGAGGTCAGGCTCTGGAGTCAAATATGCCTTGGGTCAAATCTCATCTCCACCACTTATTGGGTGAGTGACCTTGGACATGCTACCTCTAACCTGAGGTAGGTAGTAAGTGAGGACCATGATAGATACACCCTCATAGGGGGAATGTAAACATTGGCTTAAATTATACACGTCCAGTATTTAGTTGATGATTATTTTTGTTGTGATTGATACACCACTGCAATTAGTGATTTAAATCCAATACAATGCAGAACTATCAAATACTGTAAAAATAAGATGCACAGAACTACAAAGGCAGTACTGTTATCATTTTTATTTTTATTATGTGAGCTCCGAATTTAGGTCTACTTTAGAAGTGACAAGAGACATCATAAGAAAGGAATTACAGAGATTCCTCCTTTTACTTATGAGCTTTAAAATACCCAATGTGGCTGAGAAATATACATTTGCAAAACATTAATATACGTTTAAATGGGAATTTACACACACAGAGACTCATTGAGCCTGGAAAATATGATTACAAAGAGAGAGAATCAATTCTGCTATTCTGCCTACTTCATAGAAGGAAGAAGGAGAGGAAAGAGGAAGCATCCAAATCAAATAACATTTCCTTCAAATATGAAGCATGGAGTGAATAAGCGATTGACTTTTCCATTTGGTGCCTTAATTCCTGTACGTCAAATTTCCTGCCATTTCTTGCCTGGAAATGTTATTATCTATCACTCTTCTGGAATGAACAGGACTAGGTACATCTCTCTGAATCTTGTTCTCTCTCTTTCCCTGATAAGCTGGCAGAGCTGGGGGCTGTTGACAAGATTCACATTCTCACCTAATAAAGTGCCATTTGCACTGTGAATGCCAAAGAGGGTGGTAAGATGTAGACTCAAACACTACTCTTTAAGGAGGAAAATACTTCCGGCCTCCCACACTTAGAGACAATACTTGTGCCCAACAAATAAGGGAAGGGAGGAAGAGAGGGTGAGTTGTAATTAATATTCATGCCTGTTCTTACTTGGTAAAACTGTGAGATCTTAGCTTTGTGGATTAAGGATTAAGAGCAAATTTTGCTTAGTGAATATTCCTCCTCTGGATAAATATCTATTGAGGATTTAGAAAACACTTTTCTAAACCAGTTGGATATCTTCTTAACATGCCAATATTTTTATTTCCCTTTAATAATTACATTAACTTCTATATAAAAGGCCTGCTTTGTTGTTGTTGTTTTCCACATTTTAAAGGTGAAGCTTCTGCCACCAATTTAATCAATCCTCTTGCCTCCAACCTCTCCACAGCCAGGGAGATGAGTGCAGGGCCAACTGGTGCAATCAGTCAGTGACCCCACAAGCAAGGTCGGGCACATTACTTGGCCAGCTTCCATGGCACTGAATCCAATCTTCAGGGATCACAGTGCAATAAGCAACCGGCATCCATGAGTTCCTGACAATCATTTCTGAAATTGATTCAGCACTTGAGAAAGCGCATGCCTGGCTCTGTTCCTCATATTCCGGGTCACAACGGTGGGTGGAGGTAGTTGGATGAGCAATGAGGAGTAGCCAGAGTTTAGCAGGAACTCTTCCCAAGGGCAAGGAAGGAGCTCCTGCCCCCCTGGGCCAGTCCTGCTAGCAGCTTGTCCAGGCTGCCAAAGCCCACCCTTCAGTTCCTCTGTCCTTTTCCCTGGGACATAAGAGACCACCACATCACAGGCAAATAATGACCCTAGACAAAATAACGGCATACAAGGAAGGGAGGATTGGCTCACTATGGCCAACTTATTTCCTTCCCATCTGGTCACCAGGAACTCAATATCACCAACCACTCCAGATTCCACACAGACTAAAACTATAAGAACAGCCACCTGGGTGGCTCAGTTGGTTGAGTGTCTGACTGTACTCAGATCATGATCTTGTGATTCATAAGTATGAGCCTTGTTTTGGGCTCACTGCTATCAGTGTAGAACCCGCTTTGGATCCTCTCTCTCTCTCTCTCAGAAATAAACATTAAAAAATAATGTAAAATAACTACAAGAACAAATGGTAGTAAGAGTGAAGATTCAGTTTCCAGAGTCTGTGGATTCTAAACCTGGATTTAACCTATATCAACTGTGTAATAACCTCTCAGTGTCTCACTTTCCTCATCTGTAAAAAGGGAATAAAAATAGCACCTGTCTTATAGAGCCACACTAAGGATCAAATGAGTTAATATCTATGAAACACTCAGAACTGTGCCTGGCACAGAAGTGTCATTTTTACTATTGTTATCATTATCATTATTTACAGATGAGTAAAGGTAAGCAACATTATCTGTATTTTTCTATCAATATGACAGAAACTCAGATTATGCGTCTTGGCCAGAGTCACAGGGCTAGGATTCGAACTGACATATCTGACTCCAAAGGGCAAACCCTTAACCAAGAAACAAGGCACCTCTCCTGATCAATGTTAGCCAACCACCTGTCACCAAGACATCCTTCCACCCTCAGACACACAGCATGGCTCTCAGTTCATCATGTCTTGTTTCTGGAGTTCCTTCTGCTAGTCAGGAGAAGTTACACATAAGAAGGACAAGACAATGTAAATTGCTTATAGTATCTGTGGGGAAGCAATACACACAAATATGGACAGAAAAACAACAGCAACAGACAAATAAATGAAGCCAAAAGAGAATGGCCACCCAATAGCCATGGGGGGGGGTTCCTTCTGTTTCTGTCACCCCTGCCACAAGGGCCTCCCAGGTATCTGTGTGCTCAGCTGCTTCTGGCTGCAGGACCTTTTGCCCATAAGTAATTCTATATCCTCCCCTTTACCTAGCCACCTGCTCTTCATTCCTAAAGTCTCAGCTGAAATACTATCTATTCATGGAGCTTCTAGACTCCACAGTCTAGGCTTTATCCCCCACACACATTCTTCTAGGGAACACACTTCTTCTTGAAGCTCAGATCTCAAATGTAAGCAATTATTTGTGTAATTCTGTGTTTATATCTGTCTCCTCACTTATAGCACCCATCATAAAGGTAGGAGAAGTTTCTCCCTTGCTCCAACAGGGAGCACAGTGCCTAGCAAACAAAATAAATGTCCCTCCAGGGATAGACCTGCTGGGCATCTCTCCTCCCTTCTCTGTCTCCTATGACACTACTTCCTGAATTTCCAGAGCAGAAAAAGTCTTGAAGAGGTGGGCTTGTTCACAATGACTGTGAGGACCAACTGTGGAATGTTCTGGTGCTCCAGGAAGACAGGGGCTGTGTAAACAAGCAGCTTGTTCAGTCCTGCTGGCTTCAGACTCAGGTTCTGCATTTGTCTCAAACATTCCTGACTCGGGCAGTGGGTCTCCAGCCATTTGCTCCTGGCTGGATATTAGCCAATCAGCTTGCCTTCAAGCTCGCGTATCATTACAGAAAAGAGGATCCTGTGTCTCCCCTTCCTGCCTTCCTGCTCTTCTCATTCTCCACCAGCACTTTCTCTGTAAACCCTAAAGTCACCCAACTATGTCACACCATCAGTGGTCTCAGTTAGGTAAATGCCACTGAGCAAATTTCCATTTGCCTCTGGGATAGCCCAAACTAGAAATTCCGAAAAGGTCAGTGGGGAAGCTGGGAGGGAGACACTGCATCTATCAAATTACCTGGAGATCCTATGAACACTACTGGAAATTCTCCACAGTAAAAGGCTCAGAAATGGGATGGCCATTTTACCCTGAGGGCAGACCTCCTGAGCTGAATGCCCCTCCTCCATCAAGTAGGTTTGTCAAAGAGACCAGAGCATTAATGGCTCCCTCCTGACTGAGCTCAACAGAAATGTATGGCCTTCCTTAGTTTGTCTTTTCCTCCTCAACTTTCCGATACTGCACCTCTAACTGAACACAGCAGCACACTGGCTTCCCCAGATGAGTCACATCCCCACCTGTCATGCCACCAGCAACATAAGTAAAACCTAGTCCCAGGCGAGTGTTGATGGAAGCAATAAACATCTCTAGCGGTGCTGATAACCAGCGAGGTCACAAGTGAAGGGCACACTCCTCCCACTGACTGCAGCTGCAAGAGAGACTTTATTGACTTCAAAAACAATGTTTTTAGCAGGGAGTTGATGCTTTGCTCACTGGAAGGGCTGTATCCTGTCTCCTCGTCTTTCTAATCTTCAGCCCTGCCTCAACCCAGCCCTGCTTCCAGAGGAGCCTGAGGTGGATAAAAGGATCCAGTGAACCTGGATGTATAGCCAGCCCCAATGGCACTGAAGGAATGAAGGGGAAGACATCTATTCCCTTTTCCCCTCAGAAGTGTCCCATGCCCACGTGATCCCCGATGGTCTCAATTCCTGAGCAATCTGGTGACATCTTCCTTTTGGGGGTCACTTGAGACTTTGTTTTCAGACATATTTTATGTTCTGATTTTTCTCCTTTTTGTCAGAGGGGTTTAAGTTGTTCTTTTTGTTTCCTTTCAGTAGGTTTTTGAGGTGTGTAACCTAACATCAGGAGGTTGTATCACCTTTCTATTACATTTTTATTCGATTACATTTCCTATTACCTGGTCATATCTGAAAAACTGTACTTCCTTTCTTTGGGGCTCCCGATTAACAATAAAATAACAACAAAATTCCTGAGCCACAGACAGAAGTCCTTGTCTCTTGAGTAAGTTAGACTGAGTGTCCTACAGAGTATGGACTGACTCTTCAGATGCCTCCCCACCTAGCACTGTGCACAAAATGGGGGGTGAAGAAAAGAACCTCTGGCTATTTTGTGTTTTAACAGATTCTTAAATAGAAACATCTCTTTAGTTCTGGCCACCAGAGTTTTTGTTCGCTTTATTTGTTGTTGCTGCTGCTGCTCTTGTGTGGCTTGTCTGTTTATCTGTTTTGAGGACGCTGGATTTTAATGCTGAGACCAAAATGATTTCTTCTGGAGTTTCTCAGCTCCTGGGTCCCTGATCCATTGTCATTGCCATCTGGACTCAACCATCCATAAACGTCAACCATGTTCACACTGCTTTCTCACACATGGCTTCAGAGGGACTCTGGAATTACGACAAGAAGATGCAGAATCTTCCACTCTGATTGTGGGAATAGTCTGTTCTTTTTCTTCTTTCAAAGGCAAAAACAAACAAAGATTCAAGGGCTTCAGTGGTCCTGCTATGCATCCCCAAGATGCAATACTGGCCCCTCTATTCTCAGCATCCAAAAAATGGAACACCCATTCCCCACGCATGGCTAAAGTTGTATGCAATGTGGACCCAGAGAGTTTTAAAGAGAACCAAAGATAATATAATATGGTTCTTTGGGCTCTTCTTGGGAATTGGAAGGAGGGGAAAAGGGTACATGCATGCCTGGGGGGTGGTGTATTGCTACTCCACAAGCATGCCTTCAGATTCAGTAGAATAGAGCAAGTCTGTGTATAGGACAAGCAGCAGTACATTTTGAGACCGTCATGTATGCCCCTAGACTTTGAAGTCATCAAAGAGGCAGGTAAAGAAGGAATGGCCTCTTTCTCCTGAAAGTTGAAATATAGCTACAGAGTAGGTGTGCACACATAAACCTAAATGCACACATACAGGTACACAGCCATCATCGTCATCCTCATCCTCATCATCATCATCATCCAAACTAATTAAGAATCAAATGCTAGGTCAATATAGGAAGTGAGGGTATTAAGGATAAGAGTAATTCAACCATACACTTGAGATATCATATGATCAGTCTACCCAACTCTGCTCAGATACCGATCAAGGATGGAATGTGGTCCTTAAGACCACTCTGAGGAGTAGTTTACTGGGAAAGAGAGAGAGTTCTCTTCCTTTAGCTAAAGAGGAGTTTGTGAGGAAACATGGGAGTCTGAGAGAAGAAAGTTTGCCAAAGACATGAATCTGTACCTAAATTTGCATATTGTCCAGCCCAGGTCACTACAGTCAAGAATAAAGGTGTGGCCTGGTAACTAGCTTTTTCCCAAAAATTGTAGTGATGACTGGGTTCTGCCAGACTCCCTGGTTTTGAAGTCTGAAAACTCTGGTTCTGGAAATTTGGAATTTTGGCTTCCAAATGAATAATGGAGATTGAGACCAAACTTTTGAAGGAAGAGGGAAATGGCATCTAAGGTGGAAATACTGATATCCAAGTATTTGGAGACAAGTGTTCATGAGGGATATTCAGGATTCAGCATCAGACCAGCCTGGATATTTTGCTTGAAATTTTGCTGCAACATTGAAAGATTGTTCACTTAATCGGATAAGACTCCCTTCCTGAGCATTTGGTGATAGAATTTTGGTCATCTTGACTAAACTGGCTAATGCCTACTTCAGACCCAATATGTAAGAGTAAAAGAAGTCTGGACTTAGGTGAGAAAGTTAAGCAGAAACTTGGGAAATAGATAGACCTATGTTCCAATTCCAGATCTGTTACTTCATTATATCACCATGGACATAACACAATGTCTGAGTCCAGGATTCCATATGTAAAATTGGGGTAATCACATGAACCTCCTAGAGTTAAATGACACAGATCTTAGTGTTACCAGTTCTGACACAGAGTAAATCCTCTATCTGAGGGAGTGGATGGATGGATGGATGGATGAAGAAATAGAGAGAATGAGCAAGCACTCAGTTATCCTTTCTGCTTCATTCCACAAGGACCCCTCTCCTCCATCTATAAAGTACCTTGTATCTATCCCACGTGCTGGTCAGAAAGACATGGAGAACACAGGGGAGTACCATCTGGGAATGATCTATTTTCTGTACTCAGCATGTTCCCGGAAACCTGTTGTCCCCAAGAGAACAGGTGAAAGCCTGACACTGTCAAAAAAGTGGGGAGAGCTTGCTGCTTAATTTTTTATTAAAGGAATTAAAATTTCTTTGCATAAGTCATTAATCATTAGGTCATATGAAAGGCTTATATTCATTCAGAGAATATAATAACTCACAGCAGTAAGGATGCATGCTTATTCCATTGGCCAGTAGAAGTGTGATGTTGTTAGCATAAAGTAATGGATTTTTTTCATTTTCCCTATTTATTTATTTAGTTTTTAGAACACTTACTTCAATTTAACAAATATTTATTGAATGTCTCTGACAAATATAAATATGATATGGTCTCTGCTGTGGAAAAGCTCAGAATGATAACAATAATGACAAAACAGTTAGAATTGTAACCATTTCTTTGGCATTCACTAGGTCCCTCTCTTTGTGAAGCACTTCATGCACATTATCTTATTTATCTCATTTAATACTCAAACAATCCTATGAAGTAGGCACTATTATTATCCCCATTTTGTGAAAATGGAGGTTTGAATATGTTGAGTAGCTCATCCAAGTTCTTGGTAATAGTCTGGTGGGGGAGACAGCTGCACAGATAAAATTTCATTTCAGTTTCTTAACTTTATACAAGCTACTATATTTCTATACATAACCTGTATGGGACCAGGACAGCAGTATTCTCTCATCATTTAATTTTTCTAACCACAACACTTCTATCGACACTGATGGATTTCCAGAGACAGTGGAACTTCAGAAAGAGCTCAGAAAGAAAAAAAGTGGTCACCTATTCCCGGGAGTCTTTCAAGAAAGTGAGCTGGAGATCCAGGGACACTAAGATGTGGGGCTACCACACTGCATCATGGGAAAAGAGAAGAGCACCAGAAAGAAAACCTCAATGCCACTACTGTTGATCCATGTTAAGAAATGTGTTTAAGGAAGCCCCTGTCCCTGATCTAGCTGAATTCCAACTTGGGAGTTATCTACTTTCCATACATTTCTTTTTAAATTATATTTAAGGAAAAGAGTGGCTGCGAAATAGAAGATAATATTAAATAGCCATTGAAATCATGTGTCTGAAAAATAATTACGCATATGGGAAACATAATATTGTGTTTTTAAAAGAAGGTAAATACAAGGAAATATACCAAAGAGTCTCATGCTCTACCAAATAAGCTAGCCAGGCTAAGGAAATACGTCAAAATAATAACTTGAGGTATCTCTAGATATACAACTATAAACCAAAAAATAAAATGTGATCAATCTTTAAAGAGTGTAGTCCAATCACAGATACTCTTGTGAGGGTAAGTTATATTATGCCCACTCGTGTCCTCTCCTTTCTTTCTTTGACTGCCTCCTTCTCACTTCTCTCCCTTCCCAACAGGATCAGTAACACCTTTGATTCCACTTCCTTTACATAGCAACTGCCTTACAGAGCTGCCACCGCTTAACACTTTAATAAGTACAAAGAGATGTATAATTGCTCATCACAGGAATGGTGTATCTACGACAAAACAAAATGCAACAAACAACCTGATAAGAAACTCTAAAGCTGCTACTACAAAATAAAAACTGTCATTTCCCTTCATCTCAGTGCAGACCTGTCTCTCTAGGCAGTGCTCAATGAAGGCATACTTGGGAAAGCACAGGTTGCTCTGGAATAGAATCTCATTAAAGAACTTGCACTGTCTAGGATCCTGTTTTGGAGACTGGTTTTCCTTGTACCCAAGGAAATGCCCATGATAGCATGGGGCACCTTTGTTCTCTCTTGTTGCCCAGCCCTTTTCTCCTGTATTATTCATTTTCTTTCATAGTTGTGGGCCACCTCAGGGACATGGAAATACTAAAATATCTTGATCCATGAGAAGATGCATAAAGGAAATACTATGGGGTGACAATACTCAGGAGAGGCACCCTCTCTCTTGATCTGACACACTTACTGAGATCCACAATTCCTAAATCTTTTGGCCTCAGATTTCCCACATAGGAAATACAAAGTGTCCTGTCTGCCCCAATTTCCACATACTGCAGCAGGAACATAAATCTTATCATGGAAAGGTCTTATATGTTATTGAAAGAAAGAGTCACAGAAGCAAAATTAGCAACACTTGAGCCCTGTTACGGGCTGACATTATGAGAGACTGGGTAGTCACAAACCATAGCACAGCCTCATAGTAGGTAGTGCATGAGGCCAATTTCAACTATTCACACACACACACACACACACACCCCACAGAGTCAGTATCTGCTTTTGTAAACTGCTAGGATGGCAACACTGCCACTTATCCTGAAAAGACTGGATCTTCTTTAACCAGAATGGTTCCAGGAGAGGGTGACATTGGCCAAGTGATATGTATTTCCCTAAACCAGAATTTTTTTACTCTCTGTGTGACTCTTGAATCTTAATTCTCTCTTCTTCCCCACACACACAAAATGGTACTGCCAGAACAATAGTAAGTCCAGAACTTCCTGAATATCTGATGCTGTGACTAGTTTTTCTCTGCCAGCCATCTATCAGAATAATTGAATCATGTGCTTGAACTTAGCCAGAAGTAAGAGCCAAGGGCCATAATGGGTGACCACTTTCCAATATTGTAGAAACTTAGATGAACCCAAATCAACAACTGTGAAAATTGCCTGAGTTAGGGTCTGTGGTTTCATTTAGGGGGACATATGCTCCTGAGTATCTTACTTCCATAATGTTACAGCAAAGGATGATGCAGGAAGGGAGCTTTGTGAAGTCTATACAGCCAGCCCAAACCATCCTCCACCCACATTTGTTGATATGCATGTGGTTCTTATTTTTAAAAGTGTCCTTGGTTAAGTGATATGTGATTAGAATTGTTCATTTTGCTTTTGGCAAACCCACTAACTAGAATTCACATAGTTTGAAGTGAATGAATTAGGTCAAATATCAAAACACAGTCCAGATCCTTGGTGGCCATGCAGGAATTTGGAAAGACACAAACTAAAAATAAGCAGTAGCAAGAACATTACAGTAAACACAGAAGTTCTCAGTACACTGCCAAAATCAAATGCCTTTCAGCTATCCCTTGGCCCATGGAGTAATTTAAAAGGATTTCTAAATTTTAATTTTATGTTTTAGCATCCTAAGTTCAGTCCCTACCTCTAGAACTCCTCCACTTTATTATTGACCTCACCACACTTTTACTCATAAAACAGAGGAATAAATAAGTACCTAAGCCCACTATTGGAATAAGCTCAGTCAATGGGATAATACTTAGAAATATTTTGAGCATCAATTGTATGCTGGGCAAAGTCCTGTATGCCAGACAAAGTCCTGTGTACTGAGAATATAAGGTAAACATGTGGACCCTCTCCCTTCTGGAGATTTGATGCAGTTTTTGTTTGTTTGTTTGGAGTGCTCTTCAAGAAGAAGAAACACATCTGGAGCCCCTGCAGAGAAGTGATTGGCCAGCAAAAAGTGTAAATCTCTCTTGGACATTCCCAGCTACAGCGGTCATATCTGTATTAGGAATGTGGCTGTTCCCCTCAGCTAATGCAGAGGACATGGCTCTTTCCAACTGAATAAGGAAAGGGGATATACCATCTGACATCTAGGATCAAAGTAAAACATAACCTTTAACCCTTAACATTTTTCCCATTCTTTTGTCAATACCACACTGTCTCTATGACTAGCTTTATAATAAGTCTTGAGGTCTCCACCTTAAGCATCAGTCCTCCAACTTTGTTCTTTTCTTTTGATATTACGTTAGCTATTCTTTTAAATCTCTATGTAAACTCTAGAATTAGATTGTTGATATCTACAAAATAACTAGCTGGAATTTTGACTGGGAATGCACTGAATCTATAGATCAAGTTGGGAAGAATCAACATATTGTTAATATTGTCTTTCTATCCATGAATATGGAATGCATCTCTATTTATTTAAGTTCTTTGATTTTGTTTATTAGAGTTTTGTAGTTTGCCACAGAAAGATATTACACATATTTTGCTAGACTTACACCTAAGAATTTCATTCGGGGGGAATACAAATGTAAATCGTATTGTGTTTTTAATTTCAAAGTCCAAAAAATACAATAGAATAAAATGAAATACAATACAAAACATAAATAAAAAACAAAGTCCACTTCTTCATTGTTGGTAAATAGGAAAGCAGCCTAAGTTCTGACACCAAACACATTCTTCATTTTTGTTTTAAAGCACACAGATGCATAGTTAACTTGCCACTTGAAGTTTAAGAGAGGGATGGTATTGTGAATGACAGGCTGCTCACTGGCATTTAAAACGCTGCATAACACTAAACACGATAGATGAAGGCAGGCCCTTATAATAATTAGGCTATAATCTTGGAACTCATTCCCAAATTAAAAAACAACAACAACAACAACAAAAAAAACAAAAACAAAAACAAAAAAAAACAAGTAATAACAGTAAAAAAACTGAGTAATAATTCAAGACAACTAATAACAAGTATTATAACTATAATGTTTTAAAGTTTGTTAATCTGCTAATACACGCAATTTACTTGATCATCACAAGACAAATTTTCTCCTCATTTTATAGATGAGGAAACTAAGCCTCAAAGTGGTTCTCTGAGTTGTCTAAAGTCACACTGCTGATAAATGGCAATGCCAGAACTGGTCTTCATGTTTTCTGGTTCAAAATTCCAGTCCTTCCACTATCACTCAGAAGTTTCCAATGATTCAGGAACAGTGGTAGGTGTTTGTCCAGCTTGCATTATCAGTCATGTTCCTTTTTCTGCTTCCATTTAACATGGAGGAGAAAGAATCCTAAATCCTGGGTTTACTAATGATTGCACATTCATACCTACTGAATGACAGAAATATATCTTGGGGAATTATAGCTTAATAATAACACAAGTCAGCACATTAATGCCCAGAGACAAAAATAAAATGTATGACTGTCTAAATATGCTTAAGGTTATTCTGAATACATTTGAGAGGATTTGAGGAAATAAAGACCTTTGCTGTCAGCACTTTAGACTAAGTCTAGTGAATATCCTTCATTTCCACATTCTCATGTTCAGCTCCACCTGGTTTTTCCCATTGCCTGGTTTGCAAGTTAAAAAAAAATCAACAAAACAAAACAAAACAAAAAAAATAATTCCCTAAAAATAAGCCCTAATACACATATGCCATTAAAAAAAAAAGAAGAAGAAGAAGACAGTAAAAATAACAAAGAGATAGATGCAGACTGAAATGTGCATTCTAAACAAAGAAAGTCTCCAATCTAGATACCTGCAACTTGTTAAATGAATCTTCTCCAATCTAAATGAATGAAACCCTTTTCTTTTTAAATAGTGGATATTGAAGGCTCCAGCTTATTTATTTTATGAATAGAAGGGCAAAACTAACATTTGCTGGATGCCTAATATATGCCAGGAATTGTGTTAGATACTTCCACATGTAGGAACTAATTTAACCTTGGCCACAACTGAGGGGCTATTACCTTTATACCAGTAAAGGAGCTGGATGCTCCAGTGATATGCTCATGGTCATATAGCTGGCAAATGATGAGTTGATGTCTGCATCAGATTCTAGAGTCAAAGCACATGCACAGATAACAATCTGTTTCCTTCTCTCAAGCCTTAAACAGGTTAATTAGATCACCTACTGGCAGGAGAAAAGATTCCCCAAGAGGCTGAAGAATATGAGAGCACAAGACACTTCATTCTCAAATTTTGATGGCTAGAGAGTTTTGTAATGGGCTGTCCATGTTGGACAGAAAGGGGATACACAAGCCACCTCAATATAAAAAGGTTTATAGGGAGAAAGGGGACCTAGGAACCCAGGACCAATTATTCATTTTTGATCAATAGCCCCAATGTTTTATGCCACAGGGGTATTGTTAATCTTAGGATAATATGAAACAAGAAATGTTCCCAGGTATGCTAAGGAAGGCAAAAGTTCTTCTATTTTTTAAAATTTTTTTTAACGTTTATTTTTGAGACAGAGAAAGACAGAGCATGAACGGGGCGGGGGGGTCAGAGAGAGAGAGGGAGACACGGAATCTGAAACAGGCTCCAGGCTCTAAGCTGTCAGCACAGAGACCAACACGGGGCTTGAACTCACGGACTGTGAGATCATGACCTGAGCCGAAGTCAGACGCTTAACCGACTGAGCCACCCAGGCGCCCCCAAAAGTTCTTCTATTGAAACATGTCTCCCAAACTGGCATACTTCTTGGTGCATATAATGCTCCTTAGTCATTCTTTGAGTTAAATCTTTGGAAGTGTCTCATCTCCCCTGGCCTGTTACGGTAGTCTATCTCACCTATGTGCTCTATATTGGCTGGCTCATGAAAGCAATCCATAAGTGATTATAATAGTGATTTACAGTTCTTCAGAGATAACCTTTTTCACACTCAATCCCATTCTAATTAATTGTCTATTTTGCATACAGATAAACTTAGACACAGAAATAATAAGAAACCACTAACATTTGAATTTTGATATACTTATATATGCAATTACATTCATGTGGTTGCCTTAACTGATCCTCACAAAAAAAAAAAAAAAAAAAAAAAAACATAAGGTAAACCTGCCAAATATTTTTGTCATTTACAGATGAGAAAACTAAGCTGCAGACAGATCTAGTGACTCACTGGGTCATATGTGCAGCTGGAGGGCATGAGGTCCCTACTGCTGATGTTCTCTCACCCCAACTTCAGTCGCTGTTGTGTCCTCCACTCCTCCTACCCCTGGCTTGATGTGTGCCTCTGCTCTCCTGACTCCTGCCTATGACTTATGCCTCTACTCCCCACACACCTGTGGCTGACTCTTGCCTCTGCTCTCTTTGGTTTGGGCCCCCTTTGAGAGTCCCTGTCCACAAGACTGCTAGCTCTATCTGGTCCCCCAGTTTTGTTTCCTCTGACAGCTTCTGGTAAGGCTTCTCTGCTCTATGTCCCCTAGTCTCAGGTCCTTCTCCCTTCAGTCCACCTGGATTCTGAGGCGACAGATAGAGGAATACAGACAGGAATCTGTGATTAAAACTTAGGAGGAAACTTCCTAGGGTCATGCACAGACTGAGAGTTTGACAAACATTAATGAACAAAAATAAAGACCCCACTTTCAAAGATCTTATAAGCAGGCATGGAGAAATAGGCAGCAAATGAAATAAGTAAGTAAAATTGCATAAAATAGTACAAGGTGATGATAGCTATGGAAAAGGCAAAACTAGAACAGGGTAAGAAGAAGGGAGACCTAGGTGGGAGCAGGGTGAAGGGGGCAGGGACAGATGGCTCTGCTATTGGGCGGGCCTGCTGGAGAAAGTGAGGTTTGAGTGAAGACCTGAAGGAGCAGAGGGCAGGGACCCTATGGGTCTCTGTGGAAAGAGTATCTGCGGCAGAGGCACCAGCTAGAGCTGGGAGCAAGGAGACCAGCATCAGTACTGTACCCTCCGAATGTCCTTGCTCAAAACAACCACCCAGGTAGAGGGCAAGTCTTGAAAACTGGGCCTCAAGAAGGTAAGGTTTGAGAAAACAAGAAGCAAGTCTGAAAAGTGAAGAACAGAAAGTTCTGCCTAGGTGGACTGCTGCAGTGGCCGAGCCCTCTCATTCTGCACTGGAGGGATAGCTGCTGAACAGGGGGTGAGGGAGGGGTGTGCAGAGGATACAGAAAAGATATGCACATTTGACTTCCTTTCAGGGTCCACCTTGCCTAGTCAAAGTGGGTATGATGGTTAATTTTACATGTCAACTGGACTGGGCTAAAGGGTGCCAGCAAAATATCATTGCTGAGTAAGTCAGTGAGGAAGTTTCTGGAAGAGATTAGCACTTGAAAGGGTAGGCTGAGTAAACAACATCCTCCCCTTACCACTGTGGCCAGGCATCATCCAATCCAATGAGTACCCAAACAGAAAAGGCAAAAGAAGGTCTGAATTCTCTTTCTCTCTTCTTGAACCAGGATGTCCCTGTTCTCCTACCTTCAGAGCTCTTGGCTTCCAGGCCTTCAGACTTGGTCTCAATTATACCACCATGTTTCCTAGGTCTCAAGCTGGTGGACATCATATCATAGCATCTTTCAGCCTCTGTAATGTCATGAACCAATTCTTAGAATAAATCTTGTCATACATATCTCTGTATAACCTTTGTTTCTGTTTCTTTGGAGAACTCTCACTAATTCCATGAGCTTCCTTTGCAGTTGACATGCCATGCTGGGAACCTGCCTGAAATTAGTCTCAACTTTGCTCACAGAGCACACAGGAAGTTGTGCTGGGGTGTCCAGGGATTAAAAAACAAATAAACAAACAAACAAAATAAAACACTGTGGCATCAAGCTTAGCAACAGCAGCAGCAAGCACTGCATGAACCTTGATCACATGCCGGCCCCATGTTGAACACCACACACATTCACTCACTCACTCACTCACTCACTCACTTCTTTAAACAGCCCTATGAAGCAAATCCTAATATCACCCCCTCCTTTTACAGTTCAGAAAATCAAGACTCAGAGAAATGAGGTGACCTGTCCAAGGTGAAGCCAGACTTTGCATAGCCATGTTTGACTCAAAAGCCCACACAGTCCTCAGGGCAATAACAATTGTCAAATCACACAACCAACTCTCCTCTCTTCTTAGGGAGAAAATATTTACTCCATATTAAATACTGAGCCAGAGACAGCCATCTTGGAAGCATCAGTGACCAAGAAATGCGTAAGGGTAGTAAGCAAGGTCAAGAAAGGTAGATGGATCGGAATAACCCTTTACCCCTAGTGAAAACAAATTCAGATTGCCTTCAGTCATCCACATTGGAACAGAGTGACTCAGAATGACTGATGCTGGACAAGAATTCAGAGAAACCTTGGGTCCAAAAAGGCAACACATGCCACAGGCAAGCCCCAGTTCTTCTCTGACATCATCATTCATGCAGGTAGAAAATCACTTCCACGCGGCCCCTTGAGTCTGCACACAAGCACATTATAATATTTTGTTTGCATATATGCCTATTTACATAGTTAATTTGGGATCTGTTTGCAAACACAAATTAGTTTGGTGCAATTACCTTGTGCACGGACATAGAGTTATCCGCTTCAGCAGTTTAACAGCATGGAAAATGGCTGCATTGTAGCATATGGCTGTCTATATATAATCACAATATTACCTGCACATATTAGTTACATAACAGTTACATTACAATTAGGGCTGTTTTTAAGCCATTCAAAAGAAAAAAAAAGTATTTTAATTAAATCAGTAAGGTGTTTTAAGTAGAGAGAAGTGAGAGAGAGTGTTAATGATTCCCAGCATTCCATCAACTGAAATATGACATGCACACTAGCACCTTTCTGGCTCCCATGTGGGGAGAAGCTTTTCTGGTAACAACACTGAATATTATCTTCCTGTGACCTTGCACCCAACAAGCTGAACTGCTCTCAGTCCCACCTGCAAGACAACTTAAATCATGGAGCCACAGGCAACTGTCAAGGCTGGAAAAGACCTCCACTATTCTCTGGTCCACTTGACCATCATACAGAGCAGGAAACTGAAGCCTATGCAGGCAGAGTAGCAGATTTTGAATCACACAGTTTAGTGGGAAAACTGAAACTAGACCCATATTTCCTGCCCTACAATGGTGACTCTAGTATACTGCCCACATCATGACGTGGATGTCACACTTTTGAATGGTGACAAAAATACCACATTCAGTCCATTTTCCCCCAAATTAGGAATCCACACATGTTAGACACACTCAGAAAATGAAGGGGTATCACACACATCAATTGATAGATAATAAACATATGGGATTAAAGAACTTACCATAAATCATTCAAGCAAATATGTGGTACTATTCAAATTTCTTCACATCATATCTAGTACTTGTGATTTTAAAAGCATGTTACCTTCAAATAAAGGAATTCACTTAAATATGTTAGAATGGAAGGAACCAAGCTTTGTCATTTGAGTTCTAGACATATCACTCACTTGGTGGCATTGGGCAGGTTACTGAACCTTCTCATGATTTCTCTATGATACCAAATACACACTTAAATGCCTCCTCTTCATTTTATTATAAAAAGGAACTTTTCTTTCAATAGGCATTTCATTACCATGAGCTTCAAATTACAAGAGGCA
The DNA here is from genome assembly GCF_028018385.1 of Neofelis nebulosa. Lineage (NCBI taxonomy): Eukaryota > Metazoa > Chordata > Mammalia > Carnivora > Felidae > Neofelis > Neofelis nebulosa. Next base: position 28,607,990 of record NC_080791.1, on the reverse strand, counting down.
GTGACATAGTCTTTTTTTTTTCCTTTTTTTTTTCTCAACGTTTTTATTTATTTTTGGGACAGAGAGAGACAGAGCATGAACGGGGGAGGGGCAGAGAGAGAGGGAGACACAGAATCGGAAACAGGCTCCAGGCTCCGAGCCATCAGCCCAGAGCCTGACGCGGGGCTCGAACTCACGGACTGCGAGATCGTGACCTGGCTGAAGTCGGACGCTTAACCGACTGCGCACCCAGGCGCCCCTAGGCAGTGACATAGTCTTGAGGTTGATATTCCCTTTGTATCACTGGGTGGTATGGGTCAGAATATTCCTTACACCCAATTTCCCCCAGGCAGTCAAGTACAATGTCGTCTCCATCCTCTCTTATGGATAAAATGTGAACTTGGAGCCTAGGGGAGGAAAGCCACAGGATGCTGTTATCACCAGGCCAATTGAGAAGAACAAATAGCTTCTCAGCATAATCAACATCTTATCCCAAATCGTTTCTGTCCTACCTCCCTAGTATACCATTTAGCACTCCATGCAGATGAGACTAAACATCGTTGGTTGCATAAGACAAGAAACAGACCACAGTAGAACACGATAAGAGATCACTGGTGTCCATCAGGAACAAATGACCATGTAATAACTCTGTAATTACATGGTAACTAGAACTGATTGAGCCTGTAAATTATATACTTGTCACCTCCGGGTAATGGTGCAGCTCTATCTCCCATCTACAGAAAGCAGCAGCACATGGCCCACAGTCACTGAGAGATAAGGGAATTCTTAGCTGATAAAGCAGATTTGCTGCTTATGATAGGTGATAGAGAGACAGGCTGAAATCCGGGAGTTAATGATTTTCCAGTTGAGGCATCACTGCCCTGCCATCCATAGCAAGATATCCATTACACAGCCAGTGCTCTCCATCCTTAATCAGAGGGACTGATTAAAGTTCCCCAAATTAGAGATGAAAGGAACAGGCTCCCCAACACATGCACACAAAAATGTTCCACCTGCATATGGGCACAAACACACCAGCAACTAATTTATACTCCCTCAACCATTTAATCTGCAGACCTTTGAAACATCACTGTTGTAGCATTTCACCAAATATTTTAATATTCTGGAAGAATATTATCTCTTTTTATGCAACATTCTCTCTGGGACCATTATGCGGAGGCATTAAGAAATTCCGTGTGGTAGATTATTCAGCAAATATTGTTTGACAGCCGACTGTGCTCATAGAATTCTGGTAGGTGTAAGAGAGGAAACAAAGAAGCATAATACTCAATTCTCTCCCTCAAGGATCTGAGTCCACTTACACAAATAATATAAATACATAATAAGTTAATTTATATTGCCACAAGGCAGTATATAATTAACTGCCAAACGACCGGTACAGACAACAAGAGCTACACAAGTAGAGAAAAGAGGGAACTCACTTTGGGGTGGTGTAATCATAAATATGGCTTCTTACATATTCAAATGAACATTTAAGAGAGCTGAAATATCACGTTCATTAATAGTCTGTTAGGAAGAGACACTTCAGGGGCACCTGGGTGGCTCAGTCAGTTAAGTGTCCTACTTTGGCTCAGGTCATGATCTCACGGTCCGTGATTTTGAGCCCCGCGTCAGGCTCTGTGCTGACAGCTCAGAGCCTGGAGCCTGTTTCAGATTCTGTATCTCCCTCTCTCTCTGACCCTCCCCCATTCATGCTCTGTCTCTCTATGTCTCAAAAATAAATAAACATTAATATATATATATATATATATATATATATATATATATATATATGAAAGAGACATTTCAAAGATCTCTCTATCCACAGTGCTCTCTGTTTTCTAAAAGCAAATTAACAACAACAACAACAACAAAATAAGAATGAAAATAGATAGTTTTCATTAATGAAAAACAAACATTGGAAGGAAAACATCAGAATTATGAACATAAACAAGTTTAATTGTGTATAGCCAAGGCACTGGAAGATCAGAAATATACTAATAATTTCAATATCCCTTTAGCTTTTGAATGTTTATAGCTTGGGTATACATGTACATAATCTGTCCACAGTTGTAGGGACGTTTTCTGATCAACACAGGCATTTAACAACTAGGCTGAGACCTGCGGAATTGCAATCAACAAGGTAAGAATGTACAAATGTTTTGGTTTTTTTTTTTTTAGAGATTTTTAATTTATACTGAGAAAGAGAGAGAGTGTGAGTGGGGAGGGTCAGTCAGCGAGAGAGAGATATTCACAAGCAGGCTCTGAGCTGTCAGCACAGAGCCTTATGTGGGACTCAAACTCACAAACCATGAGATCATGACCTGAGCTGACTCAGATGCTTAACTGACTGAGCCACGCAGGAGCCCCAGTTTTTGTTTGTTTGTTTGTTTGTTTGTTTAATTTTTATTGTTTATTTATTCTTGAGAAAGTGATAGAGTGTGAGTCAGGGAGAGGCAGAGAGAGAGAGGGAGATATAGAATCTGAAGCAGACTCCAGGCTCTGACCTGTCACCACAGAACCTAATGTGGAGCTCAAACTCACAAACCGTGAGATCATGACCTGAGTTGAAGTTGGACACTTAACGAAGTGAGCCACCCAGGCATCCCAAGAATGTACAAAGGCCTTAATCAAGGTCCTCATCCATTTGCAATAATTATGGGACACAAAATTTGGGGATCAATGCAGGCATTTCTCTGAGGTTGTGAGGAAAGACAAAGAACCTATTTGTCTCTCCAGGTTCCTCTGTCCCTAAACTCCCAACCTCCTAACTGCTATTCATAAGTAGGTGTTAAAAGAATAGCAACATGACAGAGTTATTGTACAGTTTTTGCTGAGGGGTAACCAAAATGACATCTTGAATTTTATCTGGATTTAATGTGAACGCATTTGCCATCATCCCCATACCTGCTTGAGTAATTTTTTCACTGGCTGACCTTCCAGCCACAAATCCCCATCAACATTTACCTTGCAAATGTTCTTCACTGATGTGCAAGGTGAACAAACCTACTTAGTATAGATCTCAAAGTTAGTGACCTTGAAGTTCATGACCCTCCAGAGATCTTGAAGATTCAAAACATAGATCCATACTGCCTACTGGTAGCTGATCTCAGGGTGAGAATAAGGGCACCAGATAGTCTGCATTTATCCATATTAGAAATATAAATGTATATCATCTAGGGTCATCTAGGTGGCTCAGTTGGTCAAACCTCTGACTTTGGCTCAGGTCATGATCTCATGGTTTATAAGTTTGAGCCCTGCATTATGCTCTATGATGACAATTCAGAGCCTGGAGACTGATTCAGATCCTGTGTCTCCCTATCTTTCTGCCCCTCCCCTACTCATGCTCTGTCTCTCTCTCTCAAAAAAAAACCCAATAAACATTATATATCTATCTATATCTATATCTATATCTATATCTATATCTATATCTATATCTAGATAGATAGATAGATATATCTTCTAGCCTCTGAAACAAGAAGAGTTAGCATTCCTCCAGACCCTTAAGAATTTGAAAGGTCTCCATGAATTAGTGCTATCCCAAAGGAAACTTCCTCTATAATCACCAGAATTCTAGTAAGCTAAAAAAGAGTTATACATTTTGACAATGTTTAAAAAAAAAAAAAAAGCAGCCAAGTTAACTATGCCCTTTGTAATATTACTTATTTCTGGGTCATCATTCCTTGCTGAAAAATAAAAGGATTAAATGAGATGATCCTTAAGGTCCTTCCTAGATTGAATGGTCTATGACCTAGAAAGGCTGTAATGATCAGTTCTTCAAAAGCTAATGAAGAATAATCACATCCTCAATCTCAATCTGTAGATAAAGAAAAAGAGACTAATGTTTTAACCAACCATTAAGTCTATAAAACAATTCAGTCATCTAGGCTCCTAACCTATCTCTGACTCATATAAGACATTTTCTCTCAAAGATCCAAGCAAGATACTAGGGACTGTAATGGAACAAATCATGGTTGATCCAGAGGTCTTTGTTTCATTACACATTTAGGTGCTGTATCCATAACATGCTGATGGGACCTATGTTCACATGCTGCATCTAATTCCCATGACATGTTCCTGTAAGAAAGTAACAATATCCAGGGAATATCAAATTGCTCTTCACCAAGTGGGTCTTCATTTGGCTTCAGGAGGCAGTTCCCTCTGTTAGTCAGAACTCAATGGCAATGACAGGACAGGACTCCTCTCTACACCTGCAATTCTCATTTTGTTTACAGTGGCCACAGGATCAATATCTTCTCCCCTGGAAATAAAGCTTTCTACTTTGCATTGGAATTTATCTTCAATAGCTGCTGGAAATCATTATCACACAATAATGCTCTATTCACTACTCATGTTATCTCTTCAGCTAGGCAGATTGCCAGACATTTGACTGCCTGACACCAAGTCCATTTGGTGCGCGACAAAAATAAAACCTTGCATTGCCTGGAAATAACATGAGACACACTCATCATCTCGCTAGGGATGATTAGGCTACTTTCTCTTTCTGAGGAGTTGTCAGAATTCATGTTAATCTTCCAATGATTTTGCCTACAGTCACAAGCACGCTCTCATGTGTGTAGAGTGGGCATGAAGAAAAAGCTTGTGAATGGATAAAAGTTATTATGAGTCCCAGCGGTGAAGCTATGAGGTCTAGAAGACCATGTGTCTGTGGCTATACCTGGGCCTTGTTTATCTTTAGTTGGATTCATTGATCCAAATGTCATTTCTATCAAATTCAAAAACATTTATTGAGGGGCGCCTGGGTGGCGCAGTCGGTTAAGCGTCCGACTTCAGCCAGGTCACGATCTCACGGTCCGTGAGTTCGAGCCCCGCGTCGGGCTCTGGGCTGATGGCTCGGAGCCTGGAGCCTGTTTCCGATTCTGTGTCTCCCTCTCTCTCTGCCCCTCCCCCGTTCATGCTCTGTCTCTCTCTGTCCCAAAAATAAATAAAAAATGTTGAAAAAAAAATTTAAAAAAAAAAAAAAACATTTATTGAGATTCTACCAAGTGCTGAGTACTGATCTTGGTATACTGAACATAGCAGTCTTCCTTGGAGAAGTCTGATTTAGAAATTTGGGCGAACTTTGTGACGTTATGCACCCATAATGTCAACATCTGACGAGACATGTGAACAGGATGTTTGATGAGATGCCAAGAAGGAACACCGTATCCTAGGAACTTGGAGGAGTCTTCTTAGAGGACATGCTATTTAAATCAAATGTCAAAGAGGAGTAACTAAAAACAAAGGAAAGGGTGGTTTTGAGGACATCCCCCTGTGGGAACATCACAGATCAATTCAGAGGTGAATGGGTGTTGGCATGGGGACTGTTGAACATGATATCTATAGGAAGATCTGAGTCACTAGAGCTTACAGGAAGAGTGATGGCTTGCTTGTACTTCTCCAGTCACCAGGAAATGTTTCCTTTTGGATATGCTGAGATTTAGGTACCTATTGTACATTGATTTGGAGGTATCCAACATGTAGCTGGAAATAATTTTATTACATTCAAATAAGATATCAGAGTCAGAGAGTAATTTGGACATCCCCCCCACCTAAATATCAGTGAAAGTCTAGGAAATGGATGAGGTTTCCCACGGAGAAGTCTGACAGCTCTGGGTCATGGACAGAACCAGTGTTTAAGGGGTTAACACAGGAAGGAAAGAGACCATAGGGGACGAAGCCAGAGAAGCCAGAGCAGCACAAAGAAAATAGGGTGAGGAGGCAGCATTGCAGAACCCAGAGCTGTAGAGTTTCAGGAAGGGGAAAAGTAGGGTGCAACAATTTGAATGCAGCAATGAAATAAGCACTCTAGAGTGCACTTTGGATTTGTGCAGAGTTTGAAGGCTTTGATCAGGGCAGTGTTTTAATAGATATAGCAGTACAGAATATAGATTTCAGTTGATTAAAGAATGAATAGAAATGAGGGAGTAAATTACTATCCAAAAATGTCAATTAAGAATGAAAGGGACAGAGAAAGAGCAAGAGAGGGATCAGAGGGCTTTGGCGTGTTATATTTTGGGGTAAAAGCCAGTAGAGAATGAGAGGATTTAGACTTCCACCCACAAAAGATTACATAACAGAGTCTGACTCTAAGTGAAATATTATTTTCAACATCCAAGAGAAATATGGGTCTAAATATCTTACAAACTTTAATTTAACCCTATCTCCATCCTGGACCGCTCTCTGGAGCCCTAGGCTCATATGTGCAATTGCCTATTTGGTGTCTCCACTTAAAAACCTAATGGATATCTCAAATCTTAATAATCAAAACAGAACTACTGATTCTCCACCTCCAACTCTCAAACTTGTTCTTTGGCCAGTCTTTCTGCTCATGGCTCCAGCCAGGTCCTCCAGCCAAAAGCCTTGGGGTCCTTGACCACTAGCTTTTTCTCCCACCCAACATCCAATTCACCAGCCAATCCTTTACCTGTTAAATAGACTCATAAAATTACTATTCCACATCATCCCCACTTCTACATGATGGCCAAAGCCATGATCATCTCTCATCTGGAACATGGTAACAGTCTCCCTGCTGTTCTTACATCATACTGGACCCTTACATCTCCTCTTCTCACGTTACCAGAGTTATTCATTGAAGATAAAAGTAAAAATAAGACAGCCCTTGGCTTAATGTTCTTTAGTAACTTCCCTTTACATAAAGAGTAAAGTCAAACAAAAGACTTTCTTAACGGTCTACAGACCCGTCCCAACTTGTGGTAGATTGAGTTATTGGTCACAGTCATTTGCTTTTTTCCCCTCCCAGTGTGAGCAGGGTGTACCTTCCTGCCTCTCAACTTTGGGTTTGGTCTATTACTTGCTTTGACTTCAGGGATGTTAGCAGATAAAATGTAAGCAGGCTGGCAAAGTTCATGAGTGCTTAGGCTTTCTTCTTGAATTCTGCTGTACACGGATAACAGATTTGGGGGCCCAGGATAGGTTCTGGTTCTTCAACTTGGGTCCCAGATGAACGTACGTAGAAGAGGCCTGAGCCCTATTTACAGACTACAGCTAATGCAGTTAATCCAGAAATCCAAAAGTGAGGGAAAAAATCCTATTGTTAAATGCCCCTGAGTAATATCTGTAGCACTTGGATGGCAAGAGCTTACTAATTCAATTATCTAGCCTCCCACAAGCTCTCAGTTCTCATCTCCTTCTCTCTGCTTCCTCCCTCATGCTGACCAAGGCATATTGGCCTCTTATTTTTCTGACCCAAACATTCTCCTGCCTCAGAGCCTCGGTACATGCAGTTCTTGTTCCCTACTCCACAATATCCCAATTTTTTTTTTAAATTATTATTACTTCCTTCAAGTCTCTACTTGAATACCTTAACCACAATGTGTTTCATGACTACCCCTACCTCCATCCCTCTGTTACCCCTTGCCTTGGTTTATGTTTCTCCATAGTACTCCATAATACAGCTGACATATTACACATTTATTTATTTTTTAGCCTATAGGCCAGAATCTCTAACTCACTTTTGTACATATAATCTGCCTAGTAATTAAACAAACATAAATTCAGTTTCCCCTGCTGATTTTCAATTCTCCCTATCCTATAGAGCAGTGTTTTTCCAACTATTGTGTGTGCATGATGAAGCAATATGTGAGATGATTTTAGTAGATAAATGGACAGATTTTATATAATTAAAATACATTTAATTTTATTTTAGACTAAGTAGATGGGCTGGGGCTTTTAAAGTAATTGATGAAAAGGGATGGTAAAGTAAAGCATTGGGAAGCAAGGCAGGTAGTATGCTTAGGTGCAATGATCCCAGTCACCTCCAGAGCCCTTGAGAGCTGCTCTGAATTACAACAGAGTTGCTCTGTGACTGATGTTTACAATAATGACCCAAGTAACAAAATAAGATAAATGATATTCTCTGTGCTTTGCTCAATAAGACAGAACAATAATATATTTTAGGAAAAGAACTCTATCAAAAAGGATTGTAATGTTTTAAGTTCAATTTAAAGGATGATAGCTCAGTTATATGACAAATTCATTCATGTGAAACACTGCTGGTACCTCATAAATAAGACTTTCCTATATAAACATAAGGATTTATAATGAATTTGATGATTATTCTTTCCCCATGAATAATAGGCAGAATTGATTTTATACCCACTCCTCTTCTTGACCCACCTTCTCCTACCGTTATATGATTTTCTTTCTTTTTTCTTGAAAAGGCAGTTTGTAACAAATAGTTGTAGCTATAAGTTAATGTATACTCCATTTCACATCATTTCAACACTAAGGGCCCAAACGATTATTTTTCTGCCTGATGGACTACACAGACTGAATCTGTTAAGTGATAATTATTGGATTAAATAGAACTTCTAGTTTCCAGTTTGGTATGGAAGTGACTTTGAAGTCATTACTCCCATCACATAAGAAAAATGTGGTCAAGCTAAAAATCAACAACTCTCCTTACATCCACCAGAGAAATCAGGCCACACAGCAAACTGCTGCCCCCCAAATTGAAGGGACAGACAGGTGAATCAGGTACAGAGAATCACAACTTACAGGAGCAGAAGCCCAAAGCAAACAATTTTGTGGGAACCAGTACCGGGATAGGAATGCTTACACTGTAATCGATGAACTATCAGAGGTGCAATTGGACAGACATCTTTGGGAGTTACAAACTCCAAGGGGCTCCAGTCTTCCACATGCCCACACACACATTTGTTAATATCACCCCTAGGAGCACTACCGGATTCTCTCAGTGATGATCAGAGAAAAATCCCCTTGTACTTCCAATAGGGTGAAAGGAGAGGTAGCCCTTTTGAAATACTCCCAGAGCATTCTACTCTTCTGATATTAAGAGAAATGAATTAAACAGAGTCTAAATGGCCTGGAGAATAGGAAATACCCAACCTCAGTTGGCTACAGCTTTCCTACTTCACTTAAGGAGAAAAATAAAGTAAAACTGAGAGGCAATTATAAAGGTCACAGTTCAGGTACACAGGCTCACTGAAACACTGAAACTTAATCATAGGACTATAGAATGTTTTTCCTCCCTCCTATTACCTCTATATCAAAAGGATTCATGTATAGTAATAATGGGAGTAAATCTAAAAAAAAAAAAAATATATCCATCTCAGGTCTTTTTTAAGAAGTCTCTAGGGAGGAGTTCCTGGGTCGCTCAGTTGGTTAAGCATCTGACTCTCAATTTGGGCTCAGGTCATGATCTCCCAGTTCTTGAGTTCAAGCCTTGCATGGGGCTCCATGCTGTCACTGAGGAGGAGCCTGGTTGGGATTCTCTGTCTCCCTCTTTCTCTTCCTCATGGATGTGCCCTCTCTCTCTCTCCCTCTCTCTCTTGCCCTCAAAAATAAATAAACTTAAAAAAAAATAAGTCTCTAAGGAAACCTAAAGACAACTGGGTAGAAAAAAAAAAATCAAGTGCAGCAGAAGTTATATGCTCTGACACCTACAGTTACTGCAAACAATAAACACTGTTTAACCCCTAGTCATATAAATATAAAACCTTACACAAAATACCAAATACCTCAGTTTCTGTTACCCTGAACATCCTGTATGGTTTTCAGCAAAAAAATACAACACATAACAAAAGACATAAAACACAGGTTGCAGAAATAGCAAGCATTAGATCCAGACTCATATATGGCAGACATGTTAGAATTACTAGACTTGGAATTTCAGACAGGTATGATTAATATTCTAAGGGCTTTGAAGGCAAAAGTGGACAATATACAAGAATAGATGGGTAATGTAAGTGGAGAGATGGAAACTCTGAGAAAAAATCAAAAGGAAATGCTAGAGACCAAAACCATCACAATGGAAATGGGGAATGCCATTGATGAGCTCATCAGTAGGCTGGACAAGGCAGAGGAAAAATCAATGAATTGGCTGAAATTTCCAAAACTAAAATGAAAAGAGAAAAAAGACAGGAAACAACAACAACAACAACAACAACAACAACCATGAGACAGTATCTACTAACTGTGAGATGGTTATAAAAGGTGTAGCATATGCATAATGGGCATACCAGAAGAAGAAAAATAATAGGAGAAATATTTGAAATGGTGACTGAGAATTTCTCAAAATTAATTACAGACACCAAACCACAGATCTAGAAGTTCAGAGAACAGCAAGAAGGGAGCCCAGAGAAGACCGAAAAACTACACCTTGGCACATTATATTGAAACTGCAGAAAATCAAAGACAAAGAGAAAATCTTGAAAGAGGCTGGGGGGTGGGGCTGGAGCAGCACCATACACATACAGGAGCAAGAATAAGAATCACATCAGACTTCTTTTTCCTTCAAATGTTTTTTTTTTTTTGAGAGAGAGAGAGAGAGAGAGAGAGAGAGAGCGCAGAGCAAGAGAAGGGCAGAGAGAGGAAGGCAGAACCCCAGGAAGGCTCCACACTGTCAGCACAGAGCCCCACACAGGGCTCAAACTCACAAACCATGACTTGAGCCAAATTCAAGAGTCAGATGTTTAACCAACTGAGCCACCCACCCTGCTGTTCCACATTGGACTTCTCTTCAGAGAACATGTCATCAAGAAGAGAGTAGATTAAATAAAGTTTCATGTGTTAAAAGAAAAGAACCACTAACCTAGAATACTGTATACAGCAAAATTATCCTTCAAAAGTGAAAAAGAAATATTTTCTCAAACATTCAAAAGCTAAGGGAATTGGCTGTCAGTAAATATGTCTTTCATTTATTTTTTCAATGTTCTTCAGGAAGAAGGGCAATGACGTAGGTCAGAGACTTGGAGTCACATAAAGTGTTAATTATTTTGTTTTCCCATTATTATGTAAGATATCTCTTGTCAGTCAGAGCTTCTGATCAGCATAAGACAATCAGCACTAACCCAAAGAGTTGATGTAGTTCCAGCCTACAGCACAGAAACTTGACATTTCAGTTATCATGTATGGCCTCACCAAGGGGAAAAGGAAGATAGCCATCAGGGTTTTGAAATAGTGATGATAAATGGAAGGAGTTCAGGGGTCTATGGTAAGGACAATCAGGGAACTCTGTATTTTTTCTAAGGCCTTGGATTAAATTAAATGCTCACGATGAGCTTATTTTGTAAGCTTCATTCACATTTGCTTCATTCCCATTTGTTTTATCCACAGTGTGGACAAAGCCTAAGCAACTTGGACATCCATATCTTTATGACCAGGAAATGGAAGTCACAAGGAACATGAATAAGGGCAATGTTTTTTTTTTTTTTTTTAATTGCTAACTGAACATCATCTGTTGATTTTTTTTTTCCAATCTGCTTTGCCATACCAATCATATAATCCTCAATACCATTTACTTCTTGAGAAATGAAGAGACACAATTCCCCTCTTATGCACCTTCCACCAAGTCAAAACCCAAGCAAAAACTGAACAAAACAAACCTGCAGCAAAAATACTTGCCCTGTTCTCAACACCAATTGCTGCTGGTCATATCTGTGAACTACGGGCATTGGAAGCTAGTCATATTTGTCAACACACACTAGGATTTTCTTCAGCACATTTAAAACCATATGAAAGCAGATGGCAAAATTACTGTAGATAAAAGACCAACAGTAGAAGAGGAAAAAATGCCTCTGATGAAAATAATAAAAAGAATGGCTGAACTCTATATTCTGGGCACTTGCTTAACCTATAGAAGAGCTTCTGAAACATGATCTGGCAATGACCCAGCAGTCAGGGCCATTTCATAAATGGACCCCAGGATGGTTGGCATACTTGACTATTTGCCCTCCTGATGAATGACACTTTCCAGGGAGGTAGAGAGCAGTGGTCATTAAACAGCTGCTTTAGCAAGACTTCCTGACAATGTGGAGTAAGATGTTAACCCAAAGGACATCCTGAGCTCCCACTGCAGGGGAAATGTATTACTAGTAGCAATATTATTGGTATTAGCAATAATTATAATAATTATGGGCATATACACAGCACTTTTGTATCTGCGAAATGCATTGCATTCATCATAATGATTAGCATTTCTTCAGTACTTTGTATTTCCCAAACATTCTCTGCTCATTAATTAAATAATGCTGGCAACATCTGTGGGCAAGTGTTACTACTGCTGTTTACAGACACAAGGCAAAGAGAAATTAATCGACTTTCCCAAGGTTGTATGATGAGTCTAAGACAGAATCAGGATTCCACTTCTAAATTCCCAAATCTCTCTTTTGCCCTGGATAGCTGGGTGGTTGCTTCCAGTTGAAGGGGAAAAGGAAGTGCTTAGAACAGGAAATTTCCTCACTCCCATAGCCTGTGAGACCTTAGGAAGTGTCAGAGAAACCAGGTGAAATCTGTTTTCATGGAAATTTTCAGGGAGGAAGAGTATTCCCGAAAAATCATTCTAGGGCACTGCTTCCTGTGGTTGCCTCAGACCACACCCCAGATCAATTCAATAAAAGTCTCCTAGGTGTGGCACTAGCTACCAGTACTTTTTAAAGCTCCACAGGCAGGCAATCCTAAGGGGTGACCCAGTTAAGTGAGAACTGAGGATCTGGGACAGTGGTTCTCAAAGTTTAGGGAACATTAAAATTCCCTGGAGGGCTGGGGCACCTGGGTGGCTCACCTGGTTAAACATCAGACTCTTGATTTCGGCTCAGGTCATGATCTCACTCTTCCTGAGTTCTTTAGTCAAGCTCTGTGCTGACAGCACAGTCCCTGCTTGGGATTCTGTCTCCCTCTCTCTCTGCCTCTCTCTCTCTTTCTCTCTCTCTCAAAATAAATAAAATTTAACTTAAAAAAATTCCCTGGAGTGCTTATTAAAGCATAGATCATGTGGCCCTGCTCCCCAAATTCCTGATGCAGTGGGGCCCCAGAATTTGCATTTCTAACACCTACCCCGTGTTACTGACAACCACCCTTGTCCCAGGATCACACTTTCAAAAGCAAGGATCCAAGGTATTTTCAGTGCAGACAGAAGAATTACTAAATTGCTTCCAAATATCCCTTCAAACCCAGACACTAAGACTTTGCTAACTGGACAGATAGATATTAGCAGTTGCAATTAATAGTGACTGACCAAATCCTGGCCACACAGGAAGACTCCATTCTCCAGTTTCCCTTACAGGGAAGCTGAAAGCATGTGAATGACCACTAGACAATGGAGTATGGGGAGAAATGTCACTCTGGGCCTGGCCATTAAACATCCTGCTCCATCTCCAGTGTTGCCCCACTGCTCAGTCATCCAGATTCCTGTTCCATCATCTGTGTGTGTGTGGAGGCCACAGAACTCCAAGATAGTAGAGGCTCACAAGGGAAAGGGAAGCAGATCCAGGAGTCATCGGTTGACTGCAACCCACTCCAGGCAATAAAGGGTGAAAGAACTAAATGAAGTATATTTGGCCTTGAACATCTCAGGGTTTATTTATTTCTACAGCACAGTCTAGGTCATCCTGATACTGACCTGATGATCAGTGTACATGGTTGGGGATTGTTCCTAAACAACCAAAAACATCAACTAAATTTGACAGACAAGTGAGAAAGAGGCCTAAGGAAAATATTCAGAAAGAAGTGATAGCCACATGCTTCAGAGGTTAATGATGTGACTGAGTCAGAAGTTCACAACTTCAAGGAAATCTCAGAATATCCCAACCCTCACATCAGTGCAGCCAGACTCTAGCCTCTACTGGTGAGGCAAAAATGTAAAAAGGAAAGCTAGCATCTCTGCACTTGCCCCACCTACACAGGGCTCTCAAGACAGAATGGTCAGTAATAGAATGGCAAGAGCTGACCTATGTACCATACTGGTTGGGAAGGACACTGCCTGGAGATCTTCAGGAATATGAATAGATAAAAAATATTTTAAATCACAAAATAAATTCTATTTTCTTCCCCCTGTGAGCCTTTTCTCTTTACTTTTTTTAAATGTTTATTTATTTATTTTGACATAGAGACAGTGCAAGTGGGGGAGGAGCAGAGAGAGGGAGAAAGGATCCCAAGCAGGCTCCACCCTGTCAGGGCAGGGCCCTATGTAGGGCTCTACCCCAGGAAACCTAAGATCATGACCTGAGCTGAAATCAAGAGTCAAACACTCAACTAACTGAGCCACCCAGGCTCTCTGGGCCTTTTCTCTTTAATTCAGCACCCACAAGGATGCTTTTCTCATCAGGAAAAATCCTAAACAAATGTATGGGACAAAAGGGTATTGGTGAACAGACCCCAGGATTCCAGACACCCAGAGAACTGGATAACTGGGTGGGGTATACTGTTTTGAAAACAATGAGGAAAGCAAACCACACACTCTGTGTGTCCCTAGACTAATCCTCCAGGCAGGGGCAACACCTTTGCCGGGGTTTCTGTCCCTTTTGCATGCCCAGCTGTAACCAGAGGGACCAATTTCACAGCTGTTCAGTTTCAAATCATAGTTCTGTTTCCCAGCTGTAGTGCCATATTACTGGAGTTTGTTTGCCATCAGCTTTAATTAAGAGAGGTTTAATTTTCCAACATTATTTTGGCTCCTCACTGGCCCAACACCCATATCAAGAGATGCAGTTGTTTTCTCCCCTGCCTCCACTGTGGCATGTGCCCAGTAACACTGGGGATCCTTTCCCACAGCCTCCCATGGGACATGGCATGCAGAGGTTGTAGCACATGGCTAAAGTCTATGGTTAATGAGTCTTTTCTGCACCATGGAGCCTTGTAATGAAAGTTAAATTTCCCCTTTGCCAACCCAGGCCCCTCTTTTATTTTCTATAGTATTTTTTTTCAAGTCTTCCCACGAGCTTCACATGAAGTCAGCCTGAGGAACTCAAACTTGATTCCAATCTGATTATCCAACATGGCCCTATCAGCTGAGACAGCAACATTTATCACATTAATAGGAAGGATAGGAGAAAACTGGGATCCCATCCAACAGGAGTGTTTTTATCACATGTTGCACTGTCTTTCAAATCCAATTATCACCAGCTGAAGGTCTTAACAGCCCTTGAATTGCAGCTTTCAAATCATAAAGGACCACGATGCACACTTTCTTAGATTCTTTAAGCTATACATTAGTCAATACAGTTCTAGGCATCCAGTCCACATGACAATTTCCAGAGCTAAAGATACCTATGAAATGTTTGTCCTGAATTCAAGCAGTGAATTTAAGAGAAGCTTGGATTGGGGACTGCCATTGACTTTTTTCAGCTCAACAAATATGGGACTCTAATTTTACTTCACAGTCAGAGCTAACATCTTGGAAGCTAAGTGTTGTAAGCCTCTGAGGTGAGATCAGGCAACCAACAAAAACTGGGGTCAGTGTCTTTTGCGGGGCCACATGGGACTAAAAGTTCACTTACAAATTTAGAGAGCTGTGATAACAAATATCATGTGGACTCTGAAGAAACATCACCCAAAGCTACAAATATAAAGGTCTGATCACAGTACTAAATAAAACCCAGCAACTTCCACTATGGCAAATAAAGGAGGTTGGAAATGTTCTGTCCACAAAAAATAGACTATAAAGCTGAACAAAATTGATTTAAAAAAACATAACTATGTAAGTGATGTGAAAACTGAGAATGACATACAGTGACTAGAGCAACATATTTTTGTAAAACCACTGAACTTTACTAGAAGACCTGTGGGGATCTTTGGTGTTCTGACCCCACCACCAGCCCAGTCAATTTGGAGGTTCTTTCAAGGTGGGGCAAGCTGTGAGGACCAGCAGCTCCATTGCCATGATTTAAGATGCTCACCTGCATTGGAGTGGTGGGTGATGCTGGTATTGTTGATAGAAATGACACTCTGAAAGGCTAGAGGGGAAAGCCAATGGTTTTACAAGTATGCAGTTTGGTCAGGGCTGGGGAACCATGGATCTGCATGCTTGTACAGCCTAGAAAGCACCCATGTCAGCTATACACTCTTCACTGACTGACTCTGAGGCTGTGAACATGAGCATAAAGGACACAAAGGGCCCTAGTAGAAGGTAAAAACCAGAACATATCTGAAAATTGCTTGAATGCTGAATATGCTTCCTACCCACATACTAATCTATCAGAAGACTTACTAGCTTGAGTTGTTTAAGCACAGCCTTTGTTCAATCACTGGCTGACAACACAGCTACAAAGACCAAGGGGCAACCTGTAGAAAGCTAGGCTTAAAAATAAAAACACAGATATTTTTAAAAATCTGAAAAGAGATATTAGTGACTATACTCTGTACAGCAAAGAAGATGGATTTCACAGATTATTCTAGCCAATTTACAAAGAAAATAAACAAACAAAAGCATAACAAAAACAAAAGCATAAGGGGGGAGGACTAGGGCCTAGGATCCAAATTTGCTACTAAATACCATATATAAAGACAACTTTAAGGCAACTGGTTGGTCAGTCTTTAAGCATCTGAATTTGGCTCAGGTCATGACCTCACAGTCTGTGAGTTCAAGCCCCACTTTGGGTGAGCTTGAGCCCCACTTCATGTAAAAACCACGAGCCCTGCTTCAGGTGAGCCTCACTTCTCTCTCTCTACCTCTCTCTCTCTCTTTCTGGGTGGGATTCTCTCTCTCTGTCTCTCTGTCTCTCTCTCTCTCTCTCTGCCCCTCACTCAATTGCACCCTCTCTCTGTTTCTCAAAATAAATAATAAATGAATAAAAAATTAACTAAAATGAAAACTTTAAAAAATATATGAGATGCACAAATAAACAAGAAACTGTGACCTACACTCACAAAAAAAAGTAGGTAATAGGAATTAAGTATCCTCAGATATCGGGGTTAGATTTAAAACTTCAAAGCAAATCTTATGAATATATTTTAAAAACTAAATGATTTTTTTAAATTAAAGTAGGACAACAATAAATCAATAAGTGGAGTTTTTCAACATGGAAACAAAAATTATGTAGAAGCAAATGCAAATTATGGAATAGAAAAGTATACAATAAGAATATGGAAATTTAACTGGAGGACTTTGGATGTGAGATGACAGAAGAAAGAATCAGTGAACTTGGAAATGGATCAATAGAAATTATCCAAACAGAGGGGAAAAAATGGAAGAAAAATGAGTATCATAGTACCAACATATACGTAATAGGAGTCTCAGTATAAGAGAAAGAAAAGAGCAGAAAATATACTCAAAGAAATTATTGAGAAAGTATCCCAAAGTTGATGAAAAACAATCTACATAACTAACAAGTTCTATAAAGAAAAAGTAGGGTAGCTGCAACGAGATCCATATCTAGAAAATAATGAATAATTTCAACCAAAGAGAAAGAGAAAATCTTGACAGCAGCAAGAGAAAAATGACAGAAGGGCAGTGATATGGTTAAGGCTGACTTCTCATCTGAAACACTGGAGGCCAAGGCAGTGGAATGATATATTCAAAAGATAGGTAAAAGCACTGTAATCAACAATTCTACATCAAGTAGAACTCTCTGTCAAATATGAAGGTAAAACATAGACATTCTCAGATAAACAATCTGTTGCTAGTTGACCTACCCTTCAAGTAATACTAAAGAAAGTCTTTCAGAATCAAAAGAAATGGCCAAGTGGTAACTTGAATTCACAGCAAGAAAAGAAGAAAAAAGGATGGTAAGTATGTAGAATCATATAAAGTCTTTTATAAATCATAAAACATCTTTATTTTTTCTCATTTCTTCTCTAATGTCTTTAAAATGTAAAACTGAGTAAAGCAAGAATTCAATATGTATTGCTGTGTTTATAACATATATGGATATACCATATCTAACAGTAATAGCACAGAGAAGGGGGGAGGAAATAGAGCTACAATAAATTTTCTATGTTTTGCTAGAATTCAGTTAGCATTAATCTGAAGTAGATTGTTATAAGCTAAACTGCATAGTGAAATCATTAAAGCAATTGATAAAAACACAACTCAAATATATAGATAAAATGTCCACAGAATGAAAATGATACACGGACAATATTTAAATTAAAATTAGTCAATTTAAAAGAAGCAAAGGAACTTAAAAGTGGGAATTCATACGGAAAGCAAAGAACAAAATGTCAACTGTAAATCCAACCATAAAAATAATTATCATTACATATAATTGGCATAAGTATTCCATTGAAAGGCAAAGATGGTTAGGTTGGTTAAGATCCAGTTATAAGCTATCTAAAAGAGATACACCTTGCATTTAAAGTTACAAATAAGTGAAAATAAAAAGATATCATGCAAATGATAACCATTAAAAAGAAGGCATCCAGATTAGAAAGGAAGAATTTTAATATCAAGCAAAAACATTTTAAGACTAGAAGCATTATTAATGACAAAAAAGCACATTGCATAATGAAATCCACATAAGATGTGTTTCATGGAAGTCCATATATCAGGAGGATAAAAAACTTACAGATGTATATGAACTTAAAAACAGAACCTCAAATTGCATCAAAGAAAAACAGACAAAACTGCAAAAAAAAAGGACTAATCAACTTTTAAAGATGGAAATTTCAATACCTCACTCTCAATAGTTGATATAAAACCCAGAAGTCTTAAAAAAATACTATGAATTTACCTGACATGTTTCCTTTTTTTTTTTCTTTTTATAAGACTCTGATCAACATCAATAACACACATGCATACTTCCAATGCATGTGGGACATTCTTGAGGACTGAACATATAGTAGACCAAAATAAGTCTCAACATTTAAAAGGATTGTTTTTTTTTTTTTTTTTTTTTTTTTTTTTTTTTTTAAATTTTTTTTTTTTCAACATTTATTTATTTTTGGGACAGAGAGAGACAGAGCATGAACGGGGGAGGGGCAGAGAGAGAGGGAGACACAGAATCGGAAACAGGCTCCAGGCTCCGAGCCATCAGCCCAGAGCCTGACGCGGGGCTCGAACTCACGGACTGCGAGATCGTGACCTGGCTGAAGTCGGACGCCCAACCGACTGCGCCACCCAGGCGCCCCAACATTTAAAAGGATTGAATCATGGGAATTATCTTCCCAATATTGGTATAATTAAATTATAAGCCGATAATAGAAATCTGGGATATACCTAAATGTTTGTAAATTAAACAATATACTTATAGATAATGCATAGATCAAAGAAGAAATCACAAGAAAATATTTAAAAAAAGTGTTCTGGGGCACCTGGGTGGCTCAGTCGGTTAAGCGGCCCACTTCGGCTCAGGTCACGATCTCGCGGTCCGTGAGTTCGAGCCCCGCATCGGGCTCTGTGCTGACAGCTCAGAGCCTGGAGCTTGTTTCAGATTTTGTGTCTCCCTCTCTCTCTGCCCCTCCCCTGTTCATGCTCTGTCTCTCTCTATCTCAAAAATAAATAAACGTTAAAAAAATTTAAAAAAAAAGTGTTCTGAGTTGAATGAAAACAAAAACATATCTACATTTATGGAATGTAACAAAAGCACCATTTAGAGGGGAATTTATACCTGTAAATTACTAAGATTGGAAAAGAAGAAAATTCTCAAATCAGTAATCTGAGCTTCCACCTTAGAAAATAGAAGAGAGGGGTTCCTGGGTGGCTCGTCGGTTAAGCATCAGACTTCAGCTCAGGTCATGATCTCCAATTCGTGGGTCCGAGCCCCTTGTCAGGCTCTGTGCTTACAGCTCAGAGCCTGGAGCCTGCTTTGGATTCTGTGTCTCCCTTTCTCTTTGCCCCTCCCCACTCACACTCTGTCTCTCTCTTGCTCTCAAAAATAAATAAAACATTTAAAAAATTTTAAAAAAAGAAAACAGAAGAGAAAACTAAATCAAAATCAAACAGAAGAAAAGTAATAATTATTTGGGGAGAAAAATAAACAAAATAAAATGAGGAAAACAATAGGACCAATGGAATGAAAATTAGCTCCTTGAAAGATTAACAAAATCAGGGGTGCTTGGTGGCCCAGTCCTTTAACCATCCAATTTCAGCTCAGGTCATGATCTCACTGCTTGTGGGTTCGAGATCAGCGTTGGGCTCTGTGCTGACAGCTCAGAGACTGAAGCTTACTTCAGATTCTGTGTCTTCCTCTGTCTCTGCTCCTCCCCTGCTGGTGTGTTCTCTCTCTCTCTCTTAAAAATAAATAAACATTTAAAAACTTTTTGAAACATTAACAAAATTAACAAATCTTTTGTTAAAGTAACCAATAAAAAAGAGAGATGAAAGAAATTGCCAAAATCAAATGAAAGGACATGATCCTACAGATCCTAAGATAATACAACAAAAACAGAATAGAAGGAAATATTAACAGTTTTATGCCAATAAGTTAGACAATTGAGATGAAAATCATAGAAAGACAAAAGTTACCAAACTGCCTCAAAAAGAAGTAAAATACCTGAACAGAACTTAATTAAATGATTAATAAAAATCTCCTCACAAGGAAAAATGAGGACCATGTGACTTCACAGTGAATTCTATCAAATATTTTTAAAAGAAAAATATTAATCCATCACAAACTCTTTCAAAATATAGAGAAGGATGGAACACTTACAACTCATTTTAAGAAGCTAGTATTATCTGATACAAAATCCAAAGAAATCACAAGTAAAAAACCCAAAACATAGAAAAATATCCCTCATGAATACAAACGTAAAACTCTCTAAAAATATTAAGAAGCTGAATCTAGAAACATATAGAGAGAATTATACACTAACACCAAGTAGGATGTATTACAGGAATAATTGACTTAGTATCTGAAGATCAGTTAATGAAATATATCATGTAACAGAATAAAAGAAAAAGGCCACATGATCATCTCAGCAGATGAATAAAAATCACTGTATAAAATTCAATACCCCATCATGATGAAAACTCTCAAACAAGAGGATTAGAATAAACATGCTCATTCTGACAGGGTATCTATGAAAAATCCACACTAACATCATACAATGATGAAAGTTTGGATAGTTTCCTCCTGATTACTGAAGATGCAAGGATATCCAATTTTGACACTTGTATTCAACATTGCACCAGAGGTTCTACTCAGCACAAACAGAAGAAAGAAAGAAAGAAAGAAAGAAAGAAAGAAAGAAAGAAAGAAAGAAAGAAAGAAAGAAAGAAGAAAGAAAGAAGGAAGGAAGGAAGGAAGGAAGGAAGGAAGGAAGGAAGGAAGGAAGGAAGGAAGGAAGGAAGGAAGGGGAGGGAGAAAGAGAAAGAAAATTTAGACTTAAAAGGAAGATAGAAAACTGTCTTTATTCTCAGGTGATACAATCTCAGATGTACAAGACTAAAGAATTCACAAAGAACTATTAGAACTAATACACAATTTTGCAATGTTGCAAGAAATAGCACTGATAAATAAAATGAATCATATTTCTGGAAATGATTAAGCACCTACAAAATTTCAAACTGAAAACAATAAAACAGTGTGGACAGAAATTAAAACAGATCTAAATAAAAGGAAATACATTCCATGTTCATGAATTTGAAGATTTAATATTTCCAAGATGGGAATTCTCCCCAAATTGATCTATAAATCCAAAGCAATTCCTATCAAAACCTCAACAGGCTGGTATACATTGACAATCTATTTCTAAACTATACTTGGAATTCTAACGGACATAGAAGACCAAAAACAAATTTGAAAAAAAATGATCAAGTTGGAGGACTTATACTGCCTGATTTCAAACTTACTATAAAGTCACAGTAATTAATATGTGATACTGGTGGAAAGATAGGCAATGGAATAGAATTGATATTCCAGAAATAAATCTCATATCACATAGGGACCCAGAACAGTTGAATATCTGTGTGAATAAAAATGAATTAACCTTTGTTTTATAATATACAGAAAATATCTCAAATTGAATCACATATCTAAATGTAAGACCTAAAACACTATGATATGTCTCAAAGAAGATACAGGAGAAACAATTCATGACCCTGTGATTGGGCCAAAATTTCTTAGATGTAACAGCAAAAGAATAGCCTATAAAGGGGAAAATGATCAATTGGACTTCTTTAAAATTATATATATATATATATATATATATATATATATATATATATATATATATAACTTTTAAACACCATTAAGAAAATGAAAAGACAAGCCAGAGACTGGGAGAAAATATTTACAAATCATATATCTAATAAAGAACTTGTATACAGAATATAAAAATATTCTTACAACTTAATAAGACTATAAACAACATGATTAAGAAATCATCAAAAGATTTGAACCGACACTTCACCCAAGAAGATACATGAAGGGTAATAAGCCATGAAGAGATGTTCAGCATCATTAGTCATTAAGGAAATTCAAATTAAAACCAAAAGGAGATACCCCCTGTGGTTTATACACCCCTCTAGAATGTCTATAATCAAAAAGAGAGATGAAACAAGTGCTGGTAAGGATGTCTAGAAGATGTAGAACTCATCAATTGCTTGTGGAAATGTAAAATGTTATAACCACTTTGGAAAAACAGTTGGCAAGTTTTTTTTTTTTTTAGTTAAAAATAAACTTATTATATGACCTAGTGATTCCACTTCTAGGAATCTCCACAAGAGAAATGAAAACATATGTTCACATAAAGACATGTAGGTGAATGTTCACAGCAGTGTTATTCATAATAGCCCCAAATCTGGGAACTATCCAAATGTCTTACAGCTAGCAAATGAATAACCAAAATGTGTTGTATCTTTACAACAGAATACTAGTAGGTTATACAAAGGAATAAATTACTGATATGTGCTACAACATAGACCAACCATGAAAAAGTTATGAAAAAAGCCAAATCCAAAAAGTATTTATTCTATAATTCCATTTATATGAAATATCCAGAAGAGGATACAGGAAGAAGATAAATGGTTGCCTACAGCTGGGCAGAAGTGAAGATTAACTGCAAATAGGCACAAAGGAACTTTCTGGAGTGATGGAAATGATCTAAAACTGGATTGTGGTAGTGATTACACACCTATAAATTTACTTTAAAATAATTGAATTTTACACTACAGCAGGTGAATTTTATGTTATGTAAATTGTACGTTAACAAAGCTAACAAAAACAAACAACACAACAGTGAGCTGCATTCTGCACTGGGCTCTACCCTATAGGCAGACATTGATGACCACTCCATGTTTCTCTCAATGGAGGAGACAGATGATTCTGTCCCTGTTCAAGACCATGCCCCATCACCCTTCTGCTAGATCCGCTTTATTCCCAAATGCCTTTGTTTCTCTCAAGTCCCCCACTAGTTCCTTCCTTTTACCACATTCTGTGACAGACATGGCCCCACTCTCCCTTTTCATTCCACAAGTCCCACTTGGGCTCCCTTCACCATCACAGTAAACCTGTACTTATCTAGAGCTGGCAGTCTAAATACAACGCTAACAGATGGTTTGCCGTTCTCCTCGAGATCCCTGCTAAAAACATTTCTGTTTAGTTTCCTTGACATTATCTCTGGGTTTTCCTCTGTCTTCTCTGCACACTCGTTTTAAAAACCACTTGTTAAGGGGCGCCTGGGTGGCTCAGGTGGTTAAGTGACAGATTTAGGCTCAGGTCATGATCTTGTGACCTGTGGGTTCAAGCCCCACATCAGGCTCTGTGCTGGAAGCTCAGAGCCTAGAGCCTGCTTCATATTCTCTCTCTCTCTCTCCCCTACCCCGCTCATGCTCTGTGTCTCTCAAAAATAAACATTAAAAAAATTAAAAAAAAAAAAACACTTGTTAGATAACTTCTCTGAATCTTACCTTCAATCTTTGTGAGACCCTTCCTTGTTCTATTCCCTGTAACCTAACACATCCCTCCTTTATGAAATGCTTCACCAACCACAACTACCGATGACTTCACAATTGGTTATCTTCTGGTGACCCTCTCTTTCTTCTGAGTGTCAGTCATATATGTCAACTGGTCTCTGAATAGTTCTAATTGATAAAGAGACATTCCAAAGACAGTAGGCCCAATATTAAATTCCATTTTCTTCCTCATGAATGTGCTTCTTCTTATCCTTCTGTGCTCCCTCTTTCCAAATAGTCACCTAAACATGAAATCTGAAAACTTACCTGGCAGTCCTTCCTCTCCCTGACACCCACAATGGATTATTCACAAATTGTACCCTATAATTTCTAGTTTTTTCATTTTATTTTCTCTCCTCCTTTTCACCCTCTATTCTACTGGCTTCATCATTTTTATTACTCTATCATTTAGCATTTTTGAAATAGCCTCAAAATAGTCATTTTATATCTTCTCTTTTTTAAATGAGTGAATAAAATGTTTACTTACTCAAACAAGGAGGAGAAAATAAGTAATTCAAAATTCTAAGCAAATGTGCTATCATGTTGGCAAAAAAGGTCCTATATGTGCTTCAACAATTACAAAGGCCCTGGTTAGTACTGGTTAAAGAGAAAAGCATTTAAAAGTGTCCTATGCATTCTCTATCTGTATGCATTTATCTTTAGACTTCACTCTAAGCCTCTACAAAACTCATTATTTCAGACTGTGCTAATTTAAAACTCTCAATAATCTGGAGTTGGGCTGGGCTTAAGTCCACTTCTGCATTTATGCAAAAAGCATTGATTAATTATAGTGGGAATGACAAGACAGTTACTTGACAACATTTTGTTAGCCATTAATTAACTTTATGTTCCTGAAAGTAATAAAACTACATTTCTTTAAAAGGCTTTATAATTAGTCTGAACCACACAATTTAGCACTTAATTATACACTGTCTTCTATTGTTGTCTAATTTCTTCCATTCTCACCCTCCTTCCTTCCCCAACCCCATCTTCCAAGCATGTGCCCAGAGTGACTACACTGTGCATCAACTCTTCCAGTAACACTTGGATGTGCATCCCAGGATGAATCAAAGGGAATCAAGTCTACCCTCAAGGAGCTTCCTCTGTCAGAAGGAAAATAGAATCAGTACATAAATGCCTGTATTATTGGATGAAAGTGATGAATTATTTTAAAGAGACTTAGATAAAAATCCAAAGTGCTGTGAGAATTCCCACTGAAATAATGATTACTTCCAGGGGCATCTAGGTGACTCAGTCAGTTAAGTGCCCGATTCTTGGTTTCTGCTCAGGTCATGATCTCACGGTTCGTGAGTTCGAGTCTCGCATCGGGCTCTATAATGATGGCACAGAGTCTTTTTGGGATTCTCTCTCTCTTCCTCTCTCTCTGCCCCCCCACTTGCATTGTCTCTTTTTTTCTCAAAATAAATAAAAATTTAAAAGTAATAAAGAGAGTTATTACTTCCAAAGTAATGGAGAACAAGGCTTGGGGATAAAAGGGGCCACTCGTAGCAGTGTAGACTTGGGAAAGGCAATACAGGCTTGGGAATGAGCATCCACAGAGACCCAGAAACAGAAAAATGTAGGACATATATAGACACTATCTGATGCACTAGAAGGAACGTGAGCTCTGGAATGAGATGGATCTAGGTTGGAATGGTAACTCCACCACTTACCAGCTGTGTGACTTTGTCCAAATTACTTACGCTCTCTGAATGTTAGTTTCTCAACTTTAAAATATGTATTATAATGTCTTGGTCATAAAATTATTACGAGAATTAATTGGATAATGCTTGTAAAGCTCAGGTATATTATATGCAATAAAATGTAAATCATAAATGCAAATATCCTTTTCTCACAAGAAAAAAATAACATGTTAGATATGAATATCCCTGCTGAAGAAAGGAAAGGACAGCACAGATACTCAGCCACTGCTCATCCATCTTGTGGGGAGGTGCTAATTTGCCCCCCCCCCCGCTCTCATCTAAGCATTTCTTAACAGAAATGCTGGATCCCTTTCTTTCCTGAGCACTGCCAGCATTCAGATCACTTCAAAGAAAAGATGACTTACTAAAATTCACTTATTTGTAATTCTAGATAATGTTAGAACACCACAACAAATTGTTATCTCAAGGAGTTCCTCATCTTGATTTATCTTTTTTTTACTCAAATCACAGAATTATTATAAAGTATGAGTTTTTACTAAAGATGATTTCATTCAGTCCTTCATATATTTATGGAACAAATTTTACAAAGCATAGACTTGTTATGAAGGATGACAATCATATAAGAAATAATGCCACACTTGCTGAGGTTATAATTAAGCATATACAAATAACACACTCCCAGACAGTATACATAGTGGTAATGTCCATAGGAGATATTTAAGTAATAGACCACTTCCTATTATAGAATGAAGATCAAGGGAGCTTAGAGAACATACATAGACAAGTAACTGATACTCAGAGAATTCTTAGGGTCTTATCCAAGAGCTAAGGTTACAAGTTGAGTCACCTAGCATCAAGTAAATGATACTTCCATCAGGGAATTCTAAAGAGGGATGGCATGAGGCTGTGCCTTGAGAAAAATGTGTGATTTTGATAGGCAAAAATAAAGGATGCAAAATTTAATGGAGAGACAGATATTGGCAAAGTCCCAAACCTGGGGAAAGTGTAAGAGACCCTTCAATGATTGCCAGTAGTGCCATGCAGACACCATGAAGAGCTCATAGGAGAGTCTAGTGGAAGACTAAAAGAAGTAGAAGCAGGCAACTTAATAGAGAACCTCAAATGCCAGGATAAGACAGGAATGGCCATTGATGGGAAAATTCACTGGACTTTATTCAAGGAGAGAATCAACATGAACAAGGCACTCTTTTAGCATAAAGAACTATACCTGAACACAGGAAGATGGAGGCTTGAGATTGGAAAAAAAAAGAAATGAGTTAGGAGGCCATCCTACTCACTCAAGCCTGAGTCAACTCATTGGGAAGAGCAGTGGGGAATTCTGAAGAAAATTGCCCTTTGTACTGTATCAGTCATTCCTATAACTTTATGTCTCATCCTGAAGCATGTGGTCTAACCACAGAGAAACAGAATCCTTACACTCATCCTCCTTGGATATTTGAATCACCAAGGTGAGATGGAAGTTCGGGGCTGCAGCTAAATCACACATCAGTTGAATTTCAAATGCTTGCTATTGTAGTCAGTATTTTTTTTAAGGAAGGAGTCATTTCTGAAACATTCAGATCAAAATTGACAGTACAAATGTAACAAGAAGCAAAAAGCTGATTAGTTATTATTATAAAAGTCGTGGTGGGGATAAACATTTGGATTTTATAAAAATTCCAGAATTATCTGTATGGTTATCTACAATCTGGTAACTGGCTTAAAAAAATCAGCCTGTCCATTTTCTTCACTCCTGCTGTGCAGAACTGGTACAGTGTGCATGTGTCCAGCTCAGTGACCTTTCACAGCTATTTGAGCCACATGGCCAGCAGTGAATGCAGAAAGAAGAGTCAACCCTCTCCGCAGGGTGAGTTCCTTAAATATCAAAATATGCCCTGTCTTCTCCATCCTTCTGTTCCTCTGAGAACTGGCGTCATGATCACCTTCCAACAAAACTGAAAAGGCAAAACACACTGATGACGGATCTTTTTAATCAGCAATGTAATAACCCATCATGTCTCATGAAAAAGAAAGAGGGCAACAGGGAGGCAATTTGGTCCAGGAGTTTAATAAAAGCATGCTTTCCTCATTAGGAATCTCATAATGCCATCCTCCAAGAGTGGTATGCAAAACACAGCTCCGGAAAGCAATGAGTCAGATTCAGGGCTCCAAAGAGGACACTGAATGCATGCACTCCATTCTGTCAAGACCAGACTGCTCCTTAGCTCCCAGGAGAGCACACAACAACACTGGACTGGGCACAGCATCAGTGCAGGAAAGGGTTTTTCCTTCTGTGTGGCTCTGTGGA
Source organism: Neofelis nebulosa (assembly GCF_028018385.1). Classification (NCBI taxonomy): domain Eukaryota; kingdom Metazoa; phylum Chordata; class Mammalia; order Carnivora; family Felidae; genus Neofelis; species Neofelis nebulosa. The sequence continues at coordinate 28,580,446 of NC_080791.1, read as the reverse complement.
ATAGGATTTGATTTTCCTTCTCCCTGCTTACACCCTTTCTCTTAGCCCCCCATCTTTGCTTTACATCAGCACACACACATATACATCTGACTGACACTTCCAAGAGATCTGCTGTTTCGATCACAAACTGTACCTGTTTTTAAAGACAGCTGGGTACATGGTGAGGAGGAGGTCAGGGAAAGTCAGGAGAAATTAGGACAGTTCCTGGGCAGCAGGACTTAACTTGCAGGACCCTTGCAGGCACACACATGTATTTCAGGAGAGCACATTGTGTGTTTAAAAATGGTTTTAAAACACAAACTTCCAACTACAGCTTTTCTTAACAAAAGAGAGGGGGACTTCCTCCAGTGTAAAGCTTCCAGGCTAATGGGTAGGGGGAAGGCTGGGCAATAAGACAGCATGGCGCAGAACACAAGGGCAGACCACCTTCCCCATGGTGCCAATATGGTGTGTGTCTGCTGGCCTTTCATCGTGTGGATTTCCACCTTGGTATCCCACTGGTGAATTCTCTCCAGTTATAAAACACTTTGTTAACTTCATTCGCTCTTAATTAAAAAGTGAAAAGAAACTCCTAGGGCTCTGACAAGAGGTGGGGGGTGGGGGACAAGGAAAGAAAAGAAAGGAAAGGAAAAAAGAAAGAAAGAAGAAAAAGAGGGAGCTCTTTGAGTTGCTGAAATCAAATGGTCAGAGAACCTGATGTGCAAAACAGAAAACATAAAAAAGAACACCAAATCTCTGAAATGGTTTTAATCTTTCTGAGCAATATGGATTCTGTGGAATAGCCATGATTTTTAGGGGAATTGGGGGCATTTGTAATGTTGGGAGGAAAAGCAAATGATACGCAGACAGAGGCTCATTACCCCTCAATATTCATATCTATTTTCCATTCCACATTCCTTGCCCGACCAAGATGGCACATTCTTTCAAAAAATATTTATGAAAGCCCTATCATAGACTCGACACTAATACTTTACATTTAGGATCTTCAGAAAAAAAATATGCAGTCAACAATATTGATGGTTTTAATTTCCTGAGTCCTGTCTAGGGTCAACTATAATATTAAGTACTTGACATTGGTGGGCTCTTGATCCACACAACAGTCCTGCAAGGAGGGATTATGACATTCAGCATACGGATAGAAAACCAAGGCTCAGAAAGATTAAAACATTAATAAAATTTAAAAATACAAACCTTACCCGAAGAGATGCATCCAGCAAGAGGCATACTTGGAACTTAATTTCTCATCTATCGTAAACCATAGACCATATTCTTTCTTACTATTTCATGACTCTGTGCAGTGGAATCTAGGGCAAATTGGACAAATCTAATCCCATTTCTCTATTTATTCACACTTAGTACATTCAGACTTGTTCTCTTGCCTCTCTTCACTGAAAGTCTTGACATGGCTGGGTGGATTTCCCCCAATTTTCCCATGCCAATACTAACACCTATTCTAAAAATCTGAGTTTGGTCCACTCAATGCTTCCTTGTCCACTCCTCATATACCTTTGCTTCTATGACTTCCCTTATATCCAAACTAATCCGACCCAGGGTTATCCCTGCCAACTACCTTGTACCACCTTCTCAACAGGCAGGGCATTTTGAGTAAAAGTTCACACCTCATTGTACCCTTGTTCTACTCCCATTACAATGTCACACTACATGTTTTTGCTGACCTAAGATTAAAATTCATCTCTGTTAGACTTTGTTTGTCATACACTATCATGTGCCCTAAATTCATAAAACCTGATACACACACACACACACACACACACACACACAACACAACACAATTTACAAAGCAAATGCATATCAGGGTAGATGATTATTTCCTTCACAAAATGATTCACCACAGACTTCCTTAAATAGTAAGCTTCTCTGATGCATTTATGATATGACTTTATTTTCCCCCCAGGGATATATTCTTTGCATAAATAAAGGAAAGTAGACTATAATACAAAGAAGCATCAGAAATATTTGCCTGGAAAACTCACACGTTGGACCTATTCATTTAGCCTTTAGCTATTGGCAGGCATCAAATCACTTATTGCTTCCAAAAGGGTAGCCAGAGTTATGCCCTTCAGACTATACTAGTGGCCTTCGTAAGCTTGAAGCCTGTCACCAGGCGCCATTGTTTTTGTTTTTGTTTTTTTTAATGTGTATTAATATTTGAGAGGCAGAGAGAGACAGAGCATGAGCAGGGGAAGGGCATAGAAAGAGGGAGACAGAATCCAAAGCAGGCTCCAGGCTCTGAGCTGTCCACATGCAAACCCAATGCAGGGCTTGAACCCACAATCCGTGAGATCATGATCTGAGCTGAAGTCGGACGCTCAACTGATGGAGCCACCCAGGTGCCCCATGCCAGACTATTAGGACTCCCAAGTCATCCTGGTATGAATAGCCACTATTCCTTTATTTCCATTTCATCAAACTACCCTGCAGAAAAAGCTGAGCCACTGTAGACAGCTAGGCTAAAAGTCATGATAATTTTTTGCATTAGAATAAGACTCTGATAGGTTAATTTATGCTAAATAAATAAACAATAGAAAGTCTCAGTGGCTTAAAACAATAAATGTTTATTTGTCTCTCACATTAGATGTCCATCCCAGGTCAGTGGGCAGGAGGCAGCCCTATGGCTCTTTTTCATCCACTCTCTCACGGACCCAGGTTGAGGGACCAGTCAAAATCTTTATAAAGCTATTGATTGCCATGACAGGGAGAAGAGAGGGCTCTGGAGGACCTCAAACTGGAAATAAAATAATTAACCCACCCCTCCCCCAAGTGGTACATGTCACTTTTACTTCCCTCTCATTGGCCAGAATTAGCCACATGCTCTCCTCTGCCCCATAAGAGAGGAAGGAGAATCCTACCAAAGAAAGTGCTTGGGATGCAGAGAGCCCAAAATAATCACTGAGTAACACCAATGATTAGCACAGGCCCACCATGTTGCCCAAGGCTATTCCATGACCGCAAAGGACAAGGAGATTCAGATCCTATAATCCTGGGAACAAATGAAGGAAGGGATTTTTGGTTGACCTGGTCTATGTCAGTACTGTAGAAAAAAGAGATTCCTAGTGTACCCCTGATTACATCAGCCCCTTAAGCCTTGTCCCCAAAGAAATGATTGCAGAACTCTATTGAATTCAGAATAGGTGCCTGGTTCACACCTTCCCCATGGGACGCCTCCTCCAGGGCTGTCTTTAAGTGTGAAAACCAGGATGTTTGTGCCATGCTGAGGTTTTCAGTACCACAGATACACCTTTGTTCTATGGAGTTCTTGCAATAGAGACTTTAATTTACACCAAGAGAGACTGCCTTCTCACATTCTCTAGATTCTTCTTGTTGGATTTTTTTTACTCTTTTTGGGTAGATTTAAACATTTTCTGTTTCCCAAATTTTCCCTCCTGCCTCTAGCCTTTTCACGAAAAAAAAGAGAGAAAAGACACACAAACAAATCAAACTGTCTCTGTTAAATCAATGGCTGTTCCGCTTCCCTCAAGCTTTCTCACCATTTTGGGTTGAGAGATGCAGGTGCCAGGCCTCCCTGGGTGAAGTCATTTATTTTTGAGCCATGGAAAAACTGCAAGGGAGATTTTTGTCAACTCCTACACATCCTTGAATGCTAACACCAAGCACTCTTATTAAAGGAGCTGTCGAGATGAATTAGCCAAATGGGATGAGGCTTCTGAAAGAAGGGAATACCTAATAAGAAGAGAGGGAGGGAAAGGGACTGTGCTTCTGACAGAATAATAATGCAAAATCTCACTTATCTGCACTAATGGGAACACAGGTGAGCACTAATAACTGAAATATGCAGATGCAGTTAAAATCCTTTACTTTTTATTTCTTCCAAATTTTTTTCTTTCTTGTTTAATGTTGTTTTAAAATTTCTAAGAGAAGCATTCTCTTTAGGGCAACAAGAAGGAGTTGAGTCAGAAAGACAGTTTATAAATCTACATAGACTAATAATGTATGCTACAGATCTGCTGTGGGTCCATGAAAGTGAAATAGATACTAGGAAGGGTAAAGTCTAAGGACCTCTTCCTCTTTTTAACCGGGAAAAGGAAGGTAAAAGAATATAAATCAACAACCTCCTAATGAGCATGGTGCACATAGAAAGGAAAAGGAAAAGAAGGAAGGAAACTTCTTTAAATACCCATTATATGTCAGGAGTATTACACATAATTATCTCATTTAATACACACAACAGGTGTGCCTGAGTGGCTCAGTCTGTTAAGTGTCTGACTTCAGCTCAGGTCGTGATCTCACAGTTCATGAGTTCGAGCCCCACATTGGGCTCTGTGATGACCGCTCAGAGCCTGGAGCCTGCTTCAGTTTCTGTGTCTCCCTCTCTCTCGCTGCCCTTCCCCTGATCATGCCTTGTCTGTCTGTCTGTCTGTCTCTCTCTCTCAAAAATAAATATTTAAAAAATAAAAAATATATACACAACATAATCACATACCCCATCCTTCCAATGTTCATTTATTCACACATTCACTCATCCATTCTAAAACAATCAATTAGTCCCTGCTCTCTGCCTGGTACTAGGCAAGGAGCTGGTGAAAAAGAGAAAACAGAGATACTGCCCTCAAGTTGTTCACCATTTAATGGGGAGATGGGCTAGAAAACAATAAACTCAGGATGAAAACAGTGAGACTCAGAAACGATGTATCTTGCCTAAGGTTTTCTAGATATTAATTGGCCATGACAAGATTCAAGCCCATGGCTTTCTGATGCTATTTAAACAAAATGACCCAAATGTGGCAGGCTTAGAGTTAGCTGATGGAATTCCATCCCCAGATGTGCAGAATCTCTAGGCTGGGGGCCTATGAATATGTATTTTTGAAAACTCCCTTGGAGAACCTAATCTAATGACCAGCCACACCAATGCAACCACTTTACACTGTCAACCCCGCCTCTCCCACACTCTCACTCACCATGCCCACCCTCATCAACAGCCTCCTCACATCAGAAGCAAGAGTAATCATGTCTGCTACTCCCAAGCACCTGTTTTCATTCTGGTAGGGAAGGTGCAAAAGTAACAATTTCCATGAATGGGCTTATGCACATGTCACCCATTCTAAATGTAACTATAAGAACTGTCTCCATTCCAGTAAATTTATCTCTATGCTTCTCAGAGGACCCAATAACATCATTACTTAACATTCCCATGGAGAATACTCCTTTTATCTTGTCATTCACATCTGCTCCAAAACTGGATCAATCTCCAAGGTAATTTGAACTTCACAAGCTCTGAATGATTGTGATCCCACCACAGATATGCCCATCTGATATGATGCCTTTGTGTACGTGTGTGTGAACCTTCCTCAGACCCAAAATATATTAAGATTTCTTTTAGCCTGTTACAGAGAACACCAATCAAGAAAAATCAGGGTTCCAAACTGACAACAGAGTAACACAGACACAAGTGTTATCAATGACGAGGTGGTCAGAAAGTTAACTGAACAAGGGAAGAGAGATCTTCCAGAGATGAACCGCATGAAGGTGTATTTACACAGAGAGCTAGCCATTTGGAAGAAACTGAATCTCAAAAGCACACTCTATTTCTTACTTAATAAATGAGACACATTTTTGACAGCTTTAATGAGATTAAAAGGAAGGAGAGGATTAGAAGCAATTAAAAATGGTATCTGTGTTTTGAATATATATACACATGTGCCTTCTTATTGAGAACAACCCAGAGAAGAGATGCAAGATAAAGCAGCAACCCAATTTGTCTTTTGCCATCATCACTAAACCACACCCACCAGACTGCATACACACACATATTCTCTCCTTCCCTCCTCTGTAATTCTCCTAGGGGCAAACATTCTAAATTATTTATATCTAGATTGAAGGCATCTTTTAATCTGACTTGGACTAGAGTAATCAAAATATAACTGTGCCATGGATATGCTAATACATTATGCTAATGTTTGATTAAGGAGACTACAGGACGTGAAAAAATGAGGGTAGGAGTGCTAGGCCATCCAGGCACTAAAGGATGCTCATGGAAAAGATTGTAAGAGAACCTTGAGCTTTTTAGACAATCTGGGTGGCTGAGTGAGAAATAATTTCTAAACATGAAACATCCGGGTGACACTAGATCTCTAGGCAGTAGATTCATGAAATTTAACACAGGTGAAGAGATTACTAAGGGCAGAACTGGTTTTAAAACTTTATATATAAAACTCACTTAATCTTCAACTTCATAAATTGGTGCTAGAATCGTCCCCATTTTCCATGTGAGTTCACTGAGGTACAGAGAGTTTCAATAACTCATCCAAGATCAGAGAATGAGGAAGTGAAGAAACTTGAGTCCAAACCCAGGCAATATGGTACTATAAAATGAAATAGATGAGATTCTTGGGGGGGGGGGGGGTGGGGGAAGGAACGATTCAGGAGAATCATGAGCAGTAAAATAAAAGGGAAAAAAAAAGTACCTCTGTCCATAACAGAAATTTATGCAAGCAATGGCCAAAAGCCTCTTAGCTTTGGGAGTATACATAAAGGAACCATTGCGTTTTTCTGCATCCTGTTTACAGAGTATTAATTGTATTCCCTTAGAAGAAATTAATACAGTAAGGTTTATCTAGGACTATTGCAACTCAAAATGTACCTTCTTATCCTCTTCACCCTAATTTTCCCTCCTGATATCCTCCTAATTCAGCTGCTTATCAGTAAACTCCCATTCCTGAATTCCCATTAAAAGATAGGCTATCTTGCTATAGTAATGTTCCAGATAACTGAAGAATTATTAAATTTGATGGCTTTTGTACAATAAAGGTGCCACAAACAGCCCATAAGGGAAGGCTGACCAGTACCATGTCACTTTCCTACTCATACCTTCAGGGACTCCTTGTTGCCACTAGGGGAAATTCCAATACTCTTAATATAACATTTGAAGACCCTCTGTGATCTGCAGGCAACACATTCCCAGTCCTAGCTTTCAGGCACTCCCATTAACTCCTCTTCCAGTAAGTCCAATTCATTCATTGCACTCTAATTCTGATCTGGATTTTCCCACCATTATACTTTCCATCAAATCTTTCCATACATGCAGACTCCACCTTTCCAAATTGTGCCCACCCTTCTGCGTTCAGCTGCATTGACCTCCTTCATATAGGCTTCCTTGATCATCCACGTCTATGCAATTACTCTCTCCACTTCCAAAATTGTCTGTCCTTAAGATTACTTGACAGTTACTCACATATGATCTGATCTCATTTTCCTTTGTTGTTGAATGCACATGTATATATACACGTTTATATGCTTTCAGTGGATTTTTTTTTTCTCTTTATGCCCCATCTGTCCAACAAAATGTCTAATCCTTAGAAGGCTGGTACTGAGATGAACCATTTTTTTTTTAATATATTTTTTTTCAACATTTTTTATTTATTTTTGGGACAGAGAGAGACAGAGCATGAACGGGGGAGGGGCAGAGAGAGAGGGAGACACAGAATCGGAAACAGGCTCCAGGCTCCGAGCCATCAGCCCAGAGCCTGACGCGGGGCTCGAACTCACGGACCGCGAGATCGTGACCTGGCTGAAGTCGGACGCTTAACCGACTGCGCCACCCAGGCGCCCCGAGATGAACCATTTTAAAATTTTTTAAAGTGTTTATTTATTTCTGAGAAAGAGAGAGAGAGAGCAGAGGAGGAGCAGAAAGAAAGGGAGACATAGAATCTGAAGCAGGCTCCAAGCTCTGAATTGTTAGCACAGAACCTGATGGTGGAGGTCAAATTCATGAACCATGAGATCATGATCTGAGCTGAAGTTGAATGCTTAACCAACTGAGCCACCAGGCCCTCCGAGATGCATCTTTCTATTGTCTTCAATATATCTCTTCTCTTTTGCATCTCTTCGTCCTTGTATCTCTGCCACATCTGGTCCACTACTTTGTACACAGCAAGCACTCAATGAGTATTTGCTAACTTGAAGGGGCATACAATACCCCACAGTGATATGGAAACATTTGATGCTGCTTTTTTTTCTTTAGTAATGCAAAACCCACATTTTGTATCTTTCAATACAAATACCTCTCAAAATCTGATCCTTGAATTTCTCTTCAGCCTCTTTATTGCTCAAGGCTTCTCTCACCATTTGTCTTCAGCAGAGAACTATGAATGCCACAACATGCTGTTTTATGTTTCTCGGAGTCTCCTTTGTTGCTATCTTTACCTGGATGCCCTGTCCTGATTCTTTCCTCTTGGGGAAAATCCAGATAAGATTAAACACTCCCAGAAACTCACTGTTTATCCCTTCTTCCTCTTTATATGTCACTGCATTTTCCACAATGCTTAGTAAGTAATTGATTACACTTTCCCTACCCTATTTGTTTATGAATTGCAAGAAGACAGAGATTGTTTCTTATTTATCTCCATGTCCCCAGGCACCAGAATAGTACCAAGCACATAGTCTGTGCTTTGTATGTTGAATGACTGAATAAATGAATGATGAAACACAGATTGAAGACCAAAGCACTTATATAAATTTTTCAGTGGAGAACAAGATGAAATTATGCCACACAATGGGATACAGAGGCACCTTGATATGAAAAATGTACTTCCATACATTCACCCCAAATCCTCTTCCAGTTCAAGTCATATCCTCTTGTAATTTATTGGGTTGCTGAAATCCCCGGGAGAAAACCCTTTATGGTAAATAAACTGGGGAAACCACAGCTGGAAGAACAGCTCTGGGATAATGAGAGGAACAGCCGCCAAAGCCATGTTGAAAGACGAGAGCTTACAAAGACAGAGCTGCCAATATGGAAATCCCCAGCTGGCACTGAATTCCCCTTAGGTTTGACAAAGGGATGGCAGATATGTGCCTGTCTTTGGAAGGAGACTATAAGGGTGGGGCAGGAAACTCAGCACATAAATCAGCATCCATGAGAAATATATGAAAAAAGGAGGGTTGGGGCAGGCATGCCTAGGGGAGGCCCTCTGCACTTCCATGGGTCTGATCATTTCTCTGCAATGGGACATCTGCTATGGAGCTCATCTTCTAGCACACAGATATAACTCCCAGAGCTGCTTTGGCTCATGGTTGCCTTGATACCTTAAGAGAGATTTGATTAAGCCAGGTGGAGGAGAAAAAAAAAATGTCGTGTTAGAAATCACCGGTATGGAGAAAGAGGAGGAGGAGAGGAAGAAGAGAGAAATCAACCGTGAAAAAGAAAAAGGGAAACATAGCCAGAGACATAGAAAGCCTGTCAAATCTCTCCAAACTGCAACAAAAGCAGAGGAGAGATAGTTTCTCTTTAATGAATGCTTTGATCAGCCCCAGTTGATATAATAATTATATAAAACTAGAGCAAGACAGAAATAAGATGTGTTTTTCTCTCATGTAGCCTGCAACTTCTGTGATTGGTTCATATATTTAAGAAAAGAATAAGACCCTTCAAAACAGAGGCATATGTCAGGAGAGAACCTGTTTTCTCCTCTGACTTATGCAGGAAATTTGCAACAATGCCTGTATCCCTTTTCCTCCTTGTCTTGGCAGGGCTGGATATGCCAGCCCATGGCTCTGGAAGGGAAGTAATGGTGGCAAAGCTTTCCACCCATGGATCTTGGTCTAATTTCTCAGGCTAATCCCTGCCTGGCAGTCCTTACATTCCTTCCCTACTCCAAGCCCTTCTCCCTACCTCACTTGACTCTCCCACCAATCTACATTGAGTTGGGCATTTCCCGTGTAATAAGATACTTCGCACTGCTGGAGGTATTGACTTGGCTAATCTCCAGGGAAGGAGGAGTATGCATCATTTTTTCTTTTTCAGAATGATACTTCCCCAAGCATGTGCTTTTCAGAAATAGCAAGGGAGAGAGGTGGTCGCCATGGGAACAGAGGCAACCATGCAAACACCAGTAGTACATTTCTCCCAAGGGGGCATGAGCAAAGCCTCCTCCTTGCTTCTACCCCTATCAGGGCATCTCCTGGAACCTTTGTTTGCCTGAAAAGGAAGAATGCCCAGAGTGGTAAAGGGTTAGTCCCTTTCTTCTCAACTTCCAAGATTCCATTCAAGAGTCTGATTGAACCTCAGGGTGTTAGCATGGTAATTCAACTGGGCCTGACTAATGCTGGGTCTGGAAAGAAGGGAAGAGATAATGTCTGCTTTTCCATTCAATGTCTTGAGAATTCTCTAGACTGGTGATATATTTGGGCCACAAGCTAATAAAAAGTTGATAATGGCACAAAACAAAGCAGCATCCCATAATCCTCACTCTGGGGTGATTTTCTGCTAGGCACAACCAGTAGAAAATTAAGATGGGTCCAGAGAATGACATTCCTACAGACCATTTTGGTGCTATGGTAGCCCTACACTGGTCCACTGGAGGGCTATGACTGATTTGCTAAGACAACAGTAAGACATATGGGGAGAGGTGCTGTCAGGGGATCCATGGGGAGAAAGTAGGTTATATTCAGCAGCCATACTGCAGCCATGCTGATGGAAAGAGTCTGAGATTGTGTTTCTTTAACTCCAATTGATTTAAAAATAAATCAATCTGGTATAAAATAATGAGGTTTATGGAAATAAAGGAGTCAGCTAGGTATTTGGTAAAATGCATAAAAACAGCAAGTTGATTAACAAGTGTTCTCTTGCAAAGAATGGTTTTGGAGAATGATGGTGTCCCCCGATAAGGTTGCCCCAATCACAGCCTTGCCTTGAGGTGGGACAAGGGAGGCCACAAGGAATGCAGCAGGGCTGGGAGCCTTCCCCCTGCCACATGCTGTATGCTGATTTATTGGGACTGGAACAATTTGTCTAAAGCTGTAATTTTAACTACCTCCGTGGTGAGCAGCCAATCAGAGGGTTCACTTCACGCAGCTTTTACGAGTCCCCATAAAAGCAGCAAAATGAAAACTCAGGGGCCCTTAAAATATACTCCAAGGGTTTCTGCAGTGCAATTGGAGGCTTTTATGACTCCTGTCAGGACTTTTATGACCCTGTAAAACCAGGCAGCAGCCTGGCCCGAGATGAAAAGTGGCCCCACTGTCTTAAAGTCTAAATGGTCTGTACATTTACAAGGCCTCCAGGAAAGATGGAGAGAACACCGCCAGGGGGGGTTTGCCTTGAGTGAAGGCAGGTTGTGGGTGAGGTAGAAGGACTGGAGAGTGAGAGGAGGCAACGGCAGATAGAAGGTGGGCATGAGAGATGTATATGAACATGGCTTTACAGTTTCCTGCACTTCAGAGCACCCAAATGAACCAGTACTAGTCACCAAACACAGCAAGAGCTTCAGGTTCAGCAGACAGATTCATAACTAACAGGGGCTGGACACCTTCAATGGAAAGATAAAAACTGAAGCCTCCCAGAAATCACAGCCTTCATGGCATTTTTCAAGGACATCTTCCCATTATTATGACACCTGCATTACAGAAGGAAAAACAAACAAACAACACACACACACACACACACACACACACAAAGAAAGAACAGGAGCTAGAAATCCATCCGAGAACACTTAATTTTTTTTTTTAATTTTTAATGTTTATTTACTTTTGGGAGAGAGAGAGAGAGAGAAAGGGAGTGGGGGAAGGGCAGAGCAAGAGGGAGACACAGAATCTGAAGCAGGCTCCAGGCTCTGAGCTGTCAGCACAGAGCCCGACACGGGTCTCAAATCCATGAACTATGAGATCATGACCTGAGCCGAAGTCAGACACTTAACCCACTGAGCCACCCAGGAGGCATCCCTGGCTCGGAACATTTGAAACATTCCATGAAGTTCATAGAAAATTTGTCAATCACAATGAGAATACCTTTTGACCCAGCATGTTAATCCTCCTCAGCTGGGCTCTTAGCTCAGGCCCACCGATCCCTTCTGAGTCACTGTGACTGAGACAACCTGATCCTGTGCTTTGATCTGGGATCTTAAATCATCCAAACTTATTAGCCAGGTTCTGTGCTCTACATGTCCCCACAAAAAGGTAGTGCTATCCTGCAGAAGTCATGGACAGAGGCTGGAGAAATGCAGCATGGGTGTTCTTGGTGGGAGCACCAGTGTGGCTGGGTGGGGAGCTGGCTGGGGCAGGGGGAGAAGGCTTCCTGAGCAAGCCCATGGTGGCCACCAGTCATCCACACAGACCCTGAGGAAGGCAGCTGAAGTGAGGCACACTGACTGTAGATCTCAGAGAATAAGAAACAGAGGTGATGGTGTGTTGAAATACCTCAGGTGGAGTCATCCACCACTGATGCTTTGCCCCCAGAGTATCTGGTTCAAATGAGGGCCATGATGAAGCTGACAGTGTTCATGAAGTGACTGTGGAGGCTTTGGGGTTTTCCAGGTTGGAGAAGACAGGAAAACAGGAAAGCAAGTGACAGGTGTGGATGTGCTAGTACTGTGTGTAACTGATCTTCAGACATCTGAAGGGACAGGTGTGGGAGAACAAGGGAGGCAATGCATGAGGGAATCAAAAATCTTGGCAGAGGGCAATTGCACATCCAGGGAGCAAAGTTTACCTTGGGGCTGTAGCAATGCCCCAGAGTCAGTAATTATTCCTGTTAAATCACTCGTGTTTTCAGGAACCTTGAAGAGTGGGGAAAACAGGTAGGAAGACAAGGAGACTTGGCTGTAAATCCCAAAACCCCCTCTGTGACTCTGAGCAAGTCCATAATCTTTCTGAGTCTCTTTTTCCTCATCTGTGAAGTGGAGATAAAACAGTTGACTCATATGGTTGCTTTTAGGATTAAAGGAGATAAGGCATGTAGGGTGGGATTTGAGCAGCATCTTAATGAGTGCATAGGAGTCTGTAGTGCTGTGGCCAAAGGGGAGGGGCATTTTCAGCAAAGAAAACCTGTGCAGTGGCTGCAGATATAAAATAATCAACCAGGAGCTCCTGGGGGGCTCAGGCGGTTGAGCGTCTGACTCTGGACTTCAGCTCAAGTCATGAACTTACAGTTCATGAGTTCAAGCTCCATGTAGGGCTCTGAGATGACAGCTCAGAGCCTGCTTGGGATTCTCTGTTTCTCTCTCTCCCTCTCCCTCTGCCCCTCTCCCACTCATATTCTCTTATTCCCTTTCTCTCAAAAATAAATAAATTAACTTAAAAAAATAATCACCCATATTTTCGGTAAAGTAAGCCATCTGCTTTGCCTAGAGCATCAGCTCCTTGTAGGAAAGGTTTACCTATTACTTTGTTGCCTTGTCTAATGTGTCAGGTGCTGTGTGGGCTGTGGAAGGTATGAGGTAGTGGGTCTGGGAGACAAGGACATATGAGACCAATAAGATGGCTGAAGTTCCTGTCTTGACTCTTGACCTCATCCAACCATTACCCTCAGAATAGTGAGTGATCTTGAAGCAAAAACTTGCCTTGTCACTACCCTTTCAAAAGTTTTAGGTGTTTGCTACACCCCATGAAAGAAATTCCCTAAGGCAGTCCAGAAGGTCTGGCATGATCTTTCTGAGGTCCAATCAGATGCATCTCATAGCCTTGGCCCTTCTGCTCACTCTTTTCTACCCATACCTCCATCTTTCACATACCACATTTCTTTCCACTTAGGTTCGTGGCAAGTGCTATTCTCCTCCCTGTAACTTGTGCCTACCTAGCTCTTCCTCATCCACTCAGGTCTCAGCCAAGACACAGTTTCTTCCAAGGAGCCTCCATGGAAGGTACTCCATGCCACTGTACCATTCATACTAACCAAGACATAGTTACATGGCCCCATCCTTCCAGGTACTCTTGCAAACACTCACTAGATTCTCAATTCTGTGCTCCATTTGGGTCACCTACACTGGAATGTTAGTCCCATTAGAGCAGAACACTGCTATGACAGGACCTGGCCCAGTGCCTTGCAGATAATATGAAAAAATGTAATTTTGTTAAATTGCTAAATAGTTTCCTACATTGGAAACCAATTAAGGTGTTGCATGATCTGCTAAGTTGTTTAGATGGTAACCTACAGTTAGCACGAAGCCACTAATAGTGGGAGCAGGGCACTGGCCAAAAGGATGAAGAAAGATCACTCTGGCCCTGCAGTGGAGGAGGATGCATTTGAGGGTGGGGATCTGAGGCAGGCATACTGGCTAACTTAAGTCATTCAGGGAAGAAATGACTACAGTCTCATCTTCCACAGTGGCATCATGAATGCAGATATGAGACAAGCCATTCAACCATAAAGTCAGCACACAATGGGGAATAAGGAAGAAGAAGGGGTCTAGGATGACCCTTGGGCAATCTGGTCTGGGTGACCAGGTGGATAATGGGTTTAGGAATAAGGATTCATAAAATGAAGTTAGAAATAGAGTCCTGTTTGGGCCTTGTTAAATATGAGGTACGTGGGAGACATACAGGTGAAAATGTCCATCAGGCAGCTTGAGAATTAGATTTGGTATCTGGAAAGGCCAGAAACATAAATTGGGGAGTTAGAGGCTCACAGGCTAAAATCCCTGAAGTGGGATGAAATAGTCCTTGATGTCTGTGTAGAGCCAAAGACACTAGTGGGCTTATGAGAAAACCCTGAAAAATATAAGCATTTAAAAAACCACATAGGACTCATTGCCTTTCTTAACAAACTTCCGCCAACACTCCAGCTCATATTAGCGGTCTGTGCGCTTACTGATGATATTACTCATTTTTGCACCAGAAAATTTAATAAATATGCTAATTTAATAAAATTTTATTGAGTGCCTACTTAGTTAAGTGGTTAGATATGCGCCCCGTGGGCCCCCATAATACTCTGTTTACCTCCATCACAGTTCATCACTTTCCGCTATAATCTTATTTTTCTTTCCATTAAATTATGAACTTCTTGGGTCAGAAATTATGTATTTCAGGATTCCCAGTCCTGCCCACAGAAGGTTTACTCAGTGAATGCATGGACAAAATTCACCATTAGATGGAGAAGACAAATGTGTGAAAATAATATTAAAGAACAAAACTGCTCTCCTCAAGGTCATAACTGACCTGCTACTAGCAAAACCCAGTGTACAATTTTTATACTTAATGTTTCACACTATTGGCTAATCCTGTCTTCTTTAAAATCTCTCCCTACTTTGTAAGGATACCAGTCTCTTCTGACTTATATTCTACTTCTGTTTGGGATCCCCTTGTTGGTTTCTCTTTCTCAAACTTCTTACCCCTTCCGTTAATTTTTGATGTCTCCAAAACTCACAGCCTCCTTTGTCCTTAATTAATTGCATTCACCATCAGAAATCTGCACACAATGTCTTTGTCTGTCATTTGCAAACAATTATTACAAAAGCCTCATCTGTAGCTCCTAAACTCCGATATATCCAATTGCTAATATCACCTGATTACCTCATTACCCATGCAAAAAAAAATATGGGAATTGTTCTACATACACTTATCCCCAGTTATAACTGATGGCAACGAACTGCCAGTTCTACCTTCTAACTTCCCTTCCTTTCTATTGTACTGCTTTGCCTTCGATAGGATCTTTCATCCCTTTTCATGAACAGAATAAACTCCTCAGAATCCACTCCACTCTTAGGCTCTCCTCACCAAACTATTTGACAAAGTAGGTTATACTATGATGCAAATCTACTCCACACATTTCCTTCTTCTTCCTGAGGTTTCCTTTCTTCTTTGAGATAAAATGTAAATTTATTTTTTTTTATTATTTTTAACATTTATTTATTTTTGAAGGAGAGAGAGAGAGAGAGAACGTGAGTGGGGAAGGGGCAGAGAGAGAGGGAGACACAGAACTGAAGTGGGCTCTAGGCTCTGAGTTGTCAGCAGGCATCCCCAACGTGGGGCTCGAACTCACAAACTGTGAGATCATGACCTGAGCCGAAGTTGGATGCTTAACTGACTGAGCCACCCAGAGGCCCCCTAAAATCTAAATTTCTTAATATTGTTCTCACTCTAGCTGGGCATTACAATCACTTACTGAACTTTTTAAAAATGCAGGTCCCAGAGCTCATCTCAGGTCTAATGAATCAGAATGTTTAGCAGGTGAAACCCATAAATACACTGGGATATGCTCCAAAACTCAGGAAGTTATTGTGAGGTATCTTCATCAGTGGTCTTTTATTTGTGACCCACTAATATACTACATGTATTTTGTAAAATTTAGTCTCTTTCTCTAGGGATTTCCAGTGCAACCATTCCCCTGTGTACTGTGGTCACAGAAACAATGTTCACACAACAAAACTGTCTTCTAGCCATAGGCGAAGTGGTATAAGCAAACTCAAGCTGACCAAACCAATTTCCTTTCAAAGAGAATTTGTTAGTGAACACAGAGAGACATTCAATCTTTCCGGGTGGCTGTATATGTAAGGTCTTGCCTTTTGTGTTGCATCATGTGGGTTAGACATGTAGACAAGCAATCATGCATTAATGAGGAGAATAAAGAACCCATAAAGGGAACAGCAGAACAGGGGTCCCTGATGGCATCCCTGTTCTCAGTGGCAGCCAATGTTTGAAGCCAAGCTATAGCTCCGAATTTGTACTCCAAGACAGCATCCAATATTTTTAAGGAAGTTTCCTTTCTTGCCTATGCTAGACTGAATGTGTTTCCATACATAAGTCCAAAATCACACAGATAATAGGCCAATAATGGACTATAATAGCTTCATGAATTATATTTCTTTTTTAAAGTATTATTTCATTTTTATTTATTTATTTTATTTAGAAAGAGAGTGTGCGAGTGGAGGAGAGGGGCAGAGGGAAAGGGAGAGAGAATCTTAAGCAGGCTCCATGCTAAGTGTGGAGCCTGACACAGGACTCAATCCCACAACCCTGGGATCATGACCTGAGCAAAAATCAAGAGTTGGACACACAACCAACTGAGCCACACAGGTGCCCCTCATGAATTCAATTTCTATCTTACCCGTCTACTGTCATCACCAACTTTTCTCCTCCTCCAAAATTCTCCACAGTCCCATTCTACTTAAGAACTCCTCATGACTACTTTTACCTGTTGTTTCTGGTCTACTTTCTTGTGTGTATACTATGACATGTACAACATGTCATAGAATGCTCTTCCTCCACTTTTGTAATCTTAGTAATTAGCCTTCCCATCCATGAAGATTCATTTCAGGGACCACTTCTGCTAGAAGCCCTTAGCAGGATGTTTAAATCTGGAAAATTCTTCTCCTCTGCCCCAAAAGAACTTGTACTTAAAGCTGACATTGCTCGGGGCGCCTGGGTGGCGCAGTCGGTTAAGCGTCCGACTTCAGCCAGGTCACGATCTCGCGGTCTGTGAGTTCGAGCCCCGCGTCAGGCTCTGGGCTGATGGCTCGGAGCCTGGAGCCTGTTTCCGATTCTGTGTCTCCCTCTCTCTCTGCCCCTCCCCTGTTCATGCTCTGTCTCTCTCTGTCCCAAAAAATAAAAAAAAAAAAAAAAAAAAAAAGTTGAAAAAAAAAAAAGTTGAAAAAAAAAAATTAAAAAAAAAAAAAATTTATAAAAAATAAAGCTGACATTGCTCTTGCTACATGGCCTTGGAGTCATTGGTTGATTTGTCCCCATTGGACTTAGAGATAAAGGGTAAGGGCTGTGCTTATATGGCTTTCTCAGCACAGCCTGGGCACAAATAATGACCTGTATATTTAATGAAGGGCTGAAGTGATCATTTAAAGAATCACCTTTTAACTACTAATTAATCAGAAAAGGATGTCAAATGAGAAAATGTCCAAAAAGTGACTATCTGTGTCCTATAATGACCTACAATCTCAGACCTCCAAACCAAACTCTCTTGTTATGGAACTACTGTTCTCAACTATGCAACATAGTAGATAGATTTTTTTTCTTCCCATCTTAGGGAAAATAAAGTAGGTAAGATGGAGAAAGCTTCTTTTCAATCCTGCTTCAGGAGCATCTCCCCAAGATTGTATAATTCATCTCTTCAACAAGAACTCCCTGACAGCTGGAAGGGTAGTGCATCTCCTTTACAGTACACACTGCAGTACTAATGTGAATTGAACTGAGTAAGTCATCTAGGCCATCTACTGTGCAGCACTGGTTTGCCTTGTATCTGAAGTCAATGTTCTTCGCTTAGGTTAGAGACTGTGTATATCATCCATATAGAAGGTGATTTATCAGGCAACTGGATTTAGAGCCCACCCACTCTGAAAGCAAACAAAGATTCAAAATGAATTTTTTTTTTTTTTTTTTAGTAGAGCATGCATGTAGAAAATAGTTTACAGAGCTCGGTTCTTGCCTCATAGGAGATGAAAATGTGATCCTTTGCTAGCTCAGACAAAATCCTCTATGCTACATTAGGCTTGATAGCAAATTTTGTACTTGCAAGCTTTTATCAAAACTGTATATCTGAAATCTTAATAATGCAGGAAGGTGGATTATGTTTCTCCTCTCTGCTCAGGTTTACATCAACAGAATCAGAACTAATTTCTGATTTGAAACTCAGCACTTTTAGCAGGATATGTAAGAATATTTTGTTAAGGTCCTGTAGAGGACCGAAGGAGCCTGACTTTAGATACACACACATACATGTCTATGCAAAAAATGAGAATCTTAATAAAACAACATAAAATAATGATTATATCCACAGATGGAAGAAACTGCTTTGGCTCAATATTGGTCATCTTAAAAAATGTGAAATATATAAGTGAAAATTTAGAAACAAATTCTCCAGCATCCCATGGCTGGGACGTTTCCATTTTCCTCTAGTTTCTGACATAATACAGACACTCACATATGTAGCATGGCCATGAAGAGTATCAGATTTAGATTTAGGTTATAAAGAGAGTCAGATTTAGATCAGTTTAAATTTAGAATTTGCCATTTACCAGCTATGAGACTTGAAAATGTTAAAAAAAAAAATTAGCCTTATTTTTTTTTTCTTGCCTATAAAACACAGTGGATAACATCTATTCTGCCAAACGTATGGTTACTTGAGAGGATCAAAATCAATGTGAGATTAATTATTCTAATGTTCAGATCTCAATATTCCTACTATATATAATAACAGTATGGTGTATATCATTTTATTGTTCCAAGTATTTGAAGCTTCTCCCAATGAAAAGATTATGCATTCTATACAACTGACATCAGTCTTGGTCATTTGGCTTGCTTTGGCCAATGCAATGAATAGAACTGTCATATGCCACTGTAAAATGGAAACTTTAAGAGCCATAATGTGGTTCTTTCATTCTTTCCTCTCTGGAGCAAGATGCACATCCTAAATAAAACTGATTCTTTCAGACTTTAGTCCAGAAATTAAATAAATAAATAAATTTGAGTGTATATGCATCCATGTTTATGTGCATGTACATTTATAAATACAGAAATAAATAAATAATATTATATAAACATATACATATGTTTATGCATATATGTACACATATACATGCTCTATTCTTTTTTTTTTTAACTTTTTTTGACGTTTTTATTTATTTTTGAGACAGAGAGAGACAGAGCATGAACAGGGGAGGAGCAGAGAGAGAGGGAGACACAGAATTTGAAACAGGCTCCATGCTCTGAGCTGTCAGCACAGAGCCCGACGCGGGGCTTGAACTCACGGACCATGAGATCATGACCTGAGCCGAAGTCGGACGCTTAACCGACCAAGCCACCCAGGCACCCCTACATGCTCTATTCTAAAAAGAAAGAGTATTTCATTTTGAATCTTTGTTTGGTTTTAGAGTGGGTGGGCTACTCAGTTACCTGATAAATCACATTCTATATGTGTGATACACACGCTGTAACATGCACACAAGAAGATAGGCCAGAGCATGGGTGCATGCACATTTATAAATAAATAAACAAATAAATAAATGAATGAATGTGTGTGTATTGTGTATATATATGGGTGTGTGTGTATACATATGTGTATATATAAGGTCCTGCAGAGGACTGCAGGAGCTTGACTTTAGACACACACACATACATGTATATGCAAAAATGAGAATCTTAATAAAATAACATAAAATAATGATTATATCCACAAATGGAAGAAAGAAACTACTTTGGCTCAATATAGGTCATATATATTAAGGAATATCAAATATACAAATTAAAATTTAAAAACAAATTATATATAAAACACAGTTGCAAGCCACCTTTGTGCTTGTAAGCCACTGATATATTGGTGACATTTGTTATTACCACGTAACTTAGCCAAAGCTAACTAATACACCTTAGAACCTCTCTTAACTAATTTTTCACTTAAATACCCACCAGATTCACTACGCTCTATTTCCTCCAAAAAACATAATGAAAGCCCAGAATCATTGGACTAATACCTAGCACATTAGCATTTTTCTGATTCCACAAGTTACGTGAATAATTAACAAGAATCAGTTTCTTGTATGTCATGTATAACTATTGAGATTTCATATTGTAATTTTATTCTATGAAGAGTAAGTTTAATACTTTGGAAAAACTTTCTAAGAACATATCATTAAATAAATTGTTGTTGATTTTTAAACCAAATGGTGAAATGCATATGAAAGTATTTTATAAATTACAAATTTCTGTTTTGATGTATTAGTTGGTACTGAATTGTCAATTAGTATATTTGTGAGCAGTTATTTTTTATAAAGCACAATGAGGCATATAACACAGAGCTATCTTCAAAGGATATTCAGACCAAAGTATTATAAAATGGAATCAGCAGCAGCATATTTAGCACCATATCTCAGTGATTGAGATAAACTCTATTGTATCTATTAAATCAAAACAAATAAACAAATTAAAAAAATGTACAGAATGTTCCAGGCCACTGTTGTTAGGTCTACAGGATTAGAAAGGTGATATTTTTTTCTATTTTATTCTGTGTTTATATATCTTAGTTTGTCATGTATCCATCCCAAAATAATGCATGTTAAATACTACAGGCTTAAAATAAGGAAATATATGTTAATGGTTTGGGTATTATGTTTTAGTCATTGAAAGTCTATGTAAAATAGGGGCTTTTGTTTGAAACCTTCCTGTCAGAGGCCTTGTTGCCTAAGCTCAGCTTCCTAACCTCCTCTCTGGTAATCAATCCATCAGACCCAGAAAACTGTTAAAATGAAGGTAGTGGGCAGGGAGCCACACATATCAAGTTCTCTAGATAATCCCCAACTTAAATGGATAAGGCAACTTTCATTCCTCTGATTTTGGGGGGAAAAAACCTGATCTCAAGCAAAAGAGATGATAAAGAGATGATAAAACCCATAAACCTACTTTACCATCTCTAGAACCATCATTCACATGGAATGCTTTTAACAAAGGAAACCCACAAATGCAATCAATATGTCATCAGGCCACAATGAATGGCTGTGTTTTAACTTATAAATGCCATTTCAAGATGGCAGAAGGAGAGAGCAATACTGTATCCCACACACCAAGCATATAACCAAGTAAGAAGAACACCAGTTCCCCAGGGACCAGGGAATACAGTTTAATGCCCGCAGTTCAAAGGATTAGTTGCCAGATCAGTTCATGGAAAGAAGCATTCAAACATTTGCTCCCTAAGGGTAAACAACATGCTGTAGACATCTATGTTTTCGGTGCTGAACCCACTGCCTAATATATAATTACAGTTCAATAGTTACTTTCCAAGTGAATGACAATGACACAGCAATTGACTGATGGATTATTATTATTATGAAGAAAGCCACACATTAGAGCATTTTTATTTTCCTTCAGCCTCATCATAAAATGCCAAGTATCTGGATTATATGATAGAAACCTAAATTATATAAGTACTATTGCTTGATTGGGTAAAATGTTTACTATTTTAAATATTTTCCTTATATCCAACCCATCATTCAAGGCCTAACCAAATATTATCTCCTCGATAAGTCTTCCAAATCCTTATCATGTGCTCTGGGGCCCCAGAACCTTTCAATACCATGGAACAAGACAAAGAGCAAATACTTTCAAATTCTGCTTTGCAACCCAGTTGTTTTGCTGCAAAAACAATTCAATGGGTCAAAATCAAATTAAGAAATAGGACTGGGGTGGGATGGAATAGAACAGAATAGAATAGGAAATATTAGAATGTTTTACACATAAGAAAGTAAATACTTCTGTTTGAGTATGTATAAATACAAATGTACAAGCACCTGTCTGAACAACATTATAATTAAACTATGGTTATCTCTATAGGTAGATATGAAGAAGTTTGTAAATCGCTGGTATAGATTTTAAAAAATCACTGGTGTAGACCTGATTACTATCTTGTTTTCACCACTTGTTAGTTATGTAACTTTAGACAAATAAGTATGTCTTTTAAAGCATCACTTTCTTAATCTGTAAAAGGGAGATGTGCCACCTGCTTTTCTAGGTGATGTTGCACCTTTTCTGGGCTGTGTTCTTTCCTCTTCCAACAGCCTGCACATTACTTCCTATCCTGGACCCCAATCTCTCTCTCTCTCTCTCTCTCTGTCTCTCTCCCTCCCTCCTCCTTCCCTCCTACATACACACACACAATGATGTAATATTATTCAGTTTCAAAAAGAAGGAAATCCTATCCTTTGTGATAACATAGGTAACCTAGAGGTCATTATTCTAAGTGAAATAAACCAGAGAAAAACAAACATTGCATGGTTTCACTTATATATCAAATGTTAAAAAATTGAAAAAAAAAAAGGCTACTGATTGGCTCATTTGGTAAAGCATCCAACTCTTGGTTTGGCTGCAGTAATGATCTCACAATTCGTGGGTATGAGCCTCACACAAGGCTCCACATTGACAGTTCAGAACCTGCTTGAGATTTTCTCTCTCTCTACATGCCCCCCCGACTCACAGCCTCTCTCTCTCTCTCTCTCTCTCTCTCTCTCTCTCTCTCTCTCAAAATAAATTAAACCATGTTAACCCTAACCCTATAAATAAATAAATAAATAAATAAACAAACAAACAAACAAATAAAATCAAACTTCCTAGAAACAGAGAGTAGAAGAGTGCTTGCAAGGACTAGGAGATGGAGAATACAGGGAGAGATTGGTAAATGGCTATAGAGTTTCACATATAAGATGAATATATAGATTACTGTATAACATGGTAACTATAGTTGATAACACTGTTTGTATAATTGAAGTTTATTAAGAGAGTAGCAAACTGTCCTCATCAAAAAAGGAAAAAAAGGGGCGCCTGGGTGGCTCAGTTGGCTAAGCGGCTGACTTCGGCTCAGGTCATGATCTCGCGGTCCGCGAGTTCGAGCCCCGCGTCGGGCTCTGGGCTGATGGCTCAGAGCCTGGAGCCTGCTTCCGATTCTGTGTCTCCCTCTCTCTCTGCCCCTCCCCATTCATGCTCTGTCTCTCTCTGTCCCAAAAATAAATAAACGTTAAAAAAAAAAATTTAAAAAAAAAGGAAAAAAAAAAAGAAAAAGGTAAATATGAGAGGTGATGGAATTGTTAACTCCATGGGAAGGAGAAATTTTCTCACAATGTACACATATGTCAAACAATCAGGTCATGTGCTTTCAATATTTTACAATTTTATTTGTCAATTATACTTCAATAAATCTGGAAAAAATAACCATACAGAAAAAATAAAACGAATAGACTAAAAAGCCAACATTATAAAAAAGTATAGAAACGAAATGGAACAAAACAGGTCCTTTATAATTATTTCTGTAGTTGACAAAGTGATTTAAAATCTGGGGAAAAGAAAATCAAGCTTTTGTGTAAGGTAGGTATGTTTAAAAATCAGCACAGCAGATGTAAAAATAATCATAGCAGATCACTTTCATCTGATTTCTGCCATGCTATTTTATGCTAATAGCCAGCATAGACATGTCCTCAGGGGCATCATCTTTAGTGGCCAAAGGGCCTGTCAGGGTTAAAGTTTCAACTCTGAAACAGTTTCCAATACACCAGATGGAGTTCTTTGGAAAATAGTCTAATTTCCTGAAAGATGATTCTATTCAAAGGAAAATCAGATCCAAAGAGATTGAACATAGTTCAGTCCAAAGTCCCCAGTTCAGAGGAGAAATAACTACAACTACTAATTCATTTAGTTTCTGTTTATTGAGTGATCACTGGATAACCTGGGAGCTATTTAGAGTGAGCAGGGAGGTGAAGAGAATAAACACTTACCAAGTACCTAAGTGTGTTTTCATCATGATGGGTCCTTTGCATACAGCCCATTGGATGTTGAAGATATAAAAGCCTCCAGGGGCACCTGGGTGGCTCAGATGGTTAAGCTGACATCGTTTCAGCTCAGGTCATGATCTCACATGTTCTTGAGTTTGAGCCCCATGTCAGGTTCCATGCTGTTAGTGCAGAGCCTAGTTGGGATTCCCCCTCTTCCTCTTTGCCCCTTCTCTCTCTCTCTCTCTCTCTCTCTCTCTCTCTCTCTCTCTCTCAAAATTAATTAATTAATTAATTAATTAAAAAAAAGAAAAGAAAAGCCTCCAAAATTCAGCATCCCTGATTGAGCACACAAGGTAAAGCCTTCCACATTTTACAACCAATAGCACCATACAGATCTGTTAAATGGTGAGAGATAAATGCCTGTTGTAAAGCCACAAATATTTGGGGATTTATTTATTATGATAACTAGTGTGACCCTAATTAATACTGAAATTGGTACCAGGAATAGAGTTTTGGCATAAACCAAAAATATATGTTAATGGCTTTTGTAGTTAGTCAATAGATATCAGTGAAACAGTGTGAGCTAGAAGGCTGGAAATCCCAGTTTTAGAATAGCAAACATTTGATAGAACTGTCACTTCTGATAATTTCTAAAATTTTTTTTTCCAACGTTTTTTTATTTATTTTTGGGACAGAGAGAGACAGAGCATGAACGGGGGAGGGGCAGAGAGAGAGGGAGACACAGAATCGGAAACAGGCTCCAGGCTCCGAGACATCAGCCCAGAGCCTGACGCGGGGCTCGAACTCACGGACCGCGAGATCATGACCTGGCTGAAGTCGGACGCTTAACCGACTGCGCCACCCAGGCGCCCCACTTCTGATAATTTCTAAGGCCAGTTAAGTGCCAACCAAGCCCATAGGTCTAGAAAAAAAATGGATAGAAAGAGCCAAAGTGTTTATGTGTCTTAATTACTCCTCTCTGTTTACACAAATGATTACAAAAAAGAGATGAGCTCAGGAAAAAATGTGCCAGTTTTTAATCAGATATTAAAATGAGAGCTAAAGTAAGAAAGATACAGAGAAAGATTGATTCTAGAAATTTCAGGCCTCTCTGGTTTGGAGAAGCCAACTGAATTGGATCCCAAATATCGGGAAGACAGAAAGTAGTTCTAAACAGCTAAGGCCCATTAAGACTTCTCAGTTGGACAAAAGGACACACATGTTAGTGGCAAATACCAAATCATGGTCATCAACTTCTTTACCAAGTCTTTTCTTTCAGACCACCTTAATGTAGTCACATTAAGTGGGAAGAGAGGAGCACAGGCACAAAAGGAAGGAAATACTATAGGCTTCAGAGTTATAGCCATTTATGCCTTTGAGATTTTTCATGTGGCAAATGGATTTGCCTGAACAAAAACATAGAGCAGAAGTTTATGGCATTGTTGAAGGAATTGTGTAGCCAAAGGAACAATGAGAGCCTGTGACTGTAGACAATTGCAAGCTCTCCAACATGCACTCACAGAAAATGAGCTGCACATATGCCATTCAGCCCCAAGGAGGATGTGCTCAACAATGACCACTTTAGATGAGGTCGTGGAAGATACTGAACAAAGAGCTACCCAGTGGGTAGACTTCCCAGGCAACTGCAGACAAAAAATTTCCTCCTGGAGAACAGAATCAGAATCTAAGTAAGAAATGTCTCCAGCTGCCAGGACAAAGGCATCACCACTACCACAAACCACTCACTGTTTTGCATCTCTATTTCCTCTCTTTTCCAAATTCCAAAATTTCCAAACATTTTATTTTATAATCCTGTCCTGTGACCTTATTAAACAGGAAGTTGAAATGAGGGATGGCAACCCTTTTAGTTTTGCATGAAAAAGCCATGTCTGGTCATGAAGAAAAGGAGTAAATACACCAAGAGATCTTGGACTTTGACCTGGATGTAATAGTTAAATTGAATTTTGAGTTGCCTATCTTGGGCCTGTGTATGTTCTAAATATTTGAAATGGGTGTAAATGGGTACCTGGTGAAGATATTATAGGTATGATTGCTAGCGGTATGATAATATCTATTTCCTATTGTTTCTCGGCAGTAGGCTAGATACCTTTTCTCAGCTAGATTTCCTTTTTCTCGGCAGTAGGCTAGATTCTAGATTCTCTGTAGCCAGGTATACCAAGTAATTGCATTTTAGCCAAAGGAAAGTGAGAAAAAATGACACATACCATTATGACCCTTAAAACCTCCCAAGTGTACTCCTCTGTGCTCTTTCCTCTTCCTCTGGCTAGCAACTAGTGCTTTGGGTCCTCTTGGATGTCATGTGTTAAAGAAACTATAACCTTTCTTAGACTGGGTCCCTGAGCAACTGTGTAGAGCAGGACTTCTCTCCTCACTAACAATCAGAAACACTCAGACTGTTCAGCAAATAAGACATACACTTATATTGAGTTAACTCAATGATGTTTTGGTGTTTTGTTTTGTTTTTTCACAAATGCAATACGGCACCCTCCATTTTATAGATGTGAAAAATGAGGCTCAGACAACTTATTTTACTTAATTTAGGGATATTGAACATGCAGACGTTGGGCTCAAACCTATGTCTCCCGACTCCAGCATCCCCTTTCACTGTACCACACTACCATTTGGCAATCGAAGATACTCTACCGGTCATTAAGAAAAGGATCTATTAGGGTCAAGATAAACCAACCAATCTTTTCCTACATTCAGATATTAGGTAGATTTGTTTTTGCCCCTCGGTTAGTTCATGGGTTTTCTTGCACACACCATGATTTTTAAAAATGTATTTCTCTTTATAGAGCTAAGGAAGCAGTCAGGACTCTGTGAAGAAAAAGAATCTGGGTGTGCCCTGCAAGCAAATGAAAAGATCCCCTCCCTCCAACTGCTAATTCCACAGGGATTCTTTAGGTAAATGAAAACCATAAGCCATTTGATCCTGAAAGTTTTTCTTCAGAAAGGCAAGATCAGTTCTTTTCTTTGTGTTAAATCTCACCTTGATTAAATTGGCTTTTTTTCTTAGGGAGTTTTCCAAAGCACAGAGTTACTAACAAGAAAGGTTTTAATAGGGTCCTAGACTTTAAAACCATGGGCAACACAGCCTGGGTCCTTTATGATGTGTAATGAATAAAAGAATGCAATCACCGCTTTTTAAAATCATCTAAGAATGACAATAATTTTCCCTTTATTCCACCTTCCCTTTCTCTCATTTTATATGTCCCCAGTGTTGCTTGCTTTAAAGGGCACACACACTGAAGAAGCAGACAGTCTGCTTTTCCTAGGCGATCCCTCTGGCTGGAAGGACCCTCTCTTCTGGGCAGATCCTCTTGCATCGCAATTCAAGAAGCAATTGCATCTGTTCCATTTCCCCATCTGCTCCCCCTATCTCAGCCCTCCTTTCCCTCCATCCACATGATGGATCTTCCTTTCTTTCCCCTAGCTCATTGTATCTATGTTCCTTGGTTCTCTTTAAACTCTTACTTCTATGCCTTCTCTAAGTCATTTTAATAAAGAACCCCCACACTGAGAAGAACTGCAAACTCTTCTCCAACGAGGGCAAGTTTCTATGCACAAAACAAACACAAAACCTTCCCTTTGCATAGTGACACTGTGCTGCTGTCTGAAAGTATCAGTCTGCCATCTTCAATAGTTTCTCATAGACTTCTTGTCCCTTCAGACAGATGGGCAGTCTCTGACATAATTATAAGCTGTAATTTTTTGTTATCTTCTTTCTTTTCCAGGCCCCCTTAGAGCACATTCAGGGTTATCAGAAATGAAGTGGAATAATTTTCAGGTCGTATCCTAGCATAGAAATATTGGATGTTATAACAGAAGAGAAACACACACACACACACACACAGATGATATGTGTCCCCTCTGGTCTTCTCTTGCCACGGAGACACTGCAGAGGTGCCTGGGAACACAGGGTAAGCAGAGCATTTCCATAAAAATGTTTTATTTTACTCACTTAGGAGCTTCATGCCGATGAATCATCCCTTGGACAAGGGAAGAGTGCCTGCAGAAATACATCAAGACCACTCCAGCCCAAGCCTAACCAGAAACCGAGGGACATAAAGGAAGGGGGCATCCAGCTGGCATCACACAGTTCACCAGCAAGATCCATGGTCTAACACAGCTGCATGGGAGCTTCTTAGGTAGAAAAAAAATGTTGTCTACTTAAAATCTAGGCTACCTGGACACAGTGTCAGGAAACTTTAATTCTCTCTTCTCTAGGCCTCAACAGGTAGCCTTATACAATGCAGAATAAAAAGATTCACACCATTACTAACAGACTCAAATTGTTCCGGACTCATGTACCTTATACTTAAGGGTGAAGTCATATCTACTGAATGTCTATAATATGCCAAATCTTATCTCCCTTCCTTATGTCTAAACAAATGGGTCCCTGTTGGGGTTAAGGAGGTTGTAAAAGGATCAAGCTATTTAAACTTATAAATACTCTCTCTCTCTCTCCCTCTCTCTCTCTCTCTCTCTCTCACACACACACACACACACACACACACATTCCTCCTTTCCCCGATCACAGGTGCAAATTTAAGAACTATAAAGTCAACATGAAATAATGACTGGTAGTCGGTCTATAGCACAAAGCACTTCCCATAATGATAAAGATTCTGATTCTGATATCCATACATTGGGCTTGCAAATTTACTCTTGAATCTACTTAAAAAAAAAAATTTAACTCTTGCTCTTCTTTTCCACCATAAACCCTGCCATTTGTTCATGCATCTGTTGCAGAATTTATCACTCTACATTGCAATTACTCATTTGCCTCCTTTTCACTACCAGACTGAACACCTCAAGAGCTACAATCAAAGGTTTTTCTGTTAATAAATTCAGGACTCAGGGGCACCTGGGTGGCTCAGTCGGTTATGCGTCCGACCTCAGCTCAGGTCATGATCTCACGGTCAGCGAGTTCGAGCCCCATGTCGGGCTCTGTGCTGATGGCTCAAAGCCTGGAGCCTGCTTTGGATTCTGTCTCTCTCTCTCTGTCTCTCTCTCTCTCTCTCTGCCCCTACCCCGCTCACACTCTCTCTCTCTCTCTCAAAAATGAATAAACTTAAAAAGTAAATAAATAAATAAATTCAGGACTCAGCACACTGGTACATCATATGTGTTTATTAAATACTCGGGAAGGAAATAATGTATAAAATAATGGTGTTGTCTTCCATTTGAAAGTGTAATGAAAATTCACTTGATTTCCATAAAAAAACACTGTAAAATTTAAGTAGTTATACTTTTTTAAAAATCCTTTTTTTGTCATGGGGGACGCCTGGATGTCTCAGTCCAAGTCTTGATTCTGGCTCAGGTCATGATCTCGCAGTCCTGCGATCCAGCCACATGTTCGGGCTCTATGCTCAGCATGGAGTCTACTTGAAATTCTCTCTCTCTCTCTCTCTCTCTCTCTCTCT
Organism: Neofelis nebulosa; assembly: GCF_028018385.1. Classification (NCBI taxonomy): domain Eukaryota; kingdom Metazoa; phylum Chordata; class Mammalia; order Carnivora; family Felidae; genus Neofelis; species Neofelis nebulosa. The sequence goes on along the minus strand of NC_080791.1, from coordinate 28,551,051 downwards.
CTCTCTCCCTCCCTCCCTCTCTCCCTCCATCCCTCCCTCCCTCATGTGTGCATGTTTGCTCTCTCTCCCTCTCTCTCACAAAATAGATAAATTTTTAAAAATTTAAAAAATATATATATTTTTTAATTCTGCAAGTAATCATAAAACAATTTGCAGTGTTTGGATGGGATCAACAGAGATAAAACAATTCAGTTTCCTGGTTTTAATTAAAATTTTCATTATCAAGTAGGCATTTGTCAAATAGACATCAATTATAGCTACCAGGACCAATGGAACACCACCAGCCAGGCTAAATTTGACTTGACAATAGAATCCAACATCTTTGAGGCTCTATGGAGAAATATGAAATGAATCTTAATCTGGATATACCAGACATCACTTTGTCAAAACTCATCTACTGTTTGCAATTTGGCTACCAATTCAGTAAATATTACCAACTCCTATTTTAAAAGTATAAGGGTAGAAGTAACTAAGATATCTAATAAGTTTAATACTGCCTTGGATGTTCATTTGACATCCATCTTTTCCACTTCTCTACAGTTCCTGTTTCTCTTCAATTAATTTTAAAGTTATAATACATGTGGTAGCAAATAAGCAAGCAACTAATTGGTATATATTGATACAGGGCAATTTGAATATGACTCAGTTTACTCACCAACAATGAGTTATAAGGCTACCTTTCTGTCACCATCTGCTCATCTATACTAATCAATATGTGCAAAGAAAAATGAGCCCCTTGTAGAGAATAGCTCTACATATTCACAAACGGCTATTGCCATTAATTGCCATTTAGTAATTAGATGTCACCAGTTCTATTATCACATCCACAGACTTGTGAACGTCTGAACCATAATGTCTGAGTGTAAAGTACTGTCAAAAGGGGATATGATAGATCCTTCAATGTCATAACCTCTTTTGGGCAGAAAGAATGACAGTTTAGTGCTGCCTTCTGGGCACCTTTGAGTTAATAACGAGGTGAGTGTCTCTCAAACAGCTTCAAACAATAACCCCTTATTGGATTACCAGACAATGAATTAATGGCCACAGAGAGGCTGCCTGATCAGATCTTAATTAAGCACAGGCAGCTGAGAGGGTTCTAAAGCTCCCTTTCACTGCATTGCCAGAGCTCATGTGGGCTAAACTTCATTTTGGCCAGAGGTCTGACCAAATTACTAATGCCAACATAGCAAAACACCTTAAAATACTACAAAGGTTGTGAATACACACTAGTTTCATCAAACCTTAAGAAATTACTATGCCAATTGCTAATAATGCCATCACACATTGCCTTTAGTTTAAATCTATCTTAGCATGTCCTAATATCTAAAAATCGCCAGCCCTACCTCTTCCCTTCATCAGGGAAATGATTTAGCACCCAGTAAGCAAACCAGGGCAGAGTAGGGGGAATTTAATACTAGAGTTTGTGTGACGCTGACTTTCTGTGTTACACTGTACAGCTGGGACAAAACAGACAATGATTGCTGCCTGCCCATAGACATGTAGAAATATTGGAGGCTATATCTTAAAAGCCTTTTACCTTCATAGATTCAAGAGTCCTACATCTGGTTCCTTAACTATGCTTCCAATTGTGTCACCCAGAACCAGGTTATTTTACCAGCTCTCTTAATCTCAGTGCCCCTTTTTGAAAAGTAAGGGAATTAGACTAGAACCCCACCAAAATTTATGTTTCCTAAACCACATTCTAGGGGACTTGTTTGCCACAGATGTTAATAGGCATTTCTGATGAAAGGGTTCCCCAGTCAGGTACACTGAAGTACGCAGGCAAAAAACTAGGTCAAACATACATTAATGCAATGAAAAACAAAAGGATTCCTCACAGCCTTCAATGTGTTAATGTGCAATTCAATTCTCCAAGCTCTGGGCTATATAAGCAGCATTACAAACTTACTAAACAAAGAAAAAACGTTTTGGTAGAGTATCCACAAGCCTAGTTTGGAACTAATACCAGGAAAAATAGGGTTCCAAGCCTGTTCCCTGAGGCCCCAAGGCTCTGCTGTGGGGGCCTCCAGGGCAGATACAGGCAGAGGGGAAGAGCCTCAAACTTCATCAGCTCATTAGCCAGAACAGGCCAACTTATCTTTTTTTTCTTCTCATTTTGTTTGCTTTAATGTTTTAATATTGAATCTGATCTGTACAGAATAGGTTCAAATGACCAAAGTCATTTGAATACAACCAGACTAGTTGTTCTAAAGCATCTTTACTGTAAACAGTCTTTGAGTCTACTACTGTTTCTAAGGAAAATGTGTTATATGATAAAATACCCGAATCATTACTGTCCTTGAGCTTTCTAGATTCAGTTTATTATGATTTCATTCCAGGCTTCCGGACTATGCTCTTGTTCCTTCCATCAACAATTCATACTTAATTTTTAAGAGCATGAGACACACCTTTGTTTTTGAAGCAGTCTTTCATCTCAACTGAAAAAATGATTTGTGTTCTCATTCTTAACATTCCAGAAGTACATCTAAGCCTGACTTCACAGGGCTGCCTCCTTTCCTTCTGACCATGGACAGCCCTTAAAGAAGGACTCTCTTCCTTGGACATCACTCCAGCTGTTCCCACAAATATTACCTCCTGACTTTGCAAGTATCTTTTTTTTTTTAATTTTTTTTTCAACTTTTTTTTTTTTATTTATTTTTGGGACAGAGAGAGACAGAGCATGAACGGGGGAGGGGCAGAGAGAGAGGGAGACACAGAATCAGAAACAGGCTCCAGGCTCCGAGCCATCAGCCCAGAGCCTGACGCGGGGCTCGTGCAAGTATCTTTTTAATATTCTTTTATCTTTAGTTCATGATTTATTTTCTCCATAATTTATTTTGGGCCATTCTTGCATATCAGAAGTCACATTATACAACATCGTTAATGGATTCCTGAGAATGAACTTCCCCCTCTGCTTTTTTGTTTTCTTTTTTCTGAAAGCAACTCACACTGCATTAAATTACAAAGGCTCTTGCTTCAGATCTTCATTGGACATCAGATTTTTATCGTACATTGTCAAAAGAAACAGTGTCCTCTTTCTGACTTTATTTTACAATCCCATCCCTTACAGGATGTATTCACATAAGGCTTTAACCATGTCATCCAAGCACAATGTTCAAATGGCCTTATATATTCAGGGTTAAGAGTAAATTAGTCAATGAACTGGTAAGGCCTTAAAACCAAAACCCTTTTTCCTTTATGTGAGGGAAGCAATTGCTCATGAATATTATGACTTTGGTTGCCTAGGGCTGAAGAAGCAGTGTGCACCTGAGTAACTGGTAGAGCCCAGTCTTAGGACAATTAAAATGTACACAACTATTTGGCAGGGGTAGAATCACCCTTGCATGGCATACCCCAGCTCATTGTTTTCACAATAGGAAGAGCAGATGCTCTTTGGAAATTTGGCAGCAAAACACATGGGAAGACAAAGCACAGCACCAAAGGCATATGATGTGAAAACTGTTAAGCTTAGTTGTTTTTTCCTTCCATTAAAAAACAAAACAAAACAAAACAAAAAAAAAAAAAACAGCAAGCTCTTCTATCATTTTCCAGCTCTATCAAGTGGTGGTGGTGACTGGGATGGCAGAGAGCAATCATTACACTTCTGAAGGATGGGCACTGCAGCCTCAGTGTGTGATATGCCAACTATATTTGATTTCCAATATGCATGTATGCATAGAAAGCTTGGCTGGAGCTGACATTTATCTTCAGCATCTAGGACTGGTGGGGCTGGTCACCCCTGTGCTCATGAGTGAAAGTAAATGTCAGGAAAGATTAGTGGCCATGTACTACCCACACACATGGATATTTTTCATTCTCCGTGTATTCCTCATGCTGCTCTTCATTTAAGTAACATTTGTGAGAAATTAAATGTACCTGTGCTCCAGAGGGAGCAGAATTATGGAAATTAGAGTGGTGTTATCACATGGGATTTTTTTTTTTCTGTGATACTTTTCCATGCAAAATACTATTCACCACTCTGGCTTGTTTGCCTCTGCAAATTAGTAAAACAGAGGCATGACAAAGACTATTAATTGGATCCATTCGTTTGTGAATGTGGTTACTCCTGGACCAGGTGGAGGTGAGAGGTGGGGGAGACAGACACAGAAGCATCCTTCTAAACTATCTGTGTGTTAACCAATGTGCCCATCTCCTGTAATTAAAAACAGAAAACAGGAAGGAACAAAGGAAGAATCAAAGAAGACATGGGCATAAGAGTGATTCCTTAGGAGAGAAAATGGGGAACGATCATTTCAGATTGTCAAATATAAAAGGCAGCTCACAAGTAAGAGCCGACTGATGGCTGTAGGCTGTCCGGTAGAGCACACTGCCTCCCACTGGGCCAATTGGTAGCCAAGACCAAAAAAAAACAAAAACAAAAACAAAAAAAAAATAATAATTAGAACACCTCACCTCCCTCTCCTCACCCATCTCAGGTCCAAGCGCACCTACGGTCCTTCTCTCATTGCTTCAACTTTATCCCATTAAATATATTGAAAGCAGAATTAAAGTGCATTCAAGATTTTCCAAATTAAAAAAAAAAAAAAAACACCAATCAAACTGCACCAATCACATGTTTAGAATGCATTCAAAGGCCATTGAGTTCCTTCTGAAAGGGTAACAAGGCCTTGAAGAACACGGGTTCAGCCTCACTAAGGACACTTGGCTGCCGATGCTGGAAACACTTGATTCTCTGATGAGGCCCGTGGGGTCCCACGTCTGGCTGATCACATCCCTGATCCTGCACGGAGCACACCACAGAGCTCTTCAAAATAGACAACAGGAAATTCTGTGCAGAACTTCTTCCTCTTCCTGCTGACCATGGAGACTTAAAATTCCACTCCTCTCATGACCCTCTTCCCTTCAAGTGTAATAGCAGAAAGCTGAGGACTCTCGAACCCAACCCGTGTACTCCCTCACAAGAAGAAAACTGCTCAGAAAAGACATTCATCTGGAGCTGGGCTGAAACAGCATGAAACAAGAACAGTATTAAATCAGATAGGAGGCAGCACCCACATGCATGCGTGTGGGCCAGACACGCACACGCTCACGTGTGCACCTTCCCCTAATCCTGGTCCCCCCTTGATGACAAATTTATCCACATAAGGGTCTAAGCATTTAAGCTTTCATTATTGGTTTGTTTTTTTTTTTTTAACTTTTTGCCATTTACAAACATAGAGGACCAGGCTTTCCATAAGAATGAAAAATACTGATTTTAGTCTCACTCATTACCTGAAGATACAGGGAAATCAGGGAGCAGTAGGATCTGAATCTTTTCTAAGGCATGAAGTTGGTCGGATTACCTGTTTGAAAATAATCCACTGAGTGCAGAATATTCATCTTTCAGTGTAGGGAAACCCCTTTGAGGAGTTTACAAATTCTGCTCAAAGGACACAAGGTAGGAATAAATAACTTAAAACATTGGTGATAAGCTTCAACCTTTTCGAAAGTTTAACCTGTCCCAGCTATGTTTTATCTTCCCATCTAAATTTGAGAATTTTGCTGGTTAAACTCTAATAACACTAATACCTAATAATTACATGTTAAGGATGTGCCAGGCTTTCACACATGTTTTTACAATAAGTCTATGAGAAAAGCAATATTTTTCTGATAAGGAGACTAAGGCCTGGGTGGTTCAGCTGGTTAAGTGTCTGACTCTTGATTTCAGCTCAGGTCATGATCTCACAGTTCGTGGGTTCAAGCCTCAGTTTGGGCTCTGTGCTGAGAGCACAGAGCCACTTTGGGTGTTCCCTCTGCCTCTCTCTCTGCCCCTCCTGCTCATGCTCTCTCTCTCTCAATCGAAATAAATAAAAACTGAAAGAAAAAAAAAGGACTAAGGCAAAGAGCATTTTAGTGACTTCTCCAAATGTGTGTTCTTCTAAGTAACAGTGTCAAAATCTGAACCTGAGCGATCTTACCCAAGAGCTCATGCTCACCTCTTTGGATCTATTTTCACAGTCTACATCTTTCATGCACCGTTCAGACATTATACTGTGCTCATGGTAGATGTTAAATCAATACTTGTTGAACTAATTAACATGAAAGCAAAGAGACATGAATTCACATGCAAATGGTAAACATGTCAATGCTGAATATTGCTCAGCTTACCTATAGAACAAATATCCCGGGATGCTATATAAAAGCTGCAAAAGAATTCCAGTCTTTAAAGGGGCTAGGCTAAATATATTTGGTGTAAGTAAAAAGTTATTGCTCAGGATTCTATCATGGTTTATTCACTTATCTATTTTTTCATTCATTCAAATATGTCTTAAATGTCTACTTTGTGGGTCACTATTCTAAACAAGGCAAGATGCAGAAGAATGTGGGACATCACTCCAGCACTAAAGAGGTCACCAGTGTGGAGTGGAGGGGTGGTTATGGATAGCTCACAGGAGAAAAACTAATAAAGCCACAACAGTCTCCTCTTGGATGGGTGAGGAGCTGAACTGAATCTACATACTATATGGAAAGGGCTAAGGGAAAGTCCCACTTTTAGAATTCTAGGCTTTGTGGGGCACCTGGGTGGCTCAGTTGGTTAAGTGTCTGACTCTTGATTTTAGCTCAGGTTATGATCTCAGGGTTCCTGAGTTTGAGCTCTGCATCAGGCTCCATGCTGATGGCACAGAGCCTGCTTGGGATTCTCTCTCTGTCCCTCTCTTTCTGCCCCTGCCCTGCTCTCTGTCTCTCTCTCTCTCTCTCTCTCTCTCTCTCTCTCTCTCAAAAATAAATAAATAAATAAATAAATACACTTAAAAAAAAAAAAAAAGGAATTCTAGGCTTTGGAATTACCAAAAGGCTGGAGTTAATATTGCAGAATCCTGTGCTCAGCTCCTTCTGTGTTCTACCAAAAAGACAGAATCAACCAAAAGGAGTAGAAGGGATATGAGATTCGGCCTTGTTTTTTCACTTCCCTTTCATGGAACCATCCTGCAGACATAATTATAGGTGGGGGCATAGGAAAGATAGCCCTAGCCAGGTGAGTACTCTCTGGGGAACTTAGGGTCCATTTTAATGAATTTAGAGTTCTTCATGAGTCTGTAAGGCCCATGAAGCTAAGTAGACTCTTCAGTAAATAGTGCTTTTGTCGTTGTTAGTCTGCTTACTTATTTATCTGTCTGATTATTTGTCGTTTTGAATTGTCTCAGCTTAGTTAGAGGGTACACAATAATTTAGGCCTCTCTGAATGAGATGGGTTCAAAATGAGAAAGCGGACTCACAATTCACTCCACAGTGCACAAAAATCATTAGACTTCCTTTCATTTAGAATGATATGGTGAGATAGTAAGTGGTGTTATTTTTTTTATCCTTAAAAACATCTTAATTAACTGCCTCTGACACTATGCCTGACAATTTACAGAGAAACAAAAGATGCACCAATGTTATAATTCCTAGAGGTTTATAATCTGACAATTGAGGAAAAAAATATATTAAGAGTCCTTTGGTCCAGGATAGCTTCTGGGAATCTTATGAAACCATGAAAGCTATATCATGTGCTCTGCTAGCACAGGTGGGCAGAAAAATGATGTGGGGATCCAGGCAGAAACACGGTCACAAGTAAGAAAACATAAGAAAAGAAAAACTATCCTAATAGTTATTAAGGCTAGAATAATGCAACAGGATGGTACAGGTCCAGGAACAATAGGTCAATGGAATGGACTAAAGAGCTCACTAAAAGAACTGAGTATGCATAGGAATTCAACATGAAGACAGTAGCCCCACAAAGCAACTGGGATGACTGACGGTTTAGTGGATGATAATGAAACACTGGCTCACACCATGAGGAAAATCAAAGCTCGATCCCCATCTTTTTTTATATTGAGGTTATATTATCTTAAGTTGGACTTCATATTAATTACCTAAAAGGGAAAGGTATAATTATAAAGCTAAAAAATTATTTTCATTTAAAAACTACATATACAGGGGTGCCTGGGTGGCTCAGTCAGTTAAGCATCTGACTTGGGCTTAGGTCATGATCTCATGGTTTGTGGGTTTGAGTCCCGTGTTGGGCTCTGTGCTAACAGCCCAGAGCCTGCAGCCTGTTTTGGATTCTGTGTCTCCCTCTCTCTCTGCCCCTAACCTGCTCTCTCTCTCTCTTTCTCTCTCTCTCTCTCAAAAATAAACATTCAAAAAACTTTTAAATAAATAAGTGAATGAATGGATAAATTAATTAATTAATTAATTAATTAAAAAAACATATAGCACTCATATTTTGTCAGGTACTGTTACAAGTTCTTTACAAACTTTAACTCATTTACTCCCAGAAAAAGCTAATAAATAAGGTAACCTTATACCATGCCCATTTTACAGACAGAAAAGTTAGGACTATCAGTAAGACCACAAAGCTAGGATTTGAAGCCAGGCAGTTTGGTTTGGCATATATGTTCTTAACCATTATACAATGCACCATTGACAAAGGTAACAAATTACAAAGGAAAAAAAAGATTATTTGTTCATCTAAAACTAATAAGCAATTAATATGTAGAATGTACAAGTAATTATTGCACATTTACAAGAAAAATAGAAGCATCATAATTAAAAAAAAAAAAAAAACAGGCAAAAAGACACGCAGGAGGCTCTATCCGTTAGGCATGTGACTCTTGATCTCAGCTCAGGTCACAATCTCATGGTTCATGAGATTGAGCCCTACACTGGGGCTTTCTGCTGACAGCTGTCAGCACAGAGCCTGCTTGGAATTCTCTCTCCCTCTCCCCCTTCCCTTCTCCAGCTCTCTCTCTCTTCCTGTCTCAAAATAAATAAATAAACTTAAATAAATAGGCAAAAGAGGGGCCCCTGGGTGGCTCAGTTGGTTAAGGGTGCGACTTTAGCTCAAGTCATGATCTCACGATTCTTGAGTCCAAGCCCCAAGTTGGGTTCTTGCTGACAGCTCAGAGCCTGGAGCCTGCTTCAGATTCTGTGTCTCTGTTTCTCTCTCTGCCCTTCTCCTGCTTGTTCTCTGTCTCTCTCTGTCTCTCAAAAATAAATAAATGTTTAATAAATAGATAAATAAATAGGCAAAAGATAAGAATGTACCATACACAGGGGTGGGAAAAGACCCCCAAAGCAAACAAATCCATGAAGAAATACTTACACTCAGCAGTAAACAGAGAAATAAATATGAAAATAATATTAAAGTAACACTTTACACCCATGAACATGGTTTAAAAAAGAAAAACACAGGAACTCAGAAGTATATAAAACTAAATGTTGGTGAAGATAGGTGCAAATAGGAACTCTTACACTCTACTAGAGAGTGTGGATGTGTGATGTCATGCTAAAATGCAATATGGCAGTACTTAATACAGTTCAGCATGTGGAGCCCCATTACCCAGCAATGCCACTACTTACAGGCTCTGTTTCCTAGGAAAATTTCACACTGGTGTATAAGAGGAAGTTTGTGGAATTGTTTGGTATAGAATGGAATTGGAAAGAGCCCTGATGAATCGTAGGAATGGATAAATCAGTGACATACACATGTAATACCACACCACCATGTTTCATGAAGATATGTGCACATTTAATGGATTCATGAAACATGTATGTGGGGCACTGCAGAAGAAAGAAAACAGGAGTAAGACTGGAGATAAATGAGAAAGTAAGACAGTACTTTTGGGGGATCTACAATCCCCTTTTTCAGGAATGACAAAGTGCTATCAACTGAGGAATATGATTAACTTAGCCCTCAACCACCCTGCATCTGTGGTATAAATAATAAAGAATAATGAGTGGAATTAGGATGCAGAATGAGGTAAGAGCCCAGGTGTGAGAACTGGAATGCTGATCACAGCCAAGCAGGTTGCAAGGTTGAAATATTGCTGACTCCTGAAGCTAGGACTATCAGCAATTTTTTTAAATTTTTTTTCAGATGAGAGAGAGAGAGAGAGAGAGAGAGAGAGAGAGAGAGAGAGAGAGAAAGAGAGTGAATCCCCAGTAGGCTCCATGCAGTGCTCAATCCCACAATCCTGGGATCACGAGCAGAGCCAAAATCAAGAGTCAGATGCTCAACTGACTGAACTACCCAGGTGTCCCAGACTATCAGTAATTTAAATAACAGCTGCCTTAGTCTAGGGCTCCCAGCAGCTAGAAACAGACAGGAATCTTCAGGAAGGAATTAAATAGCCCAGCTGGGGAAGGCTGAGGTCTAGTGAAGAGAACTGAAGACAATTTGGCTTAACAAAAGAATGACAACAGAGGTTATGAACTGGAAGCTCCACGTGGAGGTACAGTTTACCCAGTGCAGCATGGAGAGGGCTCCAGAGGAAATGTGCTTCATCCCAAGCTCACTGGCAAGTAGAATATGGAAGAAACAGAAAATATACAGTTGAATTCCATGACCTACAGAAACTGAGGTAAGGTAAAACATGAGAAAATCAGAGCAATGAAGAGTGTCTTCTAATGCCATCATTCTTGACCTGGAAGCATTAGGACAATTATGATTTGGCTGTGATAAGGTGTGGGTGAAGTTCCTACAGAATTACTTTCACTGCCTCATATATGAATTGGCATCTATCTTTCCTTATACCAATATGAAAACATAGAAATGGGAGAAAAGGAAGGCGGTTCCCTGAGTATAGAGAAAAATTTCAGCCTAGAGAGCAGGCTATCATTTTCAAAATGTATAGATTGTCGATTCTGTGAACTACTCAAAATTAGAGATAATGAAACAACTTCAAAGCAGCATAATTTTCCATTGTCTAAATTACTCCTATTCACATCACATACCACCAAACTCCAAACAATAAAGCCCTTGACATCCAGTGTGGCTCCAATCCATAAGAGGCATGAGGGGCTCACCCTACCCTCCCCCTCTTAAAGCCAACAGATTAAAGTGCCCTGCCCTTCAGAGTTGATGGGCACGTGGTATAGGTTAAGAAGACATAGTTTGAATAATTACAGAGAAACATGAACAAGTGCTTATAACTCATACAGATTATAGCTAAAATAAAGGAGTAGATTTGAGGTTAAGAAGACAAAAACCATGAAAGATCTCCTAGAGAATGTGGGTGACCTTCAACCATTCTCTTTGTCACAGAATGTCCCATCTCTCATAATTAACAAAGAAACCTGGGTAAACTTTCTTTACTTCTGATTAAGTATTCTTGAAAAGACTTTGGCCTTTGTCCTACTATTCCTTAAGCAGCCTGCCACCCAAATGGAAAACAGAATTAGTCCTCTTCTGTTGTTAATCTTGAAGTACATGCTAATTGATTTGTAAAAGCCCTGCTGCTGTATTGTATTTGACCTATAATTAAATGTGTTTCATTACAGATGTTTCAGGGACAGAGGTAGAGGCCTCTTGCCTTCTGACAAACAAATCCATCAGGTAGGTCTTAAACACCAATGGTCTTCAATAGACACAAAGTGCAATAAGAGAAACAGTCAGTGGGGAGATAACTTCATCAGAATAAGGGGATGGAAAGGTGTGTGTGTTCAGTCATCTAATGCTCCATTGAAAATGCCTTTTGGGGAGGATAGGTGTAATTTACAGAAATGAGAAAGGAATTATCATATCTGTGCCCTGTTAGAGATCAAATATCCCAGCAATAAACTTAGCTCAAAAGCCTACTGTACTCTTACCATGACATAGGGAGGCAGCCAGCAACACCCAGAAGCAAGGTGCACATAGTGAGGAAGACATAATCCTGATCAGGAAAGATGGGATACTTTATAGATAAGAGACAAAGTCATGTACAACCGTTTTTACTCCTTCCACCAGCGCTGGAACCTACCTTTCACTTTTGCTTGGTGCATTTGCAGATGGTGGCAGTAGCCCACCACTCTTGACCCTAATATTTTTAAGAAACAGTTGTCAAGGATGGTGCTGAGTTTAGAGAATCATGAACCCTCTAATGGCACATAATGGGCCTAAGGTTGTGCCAGATGCCAGGCATTCAGTGGCCTGGTCCCTATGTTTCCTGACAGTGTGTGTTGTGGAAAAGCAGACCTCAGTGCCCAGATTGGTTCGATTCTTGGTTCTCTTTTCCTCTAATGTAAGCAAATCACTTCACCTGGTTAGGGCTTGGTTATTTAATAAATAGAGGGGAATCCCTTATTTCTTTAACTACTTACTGTAGGAAATCATTCTGATAAGCCCTATAAAGGCAATTTTAAATGGGGCAGCATTCTTATTGGCCAAATACTAGTTACCATGTGTTAGGCACATGGCTACATACTTCATGCATTTTATTTTTATTCTATTCCTGTATGAGGTAGTATGACTGCAATTATTTACCAGTCCAAGGGATTTGGGAGAGGGTACCATTTCCATCTTTCTATCAGAATGACTTAGATCTATGTGTCTCACAAAATCTCCCTCAGATTCTGAGTAGGCTAAACAATTAATGAAAAGAACAAGCTCCTCACCCTCCACAGTTCAGATATGAACTGGTTTTCGGAAATACTGAAAACTTTGTTTCCATTTTCCCTTCCTCCTGCTGTCAGATATGCCCAGGAAGCAAAACATTATAAACCATAGCCATGCCTCAAGCACTGAATAAACAAACAAACAAACAAACAGGCAAACAGGCAAAGAGAGAGAGAGAGGGGAGAAAGAAAACAAAATCCTCTTTTCAGGTTTAAATTATGTTTTCTTTTCTATTGATCCTGTGATTTCTGTTTTGAACTGAGTGAAAGGAAAATTGATTTTTCTGTCTTGTCCCTTCTTGCCTTTATCTTTCCCCTCTTCCTTGCTCCCCTCTGTCCTCACTGCCATGGTTCTGTTTTGGGTCCTCATTATCCTTTCACATGACACCAGCCTCCTTACTGGTCTTCCTTGGCCAACTGCCATAGGACTACCAGAATGGAATCTAGATAAAACAGGCAAACAAATACACCAACAAAACAAGCCCAGTTGAGATTTTGTTACCTTATTCTCAAAAAAATATCAATAGCTTCCCATTGATCAAGAAATATAGTTTCAAACCATAGGCATAGCTTTTGAGAGCATCTGTGATTTTTGGACCTCTTTCTCTCTCTGCTTGCAAAACCAGGGGGTTTTCTATTTTCCATTTTTTTTTAATATTTATCAAATATTTATTAAGCATGCTGTATCAGGCACTGTTTTAAGCACTTGGGGTACATATCCATGAACAAATGTTATTCCCAGTTATTTTTTTAATTAGTTATTGAAGTATAATTGGTATACCATGTTATATTAGTTTCGGGTGTACAACAGAGCGATTCAACTATTCTATACATGACTCGGTGCCTCACCACAATCAGTGTAGTCACCATCTGTCACCATACAACATTATTACAATTCAACTGACTATACTCCCTATGCTGCACTTTTCATCTCTGTGACTTATTTTATAACTGGAAGTCTGTAGTCTGTAACTCTTAACCCCCTTCAACTATTTCACCCACCTCTCCCCTCTGGCAAACAGTTTGTTCTTTGTATTTGTCTGTTTGGGTTTTTTTTTGTTATAAGTGAAACCATATGGTATATGTCTTTCTGTATCTGAAATTCACTTAGCATTAATACCCTCAAGGTCCATCCGTGTTGTCACAAATGGCAAGACCTCATTCTTTTTATGGCTGAGTAATATTCCATTACATATGGAATGGAATATTATGTGTACACACACACACACACACACACACACACACACACATACATATACACACATCTTCTTTATCCATCCCTCTATGGCTGGGCACTTAGGTTGCTTTCATATGGGGGTTATTGTAAATAATGTTGCAATAAACAAAGGAGTGCATATATCATTTCAAATTAGTGTTTCCTAACCTCATAATTTTAATTACCATCTATGTGCTTATGATTTCCCAGTGTAAACCTCTTGCCTAGATACCTCCCTTAAGTTCTAACCTCTTTCATATTCATCTGCCTACTTCAGAGCTTCAATAGGATGTCTAATAGTCATCTTGTCTTATTGTGCACTAGAGAACACCTGACCTCATTTGAAAAACTTATATTGCCCACAATATTTTCCAGCCCAGATATTGGCAGTTTTAGCCAAAAACCCTAGAATTAACCTCGGGTCCTCTATTTCTCTCATACTCTGCATCTAATCCATCAGCAAATCTTATTGGCTCTTCCCTCTAAATGCACCTAGAATCTGGCCTGGGAGCACACCCACTGATGCCACCTTCCTCACCATCATCTATGGCTTGGACCACTTCAGCAACTTCCTAACTGGCCCCCTGCTGCCGCAACTCCCCCACATAGCAACCCATGTAACCCTTTCCAAACACATGTCACCCCTCTGCTCAATAACCGTCAAGCAGCTCCCTTCTCCTCTCATGGTGAGACAGTTCTTGAGGCCCAACATGATCTAGACAGCTGTCACCTCTCCACCCTTCAACATTTTCCCCTGCACCACACCCCAGCCACACCTGCCTCTGGCTGTCCCATGAATATTTCATGTTTACTTCTGTCCTTGGCTGTTAAACACCCTATTCCCTCTGCCCAGAATTCCTTTCCTACACATATGTGTTAAATATTCCATCACCTCTTTCAAGGTGTTACTCAAATCTCACCTTCTTAATGATTTACCTCAATATACGATCTACCATGTCCCTGTATCTCATTCCATTATTTGGCTCTGTTTTTCACCTGTGAGGACTTACTATTTTTTGCATTCTGTATAATGTATTTGTGTATTATGTTTATTGCCTGTCTCTCTTCACTGGAATGTAAGATTCATAAGGGCAGGTGTATTTACCTTTTCATTCACTAGCATATCCTGAGCCTTTTAGCAATGCCCAGCCATAGTAATCACTGGAAAGGTATTTGTTCAATGAATGAATTAATGAATCAGGAATCATTCTGTTTCATCAATCTTGTCTTCCACCATTGTCTTTGGTCTAGAATCTAGCCGGAATGAAGTGTCATTCTTTTATTATACAAACACATGCTCCCTACTTTTGATTACCCTATTCAAGCTCCAATGTTCTTCCTCCCACAACCATCCTCAGAAAATACAACTTAGTCTTCTAGATTCAGCCCAAATACAATTCCTTCCCTCCCTCCCACTCTTTCTTCTTTCATCTCTCTCTCTCCCTCTTTTGCTTCATCCCTGCCTCCCTCCATCTCTTCCTTGTTTCCAGGAACATTTTAGCATATTTTATGCAGTATTTACTATGTTAGTCATGGTAGATTTAGAAAAAAAATAAGACACTGCCTCCACCTCCAATTAGCTTATAGTCCACTAAAGATTTTTCCAATGCCTCCCTATGAATAAATCACTATAATGTTTCACTGTGTGGGTGGCAGCCTAGGATGGTGAAAAGAGATATAGCTTAAGAGCTGTAGGAGACAAGTTCATAGTCCATCTCCACCATTTACCAATGAGCTTACTCAAAAAACCCAGCCTCTATAAGCTTCCATCTCTTCATCTTTAAAATGAAAATAGTTCCTACCTTAAAGTTATTTGATAATTAAACTAAAACATTAATAATTATATGCTTATTATGTACTACATAATAATATAATCAATAATAGATAATAATAAATAAGTAAACTAAATACTGTACAGATGCCCTTTTAGCACTGAGTTGTCATTCACACATTAATCCCCTTCCCTGAAACGCCCCACAGTTACCGAATTCCTTTTGTGACCCTTACTTGATTCCTCCTCAATCTGTAGGGCATCTGGCTGTCTGGTTGCCATGGGATATTGAGTTCCTTGAGACCACTCATGGTATAGCTTTGCATACTGTAGACTTCAATTCATGAGGATTAAGGAATAAATCTCCTCCATTCCTGTACTTCCCTCCCTCAGCTGTCCTGTGCTCCTGTTTGTTATTCTTCTGACACTCTTCCCTCTTTGTCAACCCCTTTTTCTCCCTATCACTTTATCTTTCATTTCATCCTTCTGGAAAACTATTTCTTTCTTTCATTCCACATGCTCTCCATCCCCAAGCCTGTCGCCCCCACTGCCTCACACACCCTCCATTTCCTGTTCCCCAGGTGAGAATGCAATCTTTCCTTCCCTCTTCTCTTGATCATCACTCTCTGTCAGGCCCCTGTCCTCTCAGTCTGGCCAGGGGAAGTTTTATTGATCTCTCAGTAATGCCCGAATGCCTCTGAAGGTTAAGGTCAACAAGAGTAAAGCATCCTGCTGAACCACAAAACCTAAACTCGACTTCAGTATGAGTGGGTATCAATTATTCAGAGCTGTCAGATCACAGGCACTCTCCATCTGGAGATACTGAGGAGGAAAACATGGGCTGATCACAGAGAAGGTTAGTGTGGGGAAGACCAGTGTAACCAGGCCAGTGCTCACAACCCAGGGAACCACCCCCCTCAACCCTGCAGTGCTGCCAGGAGGTAAATAATAAAAGTAAGATGTACCCAATGGCCAAGGGAAAAACAATGCCTAATAAAATCCCATAATGAAGAGAGACCATCACAGAAGCTATCACTGTCCAGGCAAAATTCTGGCTTTGAATCCTTTTCTTTTCTCTCATAATCTCTTTCACAGCTGGCCTTAATTTCTCTACTAGCTAACTAATTAGTCACCTGAGGTCTATGAGTCCTACAAAATCAAAATAAAGCCAGCTAATGATGGGCTTTGTCATTTCCACTATGCTTTGGTTTACTTTGCTGACCTTTTAGAGGTTCATGTGCCCTCTCAACAATCAAAGCAAAGAATATTTTATTAAAAATATATATATATCGAACAAAAAGCTGTGATTTAGAAGACTGGGGGTAATCTCTTCAAGCTTCCTCATCCCCAAAAAATAGATGCCATCATGATGAGTAAAGGACCCATCAAAGTAAATATTATCATAGTCATCCGAAATCCCTTCCAATGTCTTTGCATGTGCAGTCCACCCACTGGCAGATCTCTACCCAACATTCAATGAGGTAAACTCACACACCCTTCAGGACTATTCTTAAATGTCTTTGGGATACCTTTCAGTCTGGCTTAGAAACTCCTCCTAGAAAACTCCGGTTCTTCTTGTATTGTAAAATAGCTGAATTCATGATACCACGTGGTAAATCAATTAGAAGCAGGATAAGACAGTGGTTGGAAAAACAGGGGCACCTGGGTGGCTCAGTTGGTTAAGCGTCTGACTCTTGATTTTGACTCAGGTCATGATCTCACAGTTCATAGCATCGAGCTCCACATTGGCCTCTGAGCTGACAGCACAGAGCCTGGTTGGGATTCTCTCTCTCTCTCTCTCTCTCTCTCTCCATATGTCTCAAAATAAATACAAAAAAAAAAAACCTTAAAGATAAAAAAAGGCAGTGGTTAGAAGCACAAACTCAAGAAACTGGTTGAGTTTGAATTCTGACTCCATCACCTTCCATCAGTTTCCTAATCTGTAAATATGGGAATAACAACAATGGGATTTACCTCAAAGTGTCACTTTGATGAGTAAAATGTAAATTAGGGGCGCCTGGGTGGCTTGGTCGGTTAAGCGTCCGACTTCGGCTCAGGTCATGATCTCACGGTCCGTGAGTTCGAGCCCCGCATCGGGCTCTGTGCTGACAGCTCAGAGCCTGGGGCCTGTTTCAGATTCTGTGTCTCCCTCTCTCTCTGCCCCTCCCCTGTTCATGCTCTGTCTCTCTCTGTCTCAAAAATAAATAAACGTTAAAAAAAAATTTAAAAAAAAATGTAAATTACTTACAAAAGTCCTAGGACATAGTAAGTCATGTGTAAGTGTATCTCTGATCATGATTTTGCCTATAGAATCTCTGTTGGAATAAATCATTACTACATTATTTTTTATATTCTGGATCTATTCCAGACCCTAGAGCATTCTAGCAAGTAGTTGTTGAATAAAAGTTGCTCTAAAGCCAGGACTGGAGCCCTAACAGTCACTTTCTTAGTGCCTCTGGCTTGAATCTTTTTATCAAGTCTCAGGAAAAAGTCACAATGGGTCACTTGCATTTCTGTATATCTTGCAAACAAAGGACCTGACAATCTTATCACAGATGCCTGTGGAATGAATAATCTTGGAAGATAGAGATAGTATCTCCCTCCAGAAAAGAGAATATTTTATTTACTGCCCAGTATAATGAAAATAATGTCTCCCTCCTTGGCAAATGTCAGGCAGGTATGCTAGCAGTCCATTATAAAAGATTCAGGTTCCTTAAACTTTTGGCTATCAGCTGTGAAGTAAACCCACCCACCTAGCTGCTCTGCATATCACTGTTGGACTTGGGACTTGGGAAGCAGGGATAACTGATGTGAACTTGAAGTTCATGTTGCTTGCTGTGCCAGAGTAATGAACCCCTTTGTCTCCTACCCAGGAATCAACTGTCTTCTGCTAGCATTTAAAAAGCAGTGGCTAGCACCAAAAATCATAAAATACCTAGGAATAAACTTAATCAAATAGGTTAAAAATCTATAACACTGAAAACTATACAAAGCTTATGAAAGAAATTGGAGAAGACACAAAAAAGTGAAAAAAATATTCCATGCTCCTGGATTGGAAGAATATTGTTAAAATGTCCATACAAAAGAATCTACATATTCAATGCAATCCCTATCAAAATAATATCAGCATTCTTCACAGAGCTATAACAAACAATCTTAAAATTTTCATGGAAACAGAAAAGACCCCAAATAGCCAAAGCTACACTGAAAAACAAAACCAAAGCTGGAGGCATCACAATCCTGGACTTCAAACTGTATCACACAGCTGTAATCATCAAGACAGTATGGTACTGGCACAAAAACAGACATTCAGATAATGGAAAAGAATAGAGAATCCATAAGTGGACCCACAAATGTATGGCCAACTAATCTTTGATAAAGCAGGGAAGAATATCCAGTGGAATAAAGACAGTCTCTTCAGCAAATGGTGCAAGAAAAACTGGACAGTGACATGCTGAAAAATGAAGCTGGACCACTTTCTCACACCACACACAAAAATAAACTCAAAATGGATTAAAGACCTAAATGTAAGACAGGAAGCCATCAAAATCCTCAAGAAGAAAGCAGGCAAAAATCTCTTTGACTTCGGTCACAGCAACTTCTTACTCAACACATCTCTGGAGGCAAGGGAAACAAAAGCAAAAATGAACTATTGGGATTGCATCAAAATAAAAATTTCTGTACAGCAAAGGAAACAATCAGCAAAACTAAAGGCAATCAACGGAATGGGAGGAGATATTTTCAAATGGCTTAGTAGATAAAGGCATAGTATCAAAAATCTGTAAACAACGTATCAAACTCAACACCCAAAAATCAAATCATCCAGTGAAAAAATGGACAAAATACACAAATAGACACTTCTCCAAAGAAGACATCCAGATGGCTAACAGACAAATGAAAAAATACTCAACATTACTCGTCATCAGGGAAATAAAAATTAAAACCACAATGAGATACCACCTCACACCAGTCAGAATGGCTAACATTTACAACAGATATCAGATATCAACAACAGATATTGGTGAGGATGTGGAGAAAGAGGATCTCTTTTGCATTGCTGGTGGGAATGCAAACTGGTGCAGCCACTCTGTAAAATGGTATGGACGTTCCTCAAAACATTAAAAATAGAACTACCCTATGACCCAGAAATTGTACTACTGGGTATTTATCAAAGGGATACAGGTATACTGTTTCAAAGGGGCACATACACCACAATGTTTATAACAGCGCTATCAACAACAGCCAAAGTATGGGAAGAGTCCAAATGTCCATTGACAGATAAATGGATAAAGAAGATGTGGCATATATATACAACAGAGTATTACTTGGCAATCAAGAAGAATGAAATCTTGCCATTTGCAACTATGTGGATGGAACTAGAGGTTATTATGCTAAGTGAAATTAGTCAGAGAAAGACAAATATATGACTTCACTCATATGAGGGATTTAAGATATGAAACAGATGAACATAAGGGAAGGGAAGCAAAAATAATATAAAAACAAGAAGGGGACATAACATAAGAGACTCTTAAATACAGAGAACAAAGGTTCTCTGAGAGTTGCTGGAGGGGTTGAGGGTGGCGGGGGGCAGGTAAATGGGTAAGGGGCATTAAGGAAGACACTTGTGGGGATGAGCACTGGCTGTTATACATAGGGGATGATTCACTGGAATCTAATCCTGAAATCATTATTGCACTATATGCTAACTAGATTGGATGTAAATTTAAAATTTAGTTAATTAGTTAATTAATTTTTAAAAATGACTATTTTGTCATCTTGATGGTTAGGTAAAATCTCAGCCCTTCTACAGTTCCTGACAGGTTTTGATAATAATAAGAGGATAGTAATGGAGATAGAATCTTCTGGAAGAGAAAGGATGTGTCCTTCACAATCTGCATCAGGAGATATAAAACAATTTGGATCCTATAGCAAATGATATTGCCTAATCAATAGTGGGTAGAGGGCAGTGAGTGAAAGTCCCCATTGTATTGTATATTATTCAATATATGTAGACTGGAGATAGGTAGGATTGAAACAATCTCATGAATTGTGATTGGTTGTTGCTTACACTCCTCCAGAACAAGGGATGTTATAAGGATAATAGGACAGCAAACCTCACAATACCAGTATAAAGACAATATGGCTATAGCTGTTGAGCCCAGGAATCCTCAGAGCTAAAATAAATGGCATTAGCAATGATAATACAGAATTGAGGGGTTTCTGGGTGGCTCAGTAGGTTAAACGTCTGACTCTTGGTTTCAGCTCATGTCATGATCTCGTGGTTTGTGAGTTTGAGTCCCACATTGGGCCCCATGCTGACAGGAAAAAGCCTGCTTGATGTTCTCTGTCTCCCTCTCTCTATGCCCCTCTCCCTCTCCCTCTCTCTGTCTCTCTCTCAAAAATAAATAAATTAAAAAAAAAAAAAAAAAAAGAACTCTCAGTGAATTGAAAACACCAGAAATTTGTTTGGTGGTAGTACCTGGCTTATTGACCCAGAGCTGCTCTCTACCTCCAAACCCCTTCCTTCTTCTTACCCTTTCTACTCTGTTCAGTTGCTTTAAGGATAAGGATGATTAGAGATGGGGCTGAGATCTCCCTATACTCACATATGTTGAGGAATCTTGAGGAGGGGAGGGAATCAAGATATTCACTAAACCATCCCACTTAGGATGGTTTTTAAGTCACTAGTCTACTAGTTTCCATTGTGGAGAGGCAGTCAGATTCAGCTAATGAGGTTTGAGCAGGGTTAACAGTAGGAAAGGGAAGTTAATGTGAAGAAGCAGGCTGGGCCCTTTAAGCCAATTCAATGTACTATTTTTGTTGCTGTTGCTTCTCCATCAACAGTGGGAACTACTGTGTTATATGTTTGTACTTTCACATCCCAGAAATGTGAGAGGGATCCTCCTGATTAGGGAGAGATGGAGGTAGAGAAGGGCCAGTGGGACAAATTCCCCTGACATGTGTCATCAAGCCTTGGGTCAAGATTTAGCACTAATGCCTCTATTCTCTGATGGCCAAAGCTTTTACTCTCTAGTTGATATCTAGTTGATTGGCAAGTTAGAAGCCTCAGTTTCAATGACCCTTGAATGTATTGTTATCACACCTCCACCAGCAGGGGACTCTGGCTGATAAACCCCTATAAAATTCAAGGACCTGCTTGCCAAGTAGTTTCTTTGAACTAGCTGAATTGATTTATAATGTCCAATCCCCCTGGAAGTCAGGGGGAAACCTCTGGTCTCTTCAGCCCCTTGTCACCAAGAAGAAGGTCTGGCATCTCATTGGACATGCTGGGTAATAGATGGAAGGATGCACATTAGTTCAGCATTCTACTTGCTCTTCTATATTGATTAACTCTCAAATCAGCTTCCTTTAAGTGGGACCCAAACCAATAGTCTGTGTTGGAAGCTGTCCAGCAACTCGTGGCATGCTCTCTACTTTTGGTGCCCCATAACCCTAATGACCCCTCTCAGCTGCATGTTTCTGTGAGTAATGATTTCGCAGATTAGAGCTTCTGGGAAAGAGAGGCTGGCTTACCCTGAGGTGTACCTTGGGAATTTGGACACTTTCCCTCCCTGACACGGCTACCAGGTACACCTCTTTTGAAAAGCAGCTATTAACTTGCTACTGGGTTCTTGGCAAAACTGAACACGTGACCTTTAGAGGCCTTGAGATTCTCCAGCCTGATATCCCTATTTTGACATGTCTCAATTAGGCCCGAAGGGCTGTCAATGTTGGGGGGGGGGGGGGGGGTGGAGCTCAACAAGCCTTGTTTGTCAAATGGAAATGATCTATTCAAGAATGCAGACTGCCTAGTTCAGTGGCATCTCAGCTTTACATGAAAAGTGTCAGCTATCCCTCAGAGGAAACTTTATTCCCAACTCTGTTGTCTGAATCAAAGCCACTGACCCAGTGAAGCCCTCCATTCAGAGGTTCTCCTAAATGCCTGCATTTGGCTGACTGATGGTTCAGCTAAGCTGAAACCCAATGGCATCCTCTAGATGGCGACAGCTGTTCAACCTTAGCTCCAATAGAACAGAACCAAACATGGACATGGACATTCCACTCAGTGGGCAGAACTCAGAGCCATTCACACAGTTCCTGCTAATACTCTCCTTGATGAAACTTGTTCCATTTGTACTTATTCCTGGACTATTGTCAACAGCCTAACTGTTTGGTCTGCCACTAAGAAAATTACAAACTTAAAGATAAGACACCACTCTTTGGAGCCATGAGCTGTGGAAACAAATCACAGAACTGCTAAACACACTGCCTGGGTAACCCATTTAGATCCCCACAGCAAGGACTGGCTCTCTCATGAGATTAACTGCGATGAAGTTACACCACTTTGATGGACACCACTGATGCCTGGATCCATCGTTGTGCTAGTCATGGCAACACAACGGCTATCCTAGCTTGGATACACACTAAATGAATCTATGTTTCCAATGCAAAGGGCACCACTTGGGACTATTGCTTTTGATGTGTGTATCTTGTGGTAGCAGGGAGGCCCATCCCATGGGTTTTTGCTCCTGTCTACTACTGGAAAACTGACCATATCTGACCATTCAATCCCCTACTTCAGAGCTATTGATGTTGCCTCACTGTGGTGGACATTTTTCATGGTACAGTGTTGCTGTTCCAGTATAATCTGCTAATTTATTTTATTTTTTAAATTTTTTTAATGTTTATTCATTTTTGAGACAGAGAGAGACAGAGCATGAATGGGGGAAGGTCAGAGAGAGAGGGAGACACAGAATCTCAAACAGGCTCCACGCTCTGAGCTGTCAGCACAGAGCCCGACGCGGGGCTCGAACTCACAGACCGTGAGATCATGACCTGAGCCGAAGTTGGACGCCCAACCGACTGAGCCACCCAGGCGCCCCTATAATCTGCTAATTTAACCACAAACTCTGTAGCCCTTAAAACTAATCTGGGTCATGTGTTGAACTTTCTGGAGCCTTTGCAGTCAAGCAGTGCTACAGCTTTTATCATGAAAACAACTCAACAAAGGGCTGATAGTCAAGGTATTTGATAGACCTTTATTCTCCTTATCAGTCACAGGCATGTGATATCAGTGAGTGTTGGAAAAGCCTCTGAAAAACTGAATCAAAAAGATTTCAGACTCTTTCCCTTACCTCCTCCTAATCCACAGACTTTAATATATCATTGTGGTTCCTGAACATGGCTATTCCGAGGAAAAAAATCATTTATTTTTAGTAACTTCCTGGATAATAAACAGTACAAAATAAACTATGGGGGAGGGGTTATAAAACCCTTTACTGAAAATTCAAGATTTCACCCTGACCATTCCTGGGCATGTTATTCTTTCATTCCCCTAAAAACAACCCTAGGCCAGCCTGGTAGGTCCACCATATAGGTGGCTACGTGTCCAAAAGGGGATCCAGAGGATTCAAATTCAATTCTAGTTCAGCCTCCTGGATTCTCTTGTTGGGCTGACATGGTCCTAAATCAAAAGGATAATGGCCACATGGTTGAGTACACTCTTGTCCAAATCCCTCCACAGTGGCTCACATAGGCCAAAGTGGGGACATAATGCATCTAAGTTTTATGAAAATCCCCTTGAGACCTTGTACCTACTCTTTTAGATAAAATATCTATGTATAGGCATAAGATTATTGGAAAAAGTGAAATAATAGCTACTAGGTATGGCACACCAATTTTGTAGAGGTAGAAACAAAAATCCAAGTCCCTGGAAAAGGATACCTCATATCCTGGGAAGTACAAAGAGGAAGGAACATGAATCACCCTTTGTCTTTCAGAACTACCCATGGAGCCTACCTCCTGAGGAAAATGACCTGGTACAGCACTCCCAAACCGCTGCAAACACCTTAATTTAACTAAATGTTGAGTCTATCACACCTCACCTGATGGCTCTGATCACAATTTGGTCACTATTCCCCTTAAGCTTAAAGAAAAGTTTATCAGAAACAGTAGGGGATGGCCCCAGGTCTTATAACTCTCTTAAAAGACATCTGTCTGCATCTTTTGTTGTCTTCTTCACCCCCTTCCCCCAGTCATGCAAACTGAGTACATAGCATCTACCTGGGCAACACACATCACCCTCCTAGGACTTGAAGGATGAAAGGGACTGGTATGAACTGGAACACATGCCTCTTGCTGTGTCAGGAGTACTGAAGTCCTTTGTTTCTGACCTAGGAGTCTTGTGTCTTCTGCCAGGATCCATAAAATAGTAGCAGGCTGCCCTGTTAGCCTGAAAGTCAGGTGCAACCTCAAACTCTTCACAGTTGTTGAACAGGGCACTAAGAATGGCCTAGTAATTGGGTAAATTACTGTAAATTACCCATTGGGTAAAGGGTTCCTGTCTCTCTTTCCAAAGACCTTGTTCCCCCTGTCAAACTGATCATAAATTTAATGGAATGCCCACAATAAATGACAAGAACTCTCAATAGTGGGACAAGAGTAGCATAAACAAGCAAGTGGGAGGATTCCTCTAAATGACCACTTTT
This sequence comes from Neofelis nebulosa, assembly GCF_028018385.1. Lineage (NCBI taxonomy): Eukaryota > Metazoa > Chordata > Mammalia > Carnivora > Felidae > Neofelis > Neofelis nebulosa. The sequence continues at coordinate 28,526,216 of NC_080791.1, read as the reverse complement.
CCCTAGTTTGTGAAGACATATTCAGCTGCCTGGTTTGTGAAATACCAAACTTCACATTACAGAGTACAATTTCACCCATCAGCATGTACCAAAATTAATTTATCCTCTTCAAAACGCTTTTGTTTCAGATATAAGAAAACAAATTGGTATGGAGGGCAAATGGTGTGTGTGTGTGTGTGTGTGTGTGTGTGTGTGTGTGTGTCTCCTGAGATCAAAGCCATTGATTTCAGGTTAACATCACAAAAATCGTTGATACAAAAAAATTTTTGTTTTTTCTAACATGATTTTCTCATTGATGAATAGAGGGATATGGGGGAAGTTCTTGAAGTTAGTGCTAAATTATAAATGAAGATTTAATACCTGCAGTGTTGTCTTACCTGTGTGGCATTCTTTGTGGCCAGGAAATCTCTTTTTTCCATCCTGCATGGTTATTCATTTTACTACCATAGTGGATGCTAGAACTTCATGTTAGAGCATCATGGGGAAGCAAAGTCCCTTCCCTTGCCCAATGCCATTTCCCCTATGGCATTGAGGTACCCAGGATACCTTCCAAGTGCTTTTTATGTTCTATGTCTCTAAAGACTGCTAAATTGGGTCGGATGTGTGGGATTAAGCTCACCTCATAAAATTTGCTTGAGAAAATCTCAGATCCATTAATGCTTCATAAAAATTTTACAAGGTTTCTGCTAAAGGAAGGAAAACAAACAGAGGTGGTGTCGGCATCTAGGCGCTCTTTAAATCAAACATTCTCTCTTTAATGCAGTTTTTTTATGGCACCAATCAGAAAAGCAATCAACCATGAAGCTGCGGCTTCCACTTCCATTCCTAGAGAAAAATTTCCAGGATCTTTAAACATTCTACATGAAGCTATGGGAGAAGTAAATATGTAAATCTACCTATCTATATCCCTTGGAAGAGTTATCTGTCTCTAAAATGTCTCTATTAATATGTTCATATTAATATAATTTGAGATTAGGAAAATACAAATCTTTAATTTGAGATTAGAAAATAAGATAAGATGGTGAATGAATCTTCCCTATTGCAAGATGCTCTGGGGGGAGAGAGAGAGATGTAGAAACAGTGGATGCTTAAATCTAGTTGGGATGTAAATTAAAATACCCTCACATGTCTTATCTTTATTTGTATTTGTATTGTTTGTGAAATAAGTAAAAATAAAATAAATCATGAGTAAGATTTGGGCTTCAGCGCTTAAAGGTACATGAGCCCTGTGATGATAAAAAGGAAATATTTCAGAATGATTTTAGCACAAATGGACATAAGCAAAAGGGAGGCAGAGACTGGTCAGCAGAGCCCATAGTCCAGAGCAGTGGAACCTACAACAACTGCAGCCACATTTCCAGTTCGACAAATAGGCCTTCCTTCTGGAATGAGGAAGAAACAGGGGAACTGGTTTCATGGGATCAACAGAGAACAACCTCCCTCCTTTATTTCTCCATGGCCCCTAATTTCTCCACTTGTCTTATTTCCCTTCAAAGCCAGGCCCTTTGGAAACTTGCCTTTTCATAACAGAGAGGTGACTACACTATAGAAGCAATATAACACTCCCAAACAATGGTAAGACTGTTTTCTTTTATCTTTCATATGTATTATAACCATCTGATCCTCAAAACAGCTCTGTGAAGTAAGGCAACTGTAATCTCGTGGAAATAAAAGAAGATTTGCACTATAAAAAAAAAGACACAAAACAATGTTTAAATCCTAGCATAGCCACCTAGTAGCTTCTAGGACCTTTTACTGCTATGAACTTCAGTTACCGAATAGGTAAATCAGCGGTGATAGTTCCTACTTCACAGAAAATTAACACAATTAAGTGAGATAACTGACTAGACACAAAGCAGACAGCACAGAATAGATGCTTGAGTATATTCACCCATCGTTTTGGATGGTCTCAGAATTCACTATCTCTTCCAATTCCGAGCCCTGTTCACTTCTTATTACATGACTCAGGGTGTTCTAGCATTGCTTCCGTTTGATGAGGCCCCACGCAGACAGAGGCTGGCCCTGGAGAGAAGGGGGTGCCCAGCGCCTGTCAATTAGTGGCAAGACACCAAGCTGGAACAAAAATGCAAATTTTAAGAGAATGAGAAGACAGCTAGTGACTGTGAATGGGAGAACACTGTCCCTGGGCTAGAAGGAAGGTCCTGGGTGAAGCATTCCTCTGCACTGTGGCCCAACACCCCCTCCCTGGAGACAGATATGAAGACAAATTTATGCTGGACAGTAGCCCAAAGGCTTGGAGTCTTCTCAAGGTTTCCTCCTTTCTAAGAGCGTCCCTGCTTAATGTAACTGAAAAATCTGGCCAGAGATCCAAAGTAATGACAAAGTATCATAAACTGTCTGGGAAAGCCTGCTGAAATCACCTTTGTTGAGAAGAAATCAATCTAAACATCATGCTTGTCATTTTTCCATAACTCCCCAACTCTCAAATGACTTTTTAGTGTGGGTGGCTCTAATCATATCTTTAATAACTAAGACTTTCAAACATTCAAGGTCACTATTCCAACTTAGATGTGGGGGTACTTGACTTCTCTCTGCCATTGTTATGGGATTTAAAGGAAGCAACTGTCTCGAAGAGAGATAAAATCAGCACACGGGATTCCCTATTCTCTTTGCCTGCCTCTGACCAAGTGTCTCTAGTGCCGGCTAATGTAGTTCTGTGGCATTTGCAGAAAGGCTTGTTCTAAAGAAAATCAATGGCAGACTCCCTGACTCCAGGTATCAGACATCCTAGAGACGCTGGCTTCCCCGCCTGGCCCTGGGAGTTCTTGAGCATGTTCAGAAAGGAAGTGCCTTCACTCAGCCTCTGCCCCCACAGGTTTTGTAAATAATTCAGCGAGACAAGGATGGAGCTATCTTAAGAACAGGCTGCCTTGCCCCAGGATTTTTAGACGTCACTGAGTGTCCCTCTGGTCATTTTCTGCTGTTATTTTTAAAAGCTAAAGCATGGGCTTTATATTTAGGAAAGGAACATTTTGGTATCAGTGAGCAAGGGTATTTTGTGTCCCTGGTGGGGCACTAAAAAATCACACTATCCTTAAGTCATAGGAGAGTACTGAGCAGGGAGGGGGAGGTGTGTTTCTTCCAGCTTTCCCTGATGAAACACACTCAGTATAGAATTCTCACCTAATGAGTGGATTTCTTAAGACATTTTGTTCTTTTATCATTACATATGTTTTGAGTGTTTGCCTTTCTTAAAAACTATTATAATTTCTCAATGTTTGTAATCAGTCTCTCTGATCATCTACATTTCCCCCTTACATTTTAAAATTGTTTTTGAGCACATTTGATGAGTTATATTTTCTACCTAAAGCCTCTCAAAAAAAAAAAAAAGCCTAACAGTTTCCATATTGCCACTTTTGGGAGTCCAACCACGATGCATATGTGTAGGTAACCAGGAAAAAAGAAAATCAAATAGTCAATCAACATGTGAGGGGAAAGTTCAAACTCATTGCTCCTCAAAGAAACATACCTACCTGTTGAACTAGCAAACCTATCTAGCCAGCCTTGATGGGGACGGGAGGGTGACCAAGTAAAGACGTGACCCCACTGTAGTACTTCTGCTAAGGAGCACACAGTGGCACCTATCTGGAGGGGAGTCTGACATCAGCTATCAACAAACACTGGTCATTGGCATTTCTCTGCTACAATTCCACTTGGAAGAATTTATCCTATGAAAATAACTATGGTTTTGAATAAAGACTTAACAACAAAGATGTTCATTTGAATGGTGTTTATGACAGCAAAACAATTGGAAATAGTCTAACTGTCCAACCATAGAGGATTATTAGTTAAATAAAGATCCATCTATAAAATAGAATATTTTGTAGCCATGAAATATAATGTATGAAATATTTAGGGACATGGAAAGATACTTTATATGCATGTAACAAAAGATTGTGTACTATGGGAGTTCGTTTTTGTAAATGAAAAATGTAATTAGATCTATCACTGTATAAAATTAAAACTTAAAGCATATGTATGATTATGTTAACAATAACGAACTGTGGATAATGAATTATAGATGGTTTGCATTGTGTGTGTGGCGTTTCCTTTTCAGTATTACCTAAAACTTCCCATCATAAACATATAATGATTTTGCTTCTGGAAAAAAAAAATTCTGTAAAAGTTAATTGAGCACACAGTTTGTGCCAAGCACTATGGGGAGAAATTACCAATGAAGCATGGAGGCTCCCAGGAGGTACTGATGAGAAGAAAGAATCTATACAATCCTGCCATAGTATTGGGAGCCCTAAGTCTACTTGTTGGCTGAATGTAGATCAGCACATTATGGGGGTCCAACTTATGACCTGCACATATCCAGCTGAAGCCTTGGCCGGCAGCCTGGGTACTATTGAACCACAGTAGTGGTCCCCATGCTTCCTGGGGCCTGGATTAGAGGACAGTAGGCTGGTTCTTCCCCTCTGGCACCTCCCATAAATCTAAGAGACTTCCTTCCTGGTGTGAGGAGAGAAGCCCCCTGTGCTACTCACACTGCCTAAGTCTCATTCCCAAAACTAACCTGACTTGCAGACTCCCTCAAGTGCCAGGAGTCATCCTTCAGGTAGTTATTTTAGGGAAAAGGAGGTCCTAACTAAATCACAGCTCACCCTGAGAAACAGTGTCATATGATGCCATTGCATCCCTCTTGTCTGACTTACATAATTACAGATCATTAAACAAAAGAAACTCACCTCTCAAAGCTTACAGATGGACTGATATTCCCACAAACAGTAGCTGCTAAGGTGAGCAAGAAATATGATGGCCTTCTGCATCTCTGAAGAATAGCTTGGGTTAATCAGACCCAATTTTAAGGTCTGCATTCTCCTTATGGCACACCATTTATTTCTCCTCCTTTTCCTTGTGACCTCTGATCTCTTTATCTTATCTTCTCTTGGTTTCTTAAACTTTTGTAGCCTCCCAACAACTTTCTTCCTTTTTTTTTTTTTTCCTATTCTTTACTCCTCCTCCTTTGTCATTACAAAGTGAATTGCAGCTCTACAGAAGCCTGGGTGCTTAAGGCCATTCTGTATTTTGTCTAGCACTGAGCCTTCACCTGACTTAATGGTTCCCCAGGCGAGGAATACCACAGAAAACCAACCACATAAAGCAATCAAGTCAATGAAATTACTTACAGAAAGCTCCTTCCTTGGATTGGGTGATAGGAATGACAATTCCCAAAGAATTGAACATAATTTTAATACTATATTTTCCTTCATTCCATGCCCTCTAGGTAGTATAGTGTCTGCAAAGGCCTCTTCTCTGTGCTAACTACGTACAAAAGTACACACATATGCATGCACATACACATGCCATATTGACTTGGCTTCTGCCATTTAAAGTGCCTTAGATACCACATACACCTTACCCTCATAACCAGAAAAATAGATCTTAACTTTTAGTCCTAATATATGTTTGGAAAAGATCTTATAAACATAACGGGGGGGGGGTATATTATGCCTCTATTTTTGGACCACTTAACACTTCATTTTTCACGCTTATTGAAACATTAAAGAAGTGTTGCCAGGACAACAGAGCATCCAGTATCTTCCTAATATCTGAAACTAACCAGATCTGACTGACTAATCTGACTTCTCTACCCCATGTTCTTCCTTGCCAGCATTTGGAGGAATCTGAACTTCATAGTTTCTGTCCAGAAGCCATGATGAGTGGCTACCTTCTAGTTTTGTTCTGTTTTGTTTTTTTTGTTTTTGTTTTTGTTTTTTTTAATTGATAAAATCAACCTAAAGAAACAAGCTGGTGCATGTTACTTAAAGGGTCAGGGATCTTAAATCTACATGACACCTTACTAGCAGAATTACAGAAGAAAAAAAATTCTAATTTAATTTGTCTTTCTTTATCTGTACTCTAGAGAATTTTGTACGAAGGTAGGAAGAGAGCATACAGGTGAAGGACTGGCCACCAGTCAGCTACCACACACAAGAACCATGTATGCTTTTTTATGAAGTATAACTTGCAATAAGTCTCTAGTATTAATGAGTGTCTTCTTTTAAGTTTTTTTTTCTTTTTTTTTAGTTTTGTTATTACCTTTTTTTGAGAGAGGTGTGCATAGCATGCACAGGAGTGGGGTGGGGGGCACGGAGAGAGACAGAAGAAGGAGAATCCCAGGCAGGCTCCATGCTATCAGCTCAGAGCCCACCATGGGAATCAATGTCAGGAACCATGAGCTCATGACCTGAGCCAAAATCAAGAGTCAGACACTTAACTAACTGAGGGTTGATTGGTTGGGGGGGGGGGGGGTGGAAGGTGGGGGGGAGGTGGGAGTGAGGGGAAAGTGGTGATGGGCATTGAGGAGGGCACCTGTTTGGATGAGCACTGGGTATTGTATGGAAACCAATTTGACAATAAATTTCATATTAAAAAAGTCATAAGAGAAAATTAAAAAAAAAAAAAGAGTCAGACACTTAACTGACTGAGCCACCCAACCACCCGAAGTTTCTTTTTTGATGAAAATTGAGTTTTCTGCTTTTATTTTCTGCAAAAATTTAAGTTAAGAAATGCAACCACACTTTCTAGGATATAATATGAATCTAACCCCTTGTAAATCAGGTAATGAGCATTCATGGTTGATAGAGATATTTTACAAATGCAGAGACCTGTGTGTCCACATGCAGAAAGAATTTGGGTTCACTATGGAGGAACTGAGAGAAAAAGAAGCTAGAGTTAAAATGTCTAAGAGTTTGCAGGCATTCATTAAAAAATTGACTATGTGTATGAACATATATGTATGCACACAAACATTTTACATATAAAGTTAAACCTATAGGAAGTACATAGGTGAACAATAGAGTTCCTACCTTTCAGGAACTGTATATACAAAATTTATAATATCAGCATGAAAGTATTAAATTCTATTAAATATTATGTCCAGATTCAGTGGGAAGGGTGCTCAGGGGAGGACGTGGTCATTCACAGTAGGGGTGAAGTTGAGAAGCACTTCATGTTGAGACAGTTGCCTGGGGACAGAGACATTTAGACCCTTCCTTGAAGAATGTGTAGGATTTGGGGGTTGTCAGGGAGGCATTCTTGGAGAAGGGAATCTATAAGCAATGCTACAAATGCAAGAAAACAGGGGTTATACAGGAGAATTTATCAGCTTGTTGGCAGTAGAATAGAGATGTTACTTCCTTGTTGTGAACTTTTGTAGGTTATATACTATCAGTTAACACAGACGGCAACTTTTGACTAATCAAAGCAAAAATCACATCACTGTGAGTTGTCTTCTTGGTAGGTAACATGGAGGGTAGGAGCAGGGGGTGCAAGCTGGACTTGATAATCAGGATGTTCTTCCTGTATCTAGAGTTCAGACAACTCTCCTGAAGGTATGCATCTTTGCTTCTGTGTGGAAGGTGCCTTAGTCCCAAAACCAGGCTGACAGCATGGAGAGGAAACATGTGCTTCCAAGAAGGCCATCAAGCGAGACTCAGTAATACTGCCTCCAAACCAGCTTTTCATAGGCTCTTACTTATTATTTAATTTGGCTGCAGTGTATGGAATTAGGCTAATGGCTGTTAAGTGGCTAAGGCACAAACATGGTCCATCTGCCGAGAAGGCTCCAGGCCATTGTCTATTTCAAAGACTAAGGAAAAAAAGATGAGTGAGACATTCTGTTACACTAAGAGCCTCATCAAATGCCTTTTTATTCACCCTCTGATCTAGTTTCTTTCAATGCTAGTGATTTTCCTGGTATCATATTAAGAGCTCAAAATCAGGGCCTAGCTGCTGGGCCATTACCAAAGTGAAAAATAGGCTATCCTTACCTAATCTACAGGATATTGTGATAGAAAGTAGTCTGAGAAGCCGCAAAATGATTCACTCCATTAAAAAGGAAAAACAATTCTGGAACAACTGTGATGTTCAGCGTACTGCAGAGAACACAAGATTCTTAACTTCAAGGTGTTTCTCATCTTAGATAAATTGAAGGGAAGAAAGAACTTGTGTATAGAGCATTTTGGTACATGGCCAACTCTGCCACAACCTCCAACAGAATGCTAAGGAAGAAAAAAGACCATGTCTGGGAATATTAGAAGGGAGTTGGCAGAGGGGGATGTTTTTGAGTGGTCTTTGAAGAGAAATATCTACTTATATTTATGGAACACTTACTCTATGACAAACCACCTGTACACAGTATCTTAATTTAACCCTCCCAATATCTTGATAAAGTAGGTGCCATTATTTCCATCACTTGACATATTATTAAACACAAGCTCAGAAAAGTGTTATCCACTTACCAAGTAGATTCAGGATGTGACCTGATTCTTTGTTCTTTTTAAGCCAAGGACATAAAGATGCAAAGAACACAGTGGGGTAGAGGGGAAGTGAGGGGGCTCTTCAGACAGAGGGTATTGCATGAACAAAGTATATGTGTGAAACGCAGGGCATATCTAGTGAAGGTGAGTTTTCTGGTTTAGCTGAAGCAAGACTTCAGGAACAGGGGAGGTGAGATGGAAAGGAAAGTTGAAGCCAGTGTGTCAGATGTCCAGAAAACCAGGCAAGGATGTTTGAATGCTGTCTACTAGGCAAAGATTTGTACACCATGGAAACAGGAGGAAAGTGCTCTGGGCCATGTTTCAAGACAATCTTTCTGGGATCCCTGCTCTTGTGAGGTACACTACAGGGTGAAGAATCTAGAGGGGAAAAGACCAAAGAAACAGGAGGTCACTAGAGCAACCTAGGAATATGGTACCTAAGGTGGGTTTTGAAAAGGGTGGGCAGCCCACTCATACCACCTTTGGGATAGAGTGTGGATGGGAAGGTGAAACAAAATCAGTGCTCACTAAATATTCTTTTACTATGACAAAACACTGTTCCTGATAGTCAAGACAGGGTGGTTAACAAAACAAACAAGTTACCATCACTCATGGAGTTTACATTCTAGTGGAGGAAACTGTAACAAAATGATTACAAATAGTAAACAATAGTAAGTTTGCAGAGTTATGGAAGAAACAATTATGAATAGCTACAAGAGTCTCAACAGGATGGAAGAATGCAGAGAATATAGGGGGCAGAAGTTGGAACAAGGATGTGAATCTTACATCAAAACAGAGCTCTCTGCTCTTCAGGGCTTTTGCAAATGATCTGTAAGGCTGATTGTGCTGATGCTCAGTGGGTCTTGATCTTCAACTAAAACCAGACTTGCAAATGACTTGGACCTGACAAATGACACTGTTCATGGCTCAAAGGATGAACCTCAGAGACCATGGGAATGTGGTCACCATTCTGGGTCTGGGACCAGTACTCAGGGTGAACCAAGCACAAGTACCTGAATTTCCAAGGGTGTGAAAGCTGATCACTTCTCTAGCCACACAGTCAGTTTTTTGGCTACATGGCTTAAACCTGGGACTGGGATGGCTTTCCATCTTAGGACATAACTAAGGACAAAGGAAAGAAGTACTGGGGTCTGAATCTAGAACAGTGCCTTATTCTAGACTCTGAGGGTATAGCAGTGAAGAAAGCAAAGCTAAGCCTTCATGCCACTTAGGGTCTAGTGAGGAACAGTGGGCAATACACAGGCAAATAATAAGTATACAAAACATATTAGGAGTCACATGTTCATTACGGCACTCTTCACAGCAGCCCAGATGTGGAGACACCCTAAATGCCCACTGATGGATGAGTGAGGAAAGACAATGTGGCATATACATACAATGCAATAGTATCCAACCTTAGAAGAAGGAAATCCTGTCGTATGTGACAACACAGGTGAAACTGGAGGACATTACACTAAATGAAATCAGCCAGTCACAGGAGGACACACACTGCATGATTACACTTACATGAGTTATCTCAAGTCGCCAAAGTCACAGACTCAAAGAGGAGAATGGTGATTACCAGAGGCTGGGGGTGGGAGGAAAGGGAATGAGAAGCTGCTAATCAACACACATTAAGCCTCAATTCCACAAGATGGGCTCTAGAGGTCTACTTCCTTTACAACAGTGTCCCTGCAGTGAACACTACTGTATTGTACACGTAAACACGTGTTAACAGGGTAGATCTCATGTTAAATGTTCTTACCATAATAAGATAAAACTAAGAAAATAAAAATGCATGCACATGTCTGGTGGTAGTAAGAGCTAAGGACCTGCATATTGCCAGGGTGGTTGTACTGTGTTATACTGGTGGTCGGCGAAGGCCCCCCAGACACATTGCTCTTCTGAAAGAAGTAAGAAAAGAAGCCACTGAGATACCAAGGGGAAGACCTTTCCAGGAAGAGGGAAGAGCAAATAAAAAGGCCCTGAGCTTAAAGAGTTGAGCAGGAGGCACTCATTTCCGTCATTCATTCTTTCTAGATGCAAGTCAACTTTCTGCATTACAGTAACTCCTTGTTAACAACAACCCATAATCAGAGGGACAGTAATGTTTTGAAAAAAGAAAGTGGCTAAGTTTTGTTAGATCTTTGGATACAATCATCATTGGGCTTAATTTGTTTTTATTGTATTTTCTTGCTCAGTGTAGCGTCTATGGCCTTATAGTCAAGTAAATAATTTCATTTATCAACTTACCACTGAATAAAATAAGATAGCAGTAATAATGATAATAAAAATAGCAGAAATCCTACTAGTAGGAGCTAACATGTATTGGGTCCCTACAGCGCATATCAGGCTCTGTGTCAAGTGTTTTCAGTGCATTATCTCACCTCATCCTCACTGCTAATCTAAGGAGGAAAAACTGAGGCTAACAAAAGTAAATTAAACCAATCAAAAACCAGTAGGTGGTATGGCCATTACTTACATTCACATCTGACTGATGCCGTAGTCAATGTTATTAACTGGTATATTAATTACTGCCCATATGGGTAACTGAGTGGTATCAATGTATGAGGAAACAAGACCCCAGAGTGCTAAAACACTAAAACAAGATCACGAAATCAGAATTAAGGACAGACCTCAGGGCCTTTGTGTCTTACAGATGTTCTACTCATTCCAGATGCTTGGTGAATACATGCATCATCGTGCTCCTCTCTCCTTCCCTCCTTTTGGTTCTTTCTTCCTTATCAACCACTTTTGGAGTGCTCATACATGCCAGGAGCCCTGCTTAGTGCTGAGATTCAGAGAAGACAGATGGACATACTCCCGAGAAATCAGCAGGCTGACAGAAGTGCAGAACCTACTGGATCCACAGGCAAAGAGAGCTCAAGTGGATCCTGAAGCTGTCCTGTACTTAATGTATAAGGTGAAGGTGGATGATAAAATCAGGTATGGATACAAAGTCAGTTTGTCAGTGCCAATTAGGGGAGGAAATCACACAGGAGAACATCATATTAAAAAAAAACAAAACCATATAACCAAAAGTAAGAAGCCATTCTCTGACCAGCTGCACATGGAGTTGACAGGCAGAAGAGAAGCTACAAAACAAGCCCCCTGACAGCTTTCCCATCAAAAGGGCTTCAATACCAAGAAATTCAAAGAAAGTCCTCTGGGGCTCATCAGGGAAATGTCCAATGTCTCAGGTGGAGGACTGCACAACCATGAGTGTCATCAGGACCCTGCAGGGGCACCAGCACAGTGAAATTTTGCCTCTTTCCCTCCCGTGTTGCCCCCCATGGGACAATTTGGGAAAGTAGGAGAAGGATGCTTAATGTGGGGAATGTTTCCTGACAAGCACTGAAAGAGTTTACGAAACTATAATACTTAGAAAAAACACAGAATTGCCTCAGTGTTAGCCTGACAAATGAATGGAATAAAAGAGGGTCCAGGGGCGCCTGGGTGGCGCAGTCGGTTAAGCGTCCGACTTCAGCCAGGTCACGATCTCGCGGTCCGCGAGTTCGAGCCCCGCGTCAGGCTCTGGGCTGATGGCTCAGAGACTGGAGCCTGTTTCCGATTCTGTGTCTCCCTCTCTCTCTGCCCCTCCCCCGTTCATGCTCTGTCTCTCTCTGTCCCAAAAATAAATTTAAAACGTTGAAAAAAAAAAATTAAAAAAAAAAAAAAAGAGGGTCCAGAATTGGCTCTAAGTAAAGATGGCACTTCCCATCGGTGGGAGTAGGTACATTAGTTAACACAGGATGCTGGGACCATACACCTTTTTATACAGAAGAAAAATACTGGATCCTCCTCTTGACACTAAATACATTTCAGATGGATCAATGATTTAAATTATGCAAACCATTAGGAAAATATTCCATATTGTTCAAATTCTTGGGAATGGAGAAGGGAACAATCTTTTCCACTAGGAGCTCAGAAGATATAAAGGCAACTTTGACTACATAAAAATTAAACATTGTATATAAAATATATATACCTGATAAACAAAATAAGATCATGAAAAAACAACTGGAAGGTAATTTATAACACATGTGATAATGGTCAAATTACCTGAACACATTACACCTCTTGCAAATCAAAAAGAAAAAATATGAAAAAACAAAGAAACACAAGCAAATAATAGAAACAAGCAATATGAAGAAAATGAAGTAAAAATGCCCAGTAATTATATGAAAGGACATTCAACTCCATGATTAAAGAAATATAAATTAAACATTTCTCACCTACCAGTCTGATAATGTCAAAGCATGAAAATACCCACACGGACTAGATTTTCTGGTGGTCCCACATAGTTGGTGGGATGGCACAATGCAATGACTTTTCTGCTAGTCAGTTTTGCAATATCCCTAGACTTTTAATTTGTATACCACTGGTTCTAGCAATTCCGTATCTAGGAGTCTGCATTTCAGATACACTTACACACATGCACCAAGACATTCCTGATGGCCTTGGTTGGCAGAGCAGAAGAACTAGAAATAACTTTCAGGTTAATTTGCAATGTGAAATTAATAAAGTCAAACCTCACTAAAATGGACTCAGAGGCTAGAAGGGGGAGCATAAAAGGGGAAGCCTTTTCAGTTAAATATTAATTATAACAATAATTGTCAATTACAGACCCCAAAGAATCTCAACAGAAAAGAAGCATCATTTATAGGCCCCAAAGGGAAAGATGTATATTGTGTCTCCTATAAGAAATCAACTATCCCTTCAACTGAGGCAATGAGAAACCTTCATCACCCTGAACTTGGTTTTCTCCTAGGGACTTTTGTTCAAAACAGCCCTTCCCAACTTCCTCTTTTTTATTCATAAAATAACAGTCCTCTGCTTTGTTTGTGGGACCTGTCTATGGTTTTGCCACATGTGGCATGTCCTGAGTTGCAATTCTCTGCCATTCCTAGATGAACCTATTTTTTTCTGGTAAAATAACTTTTATTTTTAAGACTAACAATAAGGGACTAGTGAAATACCTCATGGAATCTTAGGAGAAGCAAGATTAATTTATCCATACCAACAAGGATGAATATTGCCAATATGCTATTTGTAAATAAAAGGATCAATAACATATTTAATAAAATATGTGACATATTTTATTTGTGTAGGATTCCTATTGTATGAATTGTACTTGAGGAGAAATAAATATAAAAATACATATGAACTTATGGACTGTTCTGGAGAAGGAGAGAAAGGCCCCACCAATGAAACTTTCCCTTTGCACTTCTAAAAATACTAAACTGTTTAACAGGTCAATTTATAATGAGCATAGGTATTTTCCTTTCTTTTTCTTTTTTTAAAGAATAAGAAACTTTTAACTTTCATTTTTTTTAAATTTTTTTTAATGTTTATTTATTTTTGAGAGAGAGAGAGAGAAAGAAACAGTGAGTGGGGGAGGGGCAGAGAGAGAGGGAGGCACAGAACTCAAAGCAAGTTCTAGGCTCCATGCTGTCAGCACAGAGCCCAACACAGGGCTCAAACTCAGGAACTGTGAGATCATGACCTGAGCCAAAGTCAGAGGCTTAACCAACTGAGCCACCCAGGTGCCCCCACTTTTAACTTCCATTTCAAAGAAAAAGATCAGGGGCACCTGGGTGGCGCAGTCGGTTAAGCGTCCGACTTCAGCCAGGTCACGATCTCGTGGTCCGTGAGTTCGAGCCCCGCGTCAGGCTCTGGGCTGATGGCTCGGAGCCTGGAGCCTGTTTCCGATTCTGTGTCTCCCTCTCTCTCTGCCCCTCCCCTGTTCATGCTCTGTCTCTCTCTGTCCCAAAAATAAATAAAAAACGTTGAAAAAAAAATTCAAAGAAAAAGATCAGGAAATCAGACTTGAACTTATGCGGCAATTTATTTTACCTCGGTGTTTTCTCCTATCTAAAAGAAGGGCATTGGTACAATTTTTACCGTATTTTCAGACCAATGTTTCTAGGATTTAGAAAGAAGATTCTTTTTTAAAAAGCACATATGGCTGCTGAACCCAAGCGTGCTAAGGATAGAAGGCAGTGAAGCATTCATCAGCGCTCCATTTCTTCATTTCTCCCTGTTTCCCGAGAGTCTCTCACACTGCCTGCAAGCCCCAGGTTCCCAGGCCTGTTTATAATGTCTATCTACCTGATTTATCTCCCCCTATACCCTGATTCCCTGGACCACTTTCTCACCCTCTTTCTGGCCAGAATCTGGCTATATAGACTTCTGGGTTCTATCAGTCTTCCTTTTAAGCAACCATCCTGAGTTCATTAGCTGTATACAAAGTATAGATATATTCAATCAATCATCCCACGCCGTGCCTGTGACCGTGCATGGAATGTAAGTATCTGCCTGCACTGGGAGACACTTAATAGGCAAGATTGCTTATCACTGGCAGGAAGCGATCTGCCAGGCGCCGTCTATTCATTTTAATATTTCTGTCTCCTGGAGATTTCAGGATGGACGCATCTTAGCGAGCAATTATAGTTACCCTTCCATGTGGGACTTTTAGAGGGCATCAGTAAAGGTGCAAGAGGTCACTGCACAATTCAGAGTACTTCACAGGGGGAATTAGCCAAGTCACGTATGCAATTTGCCCTTTCTTTTTGACAAACACTGGCTGGCTGATGATTGATTTTGGAGTTAATTCCTTAAATGATTTCAGAAATATTGAGTATTTAGGCAAAAACCTGAATACCTGGTTAAGCTTTACTCTTTCTATTCCACCTCTTTGTGTTTTCAGAGAGGAGTACTTACTGACATATGTTTTAGGGGCTCATTCTAGATTCCTTCACTTCAATCTTTAACTGCCAGTCAACCAGAAAGGAGGAGGTGAGAATGTCCACAGAATCAAGAAGCTGTCCCTAACAGCTGTCTCCACATATGCTGGAGTAAAGGGTCCAAAGCAAACTTGAGGCTGGATTTTCCCACATATGAGAGGATGTTCAGGCCCCTCACTTTCTGCACTGTTCCAAATTAAACACCTGAATGCATCGTTAAGTGTTACAGCAGACCTCTGGCTGCATGTGCATGTGGGTGTACATGTATGACAGGAAATGCTAGGTAAAAGGGAAAGCAGAGACTCTGTCTTACACAAATATTTAAAAACATAACTTGATTTATACTATTTTGTGAATCTCCCTGTAGGGAAAATGCTATATAAACCTTTAAAGCACATACTGCTGTTTTTCTGAATCTGTGCTTGGTGAAAGGAGAAAACAAAATAAAAACAAAAACAATGAAATCCTACAAACACCAATGGGACTGTGTTTAGTTCAAAACTCCAGGCATGAAGCCCAAATAGATCCAGGCTGGGCTTTATCCTCACACAACAGGGGAGATGATAAAACGCATTTACTTAGTCTTGCATCATGAGAGCCAATGACTCCAAACTGAACTAATCCTGTTCTATCCCAGGAGCAGCGTTTTGACTGTACACACTACATATGTCAAAACAGTGATGCGGTGGCATGATACATTTCCATGACACCCCTTCGAGTGTGATCAGGCATATACTCCAACACACAAATGCTCTGTATACATTTGCTTAAATAAATAATTCATGAAAATACAAATACCTATCCCTGAAGCAGCTTCCAACTCTTAAATGCTACAAGCATGCTCATCCTCATTTTAAACAGGAGGAGATGAAGTGTATGTTGCAATTCAGATGGAGGGGATGCCAATCCACTGAGACCTATTTCAAATTAGTGAGGAGTGAGCTTCTGGTTACCGGAGCAGCGGGCAGAATTTTATGTCAAGGGCAAAATACTGCGATTACATGCTGATATCATTGTTTCTTGTGTGGAAGGAAAGCTGCACGTTTAAACCGCCTAGTGTGTTCCCTGTGTCTTGTATGTGAATCAGAGAATGGACAGCATTGTCTCCTGCAACACAGGGGCCTCCCAAAACACGGTTCATTAAGAACTCAGCTCTGACCAGCAGCCCCTGCCTCTTGTGTCTCATGCACTGTGAACAGAAGGATTAATAACACACAACACAGAATTCAACTGGTGCCAGTCAGTGTCTGGTGAACTTTTTTTTTTTTTTTTAACAAATGGAGAATTTTATTCTGTGCCTAGTAATTCTGGATATATAGCATTTCATAGTTTGCAGGCAAATTGTCTTCACACCAGCCACTGGCATTTATCTGCTACCATAAGCATATCAGTGTCACAGATGACGTTTTAAAATTACCAGCCCTTTTCTAAGCTCCCACAAAAAAAGAGGGGAGAAAAAAAAACTGTTTCAGAAAAGTTTATGAGCAGGAAGAGCACAATCTTCACATACAAATAATGTCCAAATGTGGCTTTCACAAAGTTCCTCTAAAAAAGAATCTTCTTTAAAGAGCACTAGTCTAACAGGTAATTTTTTCCCCTTCAGAAAAATGTGACTCAGAATTAGAATATCTTCCAGGCTGTAAAGGAAGCAGCCCTGGGCCATCACCATGGATGTGTGAGAGAAAGATCAGGTTCTGATGCTACACTTTGATTACTTTGAAGGATAGTCTTGGCTTATCTGTGATCTAATTTGGCAAGACATTTCTAATGACAGAACTGGCACCTGTACAGGTAAAAAAAAAAAAAAAAGAAAAGTTGTATTTCTAGAATGTTTTACCCAGACAAAGTGGGCCAATGTGATGGGAAAGGATGGGGGGAAATGAGTAGTATGCTCAGAGGGCAAAGGGGGAAGAGGGCCAGAGAGTTGCACCCTGAAGCCTCTTGCTTTGTTCCCTTTCATTCTGGCTGGAGGATCTACCCCTTTGTGTCCTTCCTCCTTCTCTATTCTATTAATTATGTTTTCAAAATAATGTGGCAGCAGCCCCTCTATGTTTGGGGTGATATGGTGGCAGTCTTTCTATGTTGGGTGTAATATAGTTGCAGTATCTATATTTGTGAGGTAAAATAGCACAGAGGCTCTCTCAGTGTGCTCCCTAGGCCAGCAGCATTGGCACCATCCACTTGTCAGAAATACACACCTTCATGCCCCACCCCAGACCTACTGAATCAGAAACTTGAGGGTGGACTCAGCAAGGAGAAACAGGGGAAAGCAGTGCTTGTCAGACTGTAGCATGCATCAGACCACCTGAAAGGGTTGTTAAAACACAGACTACTTGGCCTACCCCTGGGAGTACTACTGGCTTCTAACTACCCCCCTTCTTTGTGTCATTAGCTGACATCTTGGATGTGGGCTCCATTAGGTTGAGCCCAGGTCATGTGTCCACACCCTAGGTGCCAAGAAGGGAGAAAGCCAGTGTGAAGAGAACTTCCATAGGGAAGATGGGCCCACGGCCCCTCCACAGTGCACACAGCAGAGAATCTCCCCTAATAGGAAAAGAGTGTAAATGCTATGCAACCCGAATAGTAAATTTCCACCAGCAGGTGGGATGGTGGAAGGCCAGGATAAGAAGATGACATGAGGATGCAGTGATAGCAAAATGCTGCCTGAAATACCTCTTCACTTGATGATTCCACTCCCCTGACTGTGTTACAAAGATCTGCAGATGCATGCTTAGTTGTTATGAATCTCTTTGCCTGGAATGCCCTGCAATGTTCCCACATGGCCAAACCCTAGTCATTCTTCAAGGGGTGAGGCAAATGGGCCCCCCCTCTGCAGAGTCTTCTTGTATCCCCAGACTCCTATTCTTGTTCTCGATATAAATAACAATTTCCTGTGCAGAGACAATGTTCAGTGCCCACCAAACTGCTCTCATTTGCATCCTAGTCCCAGACCAAGGATGCCTTTCCCAGCCCCCTTGCATCTTAGTGGGTACATGTTATAGGTCTAGTTCCATTTCCAGGTTTGGCCCCAAAAGGCAGGGCATAATTCTCTGCCTTCTCTTCCCTGTATACCTGCATGAAAACAAGGACTAGACTATAAACATGATGGAAAGAGCCCAAGTCCCTGAATCACCAGCTGGAAGAGGAGAGACATGTCACCTATAATGGATATTGTGTCAGTAAGAAATTAATGTTTATTGTCTTAGTTCACTAGGATTTGGAAGTAGTTTGTTATAGCAGCTAGTAATAATTACTCTACTAATCCACTCTCACTCCTGTTTTTGCAGAGCACTCTGTTCCTGTCTGTGCTATACCACTTTCCATTTATATTAGAGTTTGTTGTCTAAGTGCCCATCTTCACATGAGATTATAGCTTTCTTTCCTTTATTCTTTTTTAAATCTCCAGCAAATAATAAAACCCTGGCATAAAATAGACAATCAATAAATGTCTGCAGAAGGAAGTGGAAGAAAGGGAAAAAAGGAAGCAAGTAGAGGAAGGAAAATCAGTTATAATATGGGATGATGTTCAGTACCTATAAGTGTGCTCTTTCGTGGTTTCATGGGGATTATTATGCAGCCAACACCTGCCCATTTGAATAGAGCTACACTTTACTGAGATTGAAGGGCAATAAAGTCAAGTGGAAGCACAAGAATTGGGTTGAGAGCTCAAATCCATTATTTAGTGGGTTTTTTGGGGGGGTTGTTTTGATCACTCCAAGTGAATAATACCTGTTCCCCAATAATGCCAATAATAGCCTGCATTTTGTGAGCTGTGTTAGGTGCTTTGTAAGCTTTATCCCAGTCCTCCTGACACTGCACAGTTTTGTAGTAAGAAGTGAAATAAAAATCTACTGCTCATTGAGCCTGTATTTGTCCCACCATGTTTATGGGCCAGGAAACATGCCAGGTTCTGGAGATGTAGGAATCAAAGACATACTCCCTGCTCTCCAGGTGCTGATAGTCTCTGAAGATAAGTAAAGAGAATAGAAGGAAATGCTTTAAGGCTGCAGAGCACCAAACAGATGTGAGGAGCCATTGGCCTCTGTTCAGTTTGGGCACCCAGGAGTCAGAAAGGACACAGGAGTCAGAAAGGCTTGAGTTTGAATTTTGGGATTAACTTTGACTTTCACAGTCAGGAGGTCATGTACCTCAGGAAGCCTTCACAGCACCTATCACATGAGAGGTCAGTGGCTCCTTCTCTTCCTGAGGTAGAAGAGGCACTGAACTAGAAGAGGCAGTGAACTACTGGAATGTTGGCAACACGAAGACTCAGACATGTAATGGGCTGTGTGCATTTGCACCAAGCCCTCTGCTGTGTACATTACCTCTTGTAATCATCATTTACAAAAAATGATTACAGGTAAGAAAACAAGAGCTAAGTAATTTATTAGTTTGCCCAAGGTCACACACAGCCAAGAAGTGGAAGAGTCAGGATTGGAATTCTTGTCCCAAGAGCTCTTTCCCTTACATTATCCTGACTCCTGGAAGGGGTGGGAGCTTGGGAGGGCTGGCAGGGAAGTGGTGAGAATGCAACTTTAGCTTCAGGCTAACAAATTTCTCTTCTGCCCCACAGATACAGAATGGAAAAATACCAGCTAGTGAGGAAAATAAAAGCAACAGATTTATGAGTTATTGCCCTTTTTAAAAAATGTAAATACAAATATATACATGTGAGAAATTATAAAATGTGCATCTCGTCTTTTTATGCTCTACTGTATTCTTCTTTGCCCCTTGAACACTTCCACATGCTGTATTCACATTTCCACGTGAACTTACCCTTCTAGTCAATAGAAGCGATTAAGAAGAAAATGTAATGTACTTGGCAGGATAGGTACAGTTTGATAAAATATTTTGGTAATTCATACTCATATTCATAAATGACATTTAAAAAATCACTGTGTCAGTTCATAAACTGATTATGTCATCAAAACATGGTAATTGTCTATTTAAATACTTTATTTAAATAATTTTCATATTTCAAGGATGTAGCAACATTAGGATAACATGCAGGATTTAGCAACAGATCCTTCTTTTACACATAACATTTGTTGGGTACAAAGAGTGATATATCCCTCATCTGGTGTTATACTCAAACACTCCACTAAACTAACCCGGAAACAGAAAGAGGACATCTTGACCTTGAGAACCACAAAAATTATTTAAAAAAATAAAATAAGAAAATATTCTTGAAGGGTCTGGGATATTTTTAACAAAAGTGTCTATACCTTCTGCAACACAAGTGGACTACATCTATACCAAATTCCCTGATAATGGAGTTCCTTGATAATGGCAGGCAATCATATGTACATTGCTCATGGAAATTACTTGTGCATATACATGGTAGGATTTGCAAAACACTTGGGACAGCCAAGTAAACACAGGCCCCCTGCAGTAAACTTTAAAATATTCATATAGTAAATTGCACCAATTAATATCTTTACTTTTTGATCTCCTAAAAGCATTCCCCACTCTCCTTCCTCTACAATCAAACGGTTCCTGGGAATAGATGACAATGTTTTATTTGTAGTGAAATTGCATAAGAGTTGCACTTGGCACTTTGCATCATGTTAAGAGTGAAAATAAGACATTGCAATTGAGCAGCATCCTCTTAGGTTGGAGACTCGGTAGAGACAAACCAGGTCTCTTCAGAATTGTCCATGCCATATTGGAATCATCTACAATGAAGCAAAAAATAGTGAGGAAGGTTCTCTGAAGTGAGATATTCTATGCCCAGTTTAAAACAGATTTCTTCTGGTTCAGCTCAGATCTGTAGAACAAAACGACTTAGACAAGAGAGATGATACAGGTAAAAGTCCAAGGGTAATGAAGTAGCTCATGTTGAGTCTTCTCATATGAAATTGTCCTTTTTTTTAAGTTTATTTATTTATTTTGACAGAGAGAGAGAAAGTGGGAGAGGGGCAGAGAGAAGGGGACAAAAGGAATCTCAAGCAGGTTCTGTATGGCCAGCACAGAGCCCAATGCAGGGCTAGATCTCACCAACTGGATCATGATCTGAGCCAAAATCAAGAGTCGATTGCTTAACCTACTGAGCTACCCAGGTACCCAGATATTGTCCTCTTAAAAAGAACACCACAGACCCAAGATGGAAACACATATGGCAGGTAAGTCACCAGACCAGGGCTTAATACCTAATATCTAATTGCAAGTTCAACGTCCCCCAGAAATATAGTCTTAACTGGTCAGTTAGGAATTTTCTGAATGGCACCAAAGAGGAAAACTCTCACATGAACCCTCTCCATGTGACGCACGCCCCACCCCCTCCACACACAGACAAAGGAAAATGTTGTAATCTATAGGATAAGATGACCTGTCCTTCCCCCTAAGGCAAAATGACCTCTCCTTTCTTTTCCTTTGCAAAACTTCCTGCCCTACCCTCCTTCCTATAAAACTCTTCCATTCTGTACAACTTTTTGGAGTTCCCCTCTACTTGCTAGATGGGATGCTACCTGATTCTTGAATCATTAATAAAGCCAACTAGATCTTCAGGTGAATTTTGTTTTTTCTTTGTTTTTTTTTGTTTTTTTTGTTTTTTTTTTTAAACAATCCTTACACATCCGGCACTGAACCATATTTATTTTCCTCCAATCTAGCATCCATCCCTATCACTCTTAATTTCCCCCAAGTCCATGGAAGTAAAAGAGGAATCTTGAAATTTCATTTTTTCAGATGCTAAATTCCTCATACTCTCAACTGTCCCATTGGAAAATTCATGAAAATATAGTATCAGTATTCCCAGCTGAGTAGTTTACAGGAATGGGAAGGTAAACTTAGCACGGGGGTTGCTAAGGGAAGAAAACTTTAGGAAGCAAGCAACAGAGGTACTCTCATACCAAAAGTGTGCCTCTGCTTCTTGCAAAAGCCAGCCCTCTACCTATGCTTAGCTTCTCAGCTCTGCTGTCCTGCATCACAATTGATTCCATCTTTACTGGAACTTTCTCATCTGCATGCAGCCAGGCTCTGGCTAGAATGTGTGTGAATGCATACACAAACACAATTATGTTGACTTGATTTACCCCTACAACTGCCATCATTTTTTGGTCTGCTTCCCTGCGACTTTTCTGAAATCGATATTGCCAGGATCACCATGCTTTCATCTTATCCAATCCCATGGATATTCCTCTTTTCTCAGTCTCCAGAACTTTGAGTATAGATGCATTCTGCCACAAAGTTGGTCACGCCGTCTTTAGAATACTTTCTTCCCTCTCATGTTTTGATATCAAGCTCTCTTGGTTTTCTCCCCATTTGACTGGCTGTTTTCTCTGTCTGCTTTGTTGGCTCCTCCTTCTTCCAATTTTGTTGCAAAGCCTGGGGGCTCACCCCTTGATCCTGCACTCCAACTATACCATCTGCTTATTTTGGAGATTTTATCCAGTTTCAAGATTTTAACAAATATAAGCTGATCTCTAACAAATTTATATCCCCAACACTCATCTTTTCACTGAGCTCCACAACCATAAATCCACTTAAAAACTCCTCTTGATTCTAAATCTTAAACTTAGTCTACCCAAGATGGTCCTCGTTCTTCCTCACCCCCAGCCTACTTCTCCAGTTTTTCCATGCTGGTAAAAAGAATCATGATCCATTAAGTGCTCAGGTTAAATTTCTGGAAGCCATCCTTGGTTCCTTCTATTCTCTCATTGCAAAGCCCAGCATCTTGTCCTACAGTTCTCCTCCACAATATCTACCTCCCCCTCTACATCCCTGTATATTCACCTCCACATCCAAGTTGCCACTGCTGTCTCACTAGCATGATCACAGGAACTTCCAAAGTGGTATTTTATTGGTGTCACCCTCCCACATGGAATTGTATGCAGAGCAGCCGGGACATTCAAGAAACATACATACCACCAAGCCATTCTCTTGCCTGAAATCTCTAATCCTTCCCACTGCACCCAGAGAAAGTGCGAAGGCTTCACCCTGGCCAGCAAGGCAGGGCACAAGCTGCTGCCTGTCTACCTACCTGACCTCTCCACTGCACCCTCTCTCCTCATTATGCTAGACCACAGTGACTTCCTTTGTCTTTCCCAAACATGCCCAAGACTGCTGCAGCCACACAAGCTTCGTACTTGTTTTCTCTCTCATTAGAATTCTCCACTTCCTTCCAGGCTTTCTGCTTAGCTGGCTCCTTCCCAGTCTTCAAGGCTCTGCTCAACTGTGCCCAACTCAAGAGTCCATTCCTGACCACCCTGCTCCAGTTATTTTCCATCACGTCACCTGCTCCTTTTCTTCTCCTTTTCCTGTTCATCAAAAAATGCCCTTGTTTAATTGTGTTTATCATCTTCTTGCTTTCCCACTAAAACGTGAGCTTCTATGAGGACAAAGACTGATTTGGTCACCTGTGTATCCTGACCACCTAAAATAACACTCAGCCCATAGTGAGCACCCGATGCACATTAAGTAAATGAATAAATGAATTAACAAATAATGTGTGCTAGCTAAACTGATAGCAAGCATGCCTATTATTATCCAGACACAGACATTATTTTGAGGTCTGGCTAAGTAATCTTATATAAAAAACAGTCAAGTACAGAGGACAAGGAATGTAGAATCTGAAAGAATTTCATCTTTTCTCTGCCCTTTAAGTTATTTTGTTGAACATCCTCTAGAAAATAACTTTAATCCATGATATGCCTTTTATCGTAACTCTAACATAGGGGCTATGTCTCTAAAAGGGATACTGAATATAAAGAAATTATGATTTATTTCTCTAGTTAGACCCATATTATCACGGTATTAAGGTCCAAGTATCCCCTTGCCTAGATCAGTCTATAACTAGAGAAATGAGAATAGACTCTATTATTTCATATGAAGAATTTCACATCATATATGAATGGCTTTGGTATTTCATTCACCTCTGCCCAAGAAATTAGCCAAAAGGCCTCAATCACTTTTGCAGTGATGAGGAAACAGCATCACATCTCACACCTTGCCCCTGCAACATGCACCCACTTAATACCAATCACTGTCAGAATCCATGCATTATACAGAGAGCTCTATATCCACACAGCCCCACGTACCCTCACATTTTATCTCCCTGCCATAGCTGTCTAACAGAACAAAAAATAATACACAGAATATTAAAAAAACATTAATAGCCAGAATACATTATTAATTCAATTAAAGTACGAGTCCAATAATGATTCTTTTTCATTGTGCTTATTAAAAGGAATAATTAATTGCTAAGAGGGTATTAAAAAAACACACATAAACTGCTGACTCTACTCCTCGGTGAAAATGCAGAGCTTCTGTTTCTGCAGAAATAATAAAGGATACATGCTGGGTACAGTTATAGACAGGGAGGAATATTCCTTCTTGCTTCTTTATAGTTTCATACTTAAAAACCAAAGAGTTAAAAGAGTAGGTATGTTGGACTTTTTCCTATGGAATTTGTATAAGAATTTCCTTTGGGGCTGAATAAGCAACTTGGTTCCTTTCCTTAGCAGTCATCTTTTCCTGGGCATGTTACTTAATTTTTCTGGGCCTCATTTTCCTTACCTATGAAGTGAGAATAATAGTAGAATCTATCTCAAGGTTGTTATGAGATAGATATAAATGCTTGGAACATTATCTGGTATTTATAATAAGTGACTGATGAATATTGGTATGAGAGCCCTATAAGATCTACCTACTCCTCAGTATGATCTATTGATATATAATAGGTAGGATCTTTTTTTTTTCCAGAGCAAAGGCTGATTTTGAGAACCAGTTCCCTTTGACCAATAGTTTGATCACCATCATTTAACTATATCCAACACTTGCTAAAAAGACACCTAAGAAAACAGTACTTTCTTAAAATATACTCAAAACCTTAGATAAGAAACATGCATTTTCCAGAGATACTGCAGTTTTCTGGTATTATATAGTGGAATGCAATGTATCATATAAATGAATGTCAAGATAAACTGACATTTAATTCTATATGAGCTAAAATTATCATCTTAATTTTAACCAACTTTGATGACAAATTGCTCAAAATATATGTCTCACTTCAATGCCTTAGGAGACTGAGTATGCTGAATGTAATTTAATATATTTTAAAATGTTGATGCCTCAGATTCATCATCCTGAACACCAATTTTTATATTGACACTCTTAGGAGTTAATGAGATATTTAAGAATCTGCTCTCTCTATATGCATATATAGCTATGATTTCCTTGATTCCTCTCTTTTTATCACTGCTAGTTATTGCAATACTTGAGGAAAATTACAATACTGGTACTTTAATGCTGATTTTGCATAAGAACAAAATATCAGTATTAATGATAGTGAGTGCCAGTATTTTATTAAAGAATGAGATATGTCACTGTCTTCATCTGCATAGTCTTTTTTCCTTGTTCTGCATGAAACAGGGCTTGAATCTAGGACTGAGAATCCTCTATTATTTTGGACTAAAACTCTACAAGTAAGAAGAGTAGAGAACGAGGCCCTAATTAAAATATTCTCCTATGGAAGATGAAACCAGGTCCACAGAAAATGTATCTGGCCCTGCGAGTAAATGATAGGGTTGCAGAGGGAATTTGGTGAATTAAGCCAGGGAATCTTCTATTGTCTACTTTCCTCTCTTCACTAAATCCCCTATCATATCCTCCTCCTTCTGTTTAATTATTTAATACTGACCTCAATCTCATAAGTAAAGCAGGGAAAGACAGTATAAATAAAGAAAATAGGCACCCCTGAATGGGTTTTAAGTATGAGAGGTAGGGAGTGATAACTTTCCATATCAGAATAGCTATGTTTGATTCAAAGTAGTAATGTGACAAAGAATTCTCTGGGTGCTTTTGTCAAGACATAAATAATTTATTATGCATCTAAATTCCTCAATAATGATAATCCAATAAAACCATCAGTATCATTTTATTTTACAATAATACAGACCACAAGGATTGCTATCACTAAACACCCTTATATTAATTGGCTCTGTCAGCTTAGTCTGGTTAGCCAGCAAATATATCTGTCAGCATCTCTCAAGCTTTAACTGCCTCTACCATTGTCAAATTCACTGCCATCCCTCACCTGTATTCTGCACAATCTCTACAGGTATCACACTTTACACCTCTCAGACTTGTAACCATTCCCCAAATAGCCACCCAGCACCATTTTCTTGTAACCCAGGAACTCAGGCCCTGACACTCCTGTCTTTAAATGCTCTGATGGCTTCCTCTCTTATAACGAAATGAGACCCAAATCCATTCATTACCTGGCTTTCAGAGTTCTGCCCATCTTACCCCTCCCACCTCTTCCTGCATCTCTCTCCCCATTGCCTGCTCTGCTTCTACACAATGGTCCCTTTTCTCTTCCACCAACACAGAAAGCTTGTTCCCCTTGTCTGGAGAGCTCTACTCTCACATCCTTCTCTCCAGTTAGATCTTAGCTCAAATGTCACTTCCTCTCAGACAGACTGTCACTAAACCACCAATCTACAGAAGCCACCCAGGTGGCCTGGATCACAGCACTTGGTCCTATTTGATATATTTGTGTAAGTCTGTTTGTTCACTATATCTTCTCAAGGGAATATAAGTTCCAAGAACACATTACATCTCTCTTATTCACAGAACCCATGGCACATCATATACACATAATAAATATTTCAATTAGAGAATGAATATTTACTCTATGCCAGGTACCACTAAATACTTAATATGGACTGTTTTATTGAATCCTCAAAACATCCCTACAAATTAGTTTCTATTAATTGCTATTCTTAGTTTATCAGTGAGGTTAAGTACATTTCTGAGCTGACACATTATGCTAGGATATCCTCCAGGGAATAGTGTTCTTGAAGGGCTGCCATAATAACTATAAAAAGCCTTCTTATTCACTGAAAAAATATCAAAGCTGCTTCCTCAGTTTCAGTGTGGGGTTTATTTGATTGAGTCCTAACTTCTTTAAAACTGGAAATCCTATACCCAGCCCACAGGGTAACTACAAATGGGGAAATGCAGTGCAGCTGCCAAGAGCACAGACCCTGTGATTAGTTGCCTGAGATCAAAACCCCATCCAGCCACACTTTAAGCATAAAGCCTTGAGTATGTTCCTCAAAGCCTCTGTACTCCTGGCCCTCATTTGCAAAACAGGGATGATCGCAGATCTCTAAAAATTAAGTGAGATACTATGTAAAGCATGCGGAAAAGGAACATAGCCAACAGAAAGAGTTCAGTAAAGGTTTGTTAGAATTTTTACTCTTACTAAATATATCCTGAGTACTTAATTACCTAGTACACCCTTCTCTCCATGGAGCTATATTATATATATTATAATAACCCAAATTTATTGCCCCTGGGACTGTTATGTTAAGAAATATTCTTCCTCTTCCTCTGCTTTTGCTTGGGTATAGGTTAAGAATACTTGAGAAAGAGCCTCGTAGGGAAACAGGGTACATGGAAGCACTAACTTAATATAAAACTCAGTGATTAAGCCTGGGAGAGTCAAAGAGCACTCCAGAGTCATTTGTCTTCAGCAATGGAGGAAACTAAAGAGGGAGCAGAATCTGGCTATGTCCTAACATCAAATAATCATCTAGTGGCTGGACTGGAAAACAGCAAGTTCAGTATCTCTCTGACCTGGATAATTGAATTTCTTACTTAAGGAAAAGCAAATTCACTGGGGGTATGGAATTCCTAACCTAAACAACTGTCCTGGGGTGGAACTTGGGCAACAGGACAGGCAAGAAAACGCAGTGACTCACAGATTGGCCACATGTAAGGGGAGGGCTGAGCCGGCAGCAGTCAAGCTTGCAGGTCTGGAAGAGCAGGGCCTTCCCAGGACTTGGGGCCACACCTGCTTCTGCCTTTGGTCTCCATGCCTTTCCAGTGACAGTCCTGGGCCCAGGAGCCAACTGGCAGTGCCGGCCACACTTGCAGGAGAAACAGTGCACCACTGCCAGCTTTCAGTGACAAAAGGAGTGTTTATAGCAGGCGCGCTGACAGCTGTCCGAGAGCCACATTTATTTACAAAATGTTAGTTAAATTACTGACAGTTGGCGCTGTGGAGGAAAAGCTGAGAGAAAAGCTGACATTTCTTGATCTAGCGGGTGCTCACAGCACGGGTGCTGCTCCCCTATTTATTAATTCCATTATTTGCTTGTTAGTTGATATATTTATGACTTCTGGCTTATTCACCGGCCATTGCTTTTAAGAGGCTTTGAGTGTCTGGGCAGTTAAACTGCTCCACGCAATTTGGTTCCAAAGGCCTCAGGGCTGAAAGTTGCCTCAGGATTGGCTGTTGCAGCCAGCCTCCATTCTCTACTCCTCCCATACTGGCTGCTCAGCAGTCTTCCAGAAACCTCCTGAGGGCAGGGTGTAAATCCTGACCTGTTCTTTGCCTCGCCCACTGGTGATAAGAGCGTGCTCATTAAGTTATGAATAATCACCATAATCAGAACCATCTCCTTTTTCCTCTTCTGTTGATCAGAGACAGGTTTTCTGTGATGAAGCTGGACAAAGTGTTTCCATTTTTTATTCCTTCTGACAGGGGCAATTAAGATAGAGGAAAAAGAATTTGGATGATAAATGAAGATCAACATCCTGGCTGTAAAGAGTTTTAGACACTAAAGCGTATTTCCTACGCAGCTTGTTTGTACAATCTCTTTACCCTGATGTAGAACAAAAACCATACATTGCCTTAAACCACTGTATTTTTTGCCTTAAACCATTGCTTTTTTTTTCTAACGTGTTTGTTCTCTTGTCAAAAGACTGTATGTTTCTGTAGAAAATCTAAAATACATAGGTAAGAGTAATTAACTAGGCCTTGTCTAGATATCTTATTTGAAATAATGGCCTTCATCCTCTTATCTCCCACACTTGTCACTCATTATTTTTCATAGCATGTATTACCAGTTCCTATATGCCGTATTTTGTATGTATTTTGTTCACGGTCTGTCTCATTCTGCTGGAAGGGAAGTTCCATGAGGCCAGGCACGACCCCTGGGGAGGAACCAGTCATGAGGCCCAGAGCTCTGCTGCCCTGTCCTCAGAAATGGGCCAACTTTGGTTAGTGGCCTCGTGCTGCTCTAGGCCAGTGTCATATTCGGGCCTTGCCAGCCCAATCACCCCCAGCCCTCACAGACTTAGCCCCTTCTTTCCTTCTTCCCCATACCCCACAGTGTCCATTCTGTGCTTCTCCAACCCACAAGCCCGTTTCCCAGATTACAAGTGGGATCCCAGACAGGCAAGTGCCATCGATTCCAATCTCTTTCTGAGGTGCTGGTTCTGAAGCTTTCTCTACCTGGCCAGACTGGAGGCTGGCCAAGGACAGGAGCTGTGCTTTCTATATCCCAGTAGCCCACACAGTGCGTAGTACAATGCCTTATACATGGGAGCATGTGTGCAGGAAGCCCCAAGACTTATCATAGCAATATCGGTTTAAACGGTAACCTATTTTCACTTTACTAGGTTTTATAACATTGACTTCTTCCTGATTTCATAAAAATAAAACCTAGTTTTTAAAAATTTAATAATTATAGAAAACACAAGAAGAAAATCAAAGTCACTCATAATTCCACTACTCGGAAACTTTATGAGCATTACTATGTTGATATTTGAGCCTTTCAGTGTATATTTTTAGCAGGTGTTTGTGTGCATACATACACATTCACAGGGCACTGAACCATTTTTGAATGATGAGCTGTAGATCAGTTAATTATCTGAAATGACTTAG
The DNA here is from genome assembly GCF_028018385.1 of Neofelis nebulosa. Lineage (NCBI taxonomy): Eukaryota > Metazoa > Chordata > Mammalia > Carnivora > Felidae > Neofelis > Neofelis nebulosa. The sequence goes on along the minus strand of NC_080791.1, from coordinate 28,496,505 downwards.
AGTTCTTCCCTTATCCATATTCAGTAAGATATTAATTTCAAATTATTAGAAAATACATAATGTTAAATGAACATTTACAGGATAATAAATAAAATGTTTTTTTAATATAAAGAAATAAGCAAACAAACATAGACAATGCATTATTTAAGAATATCTACACATTTGGTAAAGCCCTAAAGAAAAAAAGGAAAGAATAAAAATGTTCAGGGTAGTGGCCAGCCCCTCAGAGGAGACGGGGTATAAAAAAAGGAGGGAACATATGAGATTTCACAACTAATGGAAGGTTCTACTTCTTAGAGTAGGTGGAAGGCATGCAGGTGATCAATCTGTTATGTTTTTATACATAGATATATCATACACATATTGAGATATAAAATATTTCATAATAAAAGGAAAGTAATACATATTTTGTTCCCAGTATACAGGAAATATTGTGCTACTGAAATAAACATTTTATCAGCATTTACTGAGCGGCTAGTATGAGCCAGGTCTATACTCCCAGAGGAAAGAGGACCAATCAAAGGCAACCAGTAACACATGATCTTCACCACTGCCCAAGTGCATGGACCATAACCTCATCACTACTTGTCCCAACCATTCCCAATTTCTATTAGGAAAGAACTTGGGGACAAAAATAGTTCACAGAAAAATTCAAAATGTATTTTCAACAGGAGCTATACGTAAATATTTCCTTAAAAATGGGAGTATGTTTAATTAATATTTTATCTGCAACTCAGCAGTAATTACTGACCCAAAATACCATAGGCATACACTGTAGGATTAAACAATCTAGCACCAAGGCAATCATAACAAAGCAAAATGAACAGTAATTATTTACTTTTTTTAAGTAATGAAACAATTTTTTAATTAAATAAAATGAGAGTAACAGTTTATGAATCTCTGCTGAAGCTTTTATTATAGATCATTTTTTTCAGGGCATTTTATTGATTTCAACCATCATAAGACCAGGAGCAACAAGGGCCTGGCAGTGTGGCTGAGCCTTCAGTCATAAATGAAAATGGAAGTCTAGGGATGGTAGACTGTTTATTCATCCAAGGAAGTCAAGGGATTTGTACTCCTGGGTAATTTCATGATCCATTAAGGAATTTCCAAATCCTCACCATGTAACAGTTGGAAGTGGCTTCATTCTTGGTGAACCAGTGTGAGCCTAACCAAAGACATACAGAAAAAGAGCTTTTCCATAATTATGGTAAGTGCTGATTAGATGGGGTGGTTCAGGTCACTGTGGGAGCTCAGAGGAGGTTCATTTAGTCGGATTTGGCTCTGTCCAATCAGTGATACACAGATACAAATTAAACATGGTCTTTGCTTTCAAGAAACTTAAAATTAAACAAGGGTAGGGCATGAAAATAATAGCAAAGTGCAGAAAAATGAAAAAATAATACATAGCACCCAAAAATGATCAAACTGTTCTAGTAGCTTCCATAGCTCTAAGAATAAAATCCAAAGGGGTCACTATGGTCACTGCAGCCAAGTGGCCTGGCCTTGGCTCTGCCCTCCTCTCCACAGTCTGGGCAAGCCAAGATGTTTCCACCTCTGCACCTCTGTATTTGCCGTGTTTCTCCCTGCTACATCTTTCCCCAAATGTGCACACACACTGACTTCCTCACTTCATCATATTTCACTCAAAAGCCCCACCTTTGAAAGACCTCCCCCAACCAGTGTGGGGAGTGTCTAAAATTAGCACCTACTTATTCCAGGTGCCTGGGTGGCTAGTTGGTTAAGCCTTCGGCTCAGGTCATGATCTCAATTCGTGAGTTTGAGCCCTGCATGGGGCTCTGTGCTGACAGTGTGCAGCCTGCTAGGGATTCTCTCTGCCCCCCTCTCTCTCAAAATAAATAAAAATAAATTAAAAAAAAAAAACCTTAAAATTAGTAGGTGCTAATGTCTCCCTTCCCTTACCTGCTTGCTTTCTTCTAGGGAGTGTGCATCACTATCTGACATTGTTATCAGGTGTTGAATAATTATTTTTTTGAGCAAACGACGCATGATCATAAACAAACTATGGGAATCTGGGTGAATAAGAGGTTTGTTCCAATTGAAGATCAAGGGTGTGATTATGCTGTTTGCAGGCTTTCCACCAGACTTGGGCCTGGGAGAGAGGGGAGAAACAAGGAATAGGGGAGAAGGGTGTGGAAAAACCACCCAGGCTAAGTGAGCCACAGAGAATATATGCTGGAGCACCTTAAGGGTACCTTTGTAGTAGGACAAAACACAGACGAGAGTAACAGGAGAGGTCTGTGTCTGGAAATCCAGGCAAGAGTCACAGCATGGATGTGACGGCCTGTCTTCCATCAATCTTCCATCCATGATAAATAGTGTTAACCTTTTTTTTTTCTTATTCCTAATTTAATGTACTATGAAAGAATATAACATGTTTAATGCTTAATATACACCAGGCACAATAGCTGAGATTTTACAAGTTATCTTACACAATTATCATAAATAACTATGATGATGAATGAGATGACCCACACAAAGGTTTGTATTAAACACTGCTAATGATGCTATGCTTTGTTGTTTCTTCCAACAACTCTGTCAGGTAGGTATTAAGGTGTTATTTAGCCCCGTTTCACAGATAAGAAAATAAAGCCTCAGAGAGGTTAATAATTTAACAAATGAGGTTCTAACTCCAGAGTCTCTTTATTCCCACTACAGAATAATTCTCAATTAGCATGTTTTATGTAGACCAACAAGAGTTGAGTGTGTATATATATATATATAAATATTAAATATTAAATATATTAAATATATATGTATATATAAAATATATATTATATTTAAATAAGCTATAAGGAACATTTAGAAGCTAGGCATCTGCCTGTGGGAAGCTGACAATGTGTCAACCCACCCCCGAGGTTTCCTTTAAATTCCCATAATTTCATGTCTCTGTTACAGCTTCAAAAATGCAGTCCTTCTCTGGTTAAACTTCCACACTCTCAAACATCTCACCTTTCATTTCCCCTTTTAGTTCGTAGAGAAAACCTTGTTGTGAATGGAATTTTGAAGGCCTGCTGGAAATTAAGGCTTGAAGGGCTAATATAAACCAAAGTGGGCGATAACCAAGAGCCAGTGCTCATTCAGCAGGAAGGTCACCAGCTCTAGCACAGTTTCAATGAAAACAGAAGGCAGCAGGTAAATCATTTGCTCTGTATAAAAACTCGAATATAGCCTCTCATCTAGGCTAACTCTCCAAGTCTTCCACTCAGTACACGCTCAAAGTCAGGCTTGTCTCTCCCAGAGACTGGAAAGGGCCTGGGGAAGGGGCAGGACTGAGTCTCTGATGACTCCCACCACCTGCTCTGAGCTGCCCAGCATCCTGGTGGGATCCTGGGAACCCGGCACCAATTACTAATGATACATTAATGGTAACAAGCAAAGCAACTATTTTTTCAATACCAAAGATAACCCTAAGGGTAGGGAAATGTCAAACTGAATGCTTAATAAAGTTGGTGCAAAATGCTCTAGGGGTGCAATGCTAAATTTTCAGGCAGAAATGGAGATGATCCAAGGACTGAAAAAAAAATGTAAAAACCTCACCTTCTTAGCATACGCAGTGTGTAGGTTTGATTACTGAATAGAGATATGAAATATGCGCTAAATAATTCTTCTGAACAGCTCATTAGGTCTAATCCATCTCTGATTTCTATGAGTCCATTAATTCCAAATATGTGTCTGCTTATACATACACACATATCCACACAGGATCATAAAATGCCGGCTTAATTTCACAATGTAATATCCTGGAAATGGCAACAGGTAAAACGTCAAATTGGATATTATGCAGATTTTCAATGTTTATAATTTTCAGATGTGATAAATGGCAATGACAAAGCATAATGGACCAAAGAAGGATAACATTTCAGTTAGAAAACACTAGACCCATATGGCTAGATGTGTGTGAGGGGGGGCGAGGCACCAAATATTGGCTGCCACAGAACCACAGAGCTGTAACAACCCAGACAGTATCCACATGGAAACTATACACAGCAAAGAAAATCAACACAGGTGTTGTCTTTGTTTATGTGGGATTTTTATTTATTTCTAATCTCCTAAAATCTGTGCTGCTATCAACATTTGCTCCTTAATTTGGATGTTATACTACAGCTTGCAGACACTCAAGGCCCTAAATGTTTTTTTTTGTTTTGTTTTGTTTTGTTTTGTTTTGTTTTGTTTTTGTTTTTTGTGGGATTTTTTGTTTGTTTTTTTGGTTTTTGGTTTTTGTGTTTTTTGTTACTCATTACACCATCTTCAGTTTTGAGACTGCCTCCTTTTAGTACTGCTCATTTTTCAACTGGTCATGAAACTTGCTGATTTCTCTGCCCAGAATGTTTTTCCTGCTGATTCCTACAGGGATCATACCATGCTCCTGACAACCCTGCAAACACCACTCTCCCTGCACCCCAAGGTACTGTCCATTACCCATATTTTAAATTCTGGCATAGTGCTTTCCAATACACAAAGTACTGTTTGTCTACTTACTTATTTAGTAAAAACTGGACCAGCCAAGTACAGTTACACAGGTTGTGTGCTGCTCAAGAATGCTGGATGGAGGGAGTTAAAAATTCACATCTCTGTCTATCCCACCAAGAGGCCTAGGGACTGAGTTGTCAGACTGGAGGAAGGGCACCTATTTATAACTGGTCTGTTTAAGTTGTATGCTGGAAGAGGACACTCTTTTTTACATTTCATACAAGCTGCAGCCCCAGTCTCCCTTCACTTAAAATCATTCTGTGAAAAAGAAACTCAGTACCTAGTACAACGCCTGGCATGTACAAGATACAGAGGAAGTAGTGTTGAAGTGACATAAGGAAGTTCATCCGTTTATTCACCAACAATGCATTAAGCTCCTATTATGTGCCAGGTGTTGTGAGTCATTTGGAGATAGCAATGAACATAAGACAAGACTCCTGACCCCTGAAATGCAAAATCTTGTAATAGAACCACCTTAAATCTCTAGGTGTCTTCATTGCCTCTTTTCCTTGCAGATCTCCTACCACAACTGCCCTCCTCCTTCCCTTTCTGACCTCTCTTCCCCCCTTACTCAAATGCACAAGTGACTACCCCACCACCTGGTCACACTTCTAAAAGGTAACCTCTGACAGTGGTTTTCTCTCTTCTTCAACATTTTTAAGAAAAAGCTTACGAATCATCCCATCTGTCTCTTTACTGTGTGTCAATTAAAACACTGAGTGTTGGAATATCTCTAGCACAAAAGGTTACACTAAGTAAGAAGCCTCCAGCCATTAATGAGCAATTTGTCATCTAAGAAGTATTTTCACTAATTACAGTATGTCTCCAGTCGTATCCATTATAGACATGTGCTAATTTACTTCAAGGTAAAACTTTTCTTTGTCACTGGTTTTCACATATTCTGTAAAGCAGACATTTTACTTGCTTCAGAGATGTAAAGAGTCAAGCAAATGAAAATCAAACATTTGAGGCTTCAGTTTGAAAAGGCCATGGTTTCCACTTTCAGCCACATGTAAAAATCACCAAAAAGCTTGCCAAGAAATTTTAATAAGTGCTTAAGTTTGGACTTTTTTAAGAACTCTGTATATTTCTATGCAACTCATCCCAGAAAATAGGAATTATAATAGTTTTGTGGAATTATATCTTGTAATGCTAGGTACTATAACAAATGAGCTCAAAAATCCCAGAAGCCTATCACAATGGAAGTGTAATTTTCCTTCATGTGATAATCTAACAAATGAGGTTCTGGGTCAGCTGGTGGGGTGGGTGTGGAAGCCCTGCTCTGTGGAGACATTCAATGACTTAGCTGATAATGGAGCATCTGCCCAATAGGACATGGGTTTCCAAGGTAATTTTGGACATCAACATCCAGATGGCGTAAAGAGAAACAGCATGAAGTATTTCATATGGGAGATTTTTATGGGCCAATCCGCACATAACTTTGCTCACATTCCTCTGGGTAGAACTCAGTCACGTGGCCACACCTGATTTCAAAAGAGCCTGAGAAATGAGAGTCAAGCTTTGTGTCCAGGGAAGAAGATAAACAACCTATATATTTTTGAACAGCTAACAATCTCTTCCTCAAATGTAAAGAACTGAACAGAGCAGTAGGGTCAGGCCCTGCCTTCTCATTTCAGACGCAGGGAAACTGGGAAACAGGGAAACACTAATTTTCTTAGCAGCATCCCATGGTGAGTTGTGACAGAGCTAGGCCTGAGACTCGGGTCACTCCAGCCCACAACCACTATTCACCTTCCAAAAACAATGACCTTTGCTGAAATTCTTCAAAATCAGCCCACCACAGAGGTGCAGGACTTGCAGGAACATCGGCCTCAACCGGGGCACCTGGGGTCACTCGATTCAAAGGAATACTATTTGCCCACAGCAGATGCATTTCATGCTCTGTCCTTCCCCCTCCATATGAAGCTAACACTTACTGAGTGCCAGGCACTGTTCTTAAATACTCCCTATTTCCCTCCTGGTTCACTTCTATTATCAAACAACCACAAAACTGAGGCCCAGTGAAGTTAATCAATGTGCCAAAGGTCACACAACAGGGAGGTAGCAAAGCCAAGATTTGAACCCAGGGAGGTGCCTGGCTCCAGACCCTCTACTCAATCATCATGCTCGGTAGCCTTAAGGTAGAATTCCCTTAATAAATAGTTTTAAAAGAAACATAGGGGACATAATATACATGGAATAATATGTTAGAAGTGAGGCACATAGCCTGATTTCTAAGTGCTATTTCCTCCCCCCTCCCCCGCCCCACCACAGTGATCAGACTCGAACCAGAACTAGTCCTTATTTTCAAGTGTTTATTAGATTTTCTATAAAAACTCCTGTGAAAGTGGAAATTTAAAGGTCTTTTAGCCTCTGTCCATGTGGATTTTATGAAGTGTGTCACAATACCCTGACACACTTCCCCATCAACTTCCCATCCCACTCAATGCCCTGGAAGACAAAACCAAGGCTAGATCACACCCACTCCTTTTGAGCTCTGTTTAGGAACACCCAAACTTCTGCCAATTCAGATATATACATAAGTCCCCTCTTTCTGATAAAAGATAAATAATTTTCACTGTTAGCAGCTTACTATTATTCCTAATAAAGTTTTCATTCACTCCACAACTATTTCTTAATATATGCCATGTTCCAGACCATAATTTAGCCACTATAAATGAGAGCAATAAAGTCAGTCGCCTTAGGGGCCCTAGTTTTAGTGGAAGAGGCCATAAATAAATAATAGATGAATAAATAACAGAATTTTCTGAGTGTTAAGGGTGATAAAGAAAATTAAACCTAGATAGGGAAACACAGGAGAGTGGGGGCTGGAGTATGGTTATCTCAAACAGCAAGGTCTGGAAAGTCTTCTTTGAGGATGGGGTATTTGAGCAGACACACGAATGTCATGAATATCCTGCCATACAACATTGTGGTGGTCCTGGCAGAAGAAAGAGCATTTCCACAGGCAAGAATGGACCTGGTGGGTTCAAGGAACAATGGAGAATTTCAGTGAACTGCATCCTTGTGAGTGGAGCAGAGGTGATAGAGGGAAATTCTGAGGGGTAGGCAGGCAACAGGCAATAAAGAGTTGTTGTTTCTTTTTTAAGTTTATTTATTTACTTTTGAGAGACACAGAGCATGCAAGAAGGGGGAGTGGCACAGAGAGGGGAGACAGAGAATCCCAAGCAGTTTCTGCATTGTCAGTGCAGAGGCCAACGTGGAGCTCACACTCACAGACAGTGAGATCATGACCCAAGGTGAAATCAAGAGTCTGACACTTAACCAAGTAAGCTACCTAGGCACTGGCAATAAAACATTTTTTTATACCATTGAAGTGTTTGTATTTCAACCTAAATATTACTGGAAGTCACCACGGGGTTTTGAACAGAGAGTGGTATGATTTGAACAATGTTCTTAAACTTGAGCCATGAGGTGGAGAATGGTCTCTGGTAGAGCAGAAGCGGTGCAGGAAGACCAGATGAGATGCTACTGGAATAATCCAGGTGAGAGTTGGTGGTGATTTTGACTAAAAAGATAGTGTTAGGGATGGTTAAAGTGGTCTGATTCAAGATATATCTTAAAAGTAAAGACAAATAGGATGTATTGATAGATTAGATGAAGCATAAGAGAGAAAGAAAAAAAATACATATTTATTGGGTCTTGGGCCTGAGTGGTTGAATGAATGGTGGCTTTCATTCCTAAAATCAGGGCTTGGGGCAGACAGGGATGGAAGATCAAGTTGGTGGCTGGAGGTGGGTTAAATGCAGCTGGCATCAAGAGCTCTGGCTGGAGGCATTGAGTTTGAAATATCTGAGCCATAAAAGTGGACCTGTGGATTAACACTAGGATATATGATCTGGAACTCCAGCAGGAGAGACTGACTGGTCAGGGAAGAGCAGAAGGCTGCAGCAAGAATGGCTGTGGGTAATGCAACCTCACAGCCCACATGCTGACATGATTAGGGATTCTGAGAAAGCCAGAAAAAGAATGCACAGAAGTCACAATGAGTAGCAAGGAGGATATCTATCCAACTTTTAGGGCTCATGGTAAGCAGTACATAGGAAAAAAAAAACAGTCTCTTTTGACATGACTCTAGGAATGGAAACAACTCAGGAAAAAGAGAAAATTCAGGGAAAAGACTGGAAACATAGGGATTTTGCTGGTGATGGATTATGAAGCTGTAAGACAGTAAATAGGAAGGTTTGGAGGATTAGAGGGAAGTCTGCAGTTGGTTCAGATCATTGGAAGTACAAGACCATATGGTAATAATAAAAATCTAGACGATGATACATGACCTAGGTGGAGGAGTGGACTTTGACTTCTGAGGTGACTGAGATAACTGAGGAGTGGGAACTACAGGTCTTGTCCTGATGGTCTCTTAGGAAAAAAGAGGGTAATGAGCTCTGAGTATAGTTATACTCCAGATCAGCTTCCTAGATATTTGTAATGGAGAGCTTGGGGGGTCATGACTAGGATAGGAACTGCCATGCCAAGAACATTCAGGGCTCTGACTGCTCCTCTATGGACTGCAGTGGCTTGTGTCACAGTGGGTGATGGCGTGGTCTAACCTAGCTTTTCAGTGGTCCTTTATATGGTGGTGGAATTTCTTTCTCCTAGTGTATTCATTTCCTGGGGCTGCTATAACAAAGCATTACAAACTGGATATCTTAAAACAAAAGAAATTTATTGTCTCACAGTTCAAGGGACCTGAAGTATGAAATTAAGGTGATGACAGGGACATGCTCCCTATGAAACCTGTAGGATAGAATCCTTCCTTGCCTTTTCCTTCTGGTGGTTCTTTGGCGATCTCTGGCATTTCTTGACTTGCAGCTGTATGATTCCAACCTTTGCCTTCATCATCACATGGCATTCTCCCAGTGTGTCCTCTGTGTTTCCCTATGTTCATCTTCTTATGAAGACACCAGCTGTCTTAGATTAGGGGCTCACCTATTCCAGCATGATCCCATCTTAAGTTCATCGATTACATCTACAATGGCCTTATTTCCAGGTAAGGTCACTTTATGAGGTACTGGATGTCAGGACTTCAACATATCTTTTGTTTTCTTTTTTTTTTCTTTATTCTTTTGGTAGGGAGCACAATTCAACCCACACCACAGTATTACCCTTTCTAGTTTTTATGTATAATAACTGTACCAAATTAAAGAGAATTTGCATGTATTCTCTATCTTATTTTCTTCCTCATTGCTTCTGATTGTTTATAATTATTATGGATTGAGCTTTCCTGACAAGTAAATTTGTCCAAAGATGCTTATTCTGAGTGTGAGTGCACTTTTCCACTCATCCTCTCCATTAGAGCCTGTTTGAAAGCCAGAGAAGACCAAGAAGTTATTTTTACACAAACATATCTTCCTTTGCCAACATGTGGCCAACAAAGCTTTATCTGCCTGCTGATTTCAGTTTTGTCACTTTCCATCAGTCTAATGGTTGATGCTTTTTTCATTAAAAATTCTATTATTTAAAAAAAATCCATCAGCAAGATTGTAAGATTAATTCATATGTTCATTTTATAAGACAAATCTAAATCTCAAAAGCTTTCTGAGCCAAAGCATCTCACACTGAGAAGAGGGCAAATTGGCCAAATATGCCCAAATAAGCCCAAAAAACCAAGCCATGTGATCAATGAGATTTGAGAAAGCCAGATGCAGAAAGGGTGAGACTTCTATCTATAACTTCAATTAATTTTAGCTCAATGGCATATGTTTGAAGTGAAAAGGACTGTTTTTGTGGTTCCATTGGTGATTTCTGCAGTCAATTTCTTTTTTTTATTTAATTTTTTTCAACGTTTTTTATTTATTTTTGGGACAGAGAGAGACAGAGCATGACCGGGGGAGGGGCAGAGAGAGAGGGAGACACAGAATCGGAAACAGGCTCCAGGCTCCGAGCCATCAGCCCAGAGCCTGACGCGGGGCTCGAACTCACGGACCGAGAGATCGTGACCTGGCTGAAGTCGGACGCTTAACCGACTGCGCCACCCAGGCGCCCCTTCTGCAGTCAATTTCTAATGCCAGGTGCAAGGGTCTTGCCCCAGACTTGGACAGAAGAAAAATTACCAAATGCAGAAAGACTTCCTTCTCAATTTTCCCTATTACTGTGCAAGTCCTGAGCTGGCCTCTGACTGCACAGGAGATGCGAATGAATGGAAAAATTACAATCAGAGAACATTAAAGCTAGAAGGGCTTAACCCCCTCCCCACCCTGGCCCAAGCTAGGGCATCCCTACCTCTATTTGTCTGTTGACTTCAGTGGAATTATCACAGAAAAATCAGTCTCCCAAGGAAAAAAGTCTACCAATCCTAAATCTGCACATGAACTCCTGACCCCACTATTTGTTTCAGAGAACCTGCCTCTACAGAGCTTTCTGTATGGCTTTTTCTGGTAGGAAATTCATCTTCAGAGCCATGAACTGTCACAACTTGCTATGCAACGATCTTGTTATGAAAAATAAAGAAATACCTTTCTTCTCACTCCCTGTCAGAAATAAAACAGTGCAAGAAATTATTTGAACTGAAGAAGAGTCCTAGGATCTAAACAAATGTGTAGAGAAAACACCAAAGTATAATTACGGGTGGGTAGAGAGGCATTCCTATCATTCTAGACATTCCAGAAGCATTACATGGTGTATCAATCAAAGGGTAGCTATGGGTGTTTAAACTGCCATAGTTTATAATGAAAATTGCCAAATGTGTCAATATTATATATATATATATATATATATATATATATATATGTGTGTGTGTGTGTGTGTGAATATGTATATACATATGGAGAGAAAGAGAGTAATAATTATACACTAAACTTTGTGTGTATTTCCTTTTTAACCAAAAATAACCCTTTGAGGTAGGCAATAACTGTCCTTTTTATACTGACAGATTAAAAGCTTTTGCCTGACAGCTCACAGACACAGTGCTTGAGTCAGGGTGAGCAGAATCCTATCTCCTAATCCGTTTTCTTTCTAGCATACCACTTCCACTAGAATATGAGTTAGTATGGTCTTGTTTGTTGGAGACCTTTGCCATTATCAATTGTGCTCCCATAAAACATTCTTATTTTCTCCTCCTCATCATTGCTCACATGCAATTTGGAAATTGTGTCCTAAACCCAAGTAATTCTTAAGTTCCTAAATGTAGTACTAATTGACCATCTATATGAAGTTAATTGTATTGTTTATTTATTATCAGTAATCTATTACACATAGTGGGAACCCATCAACCTTATCCCAAGGAAGAAAAGTAACGTCAAATAATACAAGGATAATGTTATTTTTACCTGTCAGTGGAAACTCTGAACCTAAGAGAATAAATACACTATTAACATTAATTATAATTGTTTTCAAGATTCTCCCATGTTGAGAGATGCCAATGGTCCTACTTCTAGAAAAACTAAGAAGCAAGTGTGTAGGTCAAGGTTTCACCCACTCTGCTTCCCACTGCCAGAACAGCCAGATACACTGGCTTGTGGGATCCTCATAGAATTTTGTTTCTACCTTGATTTGTTCAATATCCCATGCCAGAGTAATACATGGCAATGTCTGATGATTTGCTAACTCTCTATGAGAGTCCGAGACTGCTGATCTGAAGCAAAACGTTGGTGGAAGAACCTGGAATAGACTTACTCTGAAAAAACTATGGAGATTCTAGGGTTGTCTAATGAGAAGGGACTTGTAGAGGCCAGCTGGGCATTCTCTGTGTCTCCACACCATCAAAGCTTAAACATTCCCATACTCCATTCCTAAAATACTTCAAGAAAGGAGATTCTTACACTTCAGGACAAGGAGGAAAAGCCAAATTCACCTGGTTTCTAGAAGGAGTACACCATGGCAATGAAGCAAAGAAGGGATAGATTGAGAAGAGCCCTGTGGTACAAAAAGAGAACCAGCTTAGAGTCAGATAAACCTTGTTCTAAGCCCCAGGCTCAGCCACCATCTGACTGTGTGATCTTAGAAAATGTCTCACTTTTCTCTCTGTGCTTTGGTTTCTTGATCTGTAAAATCAGAATAATAATCGCATCCATCTCCTAGAGCAGCTATGAGGATTAAATAAGGCTATGAGGACTAAATTAGTAGAGTGCTTAGCATGGAGCCTGATACAGTAAACAGTTGTCCTATATGAAATCAGAGGTGGAGAAGGCTAAGAATACAAACTTCAGTGCCAGACACAACCAGCAGTGAGAACCAAGCATGGTGACAAATGCTTGCTGACTGTCATGATGCTGTCAGTGTGACACTTTTGCACTTAGTAGGAAACGGCGGCCTTATTTCAGGCACAGGTAGCCCTATACTAGGGCTCACAGCTAAGTGAGGAATCATGGGCTGATGTCACCTCCACCTCACCCTTCCGGAAGGCATCTTTGTGCAAGACTTATGATCACTATCTCATTATCTGTAAAACCAGGTGGTTGAAACAGATCTCTGCAATCCTTTCAAACTCAAAAGACAAAAGCAACATTTCTGCAAAGCACCTATGATTGTAGGTGAGGAATGTTGGAGAACCAGGCTGTCCCTCGGTGCCCCTTGCCAGGCTCCCATGACAACTGGCATAAACCTTTCTCCTTCTGCCCCATGCTCTGTTGGGTTTTTCGTTTTCCCATTTTAGTCTTTGACTCCTCAAAAGGCTGAGTATGCTTCCAGGAGCCTCCCTCCACAGCTCCATCTGTCCATGCTCTTCTGAGCCACAGTCCACCGGCTGGATCCCTGGCAAGCCCCGGAGGTGAGCACACAGTGGTTGATCTTGGGAGGAGGCAACACAATCAGAACAGCACATGGTTCCTGAGTGGCACTGTTATTCTGAACCAGTTAACTCATTAAGAATGGATCAACAGTTACACCACGAGGCAACCATTGCTAGCAAACTCCAAATAGAGAGAAAGAAGGATGGGCAGAAAGGTACATTTTGGTGCTCCTCCTCATCTTGAAAATGCTAATCTCCTTGAGGTCTACCTGGGCTTAAACACCTCATCAGAGAGGAGCTCCTCTTCAAAGGCTAAAGGACTGGATAGGGAAGTGACCTGGCAGAAAGAAGACAAGTGTCATGGGTGCAGCTATGAAATAACCAACAGATGATGTGGCCCATCTGTGTCCCTGACAGAAAGACACCAGCCCAATTACTTATCTGTAATTGTAACTTCCTCAAGGGCAACCTCACACATCTGTGCAGACTAGTCAGAAATGACAGTGAGCCAGTAACATGTCGAGGGCAAGAACAACACAAGACAACTAAGGGAAAAGGACAGAGAAGGGCAAGGAGAAGAAGGCAATGATCTCAGATTTCCTTCATTTGTTCACGCAACAACTATTTACTGAGAGCCTTCTATTTGCCTGACCTTGGGTACACAGTGCTGAATAAGAGAAGGTACCTATTCTCTAGTTAAAGTCCATTTGGGGACGACAAATCATAAACACATAACCAAATATATGAATAAGAAAACTTCAGATATGGATGACTCATCTGAAGAAAAAAAATCCAAGATGAAATGCCAGTGTAAGACTGGTGTAGGTGGTAGGGATTATTTTGACCTTGGGTGTCAGGAAAGGTTTTAGTGAGGGGTTTCCATCTGAGCTGAGACCAAAGTGATAAATAGCTGTCCATGGAAAGATCTAGAGTAAGGTATCCCCAACAGTTATGAGCACAAATAGAAGGCCTCTGTAGCAAGAATTCGTTTTCTACCTTTATGAGGTGGAGAAAAGGCCAGGATGTCTACAGCAGAAAGACAAGCAGAACAGACATTCAGACTTTATTACCAAAAATGATAGGCGAAGTCATGTGCTGGATGCTGGGATATAAACATGAGAAAGTCATCATTTTGCCCTCAAGAGACAATAGAGTAGCTGAAGGGATAAAGAGAATCCATCTGCTATCAAGTGAAATGCTAAATTTTTCACATGATATGAATAAAGGGCTACAGCTTCCTATGTTTAGAAGGGGACTCCATGGGTTTCCTCAAGTATCAAAAACACATTCTTCTGTGCTATTCCATGGAGCTGCTATGGCAAAATCCAACTTCAATCTCATACATTTCTCAGATCTTTTCTTCTTAACTCATCTAAAAAAACAAACAAACAAACAAACAAACAAAAAACAAAACCTCAACGTTGTGCAGTGGCAAAGCCTACACTCTAGACATGTAACAACAGGTACAAGTTAGCTTTTGATACTCACTTTGCAGATGATCCCAGTGAAATAATTCACTATACTACTTGTCACCTTATTGGGGGAATCTATGACAACACAAAACACATTCATTAGGGGCGCCTGGGTGGCGCAGTCGGTTAAGCGTCCGACTTCAGCCAGGTCACGATCTCGCGGTCCGTGAGTTCGAGCCCCGCGTCAGGCTCTGGGCTGATGGCTCGGAGCCTGGAGCCTGTTTCCGATTCTGTGTCTCCCTCTCTCTCTGCCCCTCCCCCGGTCATGCTCTGTCTCTCTCTGTCCCAAAAATAAATAAAAAACGTTGAAAAAAAAAATTAAAAAAAAAATAAAAAAAAAAAAAACACATTCATCAGAACTTCCAAACGATAGGTGGATACTTAGTGAAAGGTCTCCAATTCATTTTTTTAATGTTTATTCATTTTTGAGAGACAGAGTGTGAGCAGGGGAGGGGCAGAGAGAGGGAGACACAGAATCCAGAATCTGAAGCAGGGTCTAGGCTCTGAGCTGTTAGCACAGAGCCCAATGCAGAGCTCAAACTCACAAGTTGTGAGATCATGACCTGAGCCAAAGTCAGACGCCCAACCAACTGAGCCACCCAGGTGCCCCAAAAGGTCTCCAATTAATGACATCCACATAGTTGAGAACCTCAGCTCTCTCCTGCTCCTCATTTTTTCCTCAGCATTTCCACAGAGAATCCCACCCCACATGGAAACAGGATGCTCTTTTCTGACCACATGCACACACATCACCCACTTCCTGATGGGCACACTCTGTCTCACCTGTAAGTTACCTCTTTGTCTACAGCCCAGCCTTTTGAGTTGGACTTAAGGCCCTGGAGTACGACATCCAAGCCTCATGCTTTTTTATACCCCAAAACCCAGTTCAGAACCCTTCATGTAAGAACGACTTAATAAACCTTTGTTGGTTGAGCACAGCTGTATTTTAAAGTAAAATGATGGAAAAATGCAGTAAAGAAATAAGTTGAATATAGGCTGAAGGATGTTTTTGTTTAGTTTCTATTCATTTTATCTGTTCCATAAACATTTGGGAGTACACAGTGCTGATGATATTACAAGGTACGATCTCTGCTTTCCAACAGCTAGCTGTTCCCCATTGCATGAGGAGAAAGAACATAGAAGGTTCAACATCATTGCAGGAAAGGGTCTAAGCCAAAATGACTAGAGGAGACACTGAGTACTAGCAAGGAATTAGAACACAGAATGTAGTGGGGAAAGTGTGGTGTCCAAAATGAGGGAGTAGAGTCCTGAGTCAGCTTCCAGCTCTGCCACTTAACTACTTGTGTGATATTACCTAAATTTCCCTCTGTGGGCCTTAGCTTCCACAGCAATGAAGTTGGGATAATTAAGTCTATTTCAGGGAGTTATTCAAACATTAAATGTTACTATGTATACAAACTATTTAACACATACAGTAACTGACCAATCATTGACACTACTATTCATCTTAATAACATTATTATTACTACTGCCTCATAACCTGGCTTCAACACTTCCTACCTGTACAACTTAATCAAACAATGTAAACTCTCCATGCCTCAATTTCCTCATCTGCAAAATGGGAATAATAATAGCACCTACATCACAGGGTCTCTATTAGGGTTAAATGTTAATGTTATGAAGCTGGATGACAGAGAAGATGCTATGAAAAACAGACTCCTCCCTGACACACAGCAAATGCTCCCTAAACCTTTGTTAATGCTATTATTATGGTATATCCTGTTCTGCATAACCTCACCTTTAAAAAAAATATATGCATACAGATTATCAGCAGGAGGGCAGAAAGGGTGGGTGATAGCAAATTGTTTGCGATTTTTTTCAGACTGTCAATGGCAGGCTCGGGTGAAAGGTTTCCCAATACCTCCACAAGGACCGTTAACACTAATTGGATGAAATAAAACATTTTTAAAAGTTTCCTCACATTAGAATCTGCTGCTGAAGCATTCATTCTTTGGGGACTAGAAGACATCTTCAAACAATAAAACTGGCGAGAACAAAGAATAAAATGAAATCAGAGCAAAAAGTCCTCTGCTGGTTGAGAAGTAAACTACAAGCGTCACCCACAGCAATGTGGACAGGGTTGCTCTCCAGGGCAGAACGGAGGTGCTCCAGGCCTCCCTAGTTGTATTCTGTGTAGCTTAGTTGCATGCTGAAAAAGAAAAGAAGAGAGAAAGAGAGAGAGAGAGAGAGAGAGAGAGAGAGAGAGAGAGATTGAGGGGAAGGAAGGAAGGAAGGAAGGAAGGAAGGAAGGAAGGAAGGAAGGAAGGAAAGAAGGAAGGAAAGAGGGAAATAAAATGAAAAGATCCACATAAATACACAAAAAAGAAAGAAAAACTCCAAAAAATAAAAATAAAAAAAAAATTCCAGAGCCCTGAGACACTGCACTACAACAATCTAGAATCAGGTTTGCAAATTTAGCAAATTTTATGCAAACAAAATACATTCTGAAATTCCTATTTGCTTGTTTGCACACCAAATTACAAAGACTGTGTTTGAGGGTTCAAAGGCTCCAACTCCACAAAAGAACACCTCAGCATGGCGGACCTTGCTTGTTCTAGTGCATAAGAGCCTGGGAAGAATGAAGGTTATCCTGCAGAACGTGAGCATCATTTGTGCAGGTCATCTGATACACCTGCAGCCCGATTCACATCCTAAATCAGGCCCTAGCCAGTGGGTCAGTGTCTGTCACATCCTAGCTCCTCTAATCCCTGCCCTATAAGGTTCCATCCACTGGAAGTGTCTTCCTCCTTATGTCACTTAGACATTTCGTCCCAGGGGCTGGCACAGAATGGCAGGAGATGTTCTAAGAGAGTCTTTTTATGTCACAGCAGTGTTGGGTCTAGAGAAGAAGCCCCATCATATTCCACTTCCTCCTTCTACACCCAAATAAGACCAGAGCAGACGTGAAAATGCAAAGAAACATTAGCACTTGAAAGAGACAGGGACAGGGAAGCCCAGAGTGAGCAAGAAAGGCATGGAGGGAAAGATAAAGAAAGGGAAGTCCATGATAATGCAATTTTAAGTAGAAGCTGTTCCTAACTAAAGCCCATGCCCTGGCTCAGCATCTGCCAAATTCAGCCACTCTCTAGAGAGTCTTAATTCTCATGAGACTAGGAAGATGCCTTCTGAAGACCAGATCCTGGCTCATCCAACCCCCCTTCAAATGATCCCCATTACAATATGGGACAATTGTCTATAAGGCCCCTTTGCTATTTCTTTATCTCCAAATCTCCACAGAGCTGACTACCTTCCACCTTCTCCTTGAAAATACCATCCTATCTGTTTCTAAAATGTTCTCCATGTGAGACTGTCTCTATTTCATCTCTTTGAGACCACTCCTTGCAGCTAAGAGTTAGGGACAAAGGGAACATCCAGAGAACACTAAATTCATCATCGTATTGTGTTAAGGCTTCATTTTTGCACTTCTCTTTTAGGCAGCCTGAAATCACATTTTTAGAGCTCCATGACATCCCTTGACAAAGCAGATACAGTAATTCTGGGGTGGGAGGCAGTTAGATATTTAACCTTTGTCCAAAGTAGTCACTGAAGGGCTTAGTGGAAGAGGTGGGTTTTCTGAGCCAATGGGTAACTAGGAGTTCACTGGGGCTTTGGGGGTTAGCTCTTCAAAGACAATGGAGCACGGGATGTTTGTAGGCCTTACATATGTCCTTAAATCACACACTTCATTTGGCAATGTCCTGACAAGTCAGCTCTGTATTGCCAGAGCCCCCTTCTTGATATTTTCTATCCTGTGGATATTTCCTTAAGCGTACCATCCACAAACAATGCAATTTTAAAAGAACAGTCACCAGGGGTAAAACAATGGACACCAGCACCACGATTATCTTTCTAAGAATCTTTGAATGCAAAGCATGGGAATATTGCCATGTTGCCTTAGAGTCAGCTCAGTAGCCCAGTTTGGAAAACTTTAAGTAAGAGAGAATATTAAATCAAAGAGAGGCAGAGAAATGATTCTTCATATGAACCTTCTTAACTTCTGCCTCATGCTGACTCTCTCTAATGAGTAAGATTTCCCATTATCATCACTAATTCTCTGTTACCCTCTCATGAGTGATACATTTCTTAGACACTGGAAATTGAGTTAACAAGTCAGTAGGCAGGGTCATCAGGGACATAGACTCATCCCATCTTACACAAAACATAGCCAAGATTCTTCTCCTCCTCAGTTTCTGTAAGCCTTAACCCCAGAAACCCATCAGGACCCAACTCAACATTGAAATATCCTATCTTTTCAGTAGATGAGTTTTGCACACACCATTTTAGTGGGAAAAAAAAATACAAGAGGGAACAGCTAACCAGAGTAAATGATGTTTTCCATGGACAAATCAGACTCATCTCCAGGACTTCAATCTCAGAAAGCCATATTTCGACAGGAAAAAGCATGTCCTTCTGCCCACCAGCTCATGGCATGAAGGCACTCCAGGAAAGCCCAGACACAGTCAAGCCCAGGACAAAACATCAGGTCTGCCAGAATACAGGAGCCCACTGGCAACACCCCATGGCACAGGCAGAGTGAAGGCATTCAAACGGAGCCAGACTCGTCCTTTGGGACTCATTAACTTCAGAGATGACTGTTCATGCTGAGCCCCAGCCAGGTCCCCAGTCACCATGGCCACCAGGTTCGGGCACACACAGCGTCCATGCCACTGTCCTCAATCTCAGTGACTCCCTGTCTTAGCCGCCCCTCACGCTTACCAAGTCCTGAGCCAAGGAGGCCAATTTTGGAGAAACAGCTCATCTCCCCAACCTCTGAGCGTTTCCCTAACACCACCACGTTCCCGGGGCAGAGCACTCAGTTTCCCATCCATGAATCGTGCAGCCCAAGGAACCAGCGACCTCCGTGCCAGCTGCGCCAGCGCTCACACCTGCACCCCTGCCCCTCTCCCCCCACAACCCATACAAATCATTGTTAATTCATAGAAGAAAGACAGCTCCCTACCTGAGGGTGGCGCTCTCCCCCTGCCGGACCGTCACGTTGTCCATAGCTTTGGGGAAGGTGGCATCTCCGCTGCGCACGGGCACTCCTGTGGGTACAAGGAACAGCAGCCTGAGAGACACGACCACGAGGCACTTCCAGGGCAGGAACAGGTACCCACAGACCCCCATCCTCGACAGCCACAACTTCCCAGAACTCCGGCAGCTGCAAGGCACACACCCCCCGGGCGAGCACAGGAAGTGGGTGGGGTGAGGGAGCGAGCTCAGGGACCGAGCAGTGAACTAGCAGCGACCGAGAGGCGCGAGAGGAGAAAAGCACGCAGACTCCTCCAAGTCTAATATTCCTCCCCTGAATCCGTCCTCGGATAACCAATTTCCACGGAGGACATCCACGGGGTGCTTCCTCGGTGCTGCTTCGGCCGGGGAAGACGGCCAAGAAAGGGGAAGCGCAAGGCAGGTGCAAAGGTGTGGGCACGTCTCAAGAGCCCCTTCTTCCCGGTAGCAGTTCTGACATGGCACTTTGGAGTGGAGTAAGCACTTTGGTACCAGAAGGGGACAGGGGGTGGGTCAGATCCGGCTCCCCAGAGGTGGTCTGCAATTCCTCAGTTCGAACAAGGGGAAATCCAACACTTTCTTTGTAAGTTTCAAAGGAAGGATCGCCAGGAGAAAAACAATCCGTAACAATAGCCAAGATGGAAAGTGGGGCACGCTGGAGGCGGCTCCGCCGGGCTTCGTGCGATCCGGACCCGGTGATCCTGCGGCAGCCGCCTCGGTCAACTTCCTCCGAGCCGAAATGCGCTCTGCAGCCGCTGCGATTCGGCCAGTCTCGGGGGAGGCAGTCGCCGCGGCGGCGGCCGAGGCAGGAGCGGCCCGGCGGAGCGCACCGCGGCGGCCCCTAGCTCGCTGGCTGTCTGGCTAGGGAAGACGAGGCGCAGCCGGCACCGGAGCCGCGCGGACGCCACGCTCAGCGGCCGCCCCCGGCCTCCGCGCCGCCTTCCTCCCGGGAGCAGCCCCGACGCGCGCGGGCCCCGACCGCCGGGGTTGTCATGGCAGCAGCTCCATCACTGACCGCCACTTTCTCCGGGGCCGGCGCCGAGCGAGCGGGCGGACTGCGCGCTCATCCTGGCGGGCGGGCGCGGGGCTCGGGGCGCGGGCGCCCACCTTAACCCCTGCCGCGCCGCGCCGCGCCGCGCCGCGCCGCGGCAATGCACCAGCCGAGGCGAGGAGTTTAACCATTTACCCCCTTGAGGAGCTGTCACTTCCAAATTAAGAAGAAAGGCAAAGTTACCTCACAATCTTAATAAACCCAAGACATCTTAAAAAGGGTCACAAACTAATTAACTAGGAAAGGAAAACCCTGCAGCATGCATGCATGCACCTTTAAAATTATCAGATTAATTCCATTAGCATTTAGAGTAAATTTAGAGTGTTGGAGGATGCTTTAGAATAATCTCATTTTTATTCAATAGTCAATGCCCACACCACCAGCACCCCACCCCCCCAGAAGCTACTTTCCAACACCGGAGACTCAACACCACCTTTCTAAACAGATGTCCCATATATAAAATAAATGCAAAATGACAGACGTCTCTTAGTGTGTAAAAGTGGCAAAATCGCATCAAAATTTTGGTCAAGTTCTGACCCTAACTTACATTCTTTATTCTTGTTTTGTCGACATTAAAAGATGCTAGCCCTGCAAAAGTGCTCATTCAGATGAATGAGTGTGATCCACTTGCTTTATTTATACTGCGGACTCCCAAGTTTCCTGGGTTTCACAAGCTTGCAGAGCTGATTCCAAATCATCTTAAGAGGTGTGTTTTTCGAATTTTTGAAACCCAGGGAAAAACTGGTTTTGCTTCAGTTCTTGTCACTTCTCTCTAGCTGCTGTGGGTCCCTGTATACCTAGATTTAAATTTCTCCCTTAAGTCCAGCTATGAAAGAATGCAGTGCATTCCCCTTCCTGGGCCTGTCCCCTGAGCTAGGGAGAAGCCCAGAGCAGCCCAACCCACACAGCTGTGCTAAGTAATGCTAACATGCTTTCTCCTCAGGGACTTCGGGATCTAAGCCCTCTACACTGACCCAGATTTTTCCTGGGCATAGACAAGAGGCAACCAACAGTGACTTTGTTTCTTCTCCCTCAACTTTCTATCAGATACAACCAGGAATCTGGTTTTTGTTTGTTTGTTTGTTTGTTTGTTTTGTTTTTGTTTTTTGGGTTTTTTTTTTGTTTGTTTTCCAATAACTGTTAAATAACAGAAAAAGATGTTCTTTCCCAAATCCATCTAGCCAACACCAAAATGATTGATACATTATAACTATAAGTGTCCCAGTGCCAGAAAAGTCCTTACACCTTGCAGGTTGTAACCACTACTTGCATGTAGGTAACATATGTGTCAGAGATAAAACAAGCATTTCACCCACCATACTGCCTCACCCTACTTTAGACTGGTAGGGATGGAGATAGGGTTTGCAGATGTAGGACCCATACTCCAGGGTAACAAAGACAGACTGAGCAAATGTGTTTTTTTTTTTTTTCTTTTAATAGTTAACCAGAAAGTGGTCAACCGTTAAAAGTTGAGCAACTTTACACTGAAGATCTCAATTAATCCATCATTAGGGCCATTTTTTCTTCATCTCCTCTGGTGACTTTTCCTGAGATTAAATTCTCAGGGAAACCCACCTGCTACTTTTGGCCAGTAGGGACCATTTGATATATAGCATCAAAAAAAATCAATTGTCAACTTATGCCTGCAACAAATGACTTTACTATCGGGGGGGGGAGGGGGGAGCAAAAGCAAAAAAAATTGCATCTATGCATCTATGGAGAGCGGGAGAGTTTTGCTTATATTTTTGAAAGAATAAAAAAGAGAAAATCTTTCTCTGCACCAGTCCATTCTTGCAAGACCCTATAAGAAGTAAAGTGTGAGATTGTATTTGCTGACTTACAGTCTGCTGAATTTGGAGTTGTTCTTCCCCTAAAGCCAACGAGTTACCTCTAATAATATCCATCTTTCAATTTTACCCACCCCTCATGCTCCCCGACCAACCCTTCTGTGTACACACATCTTCACTACCTCAGCTGGAAATAATTACAGTGTGGGGAAGGGAGAGGGATTCATTCTAGGCTATGGTGTCATTTTCTTGCAGGCTTGGGAATGGCAGGGATGATTCCTTTCGTAATAAATTCTAGTCCTGGCTCTTGCATCTAATTCCCAGGTAGGTACAAATGAGCATTAGTTTTTGCATCTGGGAATGTGGATAATGACAACAACCAGCCTTCCCTAGGGACCTACATACATGATTAACTCTACAGGAAAATACTTAGAAATCCATTTAAGGTGGAAGATGCTTTATTAATACATTTTGTCTGCTACCACTTCATTATTATGACTGGGCAGGAAAATAATTCTTCGTATGGGCTCTTTAAGATGTTCATTTTATACCAGTCTGCATGTCATTGATCTAAGACAGTCAAACCATCTTTGTCTCTGACCATGAAGGGAAGGGTGCTGAGCTACAGCATCTGGCAGGAAACCCAGCAGAGCTCAGGTAATACTCAGGTTGGAGATACAAAAGCCACGTGCAACCTCATACCTTCTCCGTAAGTCAAGGGGCCCAAACTTTATTCAAAAATGGAAGTTTAGAAAGTGGTGAAAGACCAGAGAGGCCCGCACAATTAACAAGCCAGAATCCATTTCATCCGAACTCCTTATTGAAGTTGTTTGAGTAGATGAAGATCAAAATCATATGTCAACTCCCTGCCTATCCTCTAATCCCTAAATATAACCAACACTTAGTGCCTTATCCTATATCCTGTCTCTTGCTTCATAAAAACTGCTAGATTTATTTTATTTTTCCCAGCATATCCAAGTTAATGAAAAAGGGATGACAGTCAAAGCAATTTCATTATTTGTGTTCTTTATAAAAACAACTTCCTTTCTGCCTCCTGGAAAGCAGCATCCTAACAAGCGCCCACCTCCACCTTCTTCCCCCCATCTCCCTCTCCTTCCTCCTTTCCCTCTTGGATACACATATACTGTACACATAAATCAACTTGTCACAGCTTGTCTCTGTGCTGACAGCTGTAATTGCTTCAGGTTATAAAAATATCCATAGGACAATGCTTTTCAAGCTCACAGACACACACACACCTACACACACACTGCCAGAGCAAACGAAAATGCTCATACTCTCTTTAATGATCCCATGACTGCAAAACAGAGGGAGTGCAGGAGCTCTGCAGTGCAGACCCCAAAGAGCTGGCAGGCAGGTGAGGAGACAGGGGTAGAGGGAGGCTTCTGGCATCAGCAGCATCTACACACTAAAAGCAAGGTTGGAATAGGAAATTCCCAGTGAAAGGGAAATCAGCTGTTGTTTTTGTTTCACTCTATGTTACCTACAGAAAGCTGGGGCTAGCTAAAGAGCTATGAATATTCCACACACACGGAAGACCAAAAGAAGAGCACTAGCTTAAGAAATGCCAGTTCTGCTTCTCCTTCTCTAAAAAGGCTAAAGGCCCCCCTCTCCTGGTAGAGATTCCAAACAGGAGCTCAGGCAGGAAGATAAGATGCAAGGCAGTTACAGTGGCGTGGCACCGAGTAGATATTGAAAAGTTTAATCAGAAAAGGTGGTGTGGATCTGAATAAAGAGATGTCTCTAGGGGAACAGGGATGGGCAGAACTCTGGAAAATACAGGCTATTCTTTTCCTCCTATATGAATATAAGATCAAAATAAAATTGTTGTTCATCTGGGCTAGAGTCCAGCATGTTAGGATTTCAACAGAAAGAGCAAAAGAGCAACTTGAAGGAGGGGAAGAAGCCTCTAAGGAGAAAAAAGGGGTCACGAATAGAGAGGATAGAAAAGGAGAACAGGAAGAAGTGGCAAAGGTTAGGCTATCTATGGACTTTGAAAGCTATACAACTTTCTAAGAGGTGCATAAAGGGGAAAGATGGTCAGAAGAATAATCGGTAGGTAGACGGAAAAGTAAGGAGGAGCACAATGAATGATTAAATTCAAAGCACCAATAAAGCAAAAGCCAGATGCCTAAATGGGAGCATCTCACAAGCCAGGGGTCTTTGGGGCAGAATCTTTCCTAACCTAGGTTTTGGGTCAAAATAAGACCCTGGAGTCACAGAATCACAGAATGATATGGTCAGAGGGGACCTTGGAAGATATTTCGTACAACCCACTCATTCCATAAGGGTGGAGGGTTGAACCCAGGAAGGAGTTATTACTGTAGGGACATAAGGGTAATAACTGGTAAATCAGAACTGGAACTCAGGACTCACGGCTCCTGTTCCAATATAGCTTTCTGCTACACCTGTCAGGTAAGGACACTGCTTAAGACCTAACTAATAAAATATCTCCTTTGGCTGCTTCATCTATGGGCAAGAGAGAGAACTACAAAAGAAGTGATACTATTACTGCCAAGAATACCTCTGTGTATCCAATTATTCAGTTGAACTCAGTGCATTCAGTAAGTATGGACAGGTAGACTTTGAGCTCCTCCTATGTACCTGAAATCACTTTGGAGTTAGTGATACAGAAATGAAAGACATAGCTCCAGCCTTTGATTTGCTTGTAGTTTTGTGTTATTAGGTTTGGCAGTGGTTTTATGTGTATTTACACTCATGAATTTTGAAGTTATCATGAACTCATCCCCACGCTCCCTATGAGCCCTTGAGAATGTTCTCAGTGCTAAGAAAAACAGACTGGGGGGGGGGGAAGCCTGGGGGGGCTCAATCAGTTAAGCATCCGACTCTGGATTTCAGTGCTGGCAGTGCAGAACCTGCTTGGGATTCTCTCTGTCCCTCTATCTCTATGCCCCACCACTCCTCTCTCTCACTCTTTTTCTCTCTCAAAATAAATAATCATTGAAAAAAGAAAAAAGCTGGAATATACCTCCCTCTTAGAATCAGTTTGTCCCATTAGCTTGTCCAGATTTCCAGGCACTGACCATGGTTTCCCGAACTTAATTTAAAATGACATTAGGAGGGGAGAGGTGATCTCAAGGATTTATAAACATAAGTGAGAAATTCAGCTATACAACAAACAGGCATTTAGTGTTACACTAGCTATGGGATAGGCAGGGCATTGAAACTGTGATGAGAGAGAGAGAGACAAAAACAAAATCAACATAAGACTTACCTTCATAAATCACACTGTCCAGCAGGGAAGACAGATAGTAAATAAATAATTTTACAAACCAGTGGATACAGTTGTGATAAGCACTTTGAGGGGGAAATAGAGAATGCATATGACAGAAGGGTCTTGTGGAATCTGGAAGATCAGGAAACATTTCCCCAAAAATGACTTTAAACTGGGACTTAATAGTGAGGAGATGAAGAGGCAGGTGGTGTGGGCGGGAACCTTGTAGGCAGACAGGACAGAAGCCACACAGCCCAAGACCAGAAAGAGCATGAGCAGAAGCTGCCTTTTATATTTTCAGATTGCCCTCATGTAAACTAGGGATAGATATGTGTAAAGTGCTGTGATTGAACATCTCTAACTCTTCCAGCATTCTGTGTTCATTCACTTATGAATTTATTCAGTACAAATGCATCAGTGAAGAATGACCATGGGCTTTGGAATTGGACAGACCAGAGGTCAAACACTCATCATCTCCATTATTAGCTGTGTGACCTTGACTTGAGGAAATAATCTCATTTGTAAAAATAATGGTAAGAATGGTGCCTACCACAGAGTGTTGGTGTGATGAAGAAATAAGACAGTAGATGTAGAGAGTTCAGCAAAGGCCTATTACACACACTGCAGGGGTTAAAACGTGGGAGCCACCATGCTTCTACATCAAGACTGGCAGGGACAGAGGAGTGCCAGACCTGATATTCATTCAGAGAACCCAGGGGCAGTCTGCTGAGTGTAGGCCTGTGAGCACCGTGAGCATACAGATGCTGAGAGGTTTCATCACAGAGACTGAGCAGACACTTCATGCTGAGATGTGGTCATAAAAGGAAGTAGCTTAGCCTTCAAACCAGGGCAGGAAGAAGATGACCCTCCAGCTCCCACCGTAGTGTCTCAAACTCAATGCTCCACAAAAGCACACAGGATATAGGCCTATGGGAAATGGCCTGTGTTTGGGAAAGAGAAGAGGGCTTTCTCTTCCTGGGAATTTTTGTTTAAGTTTATTTATTTTGAGAGACAGAGAGAGTGTGAGCAGGGGAGGAGCAAAGAAAGACAGAAAGAGAGAGAGAGAGGGAGGGAGAATCCCAAGCAGTCTCCAAGCTGTTAGTGTAGTACCCGAGGCGGACTTCAAACACATGAACCCTGAGATCATGACCTGGGCCAAGATCAAGAGTCAGCTGCTTAATTGAGCCACCCAGGCGCCCCAGCCTGGGAACTTTTATCTGTCTTGCTTCCACATATAACTGAAAGGTAGTGAAAGAACCTGAAGACAAGACAAGATCCCTCCATCTCATCTTTATTTTTTTTTTTTAATTTTTTTTTTCAACGTTTTTTTTTTTATTTATTTTTGGGACAGAGAGAGACAGAGCATGAACGGGGGAGGGGCAGAGAGAGAGGGAGACACAGAATCGGAAACAGGCTCCACGCTCCGAGCCATCAGCCCAGAGCCTGACGCGGGGCTCGAACTCACAGACCGCGAGATCGTGACCTGGCTGAAGTCGGACGCTTAACCGACTGCGCCACCCAGGCGCCCCTCCATCTCATCTTTAAAGGAGCAGTCCCCACTCCTTCCACTCCTTCCATAAACCTTTACACCCTTCTTTGTTCCTGTGTGCCTGATGACTGAAATCAAAGCCTTCTCAGGTCTAGATCTTAGACTCGTCATTTGATAGTAATATCCTGCGCCTGCCTTACCTTTCCTAATTTCTATCATTTAACATCCCAGAGCAGTGCTTCAGGACCAGCTTCATTCCCTCTGTAGAAGGGAGGGAGGGTGCCATGCAGACATCCATCTAGTGCATAGACAGACCCAAGACAGCAGTTCTAATGTTTACAAGAGGCAGCCCTACCAGAGTTGGGTTGGGGTTTCTCATAGAGAAAGAAACCTCTCACCAGCCCCGAACTTGGAAGTTAACATCCCAGATCAAAGGAATTTGGCTTGTTTCTACCCTTGAATTTTTTCTCCCCAGAAGATTTCCTTTTACTCATTTATCTCATTAACCTTTTCTCTGCACTTTCTTTACTGGTTTGACTCCATATTCCCCAACCAAGATCAGGAACAGAAGAGACAAAAATTTGCTCAAAACATATAGATTCATTGTACTTTTCACTGGAGGTGACATTTTATAAATATGGTTTTGTAAACCAAAGGACCTGTGTTCTAGTTTCAACTCAGGCCTTCATTAGTTCACCTTAGATAAGTCACTTAACTTGCTTTTAAAAAAAAATTTAGTTTCTTTTTCCAAATTTTTACTTGTCAGAAGAACCAAAATCTTTATGATATATGGGCCTTTCTGAAAATCTAATGTCTCCTAATGCATCTAAATGGGCTAGGGCACTTTTGAAAGTTAAAAGTACTCCAGAGCAAGAGGGCAGCTCAGGGTAGGGCTAGGGGTCCAGGGTATTGCATCAAGCATGCCATCTGCTGGGTGCATGAGGGTGCTCCGTTCACTTCCGCTTTTCTTCTATTCCAAGAATTTGGATTAGGTGACTTCCAAGGGCCCTTCCAACTCTCATAGCCTATAGTTTGAGTGCTTCTCGACACTCTCCTCAAAAGCACTTTATCCTTCATACCCACTTATCAATCCCTCCTATAGAGAAATAGCCCTCCTACTCATGTCCTTCTACTTTCTCCAGAACCAAGGTATGCACTTCACAGTACAGAACACGATTCAACAAAGTAATAAATGAGCTGCCTGCATCTAAGGCAAGCTGATGGCAGAGCCAAGATGATTAAAATTCTTCCGATAAAGGGTTTCTTTAAGGAAAAGAAAATCCCACAATGCAACCAGCAATGTTAATCTTCAATAAATACGCTGTTAATATTTAACTGGCATTTATTTAAACTTACAGTAACTGTCCTATTAAATCTAAATTAATTGCCCATTTGGGAATCTTCCCCTAAAGCCTAGCTGGGACATGGCTGTCTAGATCATAGTCTATGCTAGGCATCCAGCCATAAAAGAGAATATTTAAGCCATCCTTTTCAGACTAGACTATTAGAATATCATGGTTGGAAGAGTCTTAGAGGTCAGCTTGAATAGTAAGTTTTATATCCTGTGTCTTTTGACTTTTTGGGGTCCTGTTTTTCCCCATCTATACAGTAAAGCTTATTGTATGTTTCCTTTCTCTCTCTTTGTCTCCTCTTTATTTTTAATTTCTCTCTCTTTCTCTCTCTCTCTTTCCACTCTGTTAGTAATTTTTTTTTTCTTGGACTTCATGTTTGAGTTTCATTCTGCTGTGTTTTTGTCTCAATCTCTCCTGAGTTTCTTAGGACTCATTTAGTATACTTAGCAAATTCTATATACACTCATATATATGTATATGTACACATACACATACATGTAAGTTATACATATATTATTCTAAGTGTCATAAAGACCACTTTATACTAACAGTTGTACATAAAAGAATAAGAGCTGTGAAGGAATCCCTGAATCACACTGCTTTAGAAGGGGCAACAGGAGTGTAATTGGGTAGAAGTGATCTTTGCTATCCCTGGGATCAATCAATATTTTTTATTATAAAAGTGGTCCTGGCTAAACTTCTGGGATGCTATTTTGCCTTGATTAAAACACATTTACAACATTTCTACATCAAACACACACATGAACACACTCACTCTCTCACTCACTGGTTTCATCAAGTCTGTTTACTAGTGAAACATGGGGATTAAAAATAAACATGCAATCAGATGGGTGAGTGTTCAAGCTGAGTTAACTTTCCTCAAGAAGTGGGAAATGATTGGGATAAAAATAATTGATACTATGATTTCTATTTTTTTTTTAATTTTTTTAACGTTTATTTATTTTTTGAGACAGAGAGAGACAGAGCATGAACGGGGGAGGGTCAGAGAGAGGGAGACACAGAATCCGAAACAGGCTCCAGGCTCTGAGCTGTCAGCACAGAGCCCGACGCGGGGCTCGAACTCACGGACCGCGAGATCATGACCTGAGCCGAAGTCGGGTGCCCAACCGACTGAGCCACCCAGGCGCCCCTAGAATTTCTATTTTTTAAATATAATAAGGGTTTCATTTTATTTTTTTAAAGCTTATTTATTTACTTTGAGAGAGAGATAAAGTGAGAGAGAGAGAGACCCAAGCAGGGTCCACACTGACAGCATGAAGCCAGATGAGGGGCCCGAACTCACAAGCCAGGAGATACGACCTGAGCTGAAATCAGATGCTTAATCAACTGAGCCACCCAGGTGCCCCTGACTCTAAAATGTCTAAAGGTGTAGGACCCTAAGTTCAATTTGTAAATTGTTCGTTGTTTGCCTTGCCAGGCCTGGAGACTGGGTGGTGGTGGAGAGAGGGATAGAGCCAGAGATGGACATGAGCACGGGAATATGGGGGCATGGATAAGGAAAAAGTGGGCAGATTGGAAGGCATCCCCCATATTTTTAAGAAGATTAAACACATTCTGAACTACTTGCTTGAGGAAGGCCTGCATTGGCACTGCCTACAAAAGTTATGCTTCTTTGTGTGTCTAACTAAATACAAAAACCATCCCGCTTCCTTTTTCCTCCTTTACATCACTCAGTGTCAAGTGAGACTAAAGACACTACCCCATCCTCCATCCATGTACTATCTTCAGTTAAAAAAAAAAAAATCTCCACATTCAAAGTGTCTTTATGTTTTATTTTACCCAATCTTAGAAATTCAAGAAAGAGTTGAACACACTTCTGTAGGCTTCTGCACCGTCCTGACTTTTACTTTATCTGCACATCTATATGCATTATCATTAGGAGTTTGGGGACGTTCTCGGTGAAGGAATGAAGGCTGCAGTTAGAACCTCTCATTCCTCCTGAGAGTCGATGTGGGCTTTCCCTCCTGGGAGGAAATGCTTCCCCTACACCTTTTGTACGCTTTCTTCATCTAGTTAACCCAAAAGCTCCACATGGTGCTATAGGTAGTGAAAGTCAGAGCAATTTGTGAATGGCTTGGAGGAGTGGACTTAATTTGTGCCCAGGTAGCTTTGAACCTGGCGAGAACAGAACGGGCAGATGTTTTGAGTGTGCGTGTGAATAAGGAATAACATGTGAAAATAATTTACCTAGGTTTTCACAACAGTTTTTTGACAAGGTGTCAAGATCAAAGACACCTTCAAAAACAAAATGGGTAATGAGCTATCTTCTAAAGCTATCTTCTTTTTCAAAGATGGAGAATTAGCTTAACACTAAGGCACAAATCAAGGATAGACTGACATGTTTCTATATGGGGAGGTATTAATTCTAGATTCTCTAAAGGATCGTGGCTGGGACCAGCCAAATGTAATATTTTTATCAATGATCTGTCAAAGGGAATTCATAGAGAGCTCTACCAAGTTTGCAGAAGTCATGAAGTTCCCTTAAGCAATTAAATCTGCAGTTGACATGGATGAGCTTCAAACCATCCACAAAGTTCTGAGAGTGTGTAGAGAAGTGGGCAAATACAATACAACATGGTTTAGTAAAAAACATCTAAAGTGTGCTTCTAAGATGCTGGACTATGGGCAGTGGAATAAGGAACAGTGATCAGGAGTGAGCTGAACATGGATGTCTGGGTTAATGGCTTTGGCTTGAAGGCCGAGCTCTTCAAATGGCTACTTTCACCTTGGATAATTTTCTTACCTCCCAAAGCCTCAATTTTCCCCTCTGTTAAATAAGAATATCACCGACCTCATATATTTGCTGTGAGGATTAAATGAGATAGTATTTGTAAATTACCCACTTAAAAACCTGTCATGAAGGAGCCAAAAATGGTGGCTAGTGATTATTTTCTCACGACACAGGAAAAACACGTTGGAAATAGCTATGGCCAGTGGTTCCCGAGCTACGATCCTTACAACACATTTTGGAATATAATACTGTGGATTACTGTCTGCAGATATCAGGATATTTTGCCAAAAGAGAGAGAGAGAGAGAGAGAGAGAGAGAGAGAGAGAGAAATGTTGAGCCACACATTTTATGAAACATATTAGGAAAAATAGGAACAAAGAAAGAGATGTTACCTTTACTCAAAATCACTGTGCACGATTTCTTCAAATATTACTTATACCTATTATTGTGGCTTACAAATAACAAAGGAACCTCATGCACCCAGTATCTGAAGCCAGAAATCAGGAGTCACCTTCAATCTCTTCTCCCTCTTCACAGCCAACTCTCACATAATTCAATCATTCTTTCTCGTGGCTTCTTCATCAAAATATCTTTAATATCTGGCCAGCTTTCTCAACCTCAGCTGCCCAGCCCTGGCCTATGGCATCATAAACTCTTTATTTTCTTCTCTGCATTTGTGAGATTCTCTCTCACATGGATTTTTTTTTCAGTTCTATTTCAAGCTAAAGATCTGATATAAAGTTTTCCTGAAAACCTGACCATATCACACTGCCAATTCAATCTTTAGTGGCTTCATGCAGCAATTTGAATAAAGCCCCCAATCTGTTATGTGGTTTCTGAGAACCTCATGACAGTGGCTTCTGTTTTCACTGTTTTCTCCTGTCACTTCTTCCCTTATAGAGAGCCACACCAGTCTTTATTTTAATTTATTATTTTTTAATCCCTCATAGGCTCCTGTTTCTCAACTCAGGACTTTTGCACATGCTGGATTCCTGCCTAGCATACTGCCACTACATTTATCTAAGTTCTATTCATCTTTGTAAACTCTAACTTCCTTCTAAAGACCTTCCTTTAACTGTTCCATTCGATTAGGGCAAATGCTCATTGTACAAGTAATACTTGTAATCATTTAAATTGTGTCTTTCCCTCTCTTATACTCCTGAAGCCTAACACAGTACTTAGCGCATAACAGGATTCTAATAAATATTTGTTGAATTTAAGTGACCAGTGCATCTGGGGAAAATTCAAAAAGTAAAAGATTTTCTGGCAGGGATTTCCACTGGAGAAACATCAGGAAGATGAAGACATTTGGTATTCATGAAATGTAAGGATAGGGTGCACATGACTTCATGACCAAATTCTGGCTGGAAATAAAAGGAAAGGAACCCCAAGAAATTGAAAGATGGTAGTGTAAGGGTAAAGACAAGCATGCCTGTATAAAAGGTTATACAGGCAGAAATAATACAAAGGGAAGTCTGGGATAAATTAATAGGTGACAGACTTATACTGATTAGGTTAGGGGTACCTGATGTATACCTCTAACCTTTGAAGTAGGATTCCCATGCAAAACTGCTACTGTCCAAAACAGGTAACTAGGACATCTGAATGGATGTGACCCGATGTGACCTTTCTAATGTCATCTTCCCATCTACTCAGTAATTCCATTGTCCACATTGCTAGAGATAACGGAATTTTGCTTATCCTTTTCCCCTGCACACCCATTCTAGAATATTTTTTTGTTTACACTTGGTAAGAGCTTTTTTTAAATGCTGGAAGAAAATGTGTGTACGGTTTCTGTGAAAAATGAACCCTGAGCAAAGGGAAAGTCTTCTTTGGGCAGAATTAGTTGGACTTCCTTCTGATTTTATTTTCCTCTTCCTTGGCTATTTCCTCCATGTCTGACTCCTGACTTCCTAACAATGTCTTAGGAGACCTAGTCTACCATGCACCCCCTATTTCCTCAAGCATTACTTTCTTTTTTTTTTTTTCCCAACGTTTTTTTTTTTTTTTTTTTTTTTTTAATTTATTTTTGGGACAGAGAGAGACAGAGCATGAACGGGGGAGGGGCAGAGAGAGAGGGAGACACAGAATCATAAACAGGCTCCAGGCTCCGAGCCATCAGCCCAGAGCCCGACGCGGGGCTCGAACTCACGGACCGCGAGATCGTGACCTGGCTGAAGTCGGACGCTTAACCGACTGCGCCACCCAGTCGCCCCAAGCATTACTTTCCAATGTACTTTGAGCACCTCCCTCATCTCCCTTGACTTCCTCCTCACAACTAGAAGAATGGGATTACAATATGTGTCTTTAAACTCCTGGTCCCATGGTCTTTTTTTTCTCCACCTCAGTGCTTCCCTATGTCAGCCTACCTTCCGGGGCATGATGGGGAGTGATCAGTTTTACATACAATTCTTTATTTTTCACGCTAGCGGAAGATAACTGTAGCAACCATAGTCCAAAACAATAGATAATGCCCAGGCCTGTGTGCCCAGCTTATGCCCTCCATGACTTGTTTCACTATAACTGCATTTGGGAACCTCTGTCAGTAACCTTCATTTCCTGAGACATAGCTGGGGCCTTAGCACTCCAGAGATATGGGAGGCCCAAGATTAGAAATGCTCCAGAAAATTTCCCCCAAACAAGGTTCACAGAAGTTAGTTGGAAAGATTGTTTCTGATTTCCCTGCTGGGGTGAAAGCACCCTTCTCACATTTATGCTGCAAGTCTATGCTGGGGTAAGTGGTATGATACAACAGAAACTGGCACACTCCGGGTCCAGCCCCCAAGGTTGCAGTTTGCTGCAAAGACTAACATTAGAAATAATTGTACAGGTAATCAATGAATCACAAGTGGAATACATATTACAAAGGGAAAGTGCAAGATTACAAGAGAACAGAAAAAGAGTGTCTTATTCAGAGTCACTCCATTTTAGCACAGAGCAAGGTAAAATATATGCAATAATAAATCAATGTAGGGCAAATGATTGAATGAGTAAACATGTAAAAACACCTAGACTCTGAAGTCTCAATATTCTTCCATGAATTTCCATGAAATTCTTCCATTTGGGTTGTCCCTCCCCCTACACAGACATCTCTACCAGATCCCTTCCCTTCTTCCAAGGACCAATAGACTTCCAAGGAACTGAGGTGCCCTTTGCATGTTCTTATTTTTGTCAGCCCTAAATAGGAGAAGCATATAAATTAGGTATTATAAATATTTTCAGTGCACTCATTTTGCTCTTGGGAAAGCTAGCTCACCACACTCATGAAAAATCCACTCTAATCCCTACATCCAACTTATGACCTCCTCGCACACTCCATGCAAGAATAGCATTAATAATAATCAGACTATTAGCCACAGTGCTTGGTTTGAACCTGAAAAATTTGAGAAATGATCTTATAAATTATTTTCCAAGGATACCATCTTTAGGCATTAACAGCCACAACTGACTCTGAATTCTGGGAATTGAGCATAATTACAAGGAAATTGACAGGACACAAATGCCAAGAATCCTGTTAACCTTTAATATCTTGAAAAAACTCTCCTTGTAATTATCTCTTTCCTTTGTCTTAAATGTTACTGATGAATATTTAGAGGTGTAAGCAAATATGGAAGTGGATGGATGGCAGAATCTTGATCTTTGTTTAGAATCCCAGTTTTCCAGGCATTCCATACAATAATGAAGTGCTAAATAGAGCACTTGGAATTTGACTATTTCCGGAAGGTGTTTCCATCTTTGTATTTGCTCTGCTCCAGTTCTCTGCTTATAATTCTCCACACTGAGTAGAAGCTCCTTTGCATTAGTAATTATAGTGAAAATGTAGGTCTGAGGCATCCGGTGTCTAATGCAATTCCTGACCTGTTCTATGTCTTTGGAAAAGTCACTGCACCATTTTAGTGCTTGAGATTTCCTTTCTGTGAAGTGAATATAATGACATTTAGCTCTAACAGCAACAATATTTGCATAGTGCTTTAAACTTTACTGTGGATATTTACATCCCTTATCTCACAGGTGTAGGAATGTCTCCTGCATTTTTTCCCTCCTTTCTGGAATTCACTACCACTAAGGCTGCCCTTGTCTCTTTTCTCTATTATTTTAATTAAATCTTAACTCACATCTCTGCCCCCAACCCTGCTTCTACCTAAACCAGTGCTTTCTTACAGAGACCAGATAGACTCCTTGGGGGTGGTCAAAAGTTGGGAGAAGAAGGGTTGTCACCATAATTGTGGAGACAGTCCTGCCACTTAGTGCATGGGGGACAGGGAGGCTAGACACTCAGCAATGCATAGGATATTCAGTCACAGATGTTGAATGCCTGTCTGGCACTGAGGTGAGTGAAACTTTTTTTTTTTTTTTTAATCTAAGCTTAAGATGTATTCCATTTGATATATAAAGAGAACATTTTTCAAAGTTTTAATGCTTCCTAATCCTCCAGAAATGAAACTACCTGTAAACTCAGGGAAGAGTGTGCTTTGATTTGTTTACCAGTTTGAACATCACTAGTTTGAAAGTTCACGTGACCAATGGCATTGCTTCTCATGGTATTTAAGTCACCAATTCTATGTCCCTTTATCTCTATTGTAGCCTTCACATTCATGGAGAGTCTATATAGTGACACAGACATCTACACATCATTACATCCTGTGGTATTGTGCCGAAAGATTTGTTTTACACTTATTTGATTATCAATCATTTTCTCTGTATTTCACTTGTAGATTGAATTAGGACATCATATAGGCCATTTTTTAAAGTGCGTGCATAGGTAGCTTATTTTATCTATGAAATTAATTTTGCATAGCAATAAGGAAAACACAAAATAGTTCTCAAATAACAAATAAGATTTAGGTCAGGTAAAATAGATAACTCCTGATAAAAACAATTCCATACACAGGAAGTAGCTTTGTCTTTCTAAAGCATAGCTCAGTAATGTTTGTTATGTGTTCAGAAAATTTCAGTGTTTCCTTGCCTATGACATATAGTTCAAGTTCCCAACTTTGGCAGTCAAGGCCCTTAGAAGTATCCCAAGGCAACTGTCTAGGCTCAGTCTCTGCAGTGGCCCCACCTCCACACTCATCCATCATCCCATGACTCCTCAGTTTCCCTAAATATCTCACACTTTACTGCTTGGCTTTGCCAGAATTCACCTCCCTTCTATCCACAGTTTTATAAATCCCACTCAGTGTTTAAGGGCCAGTTAAAATTCTGTTTCCTTCAGGGGCACCTGGTTGGTCTGTTAAGTGTCCAGCTGCTGATTTTGGCTCTGGTCATGATCTCATGGTTCATGGGTAGGAGCCCCACATAAGGCTGTTTGCTGACAGCTTGGAGCCTGCTTGGGATCCTCTCTCTCCCTCTCTCTCTGCCCCTTCCTTGCTCATACATGCTCTCTCTCTGTATATATATTTGATTGTATATTTGTCTGAAGTCGCTTAAGGTCTCTGAAGGCAGGCACTATTTCTTGTTCATTTTTGTACCACTCCAAGGCTTGGCAAAGTACGTGGCCCAGTGTATGAGTTCATTGGATTGAACTGGCCTTCCAGTAATTGAAAGAGATAGACTAGGTACTATTATCTTTATTTCACACATGAGGAAATTGAGCTCCAAATGAGTTCTGAAAGGTTATTTTATGCAGAGCATCTGATGAGGCATGATATAGAGGGGGAACATATAATTACCTCCAGCTCATATGAGGCTGGCTCAGATCTGCCCCTAGAAATACATCTAGAGAGGCTGGCCTACATTTTTGCCAAAAGAAAACAAAAATTTCCATTTCTAGGTCAGCTCTCCGATGTAAGGGTTTGGATTTGTATCACTCTATATGCCACTGATGATAACAAATCTTCTATCTTTTAAAACCTTGTCACCAAACAGAGCTGCAGGTTTCCTCCTTTTAACATTATGTTCCCAACAGAATTCAGCCAGAAGTAAGACATGGGTTTCCCAGAAACCTTCTCAGGCTTGCCTGGTGGTGGAAGGGTCAGGCTCCAGCTGCGCTTCCTGGCACAGCTCCAGCCTTGGCTAAGCCCATCCATCACAGCCGAAGCCTGCCCTTCTCTCACGCTGCTTGAGTTGGAAATGGAAGTGGCCTTTTAACAGAACATTGTCTTAGGATTGTATGAAGCAAGGCTGACAGAGAAAGGAAGATTCATTCCTGACACCAATCATACTAATATCTGTCACCAAAATGACATTTTCCCTTTAATGATGAAAAATTCATCAGGAAAGAGGGAGGAGAATAAACAACTTTCATACGCTGCTCTGGTCTGATAGGGAGGCAACCTTTGCTGCTGCTGTGGGTGGTTTGCAATTTGAGGAGATGGGAGAGAGAATGGCCAGTTGGTTACTGAGCAGACACAACTGGTACTTGGTTTGGAAGAGAAGGTTACAAGCAGATGGAAGCCTGTGGGTTAAGCAGTGTTGCTGAACATCTAATTTCCCACAATGTCTTCTGCCTGGTTTTTCCATAGAATTGCACCCATTTCTTTAAAGGCCAGACAGGGGGTCAGTAATGATTTGCAAGGCCACCATATACATATTTGACCATATCTGGTTTTTCAAAGCAAGTAAACCTCATGGGAATGCAAAGCTTCTGCCTGTCCCCAAGCCCTTGTTCACATATTGTCTGATGCACACAAATGCTACAATACAGGAATCCAGTCCATAAGGCAGGGATCATGTTCATATCCTGGAGGGTCTGCAGTTGGGGATGACCCATCGGTGGGAGAAAGCACTACAGAGCCACTGCTTTACAGCCTGAACATGCAATGAGGCAGGGACTGCAGAGACACTAATGAGGCAGTCATATCACTGGCAGTTGGAGAGAAGCTGCCCAATTGTCTCAGGTGTTCACAGAAGTAACTATTTCCCAACAAATCCCACATCTTTATTTACAAGTCCATTGTTTACAAAGATGCTAGATGCTGGTGGCTGTATAAAATTATTTTATTCTCCCCTCCTTTCTTTTCTATTGGCAGAGTCTGCCTCTCACAACAGAGGCTCCAAATGACAGAAATGCACTATCAAGTGATGCTATGGATGACCACATTACATAGTAAATTAGTTGGATATCCCCCACTAACCAAAAAGAAGGAGGTGCACTCTTCCAGACCCCCACTGATCCTGTCTTTGATCATGGTCAGGTGATGGTGTGCGGGGTGGAAAAAGGCAGCCACTTCCCACTCATGGGATAAAGACCGACATCTCAAGCATCATGAAGATTAACTGTGAGACTCTGGGTTGCAGGGGCTGTTGCTCAGCTTTTGGACACCGTACCTCCAGGCTTCTCTGATGTCCTAATTTTCTAAGCCTCCATTAGTAAGTGTCCAGTTACTTGCTGCCAAAAGAATCCAAAGTTCCAAAGTACTATGCTCCCACTTAATCAGGAAAAGTGTGTCAACTTTATGAGCATGGCACTCTACTTTAGATTCCTTTACTCAGCCTTGAACTGTTCTTGCTCTGTAGGCACACACCTCCTGCTTTCTGCTGCCAGCTTTCTCTTACTCCCTCACTTTCATAAATACTGGCATATACAGGCTGGTTAATGCATCAAGAATCACACTACAACAGGATACTTCTAAAGCTTTTGTGCTTTTGCAATTCTTTATGCTGTTAATTAACACAACACCCACCCATTAGCTAATCTGCCAGCAAAGCAACACAGCATCATTATCTTCTTTATGGAAAAGGAAACTGAGTCATTTATGTCTCTATATTTGCATGAGTGGGCTTCTGGCTCCCCCTTTTCCTCCTCCAATATTCACGCTTTCAAATGTATTTTAGAGCAGCAGTGATGTGATTTCAAAAGGCCTTCACCTGAACAGTCGAGCTCCCAAAGTAACTGGTGCATAAGTGCATATTTTTAAAACCATAACCCTGCTACAAATCCCTACAAACAGGCAGGACCACATGGTCCACGTCCTCAATTTTGAACAAATATGTTGTCCTTCTCGCATGTTCTTGGTTTTTTCTGCCTCCCTGGCAGACCAGGAAGAATCTTCTATCACAGAACTCAAAGGTTCAAAGTGACTTCTAAGCTCCAAAAATGACACTGGAGCTCTGCCTTAAGGGAGAGAAAGGATATGAGAGACTGTTCTCAGGGAAGGAACAGCAGGTGGGCAGGAGAAAAGCTTCCTGTCTGGAAGCAGAAGTGCTGACCTGGTGGACTCAGGCAGGCTGGTGTCCCTGCTGTGGGCCACCTGCCATGAGAAGCTCCAGCCTTTAGGATACAGACATTCTTGCTCCTTGAAGGTGCAGGCTGGCCTGAGAACCACTGACAGGCCAGGGCAAGGGAAAAGCACTGTCTATCAGTCCTGTCCACCATGTGATCCACTCCTTGAGAGGAGGGCAAACTGAATTTGGTCACCACAGGACCCTTAAATTGCCTCCATCATCACCTAAGTGCACTCACCCAGAGGGCAGGTCATGGTCACCCTTCGAGATGGCTATGCAGTCAAATGCCCAGTAGAAGCCCTGGAGAAATTCCATATCCAGTAGAAAATGCATGGAGGAAAATAAAAGGAGAAGTCCCATGTTCTAACTTCAGTTAGAAATAGGCAAGCATTCCCTGACAGTAAAAGAAATTATACACTGCCTGACAGAAGCTATGCACGTAATTTTACATAAAATACACGTAATTTTAAGTTGCATAGCTTACTTTGTTTATGGAATGGCCCATGAACTTTTTAAAATAATGAAGATCATTTCCCTCCATACAGTTAAATTATTGGCAAAATAAATTGTATTTGTCATGTAATTTGATTCTCTCCCATATACCTTGTCTGGAAGAAACGTTGTTCCCATTTGACAGATGAGAAAACCATGGACCATATTTTTAGTGGAAACTGACAAAGTGCCCATGGTAGAATGGGGAACATCTAGGTTTTAATTTCAATGTTCTAACTCAAAATTCAGGGCTCATTTTACTTGACTGTAGTTTAATACGTTCAAGAATCTAGTGTCCTTCCTTGAGGGACACTCCCTTTGCCATGGCCCAGGTGGTGGGGGGAGGTTGGGGATGAGGAGCACCAGACAGGATAATGGGGAGAATTTATGAAGGACAAATGGAAGGCTACAACTCAAGAGCAGATGGTATAAGAACCAGAACCATTATTAAGAAGTAGGCCCAGGATAGAATGTGACACAAAGAAAAGGAAGACAATCCAGAGTGTCTGAGAAATGTAAGAGGCCTGTCACTCATCTCCTGGGTGTCACTTCTGAGTTTCTGGAAAGGAGCATTTATTGTCCACAAAATAATAAGAAAGATTTATAGACATGACAGGCTTGGGGAACAAGAATCCACTTCCCACCGTGACGGCCACTGTGGGAAGGTTTCACAGGTGGCCATTGGCAGACCTGACGGGGCCCATCAGAAGGACCAGAGGCCTGTTATCCAGAGTGGGGTTTGTTCAGAATGCAATAGTTAGCCTCCTTGATCTCTCGAAAGCATTCTTGAAATGGCCTTTTTCTTTGTAATTCCAGACACCATATCTTTCAGCTTACCTTTCCTCCCTTCCCAGGAGTGTGATGTTACCATCTAATGTCACATGTCTTCCTCCACTGAAGATTCACCACACAGGACACTCACCACACAGGACACAACTCAGATGCCCCCCTCTTCTTTGGAGTCTTCTCTGTTTATCCCATTGAGAAATGATCTTCTTCTGAATTCTTATCATATTTTGTATCTTCTCCAGCATGTAAAACATATCGCCTTGTGTTATAGTTGGGTATAAACACATGGCATCTTTCCCACAAAAGATAA
Organism: Neofelis nebulosa; assembly: GCF_028018385.1. Taxonomy (NCBI): domain Eukaryota; kingdom Metazoa; phylum Chordata; class Mammalia; order Carnivora; family Felidae; genus Neofelis; species Neofelis nebulosa. Next base: position 28,455,375 of record NC_080791.1, on the reverse strand, counting down.
ACCCAGTGTTAGAATGGTGCTTGTCTTTCATTAGCTCAACTTGCTTCAGAGCTGAAAAGGCCTGTGTAAGCCTAGATGGCTTATACAGTGCAGTATACAGAGCAGTGTCCTCATTTTATAGATGAGGAAACAGAGGTGTGGAGAGCAGACACATTTGAGCCAAGTTCTCACAGTCAGGCAGATTAGAAAGGGAATTCACCTGCACCCTTAGCTTCCCAAAGAACTTGCCCAAAACAAAGCCAGAATGAAAGGTTGAGTGAGTGATTCTGACAAGTCCCTCAGACCTGCCATCCTATGACCAAAGTTGGACCACCCAAAGACGTATACAATTGATATTGAATCCTCAAGGCAACTTCATTTTAGAGATGACCATTTCATTTAGCATGTCTGTTCTCTTCCAATGGGGCTTTCATGAGTGGATCATTCAAACTTCTTAATAAGCAACTGGGTGGTGATTATTCTTAATCAGCTGACCAGGGATGAAAGTTATTCAGATTATTATGCATTAATACATTAAAAAATATGAACAGAAAATCAATGTGGCACCAATAAAAGATGATTGGATATTGTTAATATAAATCAAATAGTGCATCCTGGCTTTACAAAAAAGGAAAATGCTATGACTTTCTTGTATCCTCTGCTATAGACCCTGCACATGGCTCAGATCCTATAACCTCTCCCTTCTACACTTCTATTATAGGCAGGCTGCCTTATGATTAGTGCAGCAATGCCAATTAATTGCAGTAATGGGTAGGATTCACATTTAAGGAAACTCGCAGCCTGATACCTAACAGCATTTACAGGCTCCAAATGTGCACACGCTCTGTTTGCAGGCGGTATAGTATGTGTCCACAAAGAAGTGAAGGCACTGAGGGTCAGGGGCGTGTGTGTGTCTGTGTGTGTGTGTGTGTGTTGTCTGCATACATGTGCCTGTGTGTGCATACGCATACATGCATGTAAATGCAGGTGTGTGGCCAGCAAGGAACTGGGTCAGGGAGGAGGAGGGTGCTGGTGAAGATGGGTGAGGTCTGCCTGCTGTAGGAGGGAGTTTTGTATGTCTGGGAAGGAGGAGTCTATGTGAGCAAGAGAAATGCGACTTTGAGTACAGGGCTTTGGGAAAGTTAGTAAATGCATGCTTAAGTAGGATGTTTGGAAGGTGTAGTGAGAGGATTCCTGAGGAGACATCCCTCTCTGGTTTTGGAAACAATTTGTCATGCAAAAGTGGTGTATTACAGTGCTCTTTTGCTCCATTGTTTCCCTTCTTGTCCTTCCCCCTCTTCTTCATTAAAGCCTTATGGATGTTACTTTCCATGCCCTTTTCCACCCTGGTTTTCCTTTTCTGTCCTTTCTGTTTCTGTAGGTGATAGGCAGTAGGGAAGAAGTAGCTGCTCCTTACTGGGAGAACTGGTTCTGGTGCTCATGTTGTTTAGAACCACGTAAAAGTCCTGAAACAAACCCCAAAAGGAGCACTGTTTCCCCCTTGAGGACCTTCTAATGTATTTTTTAAAAAAGCCCACACACTGGGCCGTCAAAGTCACATGCAATGTGACAAAGTGGGTAATTATGTTTCACTTAGCACACATCAAAGGAACAAATGGCTGGAGAGCGTGCATATGTGCACCCGTGCTTGCGCAAAGGAGGCTGTGTGTGAGGCCGGCCCTGGGTGCAGGCTGGGTGCAGCCTTGGGGACCCAGGCTTGTCCTCTGGTCCCTGCCCTTAAAAGGAATGAGGCTATAAGACTCGTTTACATCTGGGAGCTGAAGTGGAATGTGCCTGGCCTTTCCCTCATGTTCCTTTGTTTGGTTTTCATGGAAACCTGTGTTTACGGGAAAACCCTGAGCATGCTTGCTGCAGACAGATGTTTCTGTTCTCTGTCCGTAATCATGTTAAGAATGTTTCTTTTGGGAGATAAGCTACCATTTTTCTTCTCTTCCCCCAATGCAAAAGATAGAAATTATCAACACGTCTAAAATCCAGAGGTCCCTCTGGAAGCAGGTGATGCCAAACAGCTTTTGGCAGAGACCCATCACCGCTTGGAGCTTCCTGTTACAACTCGATAGAAGGAGGGGCAGAACCAAAGGCACAAATTATGTCCACTGTCCTTGTCACAGATAAAAAAGAGAGAGAGAGAAAAAGAGAATTAAAGCTGGATTCTGAATCACTGATGCACAGCCCAGGCTTCTCCTTCACCCTGGACCATCCCCATCCCACTTTTCCTTCCTGCTACTTCCCCCATAGGCTGAAAACTTTGTCACTTTAACATTTAATTATATAAAATCCTGTTCTCTTTACCCCCTGTGGATGAGCAATTGTTCTGCTATTTCTATAAAACGCCACAGGAAATATGAAAATAGGAGGCAGGATTTGGAGCAAGACTGTTCGTGAATGCCTGTGGTTAGCAGCGTCAGAGATGGCTGCGTGGATTTTACATCTGTGACAGGGAAATGGAAAGGGAGGCCAGAGGGGCAAGGCAGGGAGGGGTGGGGAAAACAGGTGTCACAAGGGAGCCATGTCAAAATGCTGCAATGTGACCTTCGACCTGAGGGGACTGAACCCCAGGGAGAGCAGCCCCCACCTGTACCAGGCTCACTGCTTAAAGCAGGAGAACTGGGCTGGCAGATGGGTCAAAAGTGAGGCATAAGCTGGAGGGGAATGAACTGCACATTTCCCTGCACTATAAAAAAATGCTTTTCGAAAGAAGCTGGACAGTATCTATGGCCTCATTCATTCTTTAATCAAATATGCTACTGCGAAGCAGTGTTGAGAAATAACTGCAAGTGTAGACACTGAAGCCAGAAGCCAAGGTTCCAGTTAAGGCCCTTTCACTCATGAAGGTATAAATGCAGCAAGTTATTCTCTTCCTGCACTGATTTTGTCATATGCAAACTGGGGCTAACAATAATAGTATCACCCTGAAATAAACTGCCAGAACAGTGCTATTATAATGATCTAATGAGGAACTAAAGTGTAACAAATATTGTACTAGATACAGTGGCTACAATGGTTTATAAGTGCCTGCGTTCACATCTCAGTGTTTCATAACTTAATAGAGGAGACAGACGTGCATACAAATTATCAACAGTGTGATGGGGGCTAAGATAGTGATATCTACGAAGTCTGAGATTTTGGATATAAGGATCAAGGGAGTTGGGGAACACTTAGCAGACAAAATGGGTTTTGTAGGTTTTGTAGGATAAGTAGGAAATAGGAAGTTGGCAGTTGGGGAAGAGGGATCATATTATTTCTAGAAGAGTACAGAAAAAAGAAAGAGATGAAAGTCTGTCTAAAAGATCATGGCGTTTTGTTTTGTTTTGTTTTGTTTTGTTTTGTTTTGTTTTAAGTAGGCTCCATGCCCAACACAGGGCTTGAACTCATGACCTGAAAGCAAGACTCACATACTCTACTGACTGAGTTAACCAGGTGCCCCCTCATCATGGCTTGTTTTTTAAAAAGTGATAAATTGTGCCTGAGGAATGGTGAGAGGTAAAACCTGGTAAGAAAAACCCCACGTGGCTTGCTAGACAGTTTGGGTTTCATTTTGTTGGAAATGGGGATTCACTGGGAGATTTTACAAAAAGGTAGAAGCATTATCCATTTTGAACTACTCTACCTGCTGTCATACTAATTTTAACCTCTCTTTATATAATATACAAAACTAATAATCCTTCCCTAACTATAAAAACTGCAGTGGAAGAACACAGATGTTTGAAGCAGCACCAGACACTCGATTGATGGGATGAGAGATGAGGAGGGGTCGCTGTTAAGAGACCCTTGTAATACACAATGTGAGAGCCAGTGGAGAGCTCTGTCTTTAAGAGCAGTCTAGAATGTTAGAGTTTCCTTCCAATGGCTTCTTCTGTATCCTCGAAAATGTCTACATAGCAAGAAATATCTGCCTGTGGCTGACACTATTAGTTATTTACCTAGTATGTGTTCTCCCCATCTTCCTTACTCAACTAACCCTGGATTGGTTTAGGGTACTAAGGAGCATAATCAGAAACTACCTTCCCCACCTCCCTTGCACCTGGAGGTTAGCCACATGATGAGGATCTGGTCTGTGGTCTGGAAGTGGAAACCTTCCAGACAGCTCGCAGACAATTTTGTTTTGTGATTCTTGCACCAGTTCTCCCTTCTAACCTCTTTTTCTTCTCCTTGCCTGGGAGTCAAAGTGACAGTGGAGGTGAAGCATCCACCTTTCAACCATGAGGACAAGAATCTGACACTAAAGATTGCAGAGAGGAAGGCTAGAAGACCTGGGATGCTGATGACATCTGGAGCCTGTCTATCTCTGGACTTCATGCTCTGTAGTTAAGTCTAGGAACCTGAGATTCCGTTATCTGTGGTGGAATACAGTCTCTGATACCAGGGGACCTGTGTAGATAAGAGCCTCATGTAATGCACACTGCTACTGAGGCACAGATGTTTGACGTATCAGAAGCCAAATCAGTTTCTCTTTGGCTCTTGGAAAAAAGGGTCCATGTCTCAACAGTATCCTCAGCATGTTAGTAACCCCCAACCAGAATTCTTCTCTGTTGTCAGATGTTAACCCTAGATCTCCTACCATATTACAAAGACAAATTTACTTCAACACCAAAGGCTCAGCCACTGCATGGCCAATCTCAGGAAGAAGGACAGAGTGTCAGTACTAACGAGTAAATGTTGACTATCAGAGCTTTGCCAAATTAGTGGGAGCTGAGGATGTGTCTTTCACAATGAAAAAGAAAGGTGACTCCCAATGTAACATTATTGTTTGGTTTCAGGCTGGTCAAGGGGGAAATAGCCCCTTTGGGGTGGGATGCAAGGATGTTGGGGAGATAAAGGAAAGGACTAGAGGAAGATAGCTGTGGTCTCAACCTAGAGTCCTAATAGTGGTGGGGAGAAATGCAATGAACTGGGTACTAAACACAGCTGAAATAATAACATACAGGAGGTAGACCTAAGGACCCAGCTGTACAATGGGGCTTTAGAGTTAAATCAGTGAATTTTACTAGCCAGTCAACCTAACCACTCAAGCTGTAGGTTCCCAAGTTGTAAAATGGAGGTCATTGTGCCCACTTGCAGGTTTATAATGAGGATTATAGGAGATGAGGTACATAAAAAAGCCTAACACACTGGAGGCACTCTGTAAATGAATGTCTTGGTATCCTCAAGGAGGACAGATGGAAACCATAGGATCAGAAGCCGTCTCCAGGGATCCCCTCCTCAGGGGGCCCTAGAAATGCAGGAGGCCCACGTGAGCCCCTTACGTCTTGCTAGAAAAGTAGAATAGCTTTTGGCAAAGTTTGGCTCTGCGCCAGTCCTGGTCAAAGCTTTGCAAGAAGGATCCCTTAACATCTTTGACCTCTTTTTGCCCTTTCCACTTCGGGTGCAGGGATCCCATCTGGATCCCTAGTGCAGCCTGGGAAACAGAAGAGGAAAATCAAACGTAACCCCATGGAGAAATCCTTCCTTTTTGCATTAGTGAGGAAGGGGTACCACATGAGCACAGTTCACTCTATAAACCCAGATACAGAGCTCAAATATGAGCAAAAATAACTCAACCCAGGACTGGGGAGTGGTCTGCTTCACCAGTTCAAATACAGAACCCTGCTGATAGCAGCTAAGAGGATCCCTTTGCACAGCCCTGACCATGGGCAGATGTTCCCCTCACACCTGGGCAGAGGGCAAATCAGAGACAGCAATGTCTGGGGAATTAGACATGGTCCAGGAGACCCAGAAGCCTTCTCAGCCCAAGTGGAAGTTTCTCTCCATGGCCAGCTGGGAGTGTGCAGGTTTAGTTTTATTTGAGGAGAGCTGGTAGTTTTCACAGTGGGGACATTAGCAGACAGGTAGATGGCAGGGATTGAGCAACAGGAGTATTTAGCAAGGGCAGAGTGAACCAAACAGGGGGACATTGGACTTGTCCCTTGGCTCCACGGGGCCCTGCTTGTGCCTGCTTGCCTTCATGCAACAGCCAAGTTTAAATTGTGCTGGCCCGGCACAGCCAGTGTGGCAGAGGGGCGTCTCCTGGAAAAAACAAGGAGAATGAAGAAGAGACAGAGAGCCAGGTGCTCAGTCTCTCAAAGGAGTAACCCACTCCTATTCCCTCCCTGGAGAGGAAAAAATGAGTACTTGGAGCTTCAGGCTGTTGGGCTTACTTTTTGAACAATTTCATCTCTCCAATCTTCAATGGCCTCTATGTACAGACTGCCTACAAAGAAAGTTTCCTCGCTCTTGTGCTAGAAATAACAGGACCTGGGTGCACAGGGAGCACTACCCCACCAGGGAACTTCTTGTATAAAATTTATCTACTTGTTCCATAATTTCACATCAGCCTCAGTAAAAAAGCTCTTTTGTTGTGGTGGTGGCTGATAATGCAATGAGACACCATCCCCTCTGTGAGCTAATGACGTTTGTGGGGAGATGACAGGTGGGTATGAAAATGGAATCAGATAGGGTGGGGGCAGGCTCTGGCTCTGTTCCTTGCTCTTTGCTCTTTCTGTGGCTCTGGCTCCTGAGGAAGAGCGTGGGATGTTATCTATTAGTCTTTGCATCAGAATTTTATTCTAATTTCATAACGAAGATGTTGCTCCATCAGATACAGATGATGTGTCAGCAGAAATGTAGAAGGCCATTTTTATGTGTCAGCCGGCACTCTGCAGGGTCCCCCACCTGCCTGGAACAGTGTAAACAGTGCTGTTTGAGGGAATAGCTCTGCCACAGTAGATTGATCTTCAGAGATATACCAGATCTCTCTTCTTTCCTTACCACTGATCCTGTCAAGCTGTAAGCTCTATGAGGGCAGGAGACCTTTCTTCCCATTCGTCGTCCTACACCCAGTGCCTGGAACATGATGACTAGTCAACATAGGCAAATGTATGAATCTCATCTGCCATGATTCCCAGGCTATGCATGGTGCCAGTTTTTATTTTTAATTGAGGTATAATTCACATCTAACTTTTTATTAGTTTCAGGTGTACAACATAAGGGCTCAATATTTGTATACACAGTGAAATGATCACCACAACTAGTCCAGTGACCATGCATCACCTGTATGGCACCCACTTTTTGCAGACTTGTTTACTTCTCAAGACATAACCTCTATCAACCCTGTTCCACTTATAAGGACTAATCCTCACATTAGACTGAGAAATCCCAGGGCTCTCATCCAACTCTGTGAGTCTCCACATTGACTCAACTCCCCCTAACTGGCTGATAAGTATAAGCTCATATTCTGGAACTTTCTGGGCCTCAGAAAATAGAGGTACTAACAGTACCTGCCTAATGGTTTGCTGTGAAGATTGAGACAATGCATACTGAGGGCTACAAATAGGATCTTGATTTTGGAAATACTCAATATATTAGCCATTCTAAAGTCCTAGAAAGGACCTTAATCTTCTTTTACTGTATTTGAGTGCTTTGTCCCGGGAACCTACTGGGGATATTATCCCTCCCAGATTAGTCAATCCATCTCTCAAGGGCATGATTCCATCACCAGTCAAGATAATATTGCTCACCTTCTTCCTTCATGTCCCCTCTTGCAAGATTTCTCACACTGTACTCTCTTCTTGGAGCCCAGTGACTGGTATTTTATCTGGACTCCAGTGTTTTCCTGTGCTAGACCCTTTTATTTGTGGAAAATCATATTTTTACAGATGGTATTTCATTTGTGGAAGATCATACTTTACACAGATGATACATTATCTGGATATCTAAAGTTAAATGGGAATCATGGTGCAGGAGTTAAGAGCCCTGTCTCCAGAGTCACAAATTTCAGCTCTGTCATTTTTCTAGCCATAAGACCCTGGATGCATTAATAACTTATAACACCTCAATTTCTTTATCTGTAAAATAGGGACACTGATAGTATCTAACTCACAGGATTGTTGCAAAGATTAACTGACTTGATTTCTTTGAAGGGCTTAGAATAGCTCCTGCCTCATATTAAGTATTCAATAAATTTTAAATATTATTATTTGTAGCTACCATATGCCACCTACACCAACATATGTAAATATGGGGTCATTTAATTATAAATTAGACTCTTCCCATTCTACAGCATATGCCTATGAATAGCAGGTCATTCCCATGTACAAAGACGCATGCCCTTTCTCCTCTTTTGTCATGAAAATGAAGCATACCTTGAAAATCTAGCACAGCTCAGCACCTTTGAAGGAAGCACTTTTGAACAGAGACTTTTTGCCACTGGTTTGTCATTTTCTCCCTACCAACTTTCTGCTAAGGGAATATACACATACCAGTAGTCATAAAACTAAGTCCTAGTCTTAATTCTTCCAGAGATGAGTGTGTAACACAGAACAGAGAAAACCACTCCTCTCCAGACTTCAGTTCTCTCAGCTGCACAATGATAGAGTAGACCAGGGGCTATTATTGGTCTTCTCATTCCCAAGGCTGTGAATATGACTATAACCCAAAGGTCTCTGGGAATCTGGCCAGAGTCTGGACAGGCTCTGGTTCCCAGCACCTTGAGAAGGAACATGATTTCTGTGTGGATTTTATGGCATTATGGTAGGGAAGCTTGCAAGTTCTCTATCACCCAGTTTGGAAAAGAGACTGGAGATACCACGACCTTTGGATATGAAATATTAATGTTTTGAATTTCCCTTTTTAATTACTTGAGATGCACTGTACTTGGCATGAAAAGGTTACGTGCTGATGTGTAGGTCTTGACAAGCAGCAGCCAAAGAGAAATCCCTGATTTCTCATTTATGGGGGCTGCTTGGGCCACTTGCTGGGTGTGAGACTGAGGAGCAGAGGGGTTCTTTCCTCTTCCTGGCACTATCATCTTTCCTATCCTCAGTAGGAATGTGTACCCAGGATATGCCACACATTTTCTATCCTTGGGACTATGGCTTTTGTCTCTTTAATATAGAGTGGCCCAGACACACATGATTTTCTTGAACTTTTCCGTCTCCTTCTGTTTTCTCAGATGAAAAAGGTAGAAATAAAATGAAGTAGGAACTCTTAGCTCTTGTCAACTGCTAATTGCACCAAACCAAAATTTTTCAACACGGCATTCAAGGATCTTTATAATTAGGCTAAGAATTGCCTGCCTCAGCACCCATCAAAAATTAGCAGAGAATATTTACTCCCTCTCCTTTCTTTTCTGCAAATACATACTTCTTCATCTCAGTTGTGAATTGCCTTTTCCCACACTTCCCCCTCTTCATGTGAAGTTCCATCTAAACTCCACTGTCAGCGAGACACTCTAGGAATGAAGGGGGCAGTAGGAAGCATGTGTCTCGTGAAGTGACTTCTCCATCATGCTCTGACGGTTGGTATTATGAGTTACCTTGGTTAGGCCAGGGCAGCCAGATATTCGGGCAAACATTATTCTAGATGTTTCTGTAAGGGTAGTTTTTAGATGTGGTTAAATCTGGAGATTTTGAGTAAGGCAGATTGCCCTTCATAAAGTGGTGGGTCCTATCCAATCAGTTGAAAACTTTAACAGAAAAACACAAACGTGGCATGACTGGCTGGCTCAGTCAGTTAAGGGTCTGACTCTTGATTTTCCCTCAGGTCATGATCTCACAGTTCTGTGAGTTCAAGCCCCGCATCTGTCTCTGTGCTGACAGTGCACAGCCTGCTTGGGATTCTTTCTCTCTCCCTCTCTCTCTGCCCCTCCCCTGCTCCAGCTCACTTTCTTTCTCTCAAACTAAATACATAAACTTAAAAAAAAAGAAAAAAGAAAAACACAAACTTCCCTTGGAGAGGCAGAGATTCTCCCAGCAATTTTTGAACTTGAACAGTAGCATCATCTCTTTCCTGGGTTTCTAGCCTGCCAGCCTTCTCTATCAAAAACTTGCCAGCCTCCACTATCATATGAGCCAATTCTTTAAAATAAATATCTCTTTTTAATATTATATATTACATATACATATATGTAGATATACAAATATACATATATAAAATATATAACATACACACACAATCACACAACCCATTGTATATGTACACACATCCTATTTGTTCTATTTTTTTTTTCTGGAAAACCCTAATGAACATGTGGCATTGTAGTATAACATAGTGTAATGTTACCCTTCCCCTACAGGCAAGACTTTCTCTCAGGCACTTTCTGAGAATCTGTCCTTCCTCTATGAAGCTTCTGTATTTCACCCAACTTTCTAAATTCCAGCTAATTCACATTAGACAAAGAGAAGAAAGCTTCCAAAAATTGTTCTCTGCTAGTGATGGAGATGGGCATAGCACACTGTTCGTTCCTACCCTACAGCTGGTTGACCCACACAGTGTGGTGTGTGGCCTTTGAATAGCCATTAACGCCTCAGCCCTGTCTCCCTGGGGTGCAGGTGAGTCCTCACTGTCACCCATCGTGTTGCCCCATCACCAGAATTAAACAGTATGAAGACAAGGTACTTAGTGATTGGAAAGGAATGAATCATATATTGAAAATAGGACAATCCTAAAGTCTTCCTGTTCTTTCCTAAAAGAAGTTGGAATAATCTTTCTCTCCTCTAAACTTCCTTAGTGCCTTTTCAAGCTTTTCTTACTGGGGGGAGGAAAATTCTGTAGCACATTCTCACAGTTTGCACACTACATTCAGTGTATCTGTGACACTAGTGGCTACTGCGTATGGGCTGCTCTATGTCAAAGGCAGTGTAGTTGTGCATGTGTAACGAGACCTCACAATTATTCTTTAGGTGGGTTTTATTATCTCCAAATGGAAACGCAGCAGGATCAAGTAAATTACTCAGGGTTATATAGTGAATAAGTGACCAATGTGGGTTTCACATCCAGTGTTTCTGACTCCAAATCCATGTGCTTTAAACGATTGCTGTGCTTCCTCTAATTCTTGAGTGTAAGGATTGTAAAAAAAGAAATATTTGCCAATGTTCATATTGTTTTAATTTGTCAGAGTAAGTGCTCAGTGTGTGTTAACAAGGACAGTCAAATGAAGGTCAAATAATTGAGACCCAAATTCAGCCGGGTAGCTGAGCAAAGCCCTTTATAGGAGATCAAAAAGTGGTGAAATCAGGACTGAAAAATATAGAAAATTTACATGGGAAAGCAGATTATTTGGGAATATATAGATTCTTTCCAATAAGAAAGTCCCTGACTAGTCCCATGCAGGCTAGTGAAATGCAGTTCATGACTAAGAGACGCCTGTTATGGCTGGATACTCCCAAAGAAGAAGAAGTCTTATAAAAGCCACAATGAGGAGATTCTGAGTATGAAATTCTGTGGAGCACTGAACGAGGTGGGGATACCAGATGGCCACAGATCACCAACTTCCACCAGTGATTAAAGTGATCTTTGGATGCCAGAGAGAAAGACCTAGCTGAATCAGGCTATAAGAGCAGAGAGGTAGTTTTTCAAATGAAAAATGGTTGGAACTTAAAAAGACATGTGTAGGTATTATTAAAAACTTAGTAAGTGGTGTCTGGGTCTAAGCTATGTGTCTCTCATGTGCCCTGAGATTCATCACAAGGTAGAGGGCTGGCCCAGATAATCTGTGCTGGTGTACCTCTCAGAGGTGTTGGGATCAGGAGAGGCCAGTAAAGTTTAGACCCATGCTTGGAACTAACAATGGTAACTAACTCTTACCACCAATTCATTTCCTAGATTGAAAACAGCAGAAATGATCAGAAATAAAATAAGAACCCCAGTTTAAAGATGTCTGGGAGATGTCAAAAAAGCCACCCAGTGGAATATAATTCAACAACTATTTTTAAAGTGCTTATTATGTGCCTCCCTTTGTACTAAGTAGGTAGTGATAGAATGGGTGAAGAGTTCACAAAATATGCATTTATATCTATATCCACATCTGGGTATCTACCTATCTACACACACACAAACACACACACACACACACACACACAAACACACACACGTACATATGTATAATTTAGTCCCCAAATCTCTCCATACTTCTTGGAAGGTGGAAATTTGAGGAAAAAGTATTAGAGGGGAGAAATAGAGAAATTACATGTTTGCTATAGGACAGGCCTGTGCTACCTGAATCTAACACCAGCTGTCAGAGGTAGGCATTATTATTCTAGTATTTCAGGCTCAGAAAGGCTAGGTCAACACTTGTTTGGTGGCATTCATTTAGCTATGGAAGAGATGGAATTCAGGTGAGTCCTATTTTTTTTCTGTTCCACCTAATATTTATTACTGAGTATTGAGAAAGCACATATTCAAAAACAGCTAAATAATAATGTAATCAGTAATAATTATTAGTGGAATTTTTTTTTCTACTATTCCTACTTTTAAGCATCCAACAGTATCAGTTTCCTAACCACAAAATCTGGCTCAGGAGCCCTACATCTTTTCATATGGGATTAGCAGAGCTGGGCACTAGTCACTATGGCTTGACTATAGATACTCTTAGTTTTGGGGGCAAAAGGAAGAGTGAGACTTGGAGTTAGTCTTTCAACTGTCACAAAGGATCAGATACAAGGAACTGCTTCCTGAACAGTCAGGTTAGAAATTAAATGCTGGAGGCAAAGGAATTTATGTGGATGTCATCCTAAGAATACAGATAATAACCAGAAAGCTTTGGGTTCGCTCCTATGACTCTTGAATCTGGCAGGAATTCTTCCCAGTATCTATTATCATGCTTCCATCCCTGGCACCTGACGCTGGACTCCTAAGTTCAGAGCCCTGAGCAGGAAACTCTGTGTGAGGAGCTTTTCTGCTAATCCCCAGCCTGAATGTTCTGTTCCTCAGCTCCAGGCTACTGCTCCTTGCCCTAGCACCTGCTGAGCAAATGAATAATTCCCTTCCCTCATTTGCATTGTTTCCTTGAAGGTATTTATAGCTTGTGATCATCTGCCCCCTGAGTTCTCTCCTCTAGACTATAATTTAGCATTAGTCCCAGGTCTGTTAGCCATGGAACTGAGCATGCACAGGAGCTCCATTGCCTGGGCTCTTGGCAGAAGGGAGTGGAGGCCCTTTAAGGCTTCAGCAGTGGTTCGAAAAATAGTGGGTGGAATGTCACTCTCAAAATTGGTCCTCTTGGTTGTCTTTATGGAGCGTTTTATGATTTGCCTGTTGAGTAAGAAAAGATTTAGAGATTTGTCCAGATGGCTCTGTATGTGTGTGTATGTCATGGAGAGAGAGAGAAAGAGAGAGAGAGAGAGTGTGTGTGTGTGTGTGTGTGTGTGTGTGTGTGTTTGTGTGTGTGTGGTGTGTATGCTCCGGGAGTTGGGGAGTGTGTGGAAACCAATTAAAAGAGGGAAGCTTATTTTTCTGTGACTCCTGTCTCTACCTCTCTGGTCAACTATGCCTGTATTCTGCTATCGTAATTCTTGAAGGTGGCAAAACCAGGAAGCAAAGAAAAGCAAAGCAATAAATCATAAAGTCAATCACATGGGTACAAAAATCCTAAAATGGCCCCATGTAACATAGGTCACTCTTTCAGCCTCCCAATATTCTCAGGCCACAGACCACTGAAACACAAAGAAGACTATATATGGAATCTAGAGAGAAGAAAGGAATTTGGGACAACTATTTAAGATGGAAAGAGAAGAGCTACAGCTTGAGCAGAGAATCTTTTTGGAAGTTTATCCATGAGACCCCAAGTAGCTGGATTCATCTCTTCCTGTGATTCAGAAAGTGAAAAATAAAATAAGTATTTTTCAAATGAATACCTTTTCCAAAAAATAACTGAGAATATTTTGAAGTTGAAGCCTGTGGAGTCCTTCCAAAGGCATTAAGGCTGTACTAAGCTGACAGGTCAGAATATTTCTCGTTTCCACCTTGCTGAAAATTTTTTTGCCCTATGTTGCTGAATTAACCTCATTAATCTTACTTCAATTTAAGTGCAGGAGTGTGAAAAATTGGGGTTTGGGAGTGGGGGGTTGTTGTTTCCAGGAAAGGTTTTCCACACAGCGGGAACACCTGGCAGGCCCTACCTTGACCAAGGAATCAAGGTCAACATCTCCAGGAGTGGTACACTGTAGATATTGTGCTTTCTGATGTCTTCCTGATGGCAATGCCACTTCTGTGATATTCCTGCCAAGAATACCTGGTCATAAACAAAGGTGAGACAGACCCAGGTTCAGAGCCATCTAACAGCATGAAAGGACTGCATACACTGGATGTCCAATAAGGACATGGGAGACCAAAGGCCAAGAAACTGTTTCAGATTGAAGGAAACTGTGGGTTAAGACACGTGAATTAAATGTATATTACTGGAAAAGATCCTTAGCCAGAAAGGAAAAAGAGACTTTGTTAGGATAATTGGCAACATATGAATGAGTTCTATGACTTGGAAAGTTGGGTTGGCATCATACTGATTTCCTGATTGGGAGGGTTATATATTAGTAAGGAAGATAGAATTCTTATTTGGAGGAGGTAAACACTGAAGTATTTAGGGTGCTGGGGTCTCCATTCAGGCAAAGAGCTATGTCTCCTCTCTTTTAAGAGATTCTGGGCCCAGAAGAAAGGAGTTTAACAGGATAAGTCTATGGGGCAATCAAAATGGTCAAGTATGGCAACGCCTGGGTGGCTCTGTTGGTGAAGTGTCCTACTTCAGCTCAGGTCAAAATCTCAGTCTGTGAGTTTGAGCCCCATGTCAGGCTCTGTGCTGACAGCCCAGAGCCTGGAGCCTGCTTTGGATTCTGTGTCTCCCTCTCTCTCTGCCCCTCCCCTGCTCATGCTCTGTCTCCTTCTCTGTCAAAAATAAATGAACATAAAATTTAAAACAAAATAGTCAAGTATGATAACTCAGTTCTGGTCCCCACTTCTGCTTATTTTCTTTTGAGCCCTCTTCTTCTCCCCATTTCTAACCACTGCCCTGGATTTCCTTCTCACAAGATGTTTTGACTGGCTATTCCATAATTCTCAATGTCCCTCATATAGTTTTCCTTCTGAGGATACTAGAACTTTAGTAGAGAACACCTGAAAAGTTAAGGTCTTCAAGGCTCAAAGGAATAGCTCTCGAAGCAGAGAATTTTCAGTGCAAGTAAATGAGGAAGTCCTAACACACCTCACATGACAGGTGTAGTGAGAACCTTGCCATTTGGGAAGGACCTAGCCCTGCCCTGGGGGCCTGAGATTTCCCAAACCACCTGTGGGATGCTGAGCAATCTCCCAACCTCTTGCTCAAAAGGATACTCTTCCCCTTTGGTTCCAAACATAGTTTGACATGGAGGATGGAATCTCTTTAAGTAAAATTCCACAACAGAGCATTAGAAAGATGTGATAAAATATACACGAGTTATTAAATATTGTCATCAAGATGAGTAATAAATCAGACACATTTTATGGTTTCTGATTATAAATTCCATTTATTCTGTAAGCGTTTAAAGAAAGAAAAATGGAGACCCAACAGAGATTTAAGCATGCCTGGAATGGGTATATTTTATTATTGCTGTGTGGCTACAGCACCCCCCATGGGGAAGCACAGACAGGTCCTCTCAGGGCTAGCAGGTATGAGCTGTTGTGTCTCTGGGACTCCGTGGGTGCAGTCTGTGGCAGGTAAGAACATTCCTGTGAGGTTTTTGCGAATCAAAAATTCTGGAAGATTTTGGGGTGCTTGGGTGGCTCAGTTGGTTAAGCATCTGACTCTTGATTTTGGCTCAGGTCATGATCTCACAGTTTGTGGAATCAAACTCCATGTGGGGATTCCCACGTGTGGAGCCTGCTTGGTATTCTCCCTCTCCCTCTCTCTGCCTGCCCCCTTTCTCAAAATAAATAAACATTAAAAAAAGAAGAAGCAAAGGTTTAAAAAAGATTCTGGCAGATTCCTTCTGGAAGCGAATTTGAAGATGGCCTATCCCTCCAAAGCCCTGGACTGAGCCAAGAGAAAAGAATTGTGAAAGTCTGAATGGTTCCTGGCAGGCCGTGCTGAAAAATGCAAAGCCTTAACAGGGAAGATCCTTAACAAGAACTATCTGAAAGAGTGGCCACTGTCAATCAGGCAGTTAGGCACAAATTCAGTATAGAAATTATCAGTTCAATAAAAATTATACTTTATGTTAATAGAACACTTTACAGTTTACACATATCATTCTGTTAAATCTTACATTATCCCTCGGGAAGAGCCACAGTTATTTTCATTCTAAAAATAGAGAAAATGAAAATGTCTCCTCATCCAACCAGGTCTTTCTCAGCTCCTTCTGATTCTGCGCTCCTAATACCTCTCTAAATGTGGTTCTGGTGTACAGAGAGAAAGGTGAAAATGCAGTTTCCCGAGACAGTCTTCATGGCAGAATTTGACCTGCTTTCAGCTTTGGAATGCCTCATATGTTATTCTTCTAGCAGATTTCTCTAATTATGTTTTGCTTGGGCTAAGATTAAAATTAATTGGTCTTTTCATGATCACATATTGGGTGAGTAATAGGGCCAGGCACCTGAGGATCAGCTGAAGTCTAGAGACTGGGTGTGGTAATCCACACACCAGAGATTCAGAAGGCAGTGAGAGGGGATTGGAGCATACCCTGGCGGGCCTCCGAACGTGCACCCAGCAGTTTGTCTAGTTCCTGGGATCCTTAATGTGTCACATACGTGTATGATGCTCACATATATGAACGAAGGTCCCCACACAGACTGAGGAGCACAAATGTGTATCCTTGTAAAACACTCACACTATTTAAAAGGCTCTGAGGAGTGTCGACTTTTGGAGAAAGACCAGATAAATCATTTTGGAGAGGGAGAAAAGGAAAACAATACGATAAAGAAAAAAAAAAAACTACTTCCCCCCCCCCCACCCCTTCAAATGCCACAAGAAAATGTCAAGGAAATCGCTTTACTGGAAATAACAGAGAAGTTCAAAACTAAATTGTCAAGTGTCACTTCCGTGGTCCGACTCTCCCTTGCATACCAAGCTCCTCTTACCCTGCCTATTAGCTGCCTTACTGCCTCTGCCATTGATTACCCCTCAGGATGCCACTTTTCCGTGCTTGAAAAAAGGATGAGCCAAAAAATCACCCTTGGAAAGCCTTTCACTAAGTGGAATAATAGAGAATAAACTAAAGGACAAAGAAATGAGTGGATAAGAGATCTTTCTCTGCCAGCTGGTCATGTTCATCTCTGGAACAAGGTCCATTGGAGACCACAGAAAGGAGGCTTATCATTTCCAGTGACATCCTCAGCAGAGGGCTTTATTAAATGATTAATTGTGCAAGGCTATGTACAGGTCCCTGTAAATAGAGAAGCATACAGGGATACTGCTGCCTTCTTATAACTTAAAATACATCACATATTTCACAGTCCTACAAAAAGCTTTCCTGATTTACTTTCTATTCTACTTCTGTTACAACAGCAACCACAAGTAACAACAGTAACTTATTACAGCTAAGGGTCATGGAGCAAGAAATGGTTTGCATTATCTAGATTCATTCATTCATTCTTTCATTCAACATTCCAAAATCAATTCAGACTCTGCTGGATTATATATCAGGTCCTTGGCTGGATTCTAAAGACGGAGCAATGGACAAACCACGGATCACACTTTCAGGGAACCCACACACCACTATAAATTGGGATATAAAATCATTTTGTCTTTTAAAGTGCAGGAAAACAATTTTCACGTAGAATATTTCCAGGAAGTCTAATATAAGACATCGATAAAGCAGGGTTTTCAGTTAAGTGGAACAGTGGATAGTGAGAAAATTTTTAAAGGAGAGTGTACTAATCCCATTTTCAGTGTGGTTGCAATGAGGCTGAGGGGGGTTGGCAAATTTTCCAAGTCATGGTTAATAGGTAGACAGAGCATCCAAGATGTGGTACCAACTCTGTTGGAGCTCAAATCCCTAATCTTGCCAGTTTTGCAGATACTGCCCCACTGAGTCTTAATACTAAAAGGCATCAGGAGAGGGATGCTTGCTCTTGCCTTGCTGAGTTTATCCTTTGCAGAGTTGGCTAATATCAAAGTTTTCCTTGGTCATAATTCACAACTAATTTTCTAATTTCTGCAGCTCTATCTCTGGAACAGAAAATTCAATCTGGAATGGAGTAGAGTTGGGCAGTTTTAGAAGGAATGGAGAAAAATGGAACCTACCAAGAGACATTGCATTGAACCAACTGGTAGACCTGGGTTGAACATGCCCAAGAAGTCACAAACTAGAGGTTTAACAACAACCCTTCAAATCAAGGCCTGTAAGATTTGCATGTTACAGTCAGGAAATGTGGCCGATTAAATGCATGGAAGTCTAGATTTAAAATAGTGTCATTTGATGCTTAGCAATATTTCTTCAATGAAGAATATCTGCCTGTCAGTTTACTAATACTGTTGTCATTTTGTTTTTAATAAAGGCAATTGGAAAACTAAACATCAAGATGGAAACAATTCATCTTTCAAGAAATCACTTAAAATCAGAGTGAAAAACATGATTACACACAGTATGCCACATGCCATGGTTTCACAGCCCTCATTTGCTGTCTGCTGGACTGTCCGTCAAAGAGACTGACACCATTTGTGTGCAGAAGAAAAGGTGATGTGCCACATTTTCCCCAACCTGCAGAAAGCAAGGGACCCTATCTCTATTTTCTTTTCACATTAAAGCAACCACCAAGGCATTATTCCAACAACACTCTGTTGCTAGTTTTAAGTTCTAGCATTGCCAATCCATCAATTCGATAACATAATTTATTAACTAAATTTTAATGGAACTAATTTTCAATACAGTCAATTGTACACTGATGGGAGAATACACATTCACTAGATTGAATGTGTTCTTTTTTTTTCAACGTTTTTTTTTTTTTTAATTTATTTTTGGGACAGAGAGAGACAGAGCATGAACGGGGGAGGGTCAGAGAGAGAGGGAGACACAGAATCGGAAACAGGCTCCAGGCTCCGAGCCATCAGCCCAGAGCCTGACGCGGGGCTCGAACTCACGGACCGCGAGATCGTGACCTGGCTGAAGTCGGACGCTTAACCGACTGCGCCACCCAGGCGCCCCTAGATTGAATGTGTTCTTAAATGCCACAATTGTGTTTTGTACTCATTATATACATCAACCCCATTCTTCCAACTATACCTGTACATACCAACTCCATTGGACTTTTTCCACATTTTTATGAAATTGACATAGAAAACTAGAAAATGATAAGTAACTACTTGGCAATATGAATAGGAAGACTGTCATGAGAAGGAGAACCGATGAACATAGATCGTGCTGAACAAGCCAATATGTGAGGCAGCCACTGGCCCTTTCGGGGAATCAAGACAAATGAAATGAGGTAGGAGCACACTGAGAAATTGACAAATCTGGGCATTACTAAGTATGTCGATATCTAAAACTCCCTGTGCATAATCTTTCTGAAACTTTTCACCCAAAAGCCAGATACTGCTGAGCCTCAGTAAAATTTAATGAAGGACTTCTTCAAGGTTAATGAAGGACTGGCCCGAGCACCTGAGTTCTGCTTCCTCGCCTGTTTGTGAATAACTTGGGCCAGATCTGCCTGAATCCACTCAACCCATGCTGGGGGACTTCTGGGATTTCGCGGCACTGCACCCAGTAGAGAATGATTGGTTAATAAGATGTGTTAGACCACTAAAGCACAACCCGGTATCATGGAAGAATGAATGGAGCTCATGAACATGCCAAGGGAGTTCTGTATGTGTACATAGCACGTCTTCATGAAGAGTGTGGAAATCCCTTAAAAGCACTGACAGTTTTTCCCAGTTTCAGGACTAAAATTGGCTGAACCTCTTCATTCTTAATTGAGAGAAAATGCAGGAGCTGCGGGGAAGCAAGAGGAAGAAGACAAAGTACATGATGAGAAAGGAATGACCTAGGGGACCAGTTGTTGCAAATGCAGAGAGAAAAAGGAGAACATCTTCCCCAGAGAACAGGGGCAGGATGGCCCATAGGAACAGGGGAGGGTGGATGTGCTCTGGAGGGGAGAGTAGGATGAACAGCTGATGGGTGCAATACTGTCACCGTGTTTCTCCTTGGATTCATTGGAAGAAAATAAGCCCATAATGCAAAGTATTCATATTGATAAACTATTTATGTGAGTTTATACAAATCAATTAATAAACGTATCATAGCCAACAATGTATAAATAATATTTCATAGCTAATAGCTATAGTTTTATCATCAAAATATAAAAACCCATTATAATAACATCCAGTCCTGCTGTGTCTGCCTGCCTATGATACCTATACTTTCTCAGAAGTCACTCATTGCTTCAGTAGCTTTATTTATTTACTCATAATTTATATTCCACCTACTTAGAAAAAAGGGTCTGAGACAGCTTGCAATGTTAAAATATATATAAAGCAGAATAGCTAAAAATGAAAACAGGAACACAAGCCGGTAAAAAAGAACAAGGAAAGAAATGTATCAGGCACCACCTGGGCTGGGTAACTGAACACTAAATTTAGCTCCGAGCTGTGAACACTAAGAGGGACAACGTATGTTAGTTTCAATGTTCTCACTGATTAAAACAGAAGCAAACCAGCTCCCATGATCACACAGACCCTTTCCTGGTACTATTTAGCATGTGCAGCAACAGAGAATAAATGGATCATATTTTTGGCTGCAGTTTTATAAAATATATAACAATGCTTTCAGATGGGCTTTCTTACATCTGCTTCGTATGGATGGCAGCTTGCAGATTCTGTATTTAAGCTAGGTCAGGTCCCTAAGTAGGCCCAGTCATACCACCTTCTATCATGCCTGGTACCATGCTCAGGGATGTCATTAAAGCACAGATCTTTGTTTCCATCTCAAATACTTAGATTCAGTGGGATTCAGTGGGATGGGTGCTTAAAGATACCTTTAATAAAATTAACTATTGAGCAGTACACACAGGTCATTTCTGATGTTCATTCCTGATTGGGAAGCACTACACTCTGGACTGAGAGAATTTATGTCAGTCACTTTCTTTCTGAGAATTGGCTTCTAAATTTTGCAAGTTGGGGTCTTTTTATCAGAACTTTATTATCTTGAGAGTTCAAGGGAAATAGAATGCCTTGAACCTTGGAAATGGTAATGTAGCTCATGCCTCGGTGGTGAGGGGAGAGAGATCCTGCTCAAAGCTACAAAGATGCCTTGCTTAAAGAAGAGCCCTAACAAGCTCACAACCTGGTGTCAGATCTGGTGCTAAGCTCCACAGAGACCAACTGGTACTGGTGCATCCACCCAGAAAAGCAAGGACTTCCATGCTTCCTACTCAAAGGAGAGAAACTGACATCCAGGAGGTACCCAATATTCACCAGATGCCCTTGCCATGCATTCCCAATTACAACTTCAGTTACTGTTCTATTGTTACTCTTCCTCTTCTTATTATTATTTGACACAACATGGTTATCCCATTTTGCTAATGAAGAAACAATTGTTCAGAAAAGTTAATCTTCTTAATATCATACAGCAAGTAACCAGTAAAACCAGAATTTGACTCAGCTTAGTCTAAACCCAAAGCCCATACAATCTTACTGTGACTTCACCTTGGAGTTATTTTTCCTTTCCCTAGAACTTTGCCTTCACAAGAGTGCATTAAAATGGACTAGTTCAAAGCAAAGTTTCTATAGTCAGAATTCCCAGGCTTATATCTCAGCTTCATCTCTTGAAGGTCGGGGGCATTAGTCAAGTTACTTAAACTTTGCATGCCTCAGGTTTTTCATCATGGAAGAGTGGGATATACTTTATAGAGATCTGGTATGAGTTAAATGACTCTTGTGTAGCACATGGTCAGTAATCAGTAAATGATCAGTGATTTAAAGTTGTAGCAACAATGGAGTTGCTTGGGTTCTAGGAGAGATGAGTGAGAACCAATCTGTACTCTCATTATAGTAATAGTGCAGTGCTGAATGGGCCAAGGTATAGCCATAAGGACTGCCCTCATCCCACTAGGAATTCTGGGAGCTATTTTGATAAGGGTGGACAGGGGCAGAGGGAAGGGATATGACAGCAGCAGTGGCAGATTTGATATCCACAATTAAGTCTTCTAAATTATCACTCAAGTTTCCTTCTGTTTCTAAAAGTCTGTAATCTTACAAAGAATAAAATAAAATGAGAACATAAATTTTTAGAAATAGCATTCGGGCAGCTGAAAGCTGGCATCAACCAAGCCATGTGAATTAATTTTAAATTTTATTTGGTTCAAAAGATGGGCAAGGAAAGAACAGGCCAGCTTCTTGGGGAAGCTAGTGAATGTTAACAGATGTCAGAGTCGGCAGAAAGTCTCAACTCCTGGTTTGCTTCCATATCAACCCCAAAGCAGAAGAGAAAAATCTTCAAGCTATGAAGAGTAGAAAGAGTAAAGAATTACACTGTTAAAATTACACAGTGAGTGATAGACCTGGGAAGGACTTTCTCTGAAACAATGCTTTTCAGGTTAGTTGTAGGAGAGGTGGGGTTACAATAGGTTTGTGCTTGGCCACAAAGCTCATCTTAAGGCTTTCAGCCAAGAGCCCAAAGGTAGACCTGCCTGCCACTAGGGGACAGTGTACAGACTGAAAAACAAATCGATTGATCCTCTCTAAAGCCCACAATTAAGAGCTGAAGTAACTGAAGGCAGACCCGGGGAGTGACTGCTATTAGTCACTAGTCAGAGGAGAAGACACGGACCTGTTATCTCTCATTTCCAAGCTGGGAGAAAAACCACCATAAACTGCTTCGAATTGGAACTTAGCTAAAGATAAAAAACATCTAAAGGCACATTTTTGTGTTCATTTATCCACAAGCCTTATTATATACTTTAGTAGTGGGGAAAGGAGCAGGTGAGTCACCTTCAAAGTAGGGGTTATGTATGCAAGGAACCACAATGTGTATAAAGGACAAATTACAGACGAGAGGTCCAGGTGAAAGGCCTGGAACATTCAGAGCAGGAAATGTATATTCCAGGACAGCTTCATGGAGCAGCAGCATAAGACCTGAGAGATCTGAGAAGATGAGGGCATTTGGAAATGAAATAAAAGAAGGACAAATTAAAAAAAGAACAGTCACAAGGTGGAGACACCAATGAAGCTCAGGGTGTACATGGGAAATGGGGAAGAGCTCTGGGTAACTCTTGGAAGAACAGAGCAAAAAAGGTACCACCAAGGGGGCTAGAAAAGGGTGTTATTTCCAGACTGGGGGCCAGGGTAGAGACTCTTGTCTGGATTCCACAGATGGCTGTGGAGACGCTGAGGAGTCTGGGTGGTCCAACATGAACACAGCTGTGCGTAGGGCAGATTGGTCTGGTGACCTGGAGAGAGGGTTGGCAGCCTCACTGCTTAGGAGAAAAGGAGCAGGCATGTGAGGCCATAAGGACTTACCTGGAGGGAAAAGAAGGAGGGATGGAAGAGGTGTTTTGATAAACTTGGCCCCAAAAGGAAAGGTGGGGTAGAGTGAGGGAAGCGCCAGGGAGCTAAGCCCCATTTCTTTTTTCCCTCATCTGTAAAACAAAGGGCATGCCTCCTGCTCAAAGTTTCCACCAGACTGTGAAGTTCTAATTCTCGGTGGGGCATGGGAGGGCTGGAGACTCCATAATCATAGAACCAGAGAGTTATCATTCAGATGCAATCTGCAATTCAATCAGAGTCAAAACAAGGGCTCCTTGGTGAAAAAAGAGAAGTCCTAGGTAAATTCAGGGTTTGCTAGCTCTCCATGCAGATGGGGTGTGTTCTGCCCTTAACTCACACATTCAACAGGGTAATTGCTCCCGAAGTCTCCAACAAACCAACAGCCTCACCTCCTTCAAACTTGTACCTACAGCACCATCTGCTGGTGTGGGACCCTGTGGCCTGCGGTCAAGCATAAAATCCTCATTTTGTGCCCTCAAAACTCCTTCATCACACTCTTTTCCCTGCAAAGAAAACACACACACACACACAGACACACACACACACACACAAGCACACATACTCACATATATGGATGCACATAAAGACAGATGCACACAGATACACATAGATGCGCATAAACACACATATACATAGATGCATAAGACACACACAGATACATACACAGACATACACACAAACATACACGTATAGACACATGCGCACACAAGCTACAAATGCACAGCATCTCAGCTCTAGGGTAGCCTCCCTGCTACATCCTCCCACTCTGTATTCTGGAACCCTGGCAAGCCCTGGAGGTTAAGTTGAACCACTCTCCCCAGCCCTGCTGCAAAGGACAAATGACAGGCCGGTAGGACGGCAATATTTGAGAGGACAAACAGTTGGACATCTGAAAAGTTAATTTGCTGGTTAATTTACTTGCAGACTGCTAATTGATCCAGCAATTCCCTCCTACCCTCTGCTCCCCATTCCAAGAGACCCAGAAGGAAAGAGACTGGCCCTTCATCCCCCCCATCTGTGCCCTGCTCTCCATATTGGCTGTAGCACCTGGTGTCCTGCTCTCATTCCAGAAGAATCAGGAGCACAACCTGGTTTCTCCAAAACATTTCTTATTAACCTACTTTTCCTAAAGATATCATTTTGTCAAAAGCATCCCAAGTTCAAATAGCTTTTATTTTTAAACCAGAAAAATCATGACACTGTAATGACAATAAGCACTTTTTAACCTTTTAAGGAAAATGCCATTCCATGCCGCATCTCTTAATAGCTGACTCCTGGCAGTAGCCTCAATGATGAATCCACCAACCTGTTTAAAATGTAAGGGAGGTTATTTCAAAAGTAATCCGAGGGTGTTTCTGACTGCAAATGCAAATTCCTTTGTCAGCGGTCTCTGGCGCCATGGAGCGCTCAGGTATTTTTAGTCCACACAGATTTGCACAGGAGGAAACATACATATACACACGAAATTAATGCAAGGTGGGTACTTAGTTCTGAATATTCATTCCTTTGGGGTTTTGGAGATCTGAAAGGAAAAGTAGGCCTGTCCCTGCAGACAAATGGGTCCAGCTTCCTGGTGCCCTGTTCCGTGGGTTTGTGCCAGGATTCTGGCCTCCTGGTACTCGTGAGAAATGGGCCCTGCTCATCACAAAAGACTGGCGTGGCAGTTTTGAAGCACCAGCCAGCAACCTACTGGTGATATTGAGGGGTGCTGCTCCTCACCCCCAGTAGATATGCATGTTTGTGTTTTGTGTTTGCCCATGCAAATTTGGGAAATAGTAAAAGGATGTAAAGGGGTAAAGAAAGGTATGTGTGTGTGTGTGTGTGTGTGAGGAGCTGAGAGACTAGGGAGGAGGAGCTGGCCCCACCAGGTCAGGCCAAGCATAGGAATGTGAACATGACTATACTAAGGTTCTGCTAGTGTTGTTTGCTTGTTTTAACCAGCTATCAAGTGGGGAACAGGAGGGAAGTGTTAGGCTGACTAAGCAAAGTATAGGGATTAGCTATGGAATAGTTTTTGTGCAAAACAATCAGCCCATATAAATACAACATGTTCAGGATTTTTCTGGATACTCCCCGTTTCGAAGAGCTATTTGTAATATACTCACAGGTACATTTTAACTTGGTAAACCATGTATTCCACATTTTTGTTCCATGTGACTTAGGAAAATATGCTTTCAAGATAATAGACACTGGCTTGAATATTGGCTTTTGCCATGTGCTAGCTGTGTGACCTTGAGTAAGCCACTTAATCTTTCTGAGCCTCAGCATTTTTTAAGCTTATTTTTTATTTTATTTTTTTATTTTGAGAGACATAGAGACAGCACAAGTGGGGGAGGGGCATAGAGAGAGGGAGAGAGAAAAACCCAAGCAGGTTCCACACTGCCAGCACAGAGCCCGATGCGGGGCTTGAACCCGTGAAGCCATGAGATGATGACCTGAGCTGAAACCAAGAGTCAGATGTTTAACTAAGCCACCCAGGTGACCCAGCCTCAGCATTTTTATTTGAAAATGGAGATACTAGTACTTACTTTGCAGGGTACTTATACCTTGTCTCATAGTAGTATATATAACAAAGCATAGGAAATGAAGTGTGTGGCTCTCTGTCTCCCTTGCTTATCCAGAAAAAGCTGGGTGATAGAAAGGAGAGCCTCAGGACCTAGTACCCCAACACAGAATGGCACTGGGGTGGCAGTTCCTGTTAGGGAGAATGCAGTGAAGTAATGGACCAGCTTTCCTATTTCCCAATCTCAGGCACTGCTGAGATCAGAAAGTCTTGGACTGTCCAAACCCAAAAACCTTGAGGATAAGGCAGAAGTGAGACTAGAGCATGGAAATTAGCAAAAAGGCCGATGTCAGCTCAACACTGGGAGAGACATTCTGGCTATGAGGGCTGCCCAACAAAGGACCCGGAGGTAACAAGCTCCCTGTCACCAGTTGTGTTCAAACAAAACCAGGTAATCCTGGTCAGAGATGGCATGTAGGGAAACTCTTTGATGCAGTAGAAGGCCCAACTATATCAAAATCAAAATTGAATGTTCCCCCGATGCTAAGTCTTTGTTTCTGTGAAAGAGAAAGAGAGTATTGCTACTCCTATTCTCCCTTGAAACGTACACCCTGGAAGTCCCTGGTCCCTGCTGGAGGCAAAGAAATAATAGGAAGCCTCCAGTGTTTCAGAGCCTTGCACTGGGACCATTAAGCAATCCTTTTAGAGTAGGAGGAAGAGTGAATCTGAGACTCAGGTTTAAAATGATAATTAGTTTTTGCTATAGTCTTAATTGAAACTGGTTAGTCCAAAGAGAGGCTCTTTTGGGTCAATGCTGCCCATCCACTCTCCAACAGTTTTAGAATGATGGCAGAATCATGACACAACTCTAGTGACCCGAGCCCTGCCTTGGACATAAGAATTGTTTGACTCTTTCTCTCCTGATGTACTCTGTTCTCAGTGATTTATTTTGTCTTTCATTGGATTGCTTTTCTCTTTCCCTCCTTTTCTTCCCTAACTGCTTACACTTTGAGAAGGATACATGCCATTCTAAACTATATAGTCTTTCCATCTCTTGTAGTCAGGGTAATTCTCTAATTGATCTAACTCCCCAGCTGTCTCTTTTTCTTCCTTCCTTCTCTCCTTCCTCCCTCCCTCCCTCCCTCCCTCCCTTCCTCCATCCCTCCCTCCCTCCCTCCTCTCTGTCTTCTCTGCCCCTCTGACTTTTGAGCCTAGATGCAGCATCCCACATTGAGGAGCCCAAGCATTTCATTCCTGATTTTGCCTACCCCATTGCTCGTGAGACCCCAGACTCATCAGGTTAACTCTGAGGGCTTGCCCTAGCTTACCTGAAATTCGATTGTGTCAGGCCATACTGGTATAACTGGCTCTGATTTTTAAATAAGAAACTATCAGAATATTTCCTACAAGCCCTGGCCAGCCCTCCTAGGCAATGGGGCAGCCTGAGCTCATGTTCATGAACAGCAGGAGATCCTGAGCTCATGGACGGTTTTCTAGGGAAGAGAAAACAGACAGGAATAGGAGGGAGGAGGCAGCAGAATAGTAGAGTGTGATCATAGGGTCCTGTGTCCTGGTTTTGTGGAGGTCAGATAGGAGGCTCTGTGCCTTCAAAGTTGTGGTTAGCAGGCTAAACTTGAAAGAAGAAAGAAAAGAAAGAAAGAAAGAAAGAAAGAAAGAAAGAAAGAAAGAAAGAAAGAAAGAAAGAAAGAAAGAAAGAAAAAGAAAGAAAAAGAAAACCCCTCCCTCATGTCATCATTAATCTGTAGCCCTTGGTTTTTACACTGGCTTTTCTTTCACTGCTCCAAGGCTAGATTGCTGACAGTCAGTGAAGCTAATGAGTGGCTGAGTGACTTCAATCATCACTTCCTGGATATAACTCTGTGCTTCTTTGGGACACTGTGAATAGGCCCAGCTTGCTGCACAATGGAGTCAATAGGACTCCAAGAGCCTCTACTAACACTAGGTTTGAGATAAAAGACAAGAACCTCTGGGAACCAGGAAATGAAAATGGAAACATCGACAGCATGTGAGTGAAATCCTTCTCAGAGGCAAGCTTTGAGGAGGCCAAGTACAGCAAAGGGAAATCACTGTCTGGGACTTGGAGACAACCCTGCCTGTCCATGCCCTCCTTTGCTCAATGCTTGACTGGCCACCCTCAACACACACCATGATGGCTTCTGCCTGCCAGAGCACTGTTTACATGAAAAACATGATTTCCATACCTTCCAATATGGAAGAATACTACTTTGGAGTCTGGAAGCTCTGGGTGAAGTGTGGATTGTTCTCTTACTGACTCCCTGAATAAAGCCTCCTCAGTTTCCCCATTTTAGAAGAGAGAAGCTCCATGTGATGACCTCAATGTACCTCCCAGCTCTGAAATCCTAAAATCCTATACAGATATTTGTGAGACATGTAAGATGAACATCGCAGATTTCCCTTCTCTTCCCTGAAGGACTTGAGAGATTGTCTCTATATATTTTAATTAATTCGGCTAGGTTTATACTTATACCTTAAGACAGACATCTAATAACTTATATTGCTAGCTTTAGAGCCATCTTGTCCTAAAATAGAAACACAGTTTGCAATTTCATACAAGTGGAGTAGTCATGGCCTAGGCTGTCTGGAGAACATGAAAGTCTTCCAAAACTCCACTGTGAGCAAAAGCCTGAATGTCAGGATGAGGTTTGAAACTAGAAACCTTAGAAACATCTACAGAATCATCTTTTAAAAATATATTTACCTTCATAAGAAATCCTTAATACATAATAAAGCAGCTGTACAGTTTCAGAATATGGGCTTGTATCCATTCCCAAGATGAGTTCTGTCTATGACACATCAATAAATATGTTGAATAAACCAATAAATGAATGAATAAATGAATCTTGCACATGAAACATAAACTCACTGGATAGAAAGCTGCCACAAAGTTGTTCTGCTCTGTTGAAGACTCTTTCAAGTATAAAGATGTCATCTTATTGGGTAGTTTATTTTTTTTCCCCTTAGTGGGGAGAAAGGACAGTTAGAAATTACTTCCTGAAGTCATACCCAAATTTGACTTTGTGTTCCCTATATCCTTGGCCCCAATTAAGCCAGAAATGCATATTCCTTCCTCCACACATTGTTTTCTCTTTAGCAGCTACCATGTCTCTCCACATTGTCAGAATTCTGAGAATTCCCAGCTCAACTGATAGCTGGCTTTGCA
Organism: Neofelis nebulosa; assembly: GCF_028018385.1. Taxonomy (NCBI): domain Eukaryota; kingdom Metazoa; phylum Chordata; class Mammalia; order Carnivora; family Felidae; genus Neofelis; species Neofelis nebulosa. Next base: position 28,426,470 of record NC_080791.1, on the reverse strand, counting down.
ATACACATGATCCACCCCGCCAAAAATAGTTCCTTATCGACTTACCTTCAGAATCATATTTTATTTAGGCTGATATTAAATTAGCCCTTGAGTCCTTGAGCCCACACTAACAACGGCCACTGAGGACAAAGGTGAGCTAAATGTCTCATCTGGGGTTTGAGAATGGGCTCCAGATATGCAGAGGAGGACACTGAAGAGCTGACCATAGCCATGGGCATTCAAGAAATGTGAACATCTTGTAATGTGAAGACAGGACTAACTAGCATTCACTCATCTCAAGCTGCTACATGTGACAATGATCTGTGCCAGGCCACTAACACTGCATGCAGCTGTGTGTCCTAACATCTTTTTTTTTTTTTTTTTTTTTTGCATTCTAAGACATATTCATTAGCGAAATATCAGAAACCTCAGGGGCAGCATGTGCTTCTAATTCATTTTCCAATTGTATAATGAGCCAGAAGTGAAATTTTTAGGGTGAATTTAATTGACCTTTACAGCAACATCAGGCAGATTGGCTTAAATGCTATTAAAGCAAAATGTAACCCGGTGAGACTTTCTGGAAGGTTATTGGAAAATCTATCAAGTTGTTTTTTCTTAATTTTCATCAAGAAAGGAAAAGATAGGTGGAGGACATAGAAGGATGAGCAGACAGAAAGACATAAGAAAAGAGGCTGAAAGCAAGAGTGAGATGGGCAGAGAGGAGGGGAAGAATGAAGTAGGAGAGGGAGAGCAGGCCTGTCCATGCCCCTCACTACTGGGGGATTATGTTTTAACCTATAAAGGAAGGTTTAAAAATGTGCAATAATGTTACAGGTCACATTGGTCTGAAATATTTCCAACACTTGGGGATAGAACAGCACAGGCTTCCCTGTGTTAACATTTGAATTTTGTGTTCAGGCCCTCTCTAACACTACTGCGATCTTCTTTCTGAATCTCTTGCCCCCTTCGCCAAAAGACATGCTTGTTCTCAGTAATAAGGTAGACAAGAAAAAAGCCAGAAAGCCAGGCATAAGGCTTAAGAAATCCTCGGGTACTAAGTCACACCCTTTGGGAAGGGGTGTGGGACAGTCAACGGACAGGGTACAAAAGCCAGTGGTAAATTGGGATCAATTCTAATTCATGCTAAATCAGAGGGAAATGGCTAGTGTACTAGGTAACACCCAGCGGGGCACATCAGAATCAGCATCAACTTACTCCAACACCCAGGCCTTTCTCATGTGTACAAAGCCAGCAGGATATGAGGAAAGAAATGTGTGTCCATGAAGATTGTGAAAATTAGGGAAATAATGCAGTCCCATCAATGCATCCTCCAAGGGAGAGATGGTAAGAACTGAGGAGGTGGGCAGAGTAGACAGCCTGGGGCCTGGGGCAGAAATTCAGGGCTAATGGAGATCTGGAGTATATGAGGGAGGGAAGCTGAGGCTGAACAAAAGACAGGGGAAAGGCACAGCTTCCCTGGAGTTCACATAGGATCATCAGTAGTGAGATGAATTACATAGAACACAGGGCTCTTAATTAACTTCCCACCCTGGGTAAGACTGTCTCAGAAATCACACAGAGCTGAGTCAACAAGTGGAAAACAGTACTGTTAGTTAGAGGTCTTCCCTAACTAACGGCCTTTTCTACAGAAAGGAGTTGACACAGCAGGTCTGAGACTGCTGCCTTTAAGAAAAGCCAGCTTGCAAGAGTGGCTCTTGGCTGGTGTGAGGGAACTTTGTGTTTTGGAAGGTTCTTACTGTTTTGTAACTAAGTATAAGCATGATAAGCATGATTCCTTGTTCATAGACTCTTTGTGCAGACAATGTGTGTGTGTGTGTGTGTGTGTGTGTGTGTGTGTGTGTGTGTTTCAGACCCCTTCTTTCCTTCTGGGAGTCTGGAATTTTGGCATGCTAGGCAGAGGATGCCTACACGACCAGCCCCCAATTAGGACCCTGAGCACTGAGTCTCTAGTGAGTTTCCTTGGGCAGAAACATCACACTTATTTCTGGATGAAGAGTGAGCTCTGTGTGACTCCTCATGGGACAAACAGAGCACAGGGAAGCCTCACAAGAATTGTTCTGACTCCACCTGTGTCTTTGTCCCATATGATTCAGATGTGTATCTTTACTATATCTCTATAGTAAATCCTGCTTGTGAGTACAATTATATGCTACATCTTCTGAATCTTCCTAGGGATTCTCCAAACATGAGGTGGTCTGGGAGACCCCCAACACATCCTCTCTCAAGGAAAACTTTCCAGCTGGTTCTTGTCCTACTCTCAATCCTGAGTCTCACATCTGCTTTTGAGAGTGCTTCTGATACTGATGGAGACTACATATTTGAGCCATGGCCCAATATAGATGCATGTCCCCCAATGGTGACTAAGCTCTCTCAGTCCTCAGAGGACTCTAATAGATATTGCAGTTACTCATCTATAAGAAACTCATGTTTGTTTGTTTGTTTTTTCCTTGCCCAGGAAAGTAAAGAGCAATGGCAAATGGGGAGGAGGTGAGAAAGAAGGGGGAAATGCCCTTACTAATGAGAACAATCTTTAATAGTCTCAGGGAAAAAAAAAAAAGAAAGAGAGAGAGAAAAAACAAAAGAGAGGGGAGACTTCTAGAGGGGAAATGCAAAAGGTCTCAGAGTCTATCTACTATCACGATAAACAATATTGTCCTCTTAGCTACTATTTGTTGAGTACTTACAATGTCTCAGGCATGTGCAAAGCCCTTTACATATATGGATTTAAGGTAAAATTTATAATGGGATGTGGTAGGTAATGGGCAATAGTATCTGTATTTTTAAGATGATGAAACTGAGGGACAGTCTATATTAATGTGTCCAACTCATAACTGGTAAGTGATGGAATCAATACCTCATTCAGATGTGTTCTTCAGGAAGACAAGGTAAGTATCAGACATAGTGACATCCTCACACTCAGTATTATTAGACTAGTGAAATAGTGCTTATAAAGGGGAAAGATAACACAAAACATGACTCCTAAGGGGACTTTCTGAAAGAAACAAGAGGAAGTCTTACCTCTAATTTTCCCTTAACACATCTGAATTCCTAGTAGCACATGTGGAGAAAGCTATCCAAGATGCCAAGCATGTTGTCTATTAGCTCCAGATTTTCAGTCCTCTGTAAGATTTTAAAGAAGTAAGAACTTTCTTGAAGGCTTAATTTTCAAATGTTTTATCTTTCCTGCTGGTCGGGATTATAGATATACAGAGCATTTTCAACGTTATCACAAAGCACTTACTAAATAGTGAACTGTATGAATATACCTTTGTATCCTATAAATATACCTGGCATCAGGGAGGCACCTACCATGTCTTTCAGATGGATGGATGAATGGATGGATGGATGGGTGGATGGATGGATGAACAGATGTATGGACAGGTGGATGGATGGATGGTTGGGTGGATGGGTGGATGGATGCTGAAGGTGAAAAGAGACTTTGGGAAATTGCAATCATTTTCTAGTAGTGGAGGGGTGGCAAACCCCTGACTGGGTGTTTTTGATCTTTATGTTCCTAGTTTTCTGGACTAAGAATTAATTAGTTAAGTGGAATAAAGTTGCTCTTGACTGCTGCGTCCCTTTCTACACTTAATGTACCTGAGGTCCCTCCACATGGAAACAGGGATAGAGAAACAATGGACAGAAGAATGAAGTTGTCTGCATTGTTGCCAATTTCACCTGGCTTGGGGAATTTCAAGAAAGAATTTAAGCCTCACAGAATGTTTTCTAGTCTTCACCCTCTCAGTCCACGTTTCAGAAAGGAAGATTCAAACATGTGGGTTCCCAGCTGCTGGGACTCCACTTCTTACAATGCCTGCTTAAGCAAAGTCAGTGAGCCAGGATGTTGGCTTAGGTGAGAACAAAGACATGCAACTGCTACTGTCTCACAAGACTTTCTCGCTTAACTCAGTGTCCTATTTTTATATCCATGTAGCCCACCAGTGCACAGGAGCCTCCTTGGTTCCATGAACTGTGACCATTTATGCATTTATTGATTTACAGAACAAATACTAAGCTCTTTAGATGGGTCAGCTTCTTTTGTAGGTAACAGAGATATGATGATGACTCAGACAGGATCCCTACCTGTGTGAAACCCAATGGGGGAATAAATAAATAAATAAATAACTGTAAAACAGTGTGTGTGTGTGTGTGTGTGTGTGTGTGTGCGCGCGCGCGCGTGAGGAGGGAAGAGTGAGGAGGAAAACAGGAAGGGATGAGAGAAAGAGTGAGATCTACTTATTTTGGAAGATTCACAAGCGTCAGCATACTAACTGGCATATGCATGGCCAACAAGGAGAAATGAAAAACTTTACTGAATAGAGAAGAACATGTGGGCAAGTGGGGGTTAACATCCCAGGAAAATGCAATCACATGTACGAAAATCACAAAATTGTGTAGCCAAAATCCCTAGGGCTCAGTATGGTAAAATATGGCCTGGGAAGGAAGGTGAGGAGTAGGAAGTGGGAAAGACAGGGAGTAGGAACAGAGAAGTATAGACGGAAGCGTTGGCAGGAGCCAGACAACAAAGGGCCTTTTATACTATGTGAAGGAGTCAGAGCTCTCTCCTGAGGATGCTGGGCAGGCATTGGAATAACTTGATCAAATTTCTATTTTAAAAAAGTCATCTAGTAGGAGCGTGGAGGATGATTGGAGGTGGGTGAGCCAGGAAATAAGAGACTGGTTAGGAGACAATAACATGGGCCAGACAAGAGATAACAGGCCAGGATCCAGGCTTTATCAATGGGAATGGAAAAGACATACACGTTTGGGATGTCATTTAGCGAGGGTAGAGAGAGAGAGAAATCCAGACTGGTTTTCAAATTTCTCAGTTTTTTCTGCCTGCTTGCCCTATGGAGTTATATAGAACAAGACAAGGCTCCTACTCTCAGGAGAGAACATACAAACATTCAAAGACACCTAACAGCAAAGAGTCATATGAAAGCAGAGACTGTAAGGACCACGGGAGAGGAGACAGACTTGCTTCCAACTGTGTTAATCACACATGGGATGCTGTGTGTAGAGCAGAAAGATGGGCAGGACGCAGGTGGGCCCACAAGGAGGGGACGACCCAGGAACTGGGTGACAAAGGACGCAGCAGTGAGGAGTCAGTCATTGAGACAATGTACAGATGGGAATTATGGAAGATAAACATGAACAGATAGAGGGTGAAGGAATTTAAATGACAGGTTAAACAGTTAAAACTTTCTTATCTGGGCCGGTGTTTCCTAGGTCTGTTCTTTGGAAGGCCTGTGTCCCAGGAGATGTTTATAACCACTTTGTGAAATGAGAGGATTGTGGTTAAATTAAGTTTGGAAAATACTGGATTAAACCATGTTTAGCAGGTTCTATTACTAATAGACTTCTTAGATACTTGAATATTATGTACAAAGTAGAAGGAAGAGGATCAAAGGCAACAGAAAAAGAAAAGAAAAGGAAACAGACCAGGACTGGAAATCCATTCTAGCCGAGGCTTTACTGTTGTTCAGATGTGTGACTCTGAGCAAGCCACTAAAACCTGTTTGGGTTTTAATGCTCTTATCTATAAAATGGGCTCTCAGACTAGGTGAGTGGCTTAACATGTGGAGGGTGCTCCACTATATCAAAGCCTTTGAAGGTGCTCATGCCTATTTTCAGTGTTTCAAATAATATATAATGTATTAAAATGTATATTTTATGTAATATCATATGTTATATATAAGGTAATGTACAAATGGATACATTTATCTACAAAGGGCAGTTGAACCTAAATAAAATGTGTGTTTTATTTTGGCTGGAATTACAGAAACTCAACATGCTAATCCTGGAAAGTGTTTACACTAGATCATAAGGTTTGTTAGTGAAAGGAATTTGATTTTTGTTCATCATTTAGTTCCTGGCATCTAGCACAGAACTGGGGACACTGACTCAATAAATAGTTGTTCAGTTTATTAATTAATCCTGATCAGTCACTGCATGGCAAGCACTGTGTGTGTGTGTGTGTGTGTGTGTGTGTGTGAGAGAGAGAGAGAAAATTAGCTGTTGCTGAATATAAATTTAGGGAAACATTCTTGAAAATGGTTTCATGGGGATTTTAAAAATGAGCGTTATTTGTTGAAAAAATTGGAGACTTGGTATAGATGATCTCTAAATGCCTCTTAATTATAAAATTATACCATATATAATTTTTTGAGGCCTAAGAAAATGTCACTGTATTTGATGTTTCTAAGAACATTGCTATACTCTCATAGATGGAAAGTCTGCAGTAGCTGTGAGAAGTGGAGCAGACTGGCACTGAAGCTGCTAAGGAGTGAACAGATGACCAGGAAACGGAGCTTGTCAACCCAGGTTCTTTATTTTGTCCACGAATGTGAGTACCAGGACACAGTGTGGCACCCTACAGGGCACAGCAAATACGCTCTGAGTATCCCAGGAACCCAAAGATTCCTTCCTTCCTTCATTCAATACACACACCTTGGGCAGCCACCATCTGTCAGGAATGGGGAGCTGGCACTGAACACCGTAGACCATTTTATACATAATTAAATTAAACAATATTGTGTGAGCACCTATTAGGTGTCAGGTATTAAGCTAGCTACTATGGATACAGGGATGAATGAGGCACAGTCTCCATTCCCAAGGAGATCAACATTCACTGAAGGGGGTGACGGTCTCAAATGTAGAGGAAGCACAGAGAGGGAGCATTTGCTCCCAGGGCTGCAAACAAGAGGGAACAGATCAGAAGAGAAACCCAAGTGCATTTGCTGCTAGGGAATTTGGACCATCTTGGAGGAAGACATTCAAATAGTATTGTTAGAATGAAGGTTAAAGGCATACACTTAAGGAGCAACGGAAGGAAAGAAAATGAATATCAGTAAGTGCATGCAGCTACCTTAAACCTCTCTGGCAGCAGCAAGAAAAATAAAAAAAAAGATTTGAAAAGTAGTTTGAAAAGTGGGGGGTCAAAAGAAAGATTTGTTTTTTGTCTCGCCTATTTTGTTTTATTTTATTTGTTTAAAAAATTTTATGTTTATTATTGAGAGACAAAGAGACACAGAGTGTGAGCAGGGGAGGGGTAGAGAAAGGGGGAGACATAGAATCTGAAGCAGGCTTCAGGCTCTGAGCTGTCAGCACAGAGCCCAATATGGGGCTCAAACTCACAAGCCATGAGATCATGACCTGAGCCGAAGTCAGACATCTTATTGACTGAGCCACCCAGGTGCCCCTATTTATTCCATTGTGAGAATGAGGAAGATCTGAGTTCGTTGCTAAGGAGCAGGGGATTTAAACGTGAAAATTGTCCAGCAGACTTAACCTACAGAGATTTTCTGTCCTCCCTTGCTTCTGAAGTTGGTATGGAGAGGCCATCATTACCTTCTTTCACATTAATATTTCAGCATTATGGATGTATCCAAAATAACCTAGTTTCCCTTAGCAACTCATTCCATTCACTTTCTTTTAACCTCTTGAGATTGTCAGCCTGTACCATGTCTTAGAGTAACAAGTTTCATGTACTTACTGCCTGCTGGGTAAAGTACTTCATTTTAATTGCTCTAAATTTGCCATTTCTAAGCTGCGTGTGGTGCCTCTTGGTTCTGATGATCTAGAATTGCCAACTCATCTGTACTCCATGCCCAACACTATGGCTGGCTGGCTCTCAGTCTCATCTTGAGGCTTCCTCCCTGACCGCGGAGACTCCCATGCTAGAATCTCCATTCTTGCTCTCCCCTAACATATTCCCTACATAGCAGCTACAATGGTCTTTTAGAAACAGAAATCATGTCACCATACTGCTCAAAACTAAGGAGTCCCAATTTACCTGTGACACTCACTGGTCACATTTGATTATTAAGGGTGTTCCATTCACTTTCAAAAGGAATCCCATTGGATGATAAATTAAATGTCCTCTCTATTTTAAAACCTCCAATATCTCTCCATCGCTATCAAACTATAATCCAACTCCAAAGATCCAGACTGGATATTTTCCCTTTGTCACCCTGAGCTCATCTGTACCTTCTCCCCTACTCACTGTGCTGCAGCCACGCTGCCCCTCTGTCTTCCCCAACATGCTGAGCCCATGCTGATGTCAAGCCTTGAGCATTTTATGCTTCCTCTGCATAGAATACAGTTCCTTCTGTGTCTTGTGATGCTGGCGTTTTCTCTTTTTGCCTATCTCTGCTCAAATTCCACAGCCTCAGAAAGGCCTTCCCTGACCGCACCAGACAGTCCTCCCTTCCCCACACAAACATGACGCCATCTTTAGCGCTTCTAGAGTGCTCATGAATGACAAATGCGATCATTTTTTTCCTAAATTTGCTATGTATTGCAGTAACGTTTAACTCAAATGGTAGCTCCCTAAGGGAAGGACCTAGTGTGCATTGTTTACCTCTGTGTGCTTCGCACCCCTCATACCTAAGGCACTGTTAGCAGAGACACTCTCCTTACCTACAGCTGGGATCCTCACAGGCTTTAGAGATGGAAGCACTCTAGAAAACACATATCTTACTCTGAGATGACTTCAGTTGTAAGAGTCTTTTACTATTATTAGTGCTATCTTTGTGAGCCTCAGAAAGTTATCGCAATGTGTCACAATATGCCTGAGTTGCTTTCCTAACTTACTACATGCATCTGCCCCAGACCCTTCCATTGTCTAATTTCTATTACTGGCACTTCTACATAATTACAGAAGAAAAGAACATATTATTTATTCAATATGGGAGTGTGTAAATCATTCTTATCTTGTGTCATTATACACAGTATAGGAGTATATAAATCAATCATCACAGAAACAAGAGTTTATGATGACACAGTTTTCAAAAGAAGCTGCTTCAGAACCTCTTTAAAGAAGGGCAAAGAATTATTACATCTATTAATGGATGAAGGAAGTAAAGTTTGGAAAGACTAACTTACTCATTGAAGATCATTTAATGCTCAAACTGAGATGGTAGGCCAGATTTTCTGACTCCTACCATAGTTCTTGAAATTGGCTCCATGTACAGGTATGGTAGACAGTTATCCAAATCTTTGCTCCAAATATGGCAGGGCAAATACTGTAGACTCTTTATATGAAAGCATCACAACTCTGTAAAAATGTGATTTAGGAAGGGGATGAATTCTCCAGGCAGCCCACACAGGGCTTGGCACTACTTTGTTCTGTCATGCATATTGTCCTTTTGAGGAGAAGTATCCTGAAGCTGCCAGAAGTGGCTTCTCAGCTTTCTGTGGTTGCCTACATATACCTCAACCATCATATCTAGTTTATTTACTTGTTTGCTTAATTATTTGTTTCTGTATTAATTATTATTAGGTCAGAGACTATATTACCACCATTGACACCTAGCTATAGTTAGTTTATCAAATCGGTTAATGAGTCACTTACAGGATGTTGAGAACCTCTGAAGACAGAACAATACTGATGGGTCAGAAGTCAGAACCAGTTTAGAGCAGTGCTTCTCAAACTTTAGTGTTTGGGGGGGTTTATTAAAATGCAGCTTGCTGTGATGCTTGGAGTCTCTGATTCACTGGGTCAGGAGCAGAGCCTAGAATTTGCATTTCTGACAAGTTCCCAGATGATGCTGAGGCCTCCCTGTTACACGGGGTTGAGTGGATGAGGGATGTCTGGGGTATGCTGTGAGAACAACTGATTGGGAATCTGAGATGCTGGCAATAAAGTGACCAACTAACCTGTTTTGTCTAAGACTGAAGATGAGATATTCAGTGCTAAAAGCGGGGAAGTCCTGAGTAGTACTAGGCAAATCTGCATAAACTAGTCACCCTAAATGGTAGTAAAGACAAGACATTATGGAAGGGCCATTAGGAAGCAAGTGAGGGAGGGGTGCCTGGGTGGCTCAGTCTGCAAAGGGTCTGCCTTTGGCTCAGGTCATGATCTCATGGTCTGTGAGTTCAGGCCCTGTGCTGGGCTTTCTCTGACAGCTCAGAGCCTGAAACCTGCTTCAGATTCTGTGTCTTCCTCCTTCTCTCTCTGCCCCCTCCCTTCTTATACTCTGCCTCTCTCTCTTACAAAAATAAATAAACATTAAAAAATTTATAAATTTATAAAGGAAGCAATTGAAGGATAAGCTAACTAGTGTGTATCAAAGGCAGGAATGGTCTGATTATGAGTCCTTCATAATACAGAATACAGAATACACACACCTTAAGGGCAGGACCACTCTTTATTCTCCTCTTGTTACTAGCATCTAGCATACTTTTGGGCATACAGTAGGTACTCTAAAAATGTTTGTAGATGGACTATCTGCCTGAATGTTCAAATGAATGGATGAGTGAATGGATGGATGGATAGGTGGTAGATGAACGGATAGGGAGAGGGATGGTTGAATGGATGGATGGAGGTAAAACCTATCCTTTTCCCCATTATAGTCCACAGTAAGCTTGTCTACTGCCAGCAAATCAAAGATCCTAGGGTGTGTGGCTTTATATCCAAGTAGGGGGGAAAGACCTGCTCTTAACTCAGTGGGGGCTATCTTTGAACATAATTCCATGAGTACCTTCTGGGCAGAGTGGGGCACGGCAGTGGCACGGCGTTCCATCTGTCAGCCTAGCTCTTTCCTCAAACCTCATTCACTTCTCTGCTCCCTAGGGAACCTTCCAAAACCTAGAAAAAGGAACAGTTCAGTGAAGCTAAAAAGAGAAATAGGTAAAATTGAAATGCAAGTTTCTCTGTTTTAGAAAAATTAAGGACGTGGGAACCTCTGTTGTGTTAAATGTTGGTATGTTCAGAAAGTAAATACAGTCAGTGAACAGGCAGGAGATTAAGGTGACAGGGAGAGCAGTTTTGAGCCCCGTTAGATATTAATTTCCCATAGATCATCTGTCTGCCCTCTCCTTGTTTGAAGTTCCCAAGGCTGGAGGCTTCAAAGCACACACCTACTGCCATTTGCACACAGCTCATGACTCCATGGGGAGCCGCCTCAGCAGGTTATAACACTCTGTCCCTGCAGGAGCCTTCCCCACACTGCCTCTCTGTCAGTAGCTGCCTTTTTCTCCATTCTGGAACATCAAGGACAATTCTATCAGCAAGTCTAGCAGCTGGTAATAAAGCCAGCTCATCCCCAACATGGTGCATGTCTCATGCTCCACCCAGGCAAATTGATTTAGGATATGAAATGCAAAGTGACCTAAGCCTTCCTCAGAACTCTCACCAAAATGAGGACTTTTTCTTCCTTCTTGCTTCTTTTTCCCCCTTCTTCTGTGTTCCTCTTTTTTTTCTTTTGAAAAAGTTTTGAGTAATGTATGGGGCATACTTAGATCCATAATTTGACAAAGTTATTTTTAATTATGAATTTATGACTGTTCCCTGCTGGGGATGGATGGTTCCTGGCCTGTAGCAGATCACTGCCTAATAGGACAAGAATGACAACATGTCTTAAATGGTGCTCTACTAGGGATTTGTATAAGGAAGAGTGACACATAAGAGGGATGCTGAACTCTGTTGCAAAGTGCAAGTGGAAGCTTCACAGAAGTGGTAAGATTTCTTCTGAACTCACCTTTACCAGGCATCAGACAGCACATGTTCTTCCCAGACCATAGAAGGTTATAGACCAGCTGGAATTTGAAAGGAGTTTTTTTCTTTTCTTTTCTTTCTTTTTTTTTAAACTCAGCAAAGGAGTTTGCAGACACAAGCAATACTAGTGATAATCATGGGAAACAACAGACCTCTCTCCTGAATTTGGAAATGTCATTCTTTACATTTGCTAAAGGAGAATGCCACATTAAATGAAAATGTTAGCTAAAAAAAAACAAAACAAAAATAAAACACATTTTTCCAGTGGAAAGAGGGCTGACTTTTGAACATGGTATCATTCAGTCACTTAGGGTTCCAGGTGAAAAGCAGATGCTGGTCTTTAGATCCTCCAACACCCATTGCTGGCTAATATTTGAAAGATCTATGATTCTAAGGACCTTATGGCCATATAGAACCGACAATTTTGAATATTTGGATCTCTGCTATACTTTTTACTATCGTTTAACAATTTATTTAGATCCATTTGACATCAATAATATATTCAACCTGAACTCAAAATACTCTTGTTTGTGGCTTTGCAAAGCAACAAACTGACCATGGTAAACTTTGGTTCTCCTTGGATTAAAGCAAGTAACAACTCAACTGCTTAGGTGTAGACACTCAGGAAGGCCCATGATCGCCCACTGGCAGTATCAAGACAGCTGTGGAATGGATGACAGCCTGCAAAGATGAGAACACAAAGCGGGAGGGCAAAGAGGACATCTCTGTACATTTACAACTCTGCTCGGTAAATAAATCTGTTCAAAGAATTCTGAGAAATAACCTGCTGCTTATTCTTCTAATCAAGAAATCCTATGGGTCAGCGCCCTCCCCTCAGCCCACACCTGAATTAAAGATGGTGCAGTTTGTTTATAGTAATTCCCTACCAGGTCATTTATTGACTGAACAATCCCAGCAAAATCCAATGGCACAGCCTGGCCTGCTGACCTCCGTTTCAACATTGATTGTTGCTGCTCACCTCATTAGACCATTCTTCTCAGCAGCCACTACCTACCCAAAGGAATTTCAGCTAATCCTTTTTTTGTTTGTTTGTTTCTTAGTTTTCTTTAAGTGAATCAAAAGCAGTGACTTCACACTTGGAAAGACAAGCCAAACTTCCATGTCAAAGAAAGAAAACTTACTTTGGCCTTCATACTCTATGTCTCCTTAGTAGAAATGCACACTCTTCAGGGTCAAGGAGAAAGGTGTGATTTGCTAGTGTTCACTTAAGAGTTGCTAACCTCAGAGCCAAGTGAAAGTGGGAAAGGAAACAGAGCTAGCTTTATTTTTCTGGAGGCTGTAGTGGGCTAACATCTGATAATACCTGCTAGGATACAGATGTAGTCTAATGAATGAACTAAATGAATATTCACTGCCTATTATTAATTGTACAGCAGTACTTTATTTCACATAATTTGATTGCTAACCCAAATACTCAAAGCTACAACTGTGAATGTGGAAGTGTACTTTACCTGTCAATGGAATGATTTCAAGTGTTTACATTTTAACTAATGTCAGCAAGCCATTAAAGCTAATCCTGGGCATTAGCTTACTGTTAATGGTCACTGTAATCTGCACTTAGCATCCCAAGTACAGACCACGTACCTCTAGATCTAAGGTCTTAACTGGCATTCAAAGATGAGTTTTAGCTAATCTATAGTTGCCTCTAAATTGTTATGCAATATATTTTTGTTAGTGAAGATTTTTCAGGGAAGGGTCATTGTCCTCAAAGTATCCAAATAACTGCTTGACCCCAAAGCCTACTAGAGGAAAAACTTCTTTAAATTACAATCTTTCCTGAGAAGAGGGTCTGTGTCTCTATTTCCCTTTAAATTATTTTAATTTTTTAAAAGGTTGTACATGTTTTATTTAATGTTTATTTATTTTTGAAGGAGAGAGAGAGAGAGAGAATGAATATGAATGGGGGAGGGGCAGAAAGAGAAGGAGACACAGAATCCGAAGTATGCTCCAGGCTCTGAGCTGTCTGCACAGAGCCCAACATGGGGCTTGAACCCACAAACTGTGAGATCATAACCTGAGCCAAACTCAGATGCTTAACCAACTGAGCCACCCAGATACCCCCCTTTTTATTAATTACAGAGAGAGAGAGGGAGAGAGAGAGAGAGAGAGAGAGAATCTTAAGCAGGCTCCATGTTTAGTGCAGAGCCTGATGCAGGGCTCAATGCCACCACCTTGAAATCATGACCTGAGCCAAAATCAAGAGCCAGATGCCCAACTGACTGAGCCACCTAGGTGCCTCTCCGTCTAAATTCTCAATTTGTCAAGTACTAGGGTTTGTTTTAAACATGCTATTGGTAAAGAAAATAATTGGTCTTAAAAGCCTAACTATATTGAGCTCATTTAGTCTCATATATTTATTTTTATTGGGGGAAATTATTATACCCCTATTTTATAGGTGTGAAAACTTAGATTTTATAAGTAGTGAAATAGATTGTATGAGAAAAGTCAGCAATTTAGCAAGACACTCTTTCCTGGAAACATTGACAATTAATACAGTAAGGTAGTGACTCAAATAATGCTCCTTAATTTATGGGGAAGAAAAAAACAGTGCTGGAACTTCCCAATGCACTGTGATGTAATTAAAAGCAAGCACTCAAAGGAGAAGATGTGGGTTCTAGCTCTGACTCTGATATTTCTGAGAATTGCGATTTGAGGCCAATCTTATGCCTTTCAGAACAAGGATGAGAATCAAGGTTGATGACAGATATGAAAGCTTTTTGTAAAATGTAAAGTATATATAAATGTTAGCTATTCATAGTATTTTGAAAATGAGAATGCACATTAATGCTATTACCAAAGGTCAGAGGGATGTGGATTTTTTCAAGAAAGATCTAAATAAAGGCTGATATAAAACATGAATGTTTCATGGAATGTGTGTGTTGTCTGTAACAACATCCATCATGACCTTCCCCACAGCCTTGCAGACAGCTAAAAGCTACATTACTATTGACATTATCACATCATCAGAAAAGTGACTTTCATGTAGACAAAAAAGATTCCAAATAGCTATAGTTTAACCTTACCAGAGACAAAGAAACTAGATCAAGTATTTAATAAAAAATAATCAAGAAAATTTCAACTTGAGAGTTACTCCTGCTTGGAGGGTTCCATGTCCTTATCAACAGTTATTATATTATTTGTTTAGCTGAAATCTAAAGGGAAAGGCAGACAGAAGTTAGGCTTGCATCAAGGTATCTTATTTTTTTATCCCAACTTTATAGCTGATATTCAAAACCCCTGAACAAAATTCCATTCAATGAAACAACACATCTATATGATATGCAGAAAACTCATTACAAAAGGAAAAAAATAAAGAATAGAGAGAAACAGTGTCTCATTAATCCATTAAACACATTACTAATATATAATAGACATTTCCCATGTGTTGTAGCCAGCCTCCAAGATTGTTCCAGTGACCTCCAATATTTATGCCCTTAGGTAAATCTCCTCCCTTTCAGTATGGGCTGACCTAGTAACTTGATTCTAACAAATAGAATACAGCAAAAGTGGTGGGATGCTATCACTCTCTCACATTAGATTATAAAAGTTGGTTACTTCCTCTTGCTCACATTCTATCTCTTGCTGTCTTGTTTGTTCCCTTGGGTGAAATGAGCTTCCATGTTGGAGCTGCCATATGGAGAGGCCCATGTGGAAAGAACCTGAGGGCAGCTTCCAGCCAACAGTCCAGGAGGAAATGAATCTTACCAACAACTACGTGAGTGAGCTTGAAAATGATTCACCTCCAGTAGATTTAACATGAATGTAGCACTAGCAGATACCCTGGTATCAGTATGATGATAGATCCAAAGCCAGAGGATCCAGCTAAGCTGTGCCCACCAGACTCCTGACCCAGAACAATTGGGAAATACAAAAGTAAATGTTGGTTGTTTTAAGGCACTATGTTTTGGAGTGATTTTCTGTGCAACCATAGATGATTAATTCATAGATAACTAATTTTACCAGGAACTACACTGAGTGCTCAATAAAATTGTGCAGACTCATATAATTTTTAGTTTTATCTTAACTGATGTTTTATCTTAAAATTATGGCAAAACTTCTATAACACGCTAATCTGCCCATAACTATTTCCTGGCCCTGAACCCACCCAGGCTATCTGTTATCCATAGAGTAACATCAAAGCTCATTACCATTGTGCAAAGTTGGCCAAGCTTGACTACTCTCTTTTTTCCAGGTCCATCTCAAACCACTCCATGGTCACATTTTGCATGCTGGCAACATTGAACTGCTTATGCTCTCATTTACATTTTTCCCCCCAAATCCATGCCTGTATTCTGAAATTCTGTCCAGATGATTTTTCTTCACCCATCTCCTTACCTCTATTTTTATATATAAAAAGCCAACATATCTATTAGAAGATTAGTAGGTTGCTAACTTCTCCAAGAAGGTTTCCCTGAACCTTATAGTTTGGGTTAGGTGGTAGTCTTCTGGGTGTCCATACAAACTTGGGCTTATTGGTGTCATCACATATACTGCATTGATAGAAGCTGTATGTCCTTATGTCTGGCTCTGTGCTTCAACTCTGAACTCCTTGAGAATGGGTCTATGACTTATTCATCATGTACCCTTCTCATCTATCGCAGTGTAGCTGTGATAGAATACCTCCTGGCTGGACAAAAGAAGGGACGAATGGCACATCCCTAAGCATATTTAGAGTATAATAATGCAACCTGATGTTAAGCCATTGAACTAACCCTAAAGCTTATTGTGGGTTTTGGGGAAGTAAATTTTTTCTCTTAACTTTTAAGATTCTTCTAGCTGATCTAAGAATCAAATTGACATGAGGCAGTTTAACAGGAGAAAATCAGATTTAATTATGCATGCACAGAGAATCCATATAGATGTGAAATTCCAAAGATAGGCAAAAAGAGGTATATATACCATCCTGAACTAAAAAGAAGGGGTAAGGGCCTCGAATTCAAAGGGAAAAAGTGCAATTCACAAAAAGCTGAAGAGTAAATGTTTGGTAAACGAATGTTTGCAGAAACAGTGGCACATAGAGGACTGTGACCAAACAGGCTGAGCTTGGTTCCTCCATGCCTACCATACCTAGTTCATAGCATAATGCAGTTATCTATGGTGGTAGCTTTCTTCCTGGAGCAGGTCCTCTATACAAATTCTTTTAGGCACGTGGGAGTGAGGGAGTTCAAAATTTCTAACCAGGCTTTTTTCTTCTTGAGTCTAATTTCAGCTCAAAATAATCTGCATGCCAGTGTGGCACATTTTGAGGCAGCATGTCCTTGGTTCCTATGTGGGTAGTGGTCAGGTTGGGGCTATTACCACAAAGGAGATAGCATGAAGTTCAACATGATTGGCAACTAGGCAATTTACAGATGAGTTAGTCCATTCTACCATTTGGAAAACTGTTTATACTGCAGAATATCCATTTGGTTATGAGAAATGGCTGATTTGTCTGTGATAGGGAGCCTCAGTCATTGAATTTCTGTGGTTTCAATATGAAAGCATTCTATAAATTGGGATCACCCATAACTGTATTATTGGTTGCTAATATAGATAATTCCCTTGTAGATGATAGATATTAACTGGGTTGTGGTGGTGTGTGCAAAATCCTGGCTCATAAAACAAGTAAACAGTATAGTTTTAGAGTTAGAAGCAACTTGATAAGTGCAGTCTAGGCCACCCTTCTCAGTTTATAGAGATAATAGTTTAAGTACACTCTCCCCTATATATGGTAAGCCCTCTATGGAAGCCAATACAGGCAGGACACAGAGCATGCTGCTACATGCTGCTACTAGAGGGAGGCTATAGTATTAGACAACAGCGAAACCCTTACATGTGAAACAATAGTGATGAGTATAGGAAAATACAGCCTGATGAAGTGAAAGGAAATGCAAATATAAGGTATTGTTCAAAATAATTTTAAATCTCAACAGCTGGGGGCACCTGGGTGACTCAGTCGGTTAAACATCCAACTTTGGCTGGGGTCCTGATCTCATGGTTCCTGAGTCCCAGCTCTAAATAAGGTTCCAGGGGAGTTAGAACCCTGCTTCAGGCTCTGCACAGACAGCATGGGATTCTCTCTCTCTCTCCCTCTCTTTCTGCCCTTCACTCACTCACACTCTTTCCCTCTCTCTCTTAAAACAAAACAAAACAAAATAAAACAAAACAAATCATCCCTTTTGTAAAAAGAAAATCTCAACAACTGGACTGAAATCCAGTTGCAGCAGAGGCCTGCACGCCTTTGCTTCAGGGTTTTGAAAGTGATTAAAGTGATTATAGAGGGTTGGTACTGAAGCAATGGGATTTCCTTATATCCATGTCCTACCCCTTAACATGACCCCCCACCCTTAACTTGGTGTTTGATCCCAGGCATTTTCCTAGTGCCTAGCTCTGAGGTAGGACAAGAGAGTCTGTTAGTGAGCTAAGAAGTGGTTGGTCAACTCTGGACTGATGTCCAACCCAGTGTTACTGCCACATCAAATGGGGAAAAGAGGACAGAATATTGTTGGAACTCAAGTACATCAGAAGCAAACGATGACTCCATTCCAGAAGGGGCAGAATGAGCCACACCTTCCTGACTCCTCCTTGCAAGTTTACACACAGCCTAAGTTCTGAGCTTAGCAAGTCCTGCGTTTGCCCAGCAGAAATGTGCAGAATTCTATTCCTGAACTTTATCTCATCTTGTTTTACTTTATTATTATCATTATTATTATTATTAGCAATGACAGCTATTCATATATAAGATCATATAATTAAAAATTATAATATAAAATAATCATTAGATTTCAGAGACCAAATGCTTTATTATTTAATTTCACAACTCAATATGACAAACATTATTATTTGTTTTATAGAAAAGAAAGTCAAGGTTAGAACACTGTAGTAGTGTGCCCAGGGTCCCTACAAGATGAGGATTTGAAATTAGACCCATGGGGCACCTGGGTGGCTCAGTCAGTTGAGTGTCCCAATTAGCTCAGGTCATGATCTCTCATGGTTCGTAGTTTAAGCCCCCAAGTTGGGCTTTGTGCTGACAGTAGGGAGCCTGCTTGGGATTTTCTCTCTCCCTTTTCCCCTGCCCCTCCGCCACTGACTCGTGCTCTCTCTCTCTCTCACTCTTTCTTTCTCAAAGTAAATAAATAAACTTAAAAGAAAAATAAATTAGACCTGTGATTACAAAACTAGAAACCTTAACCATCATGTTAT